>NC_138186.1:8347426-8947426 GCF_964194105.1 Spermophilus citellus
TAAAGAAAATGTAGACAATAATTTGGGGGAAAATGTGAGAAAAACCAATTTAGACATATTTAAAATTCATGCTTTAAAAACTGAGCAGTTTTAAATTAAATAAATTCCATTTTATGGGTGAGCAAATGTGCATGTATATGAAAAAAATCACTGAGTCTGGAATGAAATATAGTTAATCTTCCTATGAAATTGTTTTGAATTTGTGTGTATGTTATACATATAAATAGATAAAGTACCACTTAGGTTCAGTTTTAATAGTTTTTCCTAGTAGTATATATTTGCATCTGCTGAGTTTCTTTAGAAGTGTTCATGGTCTCTAGGTAACTTTAGATTTTGTCATGTATTTTTAGATATGAGTCATTGATATGTATGAAATTATTTGTCTTTATTTCTGTTTACCATCAAGGTGGATGCTCAGTATCCCCCTGTTCAGAGACTTATGACCCCAAAGCCAGTTTCCATTGCAGCAAATCGAACTGTTTATTTTAAACCATCTCTGACCCCATCTGGTGAATTAAGAAAGGTTAATCAAAGAATTGATAAAAAGGACAGTGTGAGTATTTATTTATTTTCACCACTCTTTGAATATTGGTTATGATGAATAATAATGAGTAATGTTAAAAGGAGGTATTCTCTCATTATAATCTAGCATCTATATAATGAGTAAAATTGGTGTATTAATGATGATTATGTATATGCCTTTAAATAGTTTTCACCTTGATCAAATCCTAAATTAGCATTTACTGGTAAATATTAGTATTATACTTACTATCTAGATTAATTTTGCTAGATTTGATCCCCCCCTTCCCTGATCGTAAGTTCAAAGCCAGCCTCAGCAACTTAGTGAGACCATGTCTCAAAAAAAAAAAGTGTGAGGATGTGGCTCAGTGGTTGAGCACACCTGGGATCAATTCCCAATACAAAAAAAAATTTATAGGAAGAAAAATGGTATAGCTGGGTGATATGGCTCACACCTGTAATCCCAGTGGCTCTGGAGGCTGAGACAGGACGATCAAGAGTTCAGAGCCAGCCTCAGCAAAAGTGAGGTGCTAAGCAACTCAGTGAGAACCCTGTATCTAAATAAAATACAAAATAGGGCTGGGGATGTGGTTTAGTGGCCGAGGGCCCCTGAATTCAATCCCTGATACCCCCCCCCCCCCAAAAAAAAATAAAAGAAAAAAAGAAAAATGGGATCTAATGGCATCTATTTTTTTTTTCCTAGACTGGATATGAAAAAAATATGACACCAAGACAAAATAGAGAACAAGAAAGGTAATGTCATTTCATATCCACTAAATTTCTTTATATTTAATTTGTAAGGTCCATATTTGATTTCAGATACCTATTTGAATATTAAGAAATTTAAATGTAGAAACTTTATGCCAAAAAAAGAAAACAAAAACCTGTCAGTTTTAAAAATTATATTGAGCTTTGCATTTATTTTTCTTCCTTGTTAGCAGTTCTGGATTTTAGGTATTTAGTTAACAGGTTATGGACCCGAATAATATATCAATTGTTTTGATTTTCTTTTTATTTGCTAGTGGCTTTTCATATCCAAATTTCAGTATTCCTGCAGCCAATGGTTTATCTTCTGGAGTAGGTGGTGGAGGTGGCAAGATGAGACGAGAGAGAACACGCTTTGTTGCTTCTAAACATTCAGAGGAGCAGGTAGGGTTATATATTTAAATATTCCTGAGGTTTTTAAAAAGCTTTGATGTGGTAGTTTTAAGGGGAGACCTATAAGGGTGGGGGAGGACCCAGAGCAAGAATTATCTGCCATTGAAACATTTTCTTCAAAGTATGTGTGTAGCTGGGCATGGTGGTGTAAGCCTGTAATCCCATTGGCTTGAGAGGCTGAGGCAGGAGGATCACAAGTTCAAAGCCAGCCTTAGCAAAAGCGAGGCAGTAAGCAACTCAGTGAGAACCTGTCTCTAAATAAAATACAAAACAGGGCTGGTATGTGACTCAGTGGCCGAGTGCGCCTGAGTTCAATCCCCACTACACCCCCTTGTCCCCCCAAAAAGTGTGTGTGTGCTAACTGTAGTATTTTTAGTGAATATTATAAAGCCACAATAAAAACAAATATAAAAACATTATCGTCCTTCAAATATGGGAATTGATTGCCATCAAGATTACTTGATCTTGGAGTGTTACTATATAGTTTTGTCTGTTCTTAAACCATATATATGGTTAATGCTATATATATTCTTGTCCTTTTCTCCATTTTTTTCCTTTTGACATTGTGAAAATTAACTAGTTTGTTTCATTTCACTGCTATATATTTATTCAGTGTAAAGCTTTACCGCAGTGATTTCATTCTACTATCAGGATGTATTTGGGTTGATTCCCAGTACATGTTAATAATATTCATGCACTTTTCCCTCTTTTTTTTTAAACATTTTTCTTGGTTGCCAATGGGACTTTATGTATTTATCTATTTATTTATTTATTTATATGTGATGCTGAGGATCAAGCCCAGTTCCTCACACATGCCAGGCAAGCGCTCCAACACCGAGCCACAGCCTGAGCCCACTTTTTCCTCTTTATGTACAATATTTTCTCTAGTATATTTCTGTAGAAATGGAACTGTTAGATTATAGATGATGACATACAAGTTCATATGTATTAGATGCTGCCATATTGCTCTTCTAGGTAGTTTTGCAGTTTAACACTTTGCACATTACAGTGGGTAGATAGACTTTTTCTGTATCCTTACCAGATCTTGATTTTGTTGACTTTTGAATTTTTGCCAGCATGATGGTTGTGAAATGATATATCATTGGAGTTTTATTTTCCATCTTGTTTACTGGCAGGAAGGCATCTTTTTTGGCCATTTGAGTTTTTCTCTTATCAGTTTTTTTTCTATGAGGTTATTTCTTCAATTAGGAACAATTCTTTATATATACTGACCTTGAATGTTTGCAAAAAATCAGTGACTAATAGAAGATTGGTTTGATTAATCTTTCTGCCTATAGTTGGCTATATATTTTTTTATTAGTTTAAATTGAATACAGGTCTCATTTAAGACTTTTTATAAATGATTTCAACCAAGTTACATCATTTAAAATTTTTTTGTTGTTGTAAAGAAGAGGTTTATAAAGCTTACTAGATCATTTAACCTTTGGTACATAATGCTTTCATTTGCCATTTATTTCAAAAATCTCATTTGTATCCTCTTTGACCACAAATGTTTTGGTGGGATATATTCTTAAATTTAACATGTAAGTGACTGTGAATTCACGTTTTGATTGAAGTTGTTGAATGTCTTAGGGTTAATTTTCGTAATGTCAGTTGGTGTTTTGATTAGCAGTCTTGTTTGGGGAAGTTGGTTTCTTTTTCACTTTTTCTCTTTCCTTTTCCGAGTTAACATTTCAGTACTTTTGCATCTGGCTTATCAGAATCATGATTTCTTTGCCGGTTGGACTTCCTGTATGTACCTTTGCCATGATGTTTGGGTTTATGCTAAGGGCCTTGGTTCAGTTACTGGTCTGGACGCTCTCTTTCCCTCAGGTTCTGCGTGTCACTCTGCTGCTGGAGAGTTGTGAAGGAAGGGAATATATTAGTGTATTTCACTATCTCAAAAGAAAACTTCAGTCTTTAATGCCATTGATCATACAGTATGTACAATTTTAGCAAACCTATTTTATTTTGTTATTAAAAGCTTTTATGCAGAACTATTAATTATGTTTAAGAAATAGGTTGTCTGGACAGAAAATGTAGCTTAGTGATAGAGCCTTGCCTAGCATGCTTGAGACTTGGGGTTTTTTTCTTAGTACACCCTGAGAAATAAGTTGTCTTACTTTGTACAAAAAAGAAATTTCATGATTATCTGAATAATGTAAGATAAACTTGTTTTTCTAGACATACTTTTATATTTTTCATTAATATTGTGATATTATTTATCCCTGTATGAGGAAAATATTGGGTTGCTTTTATGTTTGCCAGATGACATATTGTGTAGATATTCTTAATTTCCCTTCACTTTTTAATTTTTAAAGATATTAAGCTGAAGCTTGATGATGTCTGCAGCTTGATTTTAACTGTCTTAAAGGTGGCGTTTAGTGTTAACTTTGCGGTATTGCGGTAGGGTTTTTATTGGTTTTATTTACTTTTGTTCTTATTGTCTGGTATAACAATTGTGAAGAGTTACATGGAAACCCCTATCTCATATCTTTGTCACCACCTCCCTGCTCCTGGGCCCCTCCTCCATTCTGGCCAACTGCCAACTGTCAATTTTGCATCCCAGGCTGCCTCACCCAACCCTTGTCCATCCCTGGCTCTTTTCCACATTGGAGTTGTTATCTCCACATTTCTGAGGAAAGAGGTACTAATGGGAAGACTGCCCCACGTTTCTGCTCACTGCTTTTTATCTGGATAAAATAGGTTTAGCTACACATTTTTATAATTATTTTGAATGCATTGCTTTTTTAAATTATTGTTCACATGTTAGTGATGTTCAGACCAGTAGGGTCTGGTTTTAGTTATAGTTAGAATTTTTGGCGAATTACTCAAGATTTTTTTTTTTTTTTGTAGGTATTTTAATGACCTTTAGGGAAAGGCCAAGTGGGAGAAAATTAAAATGGAACATAAACAGATAATGCTGATCTCAGATACAATTACTACTTAGCAGGAATTTGTATTTTTTGATTCACTAAACATTCAGGTTAATACAAATCTATATCTAAAGTAACTTAAGTTTGCAATATTGAGATAGAGTGTGTTTTAACTTTTATCTTAGATTCTAAAATTTGTAAGAATTATAGTCACTACACTTGACTTGCATTTTGCCTTTATGTCTCTGTTTTTGGTACTAGGGCTTGAACCCAGGAGTTCTTTATCACTTGAGCTACATCTCCAGCCCTTATTAATTTTTAATTTTGAGACAGGGTCTGGCTAAGTTGTTGAGGCTGGCCTCGAACTTGTGACCCTCCTGCCTTAGCCTCCCAAGTCCCTGGTATTAAAGGTGTTTTCTATCATGCCGACTGTCTCCTTAGTTGCTTATTTCTAAAATGGGAATAAGAATCAACATATTGCTGGGTATTGTGGTCAGAGCCTGTAGTCCTAGAGTGGCTCAGCCTGCTAAGCCAGAAGAATCGCAAGTTCAAGGCCAGCCTTGTCAATTTAGCAAAGACTTGGTCTCAAAACAAACAAAATAAAACACACACACACACACACACACACACACACACGAGTAGGGATGTGGCTCAGTGGTTAAGTGCCCCTGGATTCAATCCCCGGTACACCTTGTTGACATCTAGTGAACTCTACACCCTCAAATTATGGTATATTCTTCAAACAGAACATATACTGTACTATATTAAACAAATTTCAATGCAAGTTTAATTAGAAATTCATAATCCTCCACCCAGATATTTGGAAATTAAACACACTGCTAAATAATGCATGCGTTAAATAAAAAAATCAAATGAGAAATTGGGGGATGGGGGACAAAAACAAAACCCAATATATTGAACTTACATCTGTAGTACATCTGTCACTTGATAGTAAGCCAAGTATTTCCCTGCTCCAATTTCTTCTTGTATCACATCTACCTTATATAAAATAACTCAAGTACATATAAAGATGTTTAAAAGGTATTAAGCCATGAAACATTTGATGGTTGGCCTGTTCAGATTGATTAGTGCGTTCAGCTTGTGTCTAACCATCCGGTTAGCAGAATTCTTGACATTTTTTTTTCTCCTTTTAAGACCTATTTATCTCCAAGTCCTTATTGGGGGCATTAGAAATCAAATTACAGAATAATATAAACAACCAGTGTGGCTGTTTGTGGCTTAATGAATTGGCACAAAATAGTAGGTCATACAGTATGTTAACGTCTAAAGGCAAGAAAATAAGCTTGAGGTTGGAGAGTAGAAAGTCCCCTTCAAAACTAGCCTGGTGTATCTTTTGTTTGCTCCCCACTTCCCCAAATTGACTATCAGGTTCCAAACATAAAACATCAAAGTAATTATTCTGCAAATACACATGTAGCACTTAGATTTTAATGTATTATATTTGTCCTATCAAATAGCCATCTGTCGGGCTGGGGTTGTAGCTCAGTGGTAGAACGCTTGCCTAGCATATTGATGCACTGGCTTTGAACCTCAGCACCACATATAAATAAAATAAAAGGTACTACTAGAAAAAAAAAGATGGACATCTATCTCCCCCCTTTTGGGGGGGTGTTTTTCAAATAAGTTAAAGATATCAGTATACATCAAGGTTATATAATGTACTAGAATTAAATATTTGTTGTTTTTTTAACTTAGCAAAAATATGCTTATAGTGAAATGTAAAATTCTTAGGTATAATGTTTAATGAATTCAACAAATGCTTAAACTAAACCTCTATTGAGGTAGTGAACATAGCCACTATCCCAAAAAGTTTACTTAACATTCCTTCTCCAGTCCATTTCTGTCACCTTCTACCCTAAAGCACTTAGATTTTAATGTTTTATATTTGTGCTATGCTCAAATATAAAATTACTGTGCTCATTTTTTCCAAATTTTGGTTTTGCTTTTCCGGGAATTCCATATAAATACAATTATTCAGTAAATATTCTTTTGTTCTGGCTATAGTGACTAAAGCTGCTGTGAACATTCTTGTACAAATCTTTTTGAAATCATATTTAGTTCTCTAACAGTAAATACCTAAAAGTGGTAGGTTGTATTCTGAGTGTTTTAACTTTTTGAGAAACTGCCAAATTGTTCCCCAGAGTGGTTGTGGCATGTTATACTCCTACCCAGGAATTTCTCAGCATTTTAGTTACTCCTGATATTTACCAGCAGTTGTCATCTTTTAAAATTTTAGTCATCCTAGCTTGTGTATGGTGGTATTGTGTTGAAGTTTAAATGATCATTTCTCTGATGACTAATAACATTGCATTTTTTTAATGTGCTTGTTGGCTTTGTATGTGGGTTGTTTGCTCAGATCTTTGTCTTTTTCAAAATTGGGTTGTCTTATAATTAGTTGTAAGAGGTCCCAAGTACTTTTGTCATATAAATTTCTTTTTTCCTAGTTTAAGCTTTTCATTTTCTCAACAGTGTCTTTTGATCAGCAGTTGCCAAATTTTATAAAGTCTGATATTTTTCCCCTGTTGTTTTTGCAGTTCTTTATATGCTAAGAAACCATTGTCTTTCTCCAGGCTGCAAAGATACTGTCTTCTTCTAGAAGATCTGTGTTTGTGCTTCCTGGTTTTTGGGTTTTGTTTTTGTCCTATTCCCCCCACACACACCCCCAATTTCTTTTTTTTTTTTTTTAATATTTATTTATTTAGTTTTCGTCAGACACAACATCTTTGTTTGTATGTGGTGCTGAGGATCGAACCCGGGCCGCACGCATGCCAGGCGAGCGCGCTACCACTTGAGCCACATCCCCAGCCCCTTATTTTTTTTTTTTTTAAATTTAACTCATGCATTATTTAGCAGTGTGTTTAATTTCCAAATATTTGGGTTGTGGATTTCTAATTAAATTTGAATGGAGATTTGTTTAATATAGTGCAACATATGTTCTGTTTGAAGAATATACTGTAATTTGAGGGTGTAGTGTTCTTTAGATGTCAACAGGTGATTGATATTTCTTAGATCTTCTTCCTTTCTTTATTTTTTAAACTTTTTTATCTTTATTTTTTAATTTTTATGTGGTTCTGAGAATCGAACCCAGTGCCTCACGCATGCTAGGCGAGAGTGCTACCACTTGAGCCACATCCCCAGCCCTCTCTTTATTTTTCGAGAAGGACGTATTGTTAGTCTGTTAAATTATGGAGAGGTGAAGATTTAAAATTGACAACTTTTTATATATTCAGATTGTTTTTTTCCCCTTAATTGTATCAATTATTGTGTGATATATTTTGAGGCTCTCATTAAGAGCACACACCTTAGCGTGTAATGAGTTGATCTTTTATTATCAAATGTCCAAAAAGATCTTTAAGAATATTCTTTGTCTTGAAATTTTCTCTGTCTGGCATTAATAATAAGTGCTGAATTCTTACTAGAATACATTTTATGCATAGTAATTACAGTTTATATCCTTTTCTATCCATATGCTTTCAGTCTTTTTATATTTAAAGTAAGTTTTTAAATATATGACATAAACTTGAGTTTAGATGTTTAATTGGGATGTTTAACTAATTCATTTATAGTTAATGTAATTATTGATGTGGTTAGATTTAGGTCTACCATTTTCCCTTTTTTTGTTGTTGTTTGTTTCTTTTGAAAGCTGCCTCTATTGGTGTGAATCAATTATTTATTAAAATTTCATTTTAATTTATCTTTTAGCTTTACCTTTTTTGTTAGTATCTTTTTTGCAGATTATGTTACTTTTGTACCACTTGCTATAAAATCTAAGTATCTTGCAACTATATAGTTCATATTTGCTACTATTCATCCTTGGCATTTTATGCTATATGTATCATTTCATTTTACATTTAGGCAGACTGTAAACCCACAGTATATCCTCTTTTCTTTTTTTTTAAGGGCATTTTAAATTTTATTTTTATATTTGTATTGTTAATGGACCTTTATTTTTTATTCATATGTGGTGCTGAGAATTGAACCCAGTGCCTCACACATGGTAGGCAAGTGCTCTGCCACTGAGCCACAACCCCAGCCTTCTATTTGTTTTTTGTATAATTATATATATTTTAAAGAAACTAAAAAAGAAAAGTGCTTTAATTTTGCCTACATATTCTTCATTTCCTTCCCAATCTGAGTTTCCATTTTGTATCATTTCACTTCAGCCTGAAGAAATTATAAAGCAAGTTTTATGGTGACAAATTTGTAAATTCTTAGTTTTATTTTATCTGGAGGGGAAAAAAAGGTAAAAATGCAAGTGTCAATTTTTGCTTTGATTTTTGGATCAACTTAATTGAATTGTGATTTATGTACTATGAACTTTTCAGATTGTTTTAGCTGGCAGTGAACTTACCGGAACTAAAACTCTTTCTCCTCTGGTGGACAGCAGTTTAAACTCTAGTTCCAATGAGGTTCCCTGGTGTCTGCTTTATACCTGTGGAGTTTTCAGGTTTAGCAGATTTGAGTGGTTTTGCATTCAGACTTGGGAATTCCTTTCTGTGGCTTTTCATTTTTTCATCTCCCCTCATTTCTAACTGTTGTGTTCTTGCCACACTGTCTTCTGATTAGTCAGCTAACAGGTTTTCAGTATTCTGTCAAGTTTTCAATTGCTCAGAGTCACTAACTCAAAGAGAACAGGATGCTCACTCAGTGCCCTTTCCTACCTACTTTTTTTCCTTGCTTTTCAGCATTTCCAAATGTTTGGTGTTGACTTTTTTTTTTTTAACACATTTTCTCCTATATTATTATGTTTCCAAGGCATTGGTCACATAAAGTACTCCACTACCAACTAGTACAAGTGACTCTGTGTGTGTTCTTAATCTGGGTCATTGGAAACTTGGGATGATCTTTGCTCTATTGGTTAGAAACCAAAGCAATTTACTAGACTTCATGGGTTCTGGTAGTTACTGTTTGTTTTAATGCAAAGATAATATAGAACTTTGTTTTGCATTATTACCACTGTTAATGTGTAGAGTAAGAATCTTTTTCCTCTCATTTTTGCCAATTAGAAAAATTGGTGCTGAGGGTAGTTAGGCTCTCAGAGTTATATGGCAGTTGGTGACATAAACCTGGGATTCAGATCTTGTTTTTTAACTTGAGAGCTTACATTGCTAATATTATATGGTGCTATCTTCTTTGTATTCTAAATTTATCTTATCTAAATTTATTTTAACTTCATCAGTTCTACCTGAAAATAAGAGTAGGAGTAAAAGAATGATGGGGAAGATGCAAACTTGTCATTATAATACATGCTGTGTTTTAGGAAATGGAAGTACCAGTATTACCGAAAATACCCCTACCAATCACCGGTTCTTCACTGCCTACCTTCAATTTTAGTTCTCCAGCAATCACAACTTCCTCTCTGTCACCCATCGGTCCTTCTCAGTCGTTAACAAACAAGGTACAGAGCCATTGTATAAATGAGGTGATGTACTTCTGAAAATGCTTATTTTAAAGCAGTGATTAATTTCTTTATGGAAATTAATACCTCAACATAGGTAAAGAAAAATAAAATGGTGTCTTAATATTAAAAATTTGAATATATTTTATATACATTACAATGGAATTCTTTAACTCTTATGCAGTGCATTAGAGAAAAAAGATTAATTTGTTTCCCAACAATATTTCCAATGAGATTTGGGGATGGGGGTAGGAGTAGATGTTACGTCTTTACTTTCTCAGTTAGGTTTAATATCTTTTAGTTTGCTTCTGTGCCCCGTCCCTAGTTCCTTACTTTCACTTTTTCTCAACATGTAGTTTATTTTTCTCATGTAGGCAACTATCTAGCTCTAAGATTGTATATATTCCTTTTCTAAGAGGCAGCCAGATTTTATAGAAGAAACTCAGTGTTTTTTAGAAGTTCTGATTTTTAAATCTAAAAGCAAAAAAAAAAAAACTGAATTTTTTTGAAATAATTTTCTGAAGGTGTGTTTTATTGACAGTTTCTTTTCCTAAGTAGCTTTGTTTGTGTCATTTCTTAATAATTTGGAAAACCAGGTACAAATGACATCTCCGAGCAGCCCTGGAAGTCCCATGTTTAGATTTTCATCTCCAATTGTAAAATCTACTGAGGCAGATATACTACCTCCATCCTCTGTAAGTAGTAATAAATATTTCATATTTAATATATATATTAACTTAATAATCATAACTTAATAAAGCACATATTTTGTATTTTATAAATATAAACTATTTCAAAGCCCTACTGTATTTTATCAAATCTGTGATGTCATTGGTAATAAGAAACTTTTTGTTTCCAACTTAAATATTCATAGTACAGAAAAGGTAATTGCATATACAATTTGATAGTTAATTCTCCTTCTCTGTGACCTGTAAGAAAAGGGACATTCCTTTGCTCCATTTAATATAGTTATCATACCCAAGAAATTTTATCATGATTTTATAATACAGTTCATATTTAGACGTCCCATTGTCCCTAGACTGTCAATTAGTTGATGTTTTATGTCTACTGGCCCTAGATCCAGATAAAGACTAGGACCTAATTACTGAATTATGCTGCATGTACTTAATAGATCTGTTGAATGACCTTTATTTTATTCATTTTATTTATATGCAGTGCTTAGAATTGAACCCAGTGCCTCACACATGTAGGGAAATGCTGAGCCACAACCCAAGCCCTGATGAGTGACCTTTTAATCTAGAAAAGTTCTGGGCTTTTTTGGTCATGCAACATATATTTGTTCATGATTAAATAACATTTTGAAAGAGATAATGCATAAATTTAATGTACATTTTGTTCCAGATTTGGCATTTTGTAAATTTTGCCTTCTGTTTTTGTCTCCTCTTTTTTTTGGTCCCAACTAGTGTTACAGATCAAGTATAATTTCCTTGCTGCTTGCCGGAGACCCATCAGTTATCCCCCAACTCATACTTTTTATTAAAAAAATTGCATTCAGAAACTGGGCATTAGGAATGCAGCATTATTTTCTGGAATGTTTTGAAAGGGGGAAAATAAGGCCTAAGAAATTCTTTTTTTTTTTTTTTTTTTTTTTTTTGAGACAAGGTCTTGCTGTGCTACCCAGTCAGCAGTCTGGTCTCATTCCTAGGTTCACATGAACCTCCTGCTTCAGCTTCCTTAGTGCTGTTACTATAGGTATACACCACAGTGCCTGGCTTATGAATCCCAGATTTAGATATTGTGGAAATTATATAGGTGAAATTTAGAGTGTGTGTGTATGTATAAATACTTATAATAAAGTATTTGTTTAGAAATGAGTTGACACTTAAGAAGACGTTTTTGTTTTTACAGATTGGATTTACATTTAGTGTGCCTGTTGCAAAAACAGAATTTTCTGGCTCCACTAGTACTTCAGAACCAAGTATAAGTAGTTCTGGTAAGTAAAATTTTTTCACATATTTTTGCAAATACAATTATATTCATTAGCATAGTATTTCAAATTATTTCACCTTTGGTAATTCTTCTAAGTGCTTTCACTTGAATGAAGTTAGCTCTGAAAAGAAGTTTTTGCTTTCTAATAATACTTTCTATTAATGGTTTTTCAGCAGGACAGTCATCATAACAAATTTATTCTCTGTGTTTAGTCAAAATACTGAGCAAGTTAGTTATAAATTTAGTTTAGTTTTACTGTAAATTTGTCTACAGTATAATTGTGGTGGATCTCATCTCCAGGTTTACTGAGCATTTCATAAGCATTTTCATTTGTAAAGGTTATGCTGGCCTGTGCAGGTGATGATACATAATCTCTGAACTGAAAAAAAAATTGACGTATTTGAGGAAAAGGAATTAGATATTAAAATAGGATCTTGTTATAGTAGTAGTTGTTTTCTTTTCACATGGACTGTGCTACTTAGGATAAGAATTCTGAACAAGGGCATTTTCCCCAAGAAATAAAGCCAAGGGAAAGGGTACAGTAACAAAAGAAAAAACATTACATTCTTTGTAAATATCAAAAAATTTATTGTGAGGTTGGAGAGAGAGCTTTGTGATTCTAAATTTTTTTGTGATTCTAAATTTTTTTATTACCTTTTTTTTTTAATCAAACAGCTGTATGTAATAAAAAGTAGCAGACATTTCAATTGTACTTTTTACCATAAAATTTACGGATTAAACCTTGAATTATGTAGTAAACCTCTCATGACTTGTTATGAAGAAAGGTATTAAAGTCCTTTCCAGATTTTACTAATAACTGAACGTGTAACAATTTATTAAAATAGCTTTTTATTTTGTGAGAAATTATAATGTGAGAAATTACCCAGTTTTTTTTTTTAATGAGTGATTACGAGTACATTTATGAGTGGCATCTACAAAATTGTATGTTCTCACCATTTTTTTTCCCTCTTTTTTTGATACTGGGGATTGAACCCAGGGGTGCTCTACCACTGAGCTACATCCCCAGCCCTTGTGTTTTTTTATTTTGAGACAGGGTCTCGCTAAATTGCTGAGGCTGGCCTCGAACTTGTGATCTTCCTGCCTCGGCCTCCCGAGTCGCTGGGATTATAGGCGTGCGCCACCGCACCCGGCTGGTTCTCATCACTTCTATCATTTAGCAAAGCTGATTGAAAATGTGGAAGTCATGATTAATTATTTTGTGACAGGAGCTAGTTTTCCCATTTTCTTCTTTTTGTCTCTTTGAGTGCGCTTCAGGTAATCCTAAAACTTTACCTTAAATTCACTGAAAACAATTTAATTTTGATTATAAAAAGTAAAAACAATGAATATGAATTCATTTTACCACTAGCAGCCACCAGCCACCATTAATTTTTAGATAGAAACATTCTAAATTTTCTAGATTTTCTAACCTGCTTTTGCCCACAACTATGCTTTTTAGCATATGCATTTTATCATGCATTATCATTCAGCAAATATGCATTTTATTATGTCACTGTTATAGGCAATTTATGTAACCAGATCCTTATTGATACTGTATCATACAGATTTTTAATATAACTGAAGGATATTTTTAGTCATAGCATGAATTTCTGTTGAATTTGTTTTAGGTTTTTTTTTTTTAAATCACTATTTTAAATTGCTGAGCAATCAAATACATTATTTTAAGCAGTGAACAAGTCTTGCCCCAGTGGCTGTATCCCCAGTGTTTCAGTTTAATTTTCTTCTAATGAATTTACTTGCTAACAGTTGTAGTTTATACTTCTGTGCCTTTTTGTGACATGTGGGGTGGTGAGGGGAAAGTATTTTTATCTCCTTATAATGGTAAATTATGTTTGCTCATTATTTTTGAATTATAGTGACTGTCAAAGTTTTAGAAATTGATTTAAAAGGGCTTAGATTTTTAAAATGCATTTAGTTCAAGAATCCAGTGCTTTCCTTGGCATAATATTTTTTATAATTTAAAAAAAATTACAGCTCAAGATATCACTGTGGTGAACAGCACAAGCTATAAGAAGCGAGATGAAGATTGTGAGGGCCTTTTTAGACCTGTAAAAATCCTGAAAGAAGGAAGTGTTCTAGATGTTCTGAAAAGCCCTGGTAAGATGATAGTAGCCCTTGAGATAGTTTAAAAAAAAAAAATCTTAATTTTAAACTCCCTTGATTTCATTTTAATGTTATTTGTGTTATAATGTGGATTCCTTTAAAAAAAGTAACTACCAATAATTTGATAAGATGTTGAATTTTGAATGTAGATTTAGTGATATCTAATTCTTTCATGGGAAATATCTTAGAAATACTACTTTAGAATTCAAGATCTCTGTATATAATAAAGAAATATCTTTAAGAGGCAAGTATAGAAAGAGAATATGAGTTTTCTATTAATTGAGATGGGCCAATATTGAATAACAGTAAACTTGACGATAACACCTATTACGTCTTTGAAATAACTGAACTGCCTTCTCACATTATTCCCCGGATTGGTACATATAGAATGAGGCCAAATTTGCTGAATTTTAACACAGATATGTAGGAAATTGTATTCACTTGAAATAAGACTTGAAAACTAAGTCACTTATATGATGATGTTTATTTTATTTTTTAATCAACACAGTGTTTGTATCGTGGGGTACAGTAGTATAATGAACAAATCAGGGTAAAGCAGGTATAGAATGGGATGAGTCCAAGTCTAAACAGAGGATGTAATAAGTTTGGCCTCTACAATAAGTTTTAGGGTTAGGTTGTTTGATTCTGCTTTCATAGGTTGTGTATACTACCTATAGGGTTCCAGTAATTGAGTTAGTTTTAATTCCAGAATGCTTGCTTATAATAAAATTATTAGTCAGTGGTAATAAATGACTATTATGATCTAAAAAGTAGAATTATTAGCCAACTAGTAGATAAGCAGCAACTGTATAGTTTTTTGGACTGGGATATGTCTGAAAAATAGAGTGCATATGTGAAGCCCTGGATTCAGTCCCTAGAAAGGGTGGTGTATTGTTTTGCCCTATACATGTATTTAGGGTTGCACTTTGTTTCTCAACCTGGTCCCCTTTTAACTTTTTTAATAGGAACATTTTTCAAGTATTTTATTTTATTTTGTACTAGAGATTGAACCTAGGGATACTTTACCATTGAATGATATCCCCAACCCTTTTTATTTTTTATTGTGAGACGTGATCTCATTAAATTGCCCAGGCTTCCCTTGAAATTGTGATCCTCCTGCCTCAGCCTCCTGAGTCACCAGGATTATAGATATGTTCCACCAGGTCCAGCTTAAATAGGAAAAATTTTATAAGAGTCTTCTTATAAAGTTTATTTGAGTGACAATGAAAAGGAAAATAAATTTAATACTGTCAGTTTTCCTAATTTAGTGTTTCAAATAAACCATTACAAAACAACATTGCTGGGCTGGGGATGTGGCTCAAGTGGTAGCGCGCTTGCCTGGCATGCATGAGGCACTGGGTTCCTCAGCACCACATAAAAATAAAGATATTGTGTCCACCTAAAACTAACTAACTAACTAAATATTTTTTAAAAAACCCAACATTGTTGACTGCTGGGAGTGACTGAAATATATGGTATCATTTTGCCGTTATACTAAAGTAGCTATAGGCTTGATTATTTCTTGATACCAGTAGAAAACCTGTAAGGACCTTCTATATTGTCTTCCCTTCTAATGCTTTCTTTGGTGATAGTGTTGCTGTGTATAAACTAAAAGTTTGTTGTCCCCAGGAAAGGATTAGAAAGTCATTCTCATGAATAAAGTATAGCTTGAGTGAATCAATTCAATGACTGCTTTGAAAATACCCTAATTGTCTAAATATACCTTCCATTTTTACAAAAAGATACACCTGGCACTGGGTTATGGCTCAGCGGTAGAGTACTCGCCTAGCACATTCGAGGCCCTGGGTTTGATCGTCAGCACCACATAAAAATAAGTAAATAAAATAAAGGTATTGTGTCCAACTTCAACTAAAAATAATATTTTTAAAAAAGATACTTGACAATTATGAAAGGATTCTGAGATTATATTAGAAATATATTTGAGTTGTGTTTGAGTTACTGTTTACGAACCACATGTGAACATGTATTTGAGTAACATCAGCTGCTGTTCAATGAGGATTAAAAAACTGTGTTTTAATCATTTTTATATTTCTAGGACTTACTAGTTGGGTTATGGTATCATTTGTTATTGAAACATAGTTTAAAGCTTTTGTGTGGTTTTTTTTTAATTTTTAATTTTTTTTTTAGTGGTAGATGGACAACACAACACCTTTAACTATTTATTTACTTATTTATTTATTTTTATGTGGTGCTGAGGATTGAACCCTGTGCCTCACAAGTGCAAGGCGCACACTCTACCACTGAGCCACAACCCCTAACCCTTTTGTGAGTTTAGTATAGTTACAAATGTTCCTTAGCACCTTGTTGTACTTTGAGGAATACTTATCAAATAATCATGCCTGCTCAGCTCAGCTTAGCTGGTTTTATTGATGGTTGAGGTTACCACAACAGTGGACTATGACTGGATAGCATTAAAACATTGTAGATATTGAAGTTGTTTGGCAGGGCCCAGAGAACACCCAAATGAAGGGACAGACATGAGGGGACATTAGGACTGTGCTGTAGTTTAATATTTTGGGAAGGCAGACTGCAGTAAAATGTGGATGACAATTGTGTACATCATTATACTAGAAATTCCTTGAGGGAGAAGGTGATGTGTGCTTATTTAAAAAAAAAAAAAAAATCTTTTGTAGAATTTTAACTTGTCTAGATGTTGCTTATTTATGCTCTTAATAAATATGTATGAAAAACAATCCTTAAAAGCAGTCCATTTGGTATTGTAGTAACTCTGCAAGAAGGTAGATGTTTTTTTTTCCTCTGTAATAATGTTGCAGTTAACGTTTTGATTGGAAAACTTCTCTTTTTAAAAACTCTCTGCTCTTTTTCCCCATTGTAGGTTTCACATCGCCAAAGGTAGATCCTCTTGCTGCTCAGTCTACCACAACAAGCCCAGTGGTTTATACAAGACCAGCAATAAGTACATTTTCTTTGAGTGGAATTGGGTTTGGGGAGAATTTAAAGGGTGGATCATCATGGCAGTGTGATACATGTCTACTCCAGAACAAAGTTACAGACAACAAGTGCATAGCCTGTCAAGCAGCAAAATTGCCATCGAGGGAAACTGCCAAACAAACTGGAAGTGGGACACCAACCAAAAGTGGCAAAGCAACTCTTTCTGCATCGGCTACAGGCTTTGGAGACAAATTTAAACCAGGAACTTGGGATTGTGACACCTGTTTAGTGCAAAATAAACCGGAAGCAATGAAATGTGTAGCCTGTGAAACACCGAAACCTGGCACTGGTGTGAAGCGAGTGCTCACATTGACAGTGGTTTCAGAAAGTGCTGGGACCATGGCTGCGTCATCTTCCAGCTGCACTGTGGCATCTGGTTCTTTAGGATTTGGAGATAAATTCAAAAAGCCTGTGGGGTCTTGGGAGTGTCCAGTTTGCTGTGTTTCTAACAATGCAGAAGACAACAAATGCGTGTCCTGTACTTCTGAGAAACCAGGTACGTTTATGGCTATATGGAATAATTTTACTCATTACTTTAGTAGGGTGTTTTAATTTATTCTGTAAAAACAGCTAAGAACAATCTCAGTATTTTAAATGGTTCAAGATGAGCATCTCCTCACATGTTGATTTTTTTTTTTTTTTAAAGAGAGAGTAAGAGAGGAGAGAGAGAGAATTTTTAATATTTATTTTTTAGTTCTCGGCGGACACAACATCTTTGTTGGTATGTGGTGCTGAGGATCGAACCCGGGCCGCACGCATGCCAGGCGAGCGCACTACCGCTTGAGCCACATCCCCAGCCCCCCTTTATTTTAAACCATCTTGAGGTTAAAATGACTTGATAGTAGGGGCTAGATCTTCATGTTTGCTTGGATAGGTTGTATGTCCAGCATATACTCTGACCTCCATTTTCTATGTGCTTTTATTAGAAGCTTCTTGCTCTTCCTGATAATTTTCTTTCTTTTTTAAAAAATATTTATTTAGTTGTAGATGAACATACAGTATCTTTATTTTTATATGGTGCTGAGGATCGAACCCAGTGTCTCATACATTGGAGGCAAGCACTTTACCACTGAGCCACAGTCCCAGCCCCCTTCCTGATAATTTTCAATGTTGCGTAATGTAGATGTTGAAAGCTTTCAGAATGGGGCATTCTCACTCAATTCTTCACAGAATAAAATGTTATTTTTCTCTCTTTCTCTAAGTAGAAATAAAGATAATTTTGTCATTTATAGGGATGTTTCTTTAAGGGGTGAACACTGACGCTTTATGAAAAGGCTGTAGCTGAGCAGTATTGATACCTGTAGTCATATGCTGTTTGCCAGCAATGTTGCAGTGATAGTAGATTTTTGAAATATTAATGCAAAAAATTCTAACAGCTAGAAAAATGGAGTTAATTGAGTTTCTTCTGTTTCTCTGTTCAAAATTGAGTACTGAAGATTCACATCTTAATTCACTTGGAAGTGACTCTTTGCTTGTTTTGTAATACTAGTATATAATTTTATGATACAGATATAGTGATATAGATATGAATAGAACATGATATAGATATGAATAGAACATGAATGTTCTGACAGTTATACTTCCTGTTTTTATTGTGTTACTTATGGATGTGTCCTTTTGTGTGTGTGTGTGGGGGGGTATAGTTGTAGATGGACAGCATGTCTTTATTTTATTTGTTTGCCTTTAATTAATTAATTAATCAATTAATTAATTAATTAATTAATTTTATGTGGTCCTGAAGATCAAACCCAGTGCCTCACATGTGCAAGGCAAGCGTTCTGCCACTAAGCTATAGCCCCAGCTCCTCCTTTTGTGTTTGTAAAATGAAGCTGCATTACTAGCCACACTCTTTGCCTCAGCACTTGAGCCATATTTCTAATTCATGCCGGATACTACAACACTAAGGTTTCAGAGTCTTCATTCCGAAATATCTTTTTCTTCCCATCTGGCATCATCTCCTTACTAAAGTCTTTGATACATTGAGGAAACCAGAATTGATTAAGTTGACAAAAGAGTAATAAAACTTTGAATCCTCAGTAAGTGAACTTTTACCCATGAACAAAGGAGTCTTATAGAGGTACAAAAGAACTTGAACTTTATCCAGAAAATGACGAATGATCATTTTCACCACAGGAATGACTCAAATTTGTATTTTTTTGATAAATCACTCTGGGTTTTTGGTTAATGGATTTGATGCCAATAGAATTTTTAATATTCTTAGTCCTATGAATAACATGCAATAGATAATGATTGTGTGTACTAAGGGAATCAAATCTAGGAGGGAGGGATATAGAACTAATGTACATTGGAAGGCATGTTAATTTCAAGTTGCTGATGTTGACATCAAATACATGTGAGCCCTTTGGATATGCTGATATGGATCATTGACCCTCAGAGCTGGAGATAAGATGAGGGAGTCTTTTGTTATTTGAAGTTATCAAAGTCATGGGAATAGAGGTGAGTGGAGTAAATAGAGAAGACAGCCCAAACTGCTAATTTAGGAAGTGGTAGGAATAAAACTTGCACAGTTAATCTTTTAAAGGAACAGTCAGAGGAAAAACAAAACTGCATGACAGTAATTGCCTCTGAGGAGAATGGATTTCAACAACAGATGAGGGGGAAACTTACCAGAATAGTGGAAGTGTCAGAGAAAGATTGAAATAAATTTGAGAAATATTTAAAGGAGAAGGAGCCATTTAGACATACTAACCAAGTGGATTAGCAGAACCACCAACTAAGACTACAGTGACAGCTCAGAAGAGAAGTGTGGGAAGCAGGTACAGATTAAGAAACTGTCATTTTGGTGTCTAAGACCACTAGAGTAGATGACAGGACAGTGGACCAGAAATGGAACCCAGGGAGCAGTTGTATTGGCAAGAGAACAAAACAGAACATGCCTATACAATATAGAAATTATTCAGTTAACTGGGAGAATCGACAACAGTTGCAACCATTTAGAGAAGTGGTGGTGGTCGAAGGAATGGCTGGGCTCTCTTGCTATATGTCTTCATACCTTGTGCTTGGGTGAGCCCTTCTTCCCAAGCCACTTTACCCATAAACATGCTGGTTCTGCTTAAAAAATGTAATTATCATCTCTGGGAATCCTTCCATGCTTCTTCTTCATTTCTTCCTTCTTTGCACACTTGTTTTAAGTCATTTATCACTTGATGATGGTGCTGCCATGAGTTTAATTTTCCCCTACCTTAGGAATTAAATGTTATTTTACTCAACTTGATGTTCCCAGAACCCAACTATATTCTGGTGTTTAATAAATGTGTTAAATGGTCAGCATGTAATGGAGTGTAGGGTTGAATTGTAAAGTGGATGATTGTTTTCTGTGCAAAAACAATCATTTCAAATGTGGAGACTTGTGCCTTGAGATCTTACAATGAATATGGTATATGGCTGTGTATTTTTTGTGTTAGGGTATTGCCTATAGTTTGCATCTTGTGTCTTAAAAACACTGCTATTTAAGAAATTGACCTTTCAATACTAAAGATTGAACCCAGGGGCCCTTTATTGATGAACTGTTACCTATCTACAGTCTTTTTTTTGTTCTGTATTTTGAGACAGGGTCTAAATCGCTGAGACTGGCCTTGAATTTGGGATCCTTCTGCCTCAGGATCCCAGCTAGCCATCATTGTCCTTTTAGCCTCTTAATTTGTGAGCATGACTTGTTTTTTCTTTTTTTTTTTTTTTTTTTTTTAACCACAACAATTCAAATTTGAGGTTAAGGAATTCATCACTAAGCAAGGTTAGAGCAAGCTGATCATTAGAGTTTTTTTCTGGCATATTCGGTTTCTTAATATGAGAAGTTAATAAACATTGAACACTTAAAAATATCATTAAGATGCTGATACAATGTAGTTAAATTTTCATGAGTTTCCCTATTACTTTTTAGGAAGTTCAATACCTGCTTCAAGTAGCAGCACTGTGTCTGTCTCTCTGTCTTCGGGAGGCTGCCTAGGATTGGACAAGTTCAAAAAACCTGAGGGAAGCTGGGACTGTGAAGTGTGCCTAGTCCAGAATAAAGCAGACTCTAGCAAGTGTGTTGCATGTGAAAGTGCAAAACCAGGCACGAAAGCTGAGTTTAAAGGTAAGGTAATGGAATGCCTCTTTACAATGCTGTTTTAAAGTGCAGTATTTACAAACAGCTGAAGTTTTTAAAAAGTTATTCATTCTCTGTTAAATTCATATAAAATGGAATATTTTCCTTAGATCTTTTTAATTCACATACATCTGAATTATTAAGTCAAATTAGTTGTAGATCATTAGTGAGATATCTTTGCAACTGGGTAATGACCTCTTGTTATTGAAAGAGAGTAGTGTTTTTATTTTTCATTTTTTAAAGTTGGTGCATTATAGATGTCCGCAATGGTGGTATTCATTGTTAAATAATCATACGTTTACATGGTTGTTGCTTTTAAATGTTAACTCTCTAGATGAGTTTTCCGACTCTTATTTAACAGAATCTTATTTATACAGACCTACAACCTTATTATATATAGGTAATATAGCTTTGGGCTTTGGTTCCCCAGCATATGACCCAGAAAATGAACTCTTGAATATTTTGTTAATCATGTACACATTTCAGTCAAAAGTTTGATAAACCTGGGGGAAAAAAGAAATTTTAATATCAGAAGGACCAGTCAGGGAGAAGTGAGCAAGATTTTAATCTTGACAAGGTGAGCAAGATTTTAATCTTGACAAGGTGGGAATATGGAGGAATTAAAAGAGTACCATAATTGTGCCAGGAGGATCTCAAGTTTGAGCAGTTCAGCAAGGCCCTATCTCAAAATAGAAAATACAAGGGCTGAGAATATAACTTGGTGGTAAAATGCCCCAGGGGCTCAGTCCCCAGTACTCAAACAAACAAAACCCAAGCTTTCTCTTATTTTCTAATTTGCTTCAGACTGGTGGCTTTCAAACTCTTCTGACTGAAAAATCAAAGTTAGATATGAACTTTTATATTTTGACTCATCGTACCCACATCATATTTGTCTATATGATTGAAATAACATTTTTACAAAATAATACTTCCCTCTGGTATATATGAAGTACCCTGGTGTTTTCTGTTCTCTTTAGTTTTTAGGGGGCCACAGTCAGCATTTAATTGGATGACTAATGAAATACCACTGTCATTTTGAAAACCATTGCATCTGGTTGATTTGGAAGATCACTGTTTTCCATGCCATTTAACCTCATGTTTTAGCTGTTGCTCCACATTTACTTTACCACATTCTCTGCCTGTGGTTCAGTGACCACCATATTCTAAATCTGCCCATAGAAAGAAGTAATTAGTTCCTATCTTTGGCTCCTTTATTTTTAGCTTTCTGTCAGTATTATTTAGTAGTTTAGAGAGTAGGTATATGGCCACTTACTTGCCTAAGATTCTCATGTAGTTTTCCAATTGAGTTTCTCCTAATGAAAGGTGAGGTTGGTGGGTAATCATTAAGGGGGAGATCTGAGGAGGAGGGCCTATAAAAAGTGTGGCTGATTTTTTAAAAAAATTTACTCATGGATAAGTAATATATGCATATCTTAGCACCTTTTAATGGTTCTCTTTGAACCTTGCACTGTATTTTTAGATTCTTCAGCTGTAGGAAAGCAGCAAGAGACCGATTTTGATCTTCTCAGTTTAATACTATATCTTTATGAATATTGCTTCAGGTCATATAATTTTTCTTATTTATTGTTGCTAAAATTTTTTAAATGCTCAAGTAAGGAACATTTACAGGTAAAAGGAAATTGTGACAAAGGTTCACAGTGAAAAGTTGCTCTCTTGTTGCTATTTTTTATTTTTCCAAATCTTCATCCTCCCAAAGGTGATAGCTGTGGCCCTTTTAAAATCTTCTAATTTCTTTATACCCATTCTAAGCAAACACGCTCCTATTTGATGTGTTCTGATTTCCCTCTACCTTGTAAGGAAAAGTTGTTTACCTCACTTTCTTTCTGCCTTCTTGATTTATTATGGATTATTTTGGACATATTTGTTTTTCATTCTTTAGCAGTTGCTTGGACTGCGTGTTATTTTGCATGCCTGTTAGTTTGTCTTTAAAACAAAGCCCTAGCTATAGAATATCTGGGGTAAAAGGGTATAATTTTTGTTAAATATTGACAAATTGCTCATCCCAAATTGCTCGTGCTGGTTTATACTTTGATCTACAATAGAGTGTTGGATGTTCCCAGTGTCACCACCACTAAAAACTTTATCAAACCTTTTTGATCTCTGCCATTCCCATAGATGGAAAGTGGCAGATCAGTATAGTTGAGGATTGAGATATAAGTTTTATACTGAGTATTTGTCAGTTTGGTTCATATTTTATTTTACCATTGGTAATACTCCTCAAAGTAGGCCTTTTCAAAGTTGTTTTTATGTCATTTTGGCTTTTAATGTTTACATTGTGAAAGGATGAGTGCATTGATTCAGTGTCTTTGTGGCATTTTATATTTTTGAAGGCTTTGGCACATCATCTTCGTCTTTGAATCCATCAACTACGTCCTTCAAATTTGGTATCCCATCATCTTCTGGGCCTTGTGTATCATCTGACTCTGGATCTATAAACCCCATCAGTGAAGGCTTTAAATTTTCTAAACCTACTGGAGATTTTAAATTTGGAGTTTCATCAGATTCTAAACCTGAAGAAGTTAAAAAAGACAGTAAGAATGATAATTTTAAATTTGGACTTTCTTCTGGTTCAAGCAACCCAGCTTCATCAGCTTCATTTCAGTTTGGAGTGTCTAATCTTGGGCAGCAAGAAAAGAAAGAGGAACTGCCTAAATCTTCACCTGCAGGCTTCAGCTTTGGTACAGGTGTTATTAACCCTACCCCTGCTGCTACTGAAACTGTGGTGACCTCTGAGAATAAGAGCAGCTTCAGTTTTGGAACCATGGAAACCAAGAGCGTCTCAGTGGCTCCTTTCACTTGTAAAATGACCGAAGCTAAAAAGGAAGAAATGCCTACAACCAAGGGAGGGTTCACTTTTGGCAACATGGAACCTTCCTCTCTGCCTTCTGCCTCCATGTTTGTTTTGGGAAGGACAGAAGAGAAGCAACAAGAGCCCGTCACTTCTACTTCTCTGGTTTTTGGGAAGAAAGCTGACAATGAAGAGCCGAAGTGTCAACCAGTGTTTTCCTTTGGGAATTCAGAGCAAACCAAAGATGAGAGTTCTTCAAAGTCAACATTTAGTTTCAGTATGACAAAACCATCTGAGAAGGAATCTGATCAACCAGCAAAGTCTACATTTGCTTTTGGAGCTCAAACCAATACTACAGTTGGTAAATATTAGAAAATTTTTAAAAGGGTCTTTAATATTTCCATAAATGCAGTAGGTCAAGGAATGGTTACATAGAACATGCTTGATAGAGTACCAGCTATAGAGGACAGATGGGATTTTCAGTTTTAATTGCTCCAAACCCTCATGATTCTAATGAAGTTAACTGCAGGTCTAATTTTAAGAAATAACAGCTCTAATGGAAAGCTCATAATAATGTATCTTTGTCTTTCTCCCTCATAATTGGGCCTTCTACTTGGGCTTTTATAACCAGAATTGGCATTATACTATCTAGAAAAGTAGGTATTTTAAATAAGCTTATGAAATATTGTATAATTTTTATGTGAAGTCCTTCAGTTACAAATAGTTAACATTTATCATCAGACATTTAAGGAACACAGCCTAGAAATATAATTAAATCCTGACAAAACAGACAATTCTAAAGCAAAAGTCCTGAAGAAAAAGAAATAAAAATAGCATTTTTAAAAGTAAAGAGCATGGTTGTTAAACTTAAAGCCATTATATGGATTTAGTAGCAGAAAGAACACAGGTGATAATCAGATTTGTGAAATGGAATTTCCCAGAACACATTGCAAAAATAGATATTGATATAAACTAGATCTACAGTAAGTTCCATTAAAATAGGAGTTCTTAGAAGATGAGAAGTTTTTCTAGATATAAAGAAAGACCTGTCTTAAAAATGGAAAGGTGGGCTCAGGGTATATCTCAGTTGGTAGAGTGTTTGCCTTGCATGCACAAGGCCCTGGGTTCAATCCCCAGTACCAGGAGGAAAAAAAAAAAGGAAAGGCCCATACTAATTGACAAAGATCAGTGAGTTTTAGGACACCAAAGCCAAAACTCTGAACGCTTCCAAAGAGAAAAGCTGTTTGCCATAAACAAACAGGTATCAGAGTAACATTAGATTTCTCCTTTGCCAGCATCAAACACTAAAAAAACAAAAGAGCAGTGCCCTCAAAATAAAAATGGTTTTGGACTTAGAATTCTGTAATAAGCCGAATTTATCCAGACGAAATAGAGGTCTTTCAGACATGCAAGGTATAATTTAAAAACCCATTAATAACACTTTTTAACAATAAATTAGAAAATACTCAAAACAAGAACCTAAATAATGTGGAATTCATCAAATAGTTGCAAGCAATTTTTTCTATTAGATATTTTCTTGGAATTTTAAAAGCAACCTACAAAGAAAATCATAACTAAAATTACTCTTTTGAAAAGGAACAAAGCAGATCTAATCAAATTTGGTCATGCAATCCCTAGACTATAGTAAATGCTTTTAACCACCCTCCTGTTAGCCAACATGAAAGTGAGCCAACAGGCTCCGCTTTTTATAAATCATACTAATGCCCATAGGACACTGTGAACTGCCTTGACTAGTGTGCAATATTGGAACTCAAAACACTGAAATAGTAAAAAGTCCTCTATTAGGTATTGAGGGTCACCACATAAAAACCATCAGGTTTTCTTTAAGTTCTCATCTTCTAAGAACTCCTATTTTAATGGAACTAATAATAGTGGTATAGCGTGTCTCATTTGTGTTTTCTAACATTTCTAATTTTGTATTTTATAGCATCAGTGGAATTTATAGCATGCAGAATAAAAGACGTTCTTGTTCCTGAGAGTAGCTACTCCACATCCCTTAACATGAATTCTTAGAGGAACTTTTGTGGAGCTTGATATAAGCTATGCTAGTTCTGAAATGTACATGGAAGGGAAAATAACATAAGAAATATTGGGGAGAAGGGCAGGCACACAGACAGGGGTGTCCTACTATGAAACTGTATGTGACATTTAAATAATGAAAACAGTCTAATGACAGTAACATCAGAGGAAACAGTATATATAAAGGTAGCATTGCAAATTGTTTAGTAAGAGGTAAATAGTGCTGGGAGAACTAGCAATTCTTTTGGATAAATTGAAGTTGTTGTACTGCATACTTCAACATAAATTGCAAAATCAAACATACAAAAGTACAGCTAATCTGGATTGTTCTCCAAACACAGTATCAATTTATATTTGGATTTGAGGGATAATATATATACTTTTTAAGTCTTGAATGCCAAAAGCCTTCCTGTGGGGGGAAATATCTGTAAACTATAAAAGAAAAGATATTTTTCAAAATTTAGAATTAATAGATGATCATTCTGTGAATAAATCTATATAAATACAAGCTTCTATTTTTTTTAAAACTATTGACTTCCAAGATTGTAGTGCAGGAAATGCCTTCTGAGATGATTTGTACTTAAGGGTTAATGTTGTTTTCTTAATTTTGTCTTACAGATCAAGGAGCAGCAAAGCCAGTTTTTAGTTTCTTGAACAATAATTCCTCTGGTTCAAGTACACCAGCAACTTCAGCTGGTGGTGGCATATTTGGTAGTTCCACTTCTTCCTCCAATCCACCTGTGGCTGCCTTTGTGTTTGGACAGGTCAGCAATCCTGTGAGCAGCTCCGCTTTTGGTAACTGTGCTGAATCCAGTACATCTCAGTCTTTGCTGTTTTCTCAGGATAGCAAACCAGCAACCACATCCAGCACAGCTACAGTGGTTACCCCATTTGTCTTTGGGCCAGGAGCCAGCAGTAATAGTACTGCAACCTCTGGTTTCAGCTTTGGAGCTACAACCACTACAGGTACATAACACATTGTGTAGTTAGATTGGCTGGAATACAAAAATGTCTGTTCTTAGCAAATAATATAGCAGGCTGCCAGCATTCTTCAGTGGCATGTGTGCCTTTGGTCATCTGTGCCTGGGATGTTGTACTCATTCACTGTATAGAATAGTATACAAATTGTGTTCAGGTTGAGTATGTTTAATTCTTGGCAACAGTTTTTCTAACCTTTGCAAGAATTTAATTAATTTTTCTGAGTTTTCATTTTGAAATGTCAAGTTATAAGTAATCAATGGTGGTGGTTTTATTATTATTCAGTTCTCATGAATGCTATATGTACATGTATATACAGCATCAAGTAATTATTTCTTCATGTATTGAATTTCTGGCAGAAGATTATCTTTATATTTTTTAAGTAATAGTTGGACACAGTATCTTATTATTCATTTCCATGTGGTGCTGAGGATCAAACCCAGCACCTCGCATGTGCTAGGTGAGTGCTCAACCATTGAGCCCCAGCCCCAGGCCCAGGAGATTTATCTTTTTAGTTGTATCCCTTTACCAAAAAAATTTGGCTATGAGGTGGAGGAGTTTCATTCATGTTAATTGAAATCTCTGTTTATGTGGATTCTGTTTTACTACATAAGAGTAGAGTTATAATCTCAATCATTACTTACAACTTGTTTTGATCAAGGTAAGCATCTGAAAAGAAGGATGGACTTTGAGGGTTTATGGAATCTTTTGAGGACTGACCATAGTGACCCTCTTGATGATTTACACATTACTTTGGCCTCCAGGGTCCTCCTTTGTATTTGGCACTGGGCCTCCAGCACCATCTGCCAGTCCAGCATTTGGTGCTAACCAGACCCCAACATTTGGACAGAGTCAAGGTGCCAGCCAGCCCAATCCCCCAAGCTTTGGATCTATATCATCTTCAACAACATTGTTTTCTGCTGGGTCTCAGCCTGCACCACCTACTTTTGGAACAGTGTCAAGTAGCAGCCAGCCTCCTGTGTTTGGACAACAGCCTAATCAGTCAGCATTTGGCTCTGGAGCAGCTCCCAATCCCAGTAAGTTTGTACAATAATGTGGTTTGTGTCCCATACTTGGAGTCCGTGTGTCTTACTACAGGGAGTTATATCTCGATTACTCTCCTTGGATAGGCCTACTGTATTGTCTCATGACACTTTGATGATAATTAATACTAATCTTTCCATGTGGCTTGCTTGCTTGCTTATTGATTGACTAATTGATTGGGTACTAGGGATTGCTTACTTGCTTGCATATTTATTTATTTATTGAATACCAGGGATTAAACTTGGGGACACTGGACCACTGAGCCACATCCATAAGCCCTAATTTGTATTTTATTTAGAGACGGTCTCACCAAATAGCTTAGCACCTTGCGCTTGGGAACTTGTGATCCTCCTGTCTCAGCCTCCCGAGCCACTCAGATTACAGGCATGTGCCACAGTGCACAGGGTGACTTGCATATTTAAACAGAAGTTTCTATGACTTTTTAAATATGACTGATCATGCTGTATTTTAATCATATATTTTCTCAGAATTGCACTGTTTTTTTCTTATTATGAAATGTAATCTCATTTATAGAAGCGGGTAAAACAAATGAACAGTGTTAACACTGAAGCAAATACTTGTGTACCCACCACCTGGAAGCCCCTTAGAGATCCCATTCCTTTCCACTTAGCTCTTTTGTGATCTGTGTGTGTGTGTGTGTGTTTGGTAATCATTGTTCTTTGGACTTTAAAAAAAAAGTTTACAGATATGCATCTTTAGGAAATATAGTTTTGTCTGATTTTTTAATCTATAAGAGTAGAATCTTACTGTATGCAATCTTTTGTTTTTTTACTTTTTTCTCTTTGGTTTGTAAGGTTCGTTCATGTGATTGCATTTAGTGTGTTCATTATCACTCCTGCATTGTATGTATATACCACAGTGTTTCCATTTACTGTTTTTTTTTTTTAATATTTATTTTTTAGTTGTACACAATACCTTTATTTTTTGTTGTTGTTGTTGTTGTTTTTATGTGGTGCTGAGGATCAAACCCAGGGCCTCGCAAGTGCTAGGTGAGCTAGGCGAGCGCTTTACCGCTGAGCCACAACCCTAGCCCCTCCATTTACTGTTGATGAAGGTTTAAATTGTTTTCAATTATTAGAAATTGCTGCTCTGCATGTTCTTAGATATGAACCTTGGGGTACATGTGCATGCTTTTCTGGAGTATATAACCCTGGGTGAGGTCACAGGATTAAGAGGTCTATGTATCTTGTACATAGAAGACAGTTGATGGTTTGCACCAATTCACATTCTCTTATCATTGTATGAAAAAAATTGCCATTTGGATTCTATTTAGATTCTATTTAATGTCATTTGTGGATTCTTCTTGAAGCATTTTTGGCCATTTTCTGATTGTTTTGCTTTTGCTTATTGGTTTGTAATGGTACTTTATGTATTCTAGTATTAATACTTTATTGGTTAATAAATGTTGCAAGATTTTTCCTGTTTTGTGACACATATTAACCATTTTAATCAGGACTTTTTTTTTGTAGTGTGGAATTGTACAGTTTGGCTTTCTTTTACACGAGTAACATCTCTCTCTATTCCAATAGAGATACAGTATGATTGGGCCAGTATTCTGATAATGCAAATACTGTATATTGCTGAGTAGCTGTGATTTTCTTTTCTATTCAAAATTTTGTTGCCTCTGACATCAATGATTCCTGCTCTTTTAACATTTTCTTTGTACTTATAATTAAAGTTTAAACTCTTCCTGAATTTGTATAAATATTTCCTTAGTATTTTTAAAGCCATTAACTGTTTATTAACATCTGAAAACTTTCTTTTGAATCTGATCTTCCACTAGGCTTCCTAGCCCAGCTGTTCTACAGTGGTGGCTTTGTGCTCTCTTACCATCACCTCAGGAGTTCCTTTAAGCATGACTTTTGTCTTTTGTACTTTCTCAAGAGATTTTTTTTAACCTTTTCTTGTCCCTTCTTTTGAGATTTTTACCTTTAGTATTATTACTTTTTATTTTTTGAATTATTTTTTATATTTGTTTTCTGGCTGTTTCTTTTATTTCTCTGATTTTGTTTCATGGATAGAGTGTTTTCTGTTATCCCTTAAGATGTTAGTGATACTGAGTTACTGGTTTTAGTTGTAAGAATTTAGAATTTAGTTGTAAGAATGTAGGATACCTAAATACCACTTAAATCCTTTACATACTGCTGAAGAGTATGCCTCTTCAGTTTTATTGTAGGCTTCTCTGATTTATCTAGCATCATTATTATTATTATAATAAACACCTGGATGTTAGTATCTTTAGGTTTTTCATCTTAGTTTGTTAAATTCCCCAGAGAAAATGTTTGTAGTCATCTGCTTAGAAGGTAACAGGGATCCTCCTGCTTGCCAGTGTTCTGGGAGCTGGGTCAGGGAGGATGGGCTGAGATCACCATATGCATTATGGCAACCTGTCATGTTCTTACCTTTGACTTGGTGTCATGTCCCCTGCTCCAGAGACCTCTCCAAAGACTAAACTTTGGTTTGGTGTTAGAGTTTGTTTCTGAAAACCATCCACATTCTTTCTGATGGTTTTCTTTGTTGTCATCCTTGTCCTTGTTTGTTTGCTGGCCTTGAACTTGGCAATCCTTCTCACTCAGACTCCTGCTGAAGTTACCAGCAAGCATCACTGTACCTGGTCATTCCCCTTTCCTGTTATTTTAATGTACTTTTCAAAGAAGATAGATCTGAATGTTTGTCTGTTCCACTGCCTTTAACTAGATGTGTACTCTGCCCTTTTCTCCTTGGTCAAGGCCAAATTGTTTCACTTGTTAGAGATACCAATTGGTGTCAGAGAAAATATTTTAATTTTCTGCAGATTATATAATCATAAGAGATCTTTTTTTTTTTTTTTTGTTAGAGTGAGAGGAGAGAGAGAGAGAGAGAAAATTTTTTAATATTTATTTTTTAGTTCTCGGCAGACACAACATCTTTGTTGGTATGTGGTGCTGAGGATCGAACCCGGGCCGCACGCATCCCAGGCGAGCGCGCTACCGCTTGAGCCACATCCCCAGCCCCCATAAGAGATCTTAACTCTTTACATGTTTTTGTATGTTGATGTCAGAATCATTACTAAAGAAAAACTGTTATTTTTCCTTTAATGAAGTGTTTCTGCTTCAACTATTATAGGTTCCGGTTTCCAATTTGGCAGCAGCACTACAAATTTCAATTTCACAAACAACAACCCATCAGGAGTGTTCACATTTGGTGCAAATCCTAGCACGCCTGCAGCCTCTGCCCAGCCTTCAGGCTCAGGGGGCTTTCCATTCAACCAGCCTACAGCAGGTTTCACAGTGGGGTAAGAGGATTTGCTATTCAAGTGAAGGTCAAGAGTGTATGAATGCATGTGTTTTGCTTCCTGAAAGTCGTTAAGATGCAATATACTTTGGGTGAAATTAATATATTCTCCAACACCAATTTGCCTTGTTTTAATTTTGGAGATTTATAGCCTGAGAAAAAAATATTAGTTGTAGTAGTAGTGTGTGTCAGATAAAGTGGAAAATGTATTTGCTTCACAGTGTCTTTCCTGCTTTCTTTTCCCTGTTGCTGGTCATGTAAAAAGTTATTATGATTCTAACATTTTTTTATTGAGCATCATGTCACATTATGAAGTTTTTTTCCCCACAGGTCAAATGGGAAAAATATGTTCTCCTCTTCTGGAACTTCAGTTCCTGCTCGCAAAATAAAGACTGCTGTTAGGCGCAAGAAATAAAGGTCACAGTGGTGTTGCACACACAGTTTTAACGACAGCTGGTGCCCTTATTTCAGATACTGGATTGTACTCCAAACTGGGCTCATCTGAAGTCACATCTGCCCAAGGACTTCTTTAATTTTGGAATTTTCCTCCTTTTTCTTTACGGAAGCTCCACTCCCACCTCTCCCAATCCCCACCCCCCTTTTTAAAAAAAATAATAGCTAGACTGGTGACTGATTCTTCAGCAAAAATATTTTATGATTCAGCACATTATTCACTGATTTTGGCATAGTCTGGCTGTTCCCAGGAATAGAGCCTGCACGGTGAATGGCTTTGTATAGACCCTCTTCGTCTGCACCGCAATGTGCGCTGATAAGCGTTTGTGGAACGCATTGAACTTGTAATTATATCTGAGGAATTCTGTATAGATTAGAGGATGTTGAAATGAATGATCTCTATGCCAAGTTTGTGCTGGTGTACGTGTGAAGTGAGTGAGTTGGGTGTGTTGTGCACTAAGATTTTCTGATAGAGAAAGCCTGATTAAAGAACGGTCCATGCCAAGGACTTGTTAGATCTAGTTCATCGTCCATTTAATAATTATATGCTATTTCTACATTTTCATTCTTCTATCACCTGTCTTGCCTTTTTCATTATTTTATTATGAAACTTCTGTAAATATAATTTTGTTTCTGTACTTTTTTGGCATAACATAAATCTGTGAACTTGAAATTTAAATTTTGTGTTAGACATTTTTTTGTTGTTTGTTTAGTCTTGTCTCAGATTTTATTATGTAAATCCCATTATTCAAAGTTGCCTAAATCCATTTAGAAATCTTAAAAAAATTGGGGATACTTAAAGTTGAATTTATTGGCTTTTCTGATCCAGTTTTGTTTGGACCAAAAACCAGTATTGTACAAAGTATTAAGCATATATTTTTATATTTACTGAAATGGACTGTGGTGACTTTGGATAATAAGGAAAAGTTTAATATTAAAGCCATGTTTATTACAGTATAATTAACATGTTAAACCATGGGATAAATGCCATCAATAAAAATTTATGAAGCACTTTTTGTTAAAAGAGTTTTAACTCATAATGAAGGTACACAGTAGCCATGGAAAGGGACTTTTTAAAGAAAAATTCAGCAGTGTTCAGTTAGAAATCCCAGAGAGTATATTTAATGTAGAGAGGGAAGGGTCTGAGTTGACAGCATGAAGGAGGCACCCTGCCTGTCTGGTGCTGGGGGTCTTGCCTATTTGCACATAGATCTTTTTTGAAGTTGAAAATAAACACACACACAACCATTTGTTTGTATTATATCTTCCTTGATAGGTGACTGGACAGTGTTTATTCATAGTTTGGAGGGATATGTATCTAAAGCAATTTTCAAAAACTTTAGTGGTCCTTTTGTGTAATTTTTTAAATTACTAAATTATTATTTTACTGATCACTTTTTTTCCTGTGGCCCAATGAACTCTTAGAATAGCATTTGGTATTTTTAAACTGCAATTTGAATGCAGTTAATATGTGCTTGCTTTTAATTTGAGGTGGTTGGAGTTGAAATTCTGAAATTTTACAATGTTTAGAAGCATTTCTGTTTTCCATAAAACGATGTTTGTCTTACCTAAGGTATCTTCAACCATCATCCATTTATAATTAATAATATGTATTTGATACTTGACCTCTTTAGGTGTCAAATGGTGATAGTCAATGTTAGAAAAGGTAACTGGAAATCTGTGACTGCTAGGAAGTTAACATCTAATGCTCTTATAGGTTGGTTCTTTGCCATTACCCATCCCAGGTAATTAGGCATGTCAGGCTTTCTACTTTTCTCAAAAAATGTTAGAAATGTTTAGTATTCCTTTTTTAAACAAGTTACCAATAAACCATACTTAAGATCCCATAAATGGGATCTTTCAGCTTCCCAACTGAGTGTCTATAGAACTGTATTTGAACTTGGGACTATTTCCAATCTTTATTCCTCAGTACCAGGGATCGAACCTAATGCTTTGCCACTGAGCTATATCTTTAGCCCTCTTTGAGACAGGTCTTGGTAAGTTGCCCTGGTTGGCCTCAAACTTGTGACCCTCTTTACTGAAATAAATTGTTCATTTTAACAATTTGTTACCAGGCTGTTAATAGTTTAGCCTGGGAAGAATGTTTCCTTCTATTCTGATGGCATGTCCTTTTGGGGGCCTGTTTAAAATTTGAAATTCAGTGAAAAATTTTAAAGGTTAGCTTGTGTGTTTAATGGAAATTAATTTGATGTAGTATTGAGGAAATGGGGGTGTTATGTCCACACACTACTGCTCCCTAACCCTAACCAAGTCAGTCAAGAGAAATATGGAGCAGCTTTTACAAACTTTGCTCAAAGGAAAATGCAGTTCTAAAATGTGCAATTAGGGCTTTATTGTTGTAGGTGGACACAATACCTCTATTTTATTCATGTACCTAGTGTTCCACCTCTGAGCCACAACCCCAGCCCTTAGTAGCTAAGTTTTTAATAGCACATTGTCTACAGATTCAAACCAGACTATATTTTTGCCTTTCCCGAGGATACTTTATCTGTTCCCTTAGCTTGTCTGTGTAGGTTAGATTGGGGAGGAGTTTGTAAGACCAAAACTGAGTTTAAGTTGCCCAGCTGTCTCATAGTCTTATATGGTGGTAGCTAATGACTCTTTAAGGACTGGATTGATTGTAATTGGTGTGGGAAAGAAATATCCCGAGGCAGATGTTTTCATAGACCCATTTTTAAAAATGACCCAGTTCACTGGAGTAGCCCCTGGAAAGTGGTACTTGGAAGCAAGGTCTCCCTAGCAAACCTCAAATAAACAGACAAAACACAGATGCACTGGTGACACAAGTATTTATTGAGAAAAATAATACAAACTGGTGGCATACAAATTATTAAAAAATAGAATGATGGATTTTATTTATTGGTCGGACATCAGAAACTGCAGGTCAAATCCTACTATAATGTGCACATACTGTTTGAAACGAGGAACATCACTCATGCAAGCACACGTTGTGAAGACTTTGGTACTGGGCAGGGGGAATGGCAAGAATTTAAACATGGTACTTGCCAGATTTTAGGAATACTTTTATTTGGGCATATTCTTTGAAGAAACAATAGCCTCTTTTAATAGGGCTAAATGTAGAATGAAAACATTCAATACTACACCCTTTATATTCCCAAGTATAAATTTTTTTTCTTAAAGTTTAAATTTTTCGGCGGGCACAACATCTTTGTTTGTATGTGGTGCTGAGGATCGAACCCGGGCGGCACACATGCCAGGCAAGCGCGCTACGGCTTGAGCCACATCCCCAGCCCAAGTATAAATTTTTATGTGTAAGCAAAACACTCAAATCACTGACAAGAACAAATCTTTTAAATGTAGGAGTTAAATTTTGCTAGTATTTTAAGACATTAAAACATTAGACAAGTGGCCCTCAAATAGAATGTCTTTTTTCCCCCCAATCTTAAACACGTTGAGTGATGGAAGGTGAACATTAAGGTAGAACTACTGAACCAGTGCTAACGGAGTTGGGCCATACTTTCTCATAATACTGGCAAGTAAAGACTTTTCATCCAAATGTGCAGGCTTGCTCTCTTTGTTTATAGAGTGGTCTTTATAAAGCAAGGCTACTACTCGGCACTGTGTACCCAGGGCCCAGCTTCTGCCTCCCAACACGAACAGTGGTCAGCCTGCCAGACTAGCCATTCCAGGATACTTTTAAAGTGACAATGTTTGTACTAAGATTTTTTTTTTTTGGCCTTTTTAGGCTAGAGTTTCAACTTGAGAATTAGATTTTGACACAGAAAAGAGCCAATATCACTTATATAAGTGAAATATTTATATAAGTGAAATATACCAAATAGAAAGGTTTCCTGAAAGGGAGAGTCCACCTCATAGCCACAAGGGAAAATGGGCACTGGGCCATGTTCTCTTTTTCCCCCATTGTTTTGTCACATTTTTCAACTCTGGGAATGAAAAAGTACTTCCTCTAAGCACTGAATTCATAAATAGAAACAGACTTTGGTTTTGTTGTAAAGGCAAAGTAAGACTTAATGTGTATCCTATGGGAATACATGGTTATAACTTGAGTCCACACTTTTAGAGCAAATTGTACTTCTCTAACCATAGCTAATTAAACTGAACTTTTTTTTTTGTATAAATAAAAAGCCTTGATGACAACTTATTTCAGTAGAAATTCCAAGTCAAAGATACATTCCACAGTTACGACTGAAGGACATTTAAACTTGAATTCCCCAATCAGTGACAACAGTAGTGTCTATATTATTTAAAAAGTTTGTATAACATTTCCCAATTTTCAATATAAATAAAAGATTTTTTGTTTTCTTTTTCCTTTGAAGAGCCATAAAACAACCTTCACAGAGGTTACAATTGAATCATCTATTTAGTACTTGTACACACTTAACTAATAAATCTTATTGTTAAGTTTTACTAAGGACACTGTCTAAAGTTTCTACACACATTAAATGTTACTTTCACAGTTTTAAATATCAAAAGAAAAATCTACTTTAAAAATTGAACAGTGATAACAGACATGTCTTGGGTTTGCTATAAATTTAATACCAAGAACAAAGCTTAGACTGATCCCTTAAGCAGTCTAATTTTAAACTGTACAGTACAGTTTAGTGTTTTTTGGAAAATAGTGTCAGAGTTGGAGAAAATGAGTAAGAATCAAAAAATTACAAATAGTTCGGGTATCTCTCTCTCAACACAGCTAACTGGGACACACAACAAAAGCACACGCAAACATGAACAAAACCCCATGACTTTGCTTCAGCAGAGTAAAGTAAAATGGCAATACACAAAGTATTATTTTGCTTCACATTTCCCCTACAACTCCATCCCAAGCAGGCCCAAAATGAGCTGAAAGCAGCTGAAATGATGTCTGGAGATGACGGTCTCCCTTGCTTTGGAGAGAATAGTTCAGGATGGGAAAATTGCTAGCATTTCACAGGCTACTGGCATTTAGAGTTACTCATGAAATAACTAAGGTGATTTATTTAACTCTTGATGTCTCAACAGTCATGGAACTATATAAGAAGAGGAAAGGAACTACTATGTGAGTATGAAGTATATAAGTTACACTCACAACACTGAAAAGCATTAACACTTTCTTCATGCTGCACACAAATTTTATAGTAAATATGCAACATTTTGATAAAAGTTTTCCCCACATAGTCGTAGTGAGTTTTGGGGGGCAGTGAAAATACTTGCACATGAATTGTATGTTTTAAATTTACAGTAAAAATTTACACCCCGTGCCCTTATAAACAATCACTAACTTAACTTTTCTCATTAAAAAAAATCAGTGATAATATAGCAATATGACTTAATACTTTTTCATCATTATGAAAAATCTGCCCCTAAACACGTTTAAGCATTAAGAATAGTTGCAGAGTTACACCTTTACTGCAGTGAACTGCAGCACAGACTGGAAACTTCAGGCAAGGAACTGCTAGGCCTGCCTCACTTGCCCCTTTCAAAAACACTGCAGCTGACTCAACACCTGCTGGCAAGGGAGGTGAGTGAAGAGTTCTCACTCACTCCCTTCCCACACCAAAACAAAGAACCATTTCCCCAAGAAGTGTTAACTAAAAGATAAATTAAGTAGGTGTTTACAAAACACAACTGGACTTCTTCCATCATTTTGGGATAAACCAAAATAAAAATTTTAAAGTTTCATTTGGAGATTTCAAAGCTGAAAATGCTTTCAACAAATTCTAATGCCTTAGATCTAAAGAAAGTATATATTGTCCGTTGTTGATTATGAAACCACTGGCCTTCTTGTTGATCTAAACATTTTTTAACACTTGAATTTAATATATATGTTTTTCTTCTGGAAAAGTTCTTTGGCATTCAAGTAAAATCAATACTTTCAGAACTGTCACCTGTATCACACTGAAGTGACTGCTTTAATTTCTAAATCAATCTTACCCAGGGATACTGATGGCCTTGACACATAATTTAGTCTTGTCATTATTCCAAAGAGTGGAATTCAGGGTTTTCTGGGACATCATCTGACCCCATTTCTTTTTACCACAATGGTTCCTGCTACAATGTCATAGGCTGTTCGATTATGCTGAAAAAACAGCAGTGTGATGAAAGCAGGGAAAAAAGAGGCAATAGAAAAATTCTTGATCAGAGCTCGTATGGTGGACCTAAAAAATTAAAGCAAAAATATCAAGGTATAGATGACTACATACAGATGAGTGGTATCCTACCCAAGTTCAAGTTGTACTTGAAACAGTCAATATGTAATTAAGAGAATTTTTACCCTTGATGTGTTATTTTCAAGTAAATATATCATGACCAAACTACTGGGCTCTTTCCAAAGAGTTCATCAACATAAGACTTAGAACTTTCATAAGAAAAACATCTCAGATGGGCTGGACTATGGCTCAGTGGCAGAGCGCTTGCTTGCCTAGCATGTGTGGGGCACTAGGTTTGATTCTCAGCACCGCATATAAATAAATGAATGAAATAAAGGTCCATCAACAACTAAAAAAATAAATAAATAAAAATCTCGAATATGAACTAAGGGTTTACAGTATATTTTAGTATTTTTTTCTGGAAGAATACTGTTCCTGGCTTACCTTTTCCATAGTCACATCTTTTTTGTTTTTGGTACCAGAGATTGAACCCAGGGGTGCTTAACCAATGAGCTACATCCCTAGCCCTTTTTATTTTTTGAGACATGGTCTTACCAAGTTGCTGAAGCTGGCTTTGAACTTAGATCCTCCTGCCTCAGCCTCCCAAGTCACAGGGATTAAGGTGTGTGTCACCACGCTGGGCCCATAGTCCCTTTTATTACCACGTGTTTCCTTCTAAACTTTCCTTCTAAACTGAATGCTTAATGTCACATTCTCTACCTTATATGAAGTGCGAGCATTTTAAAATTGTCTAGTCTTTCATCCCCTCTCTCCTTTGTAGGAAAGCCGTAAAAAGTGCAACAACAACAAACATCAAAATGAAGAATTATCCTACTAATATTAGATTTCTGCCCTTTGTGCACTATATTGTTACCAAAAGGGGGAAAAAAAAAAAAGCAACGGCTAAAAGAGTAGACTGAATGCAGATTAGTTGTTTCCAAATCCATCTTTTAATTTCTGGTTGTGTCACACATCTGCAAAAAATATCTATCTTATAAGGCTCTAGGGATTAAATTAGTTAATACACATGTCACTACAGTGCCTGGTATAACTGATAAGTATTAGCCATTTTTGACTCTTACCCACTTTCTTTTATAACAATCCAGGTGTCACTCATTCTGGCAATATTTACAGCTAGATTTTATTTGGCTCAACTGATTACCACCCACTCACCTTTACCACTCACATTACCACTAGGTGCCCTCCCTAGAAGCTAGACGCCAACTACTAGGGGACTGGAGGTATTACAAGCTCTGGCATTTGAGAGCAACAGGATATGTGCATGTATTATGCATATCATCAAACTCTTAGCCTATTCAAGACGAGATATAATGGTGGCTCAAGACAGAGTAGTAACTGACTAAATATCCCAGACCTAGGGAATTATAAAGCTGGGCCCTGAGGATTGGTACAGCATCAACACCTAAATCATTTTCTCATTATTGTGATTTAAAAATGATCTTGAATATGTATACTGAAGAGGAAACAATCAAAAAAAGTTCACCAATGAGAGCAACTAAGACAGAGCAGGGAGGAAGAGCAGGAGGAAAAGATTAACATTTAACAGAGACATGAGGTGGGAGGGAAAGGGAGAAAAAGGGAAATTGCATGGAAATGGAAGGAGACCCTCATTGTTATACAAAATTACATATAAGAGGTTGTGAGGGGAATGGGACAAAAAACAAGGAGAGAAATGAATTACAGTAGATGGGGTAGAGAGAGAAGATGGGAGGGGAGGGGAGGTGGGATAGTAGAGGATAGGAAAGGTAGCAGAATACAACAGTTACTAATATGGCATTATGTAAAAATGTGGATGTGCAACCGATGTGATTCTGCAATCTGTATTTGGGGTAAAAATGGGAGTTCATAACCCACTTGAATCTAATGTATGAAATAAGATATGTCAAGAGCTTTGTAATGTTTTGAACAACCAGTAAAAAAAAAAAAAGTTCACAAACCCTTTAATAATTGCAGTATATGTCATAAAGAACAGAGTGAGAATAATCTAAATTCAATATTCTAAAAATATTATAACAAGCATTATAACTTATGCCATATTCAATACAGTCCTGTGTCACATAAGAAGGGACACAGTGAGAAATGTATCATAAGATGATTTTGTTTACTATTAAATGTACTATACAAAACTAAGATTCCCACACAAAGACATTAGTCAATATAATCTTATGAGACCACTGTGATGTATGTGGTCTATCCTTGACCAAAACATTATGCAGTGCAAAAATATACCTAAAATATACACTTTCCCAAATATATAGTAGATGAAGCTAAGAAAAGAACTTACGTTGTAATGCTAACATTTGAGGAAGGAATCACTAAAACTCGACTTGGAGCAATAAGCACTGATGTATCACATGTCACAACTCGAAGCCCTAGCAGGAACTTCCCGGGGGTAGCTCCACCTGCTCCCCAAATGCAAATTATCTAAGGAAAGAAGGAAAATTAAAAAATAATTTATTGGTTCAACTATACCAATTTTAAAGATAAGTTTCCTGTAACTTCATGTTTTAAAATTTTCAACTTAAAAGAATACTCAAAGGATAGCCATTTATTTCTGTGGTCTCTTAATATGTGCAACACTACAATATATTTAATATTTCTCTATGACCCATTATATTTTTTAGTAAGTTGTTCCCAAGGAAAAATACTCCCAAGTGTCCTCAACCAACCAACTTACAAGTATATTTATTGGTCACAGTATTTTTATGAGTGGAATTTTATTTTTAAGACCAAAAAACACTGCAAAGAAATTATAAAATGTCTCCCTTCTAAACAATTTCTAAAAGTTGTTTTTTACCTTGAAAACAAAGTTAACTAAAGAAAATGTGGAAAAAACAGAAAAATACTTGAAAAATAATGATTAATTATAAATTTCCATTACTAAGGCTGATCATCTAAAGATTGATTCTTAAAAAAATTATTTGCTGCAGTAACTTACCTCATAGAAACAAACTAATAATCTGTATATAAGTGCCACAACCATCATTTTCTGCAAATCTTCCATTGATGTATCTTCATCTATTTCTTCTATTATATAATGCATAGCAAACTTAGAGATATCCCTACACAAAACAATAATTTGGGGTTACTCAGAATTAGTTACAAGAACAGTTATGGTTTTGTTTTGTTTTTGTGGTACTGAGGATTGAACCCAAGGACTAGCACTGAGCTAGATCCCCAGTCCTTTTCTTGAATTTTTGAGATAGGGTCTATACTGCCGAGGCTGCTCAAACTTGTAATCCTCCTGTCTCAGCCTCCTAAATCACTGGGATTATAGGTGTACAACATGGTGTTCAGCTGTTAAATCATAAATTTTAAATGAAATTCTAAGCTAAACTTTAGGGTCCCAATCATCTAGTTGCACAAAACATTTACTAGCTTATTCAACAAATAGGCATGGCTGGGTGGAGGAGCATGTTCCTGCCACATGTGCTATGCACTGGGCTGGAGATAGCTCAGTAGCTAAAGCACTTCCCTAGTATGAGCAAGGGCCTGGGTTCAATCCCCAGCACTACAAAAAATAAAACAAAAATTGCACCATCATGAGTGAATACTGTGCAAGCCCTGGGGATACAACGATAATTTGAAATGTGTCTATTTTCAGGGAGATTCAACCCAAAAAGGGAAACAACAATAAGTAATAATAATGACAAAGCAGGAAGCCAGCTGTAATAGGGAACCACAAATACCAGGGAAACATTTCAGTTACACTTAACCTTGTGAATGACAAGTAAGCTAGGATCTGAAGGATGAAAAGAAGTTAGCCAGACTAAGGTGGAAGAAAGTTCCAGGAAAAGTGAACAGTAGGAGAGAAAGCTGTGGAGCAAGACAGTGTGTGATGGAGGTTATAAGCAGTTTGATATGGCTCAGATATTAAGTATGAGAAGTGACAGTAATTAAGAAATAAGAGCATGTGTTAAATCACATGAAGAAATTCAGACTTTATCTTGGTGAAGAGAAACAAGTAAAGGGTTTTAAAGCAGGGGAGGGCAGAATCAGAATTTATGATCACTTTGGTTTTACATAGGAGGTTCAGTTGAGATAAAACAAGAGACTGGCTATGATCCAAGCAAGAGATGACAGTGACTGGAGTAGGGAGAAACCATGATGAGGCAAAGCAGCTGGCACTGAGGAGGCAATGGTCCAGGCTCAAGCTATCCAGGAGAAACTAGACACACAGGAGTTGGCATTGGGTGGTTTTGTGAGGAGGAGGGAAAAGGAGGAAGCACAGTAACACTCAGGTTCACATCGGCTAACTTTCATGACTAAGTTCTAGGTTTAACTTCTCATAAGCCCAAATTTCAGTCTATAACCCGTAGAGGTAAGCTCAGTGCCTCAGTGCTTAGCAAGTGGTAACTGCTGTTATGATTATTATGAGTAAATGCCTCGCTTGGCAGTTCACTCAGGATTTGTCTGAGAGTATGAGCAATCCCATCTGGAAATGTCACTAGTTTATTATTAATAGTCACCTGCCAGTTCCCTTCATGTCTTTGTCTATGGAGACTCCACGGGATAGTAAGAGGAAAATTAGTTCCTGGCCTAAGAGAATAGTTGAACAAATGAGATTTGGAAGGTTCTTTTACCTTCTTTTGCACAGTGAAATTACCAGAAATTTTAAAAGAAGTTTATTAATTTTTTTTTCTTCTTTATAGGTATTTCTTTAAAACTACACCACCACCAAAAACAAAAAACAGTAATTCTAACAAAGCTCTTATAAAGAAATCATGACCATGGCACACCTTTTACCCACATAGCCACTTGCAGGCTTGAACAGAACTTAACAAAGGGACTCTAAAATAGAACTAAAACCTTTCTACAAATGTCCTTCACTTACTTTATTCCACTGAGGTGCATAATGGTTAAGACAATGGTTGCTTTTATAAAGAAGAGAATAAAGAAATCCACCATCTCTGCCATAAATCTGTGGGCCAAGGATGGAATAACATACTCTCTGCCTGCAAATTAAAAAAAAAAAAAAAGTTAGGAAACCCAATGACTTCATACCTGGGAACCAAAGTCAGATAATGAGGGGGAAAAGCAAAGTCAGGGCACAACTTAATAATTCTAAAAAATATATAACCTGAAGCAATTATCAGGTATTGATTCCATAAGGGTACTATTAAATATAACAACTATTTAGAGAGTATTTATATAAGACTAGTTAGCTTACAAATTGCTTTCATCTTAATGTTTAAAATTTGATTTCTTAGCTAATGACTAGAGTGCCCAATACATTGCACTAGGGACTAGAAGAACTAGATGATCACATACAGGAAACAAAATCTAACACTTCTAGTAAAAATCAAGGTTAAGAATGGACAACTAGTATTAAGTAAATCCCTATATCCCACATGCTACCTTCATTTAGTTTTGCTTTCTATTAAAAAACAAAAACAAAACAGCAACAACAAAAAAACCCTGATATCAACCTCCCAACCTAATTCTGTCAGGGGTCGTGTTCTGGCATCCAGCAGTGCTCGGCCATGCACAGGATTCGCTTTAACGAACTCGGCGTAATCTAGCCCACCCCGAGGTGCACAGGGCCTTGGGTCAGTAGGCCAGGCCCGAGGTCATCCCTCCTCTCTGTCTGCTACCCTCCCCGACGCGCGGTCCCGCCATCGGGGACCCAGACCGGCCGTCGGGCCAGGGGTCTCCCCCTCGGGGGCTGCGGCTGAGCGCAGCGGCCTACAAGCGAGGGATTCGCTGCGCGCGGGGCGCCGTGGCCCCGGATGAGGGAACCCGTTCGGGCGCCAGGCACCGCGGCCCATGACCCCGGGCGGCCTACGACCGCAGGCGGCCCACGACCGCAGGCGGCCCACGACCCCGCGCCTCTCACCCGCCTGCCGCGCGGCGTCGCTCGCCGTCCGCGCAGGCACCGCGGTTCCTACTCTTGTCACTGGTGTCGCCCGGACCGTCCCAGGCACGGGAGCAACCCGCGGCCCCAAGCCCGCAACCGGAGCCGGGGTGGCGATGCCCGCTGCTGCCGCCGCCGCCGCCGCCGCCGCCTCGGGCCCCGCGGCCCCGGCGCCCAGGAAGTAGAAGGGGTTGTAGTAGCCGAGCTGCGGCGCGGCGGCCGGGGAGGTGGCGCCGGCCGCGGGGTAGCTGGGCGGCGGCTGAGGGCCGCAGTAGGCGGGGAAGGCGGCCAGGCCGCTGTGCCAGGTCAGGTAGCCGCAGTACGACTGCCACAGCCACTCGTGCACCTGCCGCGAGTACTCGCGGGCGCTCAGCCGCGCCGACCTCTCCCGGGACGCCGCGGCCTCGGGAGACTCGCAGCTCGCCGGCTCCGGCGGCCCCGCGGCCGCCTCCCTGCGATTCCGGAGCTCGCGCGGCGGCTCCGGCTCCTCGGCGGCGGCGGACGCGGGGCCCGGGGTGGGAGGCCGGCCCGGGGCCTGAGGCTCGGCCTGCGGCCCGTCCCGGGAGCCGGGGGCAGCGGCGGCGACGGCGGCGGCGGCGGCGGCGGGGGGGCCACTCGGGGCGGGGACCGGCTCGTGGTCTCCTCTGCCTTCCTCCCGCCCGGGAGGGCGGCCTCGGACTTCCTCGGGCCCCTCTGCCATCGTCGCCTCAGCAGCACCCTCCGCGGTACCTGTCACTGAGCCTTTCCCTCCCCCAGCGGCCCCTCCCCAACGGCGCCGTCGCCACCGCAGCACCGCAGGCGTCAACAATCCGCCGCCGGAAGCGGAAACCCCGCCCCTCGGAGGCCGCCGGGAGGAGCGGGGGGCGGTGTCTCCTCAGTAGCTGCAGCCTGGTGGTCGCCCTGCTCTTTGGTTCGCGCTGCGTTTTGTGATGTTAATGGCATCCAAGTGGAGGCGTTTCTAGATGTTTCTGTGGGGATGGGCCGAGGTCCTCCCGGGAAGACTGTGGAGGGCCAGGAGGGTTTCCCGCAGATGTCCCGGGCGGACGCCGCCTGTTCTGCGACGCCCAGAGTGTGTGGTCCGCGCCAGTTCACGATTTGTCCCGAGGATGCCGGGTTTGTGCCCTTAGATGATAGATCCAAAGCCACACTCAACTGAGACGTATGTAAGATGGAATGTCTCCATGTGGACATTTTCAACTGAAATTAAGAGAAGAAGGGTTGTGCTGATTTAAGTGCCCGAGCAGCGCGGTTCTGAACTGTGCTTTCCTCCTGCTGTCTGGCCGCCTCCCGTTTCCGCAGATGTGCCTTTCCCCAAGCCACTGCCTCAGCCCAGGGGACCTTTCCCTTTATTTTGCTGGGAAAAGACCATGGCCCAGAACTTTGGTGCCCTCTCTCAGTACCTTAGCCCATGCGGGATAACTCTTATCCCCCTGCCACCAAAAGAGTATATTCTACCAGAATTGCTAGACTTAATATTTCATACACACACACGCACATACACACATGTATTCATATACATATATATAAATTGAACCACTGAGCTGCATCTACAGTCCTTTTTATTTTTTATTTTTGAGACAGAGACTTAACAACTTGCCTAGGCTGAACTTTAACTTGCATTTCTCCTGCCTCAGCCCCACCATGCCTGGCTACATACTTATATTTTAATATACTTTATTATGTCCTTAACTTTATAAGCCTCTCAGTGGGTAGTAGTAGGACTTTGATTCCCTAATACCATATAGAGGCAGGGGCTGATCATTCTAAACTGAGGAAAGGGAAGCCAGAAGGAGGGAAGATAGGTTGTAATGAGTGTGAATAACTGGCACAGGGCTACTGTAAAGATTTTAAGAAAATTATATAAGACATGAAAAGAGAATAAGAAAAACTCAGAAAAGAAGTAACATAACTCAAGAAAGAATTAGAAATAAAAAATGATTTCAGAAAACTGGAACACAAGAGTAAGCAGATATAACGGTGCCTGTTCAATTCATGTTCAATACAAGTTGAACATGAATTTTTTAAGTCAAAAAGAAAAAGGCAAAAAAATCCAACGCAAACATTGAATCATCGATTCAGAAAGTCCAAGACAGGTAACAATAAATATAATGCAGTATAATTCAAGAAAACTTCCTGAGAATATATATGCACATATATGTACAAAGTGGGGGGATAAAGGTTTTATATATTTTATATACTACTGTGTATTATTATATATAAAGAGTATACTATATGTCTGAGAACTGAGAATGAACAAAATGTATTCTAGTAAAAGTGCTAGACAATGTTTTTAAAAAAGCATTTAGGCAATATATATATATCTCATAGGACTTTAACACTTCATTTGAGAAGAAAATAGTGTAACATTTAATAATTCAAAGAAAATGTGAATCAAGGTCATTAGATCCAGAAAACTGACTTTTGAGTAGCCCTGAGAATAGGCTATTTTATTTTCAGTATGAAAGAACTCAGGGAAGGTTATTCGCTTGAGTTATTTCTGAGGTCTACTGGAGAATGAGTAATGTCTAACAGACAATGGCAGAAGGATGGTTGGTGAACATTAAATATTTAATTACTTGTAAAACTTGGGTTAAATGAGCACCTACATCAGTCGGAGTCCAGTCAAGACATAGAGAGCACATAGTAATTTGAACAGACAATGTTTGCTGGAAGGAACTATTAAGAGTCTTGAAGTTGGGGCTGGGTTTATGGCTCAGTGGTAGAGCTCTTGCCTGGCAGGTATGAGGCACTTGGTTTGATCCTCAGCACCACATAAAAATAAATAAAAATAAAGAGTCTTGTAGTAAATGAGGATTGGCTAATAAGAAGCAAAGAGAATTGTAAACTATATAAGAATAGCAGATACATGGAGTAGCCGCTACTTGTAGGACTGAAATGAAGTGCCCAAGGAGGAGAACTTCTACACCACCAGGGCTGAGAGCCAGACCTTGTTCAAGGGAGCATGATTGTGGCTCACTGGTGGGCAAAGAGGGTCACCAAGGACTTGTTCAGAAATCTTGTCTCTGGTTTGTTGGGAGAAGCTATCCACTGGGAAGTGCCTTGCCGCAGTCTGGCTGGGCACAATTCAGGAGCCACTTGTCAAAAGAAACTAACTTTATTTTTAGAACTACAAACGCCAAACAAAACAGCTCCTCAGGAAAAAACCCTCAGAGCCCAACTACCACCACCGGCTTCCCCAAGCCTCTCACCCCCACACACACCTCACCACCTCCCACAATCCTCCTGCTCTTGAGGCTGATTGGCTGGGTCGTGTGGGCAGAGCCAAAGAAGTCCCCCAATGAGCAGCTCCGTGGAGGAGCCAATCAGCTAGATGTTGCTGGGGCCGCTGTGAGCCAATCATCAGCTGGCAGTCTGAAGGGCAGGGAAACAGCCCAATGAACATCACCGCAGAGGAGCCAATCAGCTAGATGTTGCTGGAGCTGATGTGAGCCAATCATCAGCCAGCAGCTGGAAGTTTGCTGGCAGCTGGAAGTTTGCTGGGGCCCCTTAGGCTGTGGCTCTCAATTTAAACCCTGGTGGCAGTTGGGCTCTGAGGGTTTTTTCCTGAGGAGCTGTTTTGTTTGGCGTTTGTAGTTCTAAAAATAAAGTTAGTTTCTTTTGACAAGTAGCTCCTGAATTGTGCCCAGCCAGACTGCGGCATTTGGTGGCTCGCACGGGGAGCGACTGAGGGTAAGTAAACTGCTCGCCTCTGAGGGCAGGGCGAGAGGATGGGTAGCCATTCTAAGTTTCCTCTTTTGTTTTGCTTCATTTTTGTTTTAAGTTGCCTGTCCCTGGAGATGAGTGAGACGGAAGAAAAACCGCTCACATCTGAGGAAAAACTATTTGCGTCTGAGGAACAGATAGGGAGAAAGGACGGATGCACATGTCAGGAGGATAGAAAGGCTGATATAATGATTTTGTGTGGTTCCATTTTTATTGCATTCTGTCTCGGTTTTGTTTGGTGTTATCTTGTTGGGTTGTATTATAGTAGAAATACGGGATCAGCAATTAGTAAAAAACAAACCGAAAGACTGTTAAGTAAATTGTTAGAGGAAGGAGGCATCCCAGTAAAATCAAGAGCAGTCAGGGCATACGTTGATACAATACAAAAATGTAGCCCATGGCTTTTTAAGGAGGAGTTGTTAAATATATCACAGTGGGACCATCATGGTGAAGATTTAAAAAGAATAGAAAAGAACAACCCAGGGACTCTGCCAGTTGGCACATTGCCATTGTGGATGTTCGTATCTGGTTTGCTTAGTCCAAAGCCTTCAATTCAGACAAAGGTAGAGGAAGGAGAAGACATATTGATTCAAGTAAAAGAGAAGGTCTCTCAAATTAGTCAGAAAGAGGAAAAGATTCAAGTAAAAGAGAAGGTCTTTCGAGCTAGTGAGACAGAGGAAGGAAGTTTAGAGCAGAAAAAGCCATCAGGGGAAAAGTTACAACAGGAGACTGCTAATAACACCTTTCTATCAGAGAGCGTAAGTGTCCAACCAACAGCACCACCTCTACAGGAGACTGCTACTAACAGCATTCTATCACCAGAGGGCATAAGTGTCCAATCAACAGCACCACCTCCATATGCTAGGAGGCTCCCAACCCCCGCAGTTGATAGTTGGGATCCTGAGACAGGATCTCAAGTATTAACATGCCCTGTATTTGAGGTAGGAGGACAGCGAATTTACCAGGGTTTAAATTTCAAAACAGTAAAGGAGCTAAAAGAGGCTGTAACAACCTATGGTCCTCAAGCACCCTTCACTGTAAGCTTGGTCGAATCCATTAACAACTTGAACATGACACCAGCAGACTGGGCTAAAATGTGTAAAGCTGTGCTAAATGGAGGTCAATACCTGTTATGGAAGGTTGCCAATGAGGAATTTTGCAAGGAGACGGCTAGGCGAAATGCAGCAGCTGGTTATCCTCAGAGAAATCTAGATATGTTGTTAGGAAAGGGACCTTATGAGGATCAGCAGCAACAAATTGCATATGATCCTGGCGTATACTCACAAATTGCTGCAGAGGCGATTAGGGCATGGAAGACTTTACAAGGACATGAAGGTTTACAAGGTCAGTTATCTAAGGTAATACAAGGAGCTAATGAATCTTACGCTGAATTTGTAGATAGGCTTATTCAAACAGCTACCAGAATTTTTGGGAATACAGAACAAGCAATGCCACTAATAAAACAACTGGCTTATGACCAAGCGAATCGTTGGTGCAGAGATATCATTAGACCATGGAAACAGGAAGATTTAAACACATATATTAAATTATGTAGAGACATTAATGAACAAGGGCAAATTGTGGCAGCTGCAGTAAAACAGGCTTTATATACCAGGCCAAGAACATGCTACAATTGTCAACAAACAGGACATTTTAAAAGGAATTGCCCCTTAGGAGGAGGGTTTAACAAAACTAGGTATCAAAGGAGTAGAATACCGGGTATTTGCCCACGATGCCGTAGAGGGAGACATTGGGCTAATGAATGCCGTTCTCAAACCACCATAGAGGGTACTCCATTACATTGGGCTAATGAATGCCGTTCTCAAACCACCATAGAGGGTACTCCATTATCAAAAAACGAACAAGGACAAGGTGTTTATCCACAATATCGTGGACAAAGGCATCGGACTCCATTGCCAAAAAATGGACAGGGGGCCCCAATGCTCCGGGGCCCCAAACCACAAATATACGGAGCACTGGAGGAACCCAGCAACCCCATCAGGGTAGTGACCAGGACACATTGTCCATCAGATCCCTCATCAGACAAACCAGAGGGAGCGCAGGGTTGGACATCTGTGCCTCCGCCAGATCAGTACTAACTCCAGAGATGGGAGTTCAAATCATTCGCACAGGGGTAAAAGGACCTCTTCCCAAACGAACAGTAGGCTTATTATTGGGACGCAGCTCTTCTACTCTAAAAGGACTTTTGATAAGTCCTGGGGTAATTGATCCCGATTATGAAGGTGAAATAAAAATTATAGCCAGTTCTCCAAAGGGTATATCAGTAATTTCACCAGGAGATAGAATAGCACAGTTACTAATAATACCAAGCCTACATGATAAATTTTCCAGTCATGCTGTAGAAAGAGGTTCCAAGGGATTAGGCTCCACAGGTGTAGATTGGGCTATGCTTTCTTTAAATTTAGATTCTCACCCCATGCTAAAACTAAATATTCAAGGACATGAATTTAATGGGCTACTGGATACAGGTGCAGACCTTAGCATCATCTCTTGTCAAGAATGGCCAAAACATTGGCCATTACAACAAGCCACTCAAACGCTTCAAGGCCTAGGAGTGGCGACTAATCCCCATAGAAGTGCAATGGTATTAGATTGGAAGGATCCTGAAGGATGTGAAGGAACTATACAGCCATATGTATTGGATCATCTTCCCGTAAATTTATGGGGACGAGATGTCTTAGATCAATTAGGTTTGACATTAACAAATAATATCAATCAAAATGCACCCACTATTATGGCTAGACAAGGTTTTAGGAAAGGAAAAAGATTAGAAAAACAAGAACAAGGTATAGCAGCACCAATACAAATAGATCAAGGAACAGACAGACATGGGTTGGATTTTCACAAAGGGCCACTGAGACAATAAAAATTACATGGAAATCAGAAAGACCAGTATGGGTTCCTCAGTGGCCCTTGACTAAAGAAAAGATACAAGTAGCCCATGATCTGGTCAAACAACAATTAGCGGAAGGACATATACAACCTTCTGTATCTCCCCATAATACTCCCATTTTTGTCATCAAAAAGAAATCTGGTAAATGGAGATTATTGCAAGATTTAAGAGCCATTAATAATGAAATGGTCATTATGGGACCTGCTCAATTGGGGGTTCCTCAATTGTCTGCTTTGCCAAAAACTTGGTATGTTTTAGTTATAGATATTAAAGATTGTTTTTTTTCAATTCCAATTCATCCTGAGGATAGTTCACGTTTTGCATTTACTATCCCTGCACTAAATCATGAAGGTCCTGATCAGAGATATGAATGGAAAGTACTCCCTCAAGGGATGGCTAACAGCCCAACTATGTGTCAAATTTATGTTAACAAAGTAATCCAGCCACTTAGAAATCAAAATCCTGAACTACAAATATTTCACTATATGGATGATGTATTATTAGCACACAAAGCTAAAAACACATTGCTAGAATGTTATGCCACACTTACAAATTTATTAAAAAATTATAATCTAGAGATAGCAATAGATAAAGTACAATTAAATTTTCCAATTAATTATTTAGGAGTTCTATTATCCTCAACCATGGTCCGTCCACCAAAAATTCAAATACGAGTAGATCAACTCAAATCACTTAATGACTTTCAAAAGTTATTAGGAGACATAAATTGGATAAGGCCTTATCTAGGTATTCCAACAGGAGAATTGGGACCTTTATTTGATATCTTAAAAGGTCCATCAGATCCAAATTCACCCCGAATGTTAACGCCTGAAGCAAGAAAGGCATTAAAAATCATTGAAACATATATGGAAAATATGCATTTGGATAGAATTGATATAAGTTTGCCTTTATTATTTATTGTACTACCAACAAAAAATATTCCTACAGGAGTATTTTGGCAAGAAGGTCCATTATTATGGATACATTTATCTTATTCTCCTAACACTATTCTTACTAGGTATCCTGAGGCTGTAGGACAATTAATACTCAAAGGAATAAAAGCAGCTAAGGGAGTATATGGAATTTCTCCCAATAAAATTATTACTCCATATACTATGAATCAAATTGATGAATTAGCTAATGAGTTAAATACTTGGGCAATAATCATGTGCAAATCTAATGTTTCATTTGATAACCACTTACCATCTAATCCTTTATTGTCTTTTTGGTCATTGCATCCTGTAATTTTTCCAAAAATGACAAGAAAAACACCTATCATGAATGCTCCAAATATATTCACTGATGGGTCAAATAATGGTACAGCAGCAATAGTTACACCTGATCAAACTTTTACATTTTTAGTACCCAAACAATCAGCTCAAAAGGTAGAGCTTAATGCAGTATTACAAGCTTTTGTGATGTTTAAAGATTCTGTATTTAATTTATTTTCTGATAGTCAGTATATAGTTAATGCTATAGTATCCCTTGAAGATGCTGGTAGGATTTCCCCTTCTTCTACTGTTTTCTCTTTGTTTTCCACTATACAAAGTTTAATCTGGGACAGAAAAGATCCATTCTTTATAGGACATATCAGGGCACATACAGGATTGCCTGGAGCCCTTAGTTTGGGCAATGATTTAGCAGATAAAACTACACATGACATACATATTTTCTCTACACTAGAAGAAGCTATAAATTTTCATAAAAGGTTCCATGTCAATGCTAATACTTTACAAAAGCGTTTTAAAATAACTAAGGAACAAGCTAGACAAATAATAAAACAATGTCAAAATTGTGTGACCTTTTTACCACAAGTTAATCTTGGAGTCAATCCTAGAGGATTGATACCTAACCATATTTGGCAGATGGACATCACACACTTGCCAGAATTTGGAAAATTAAAATATTTGCATGTTACAGTTGATACTTCTTCTGGATTTTTGATGGGCTCCCTTCATGCCAGAGAAAAAACTAAAGATGTTATAGCTCATTGCTTACAAAATTTTGCCACTGTGGGCATTCCAAAACAGTTAAAAACAGATAATGCCCCTGGTTATACTTCTACCTCTTTTAAACAATTTTGCTCATCATTTGGCATTACTCATATAACAGGAATCCCATACAATCCACAGGGACAAGGCATAGTTGAAAGAGCTCATCAAACTATTAAAATGTACTTATTAAAGCAAAAAGACGGAATTGGGAAGGGGTATATATTCCCCAAAGATAAACTTAAAATAACCCTTTTTACTCTAAACTTTTCAAATTTGGATTCATCAGGACTTAGTGCTGCAGAAAGGCATATGTGTCCAAAAAATGTACATAAGCCCAAGGTACTTTGGAAAGATATTCTAACAGGACAATGGAAAGGTCCTGGCCCAGTAATTGTCTGGAGTCAGGGGTCTGTTTGTGTGTTTCCACAGGAAGAACAGCAGCCGATTTGGATTCCGGAGAGATTAACTAAAGTCCTGACCCAGTGATTGTCTGGAGTCGGGGGCCTGTTTGTGTATTTCCACAGGGAGAACAGCAGCCGATTTGGATTCCAGAGAGATTAACTAAAGCGATTTCTACAGACCAAAAAGAAGATGATTTGGCTCAAATCCATAACAGCTGATATCCAAAACTCCAATTTGGCTATCCTTACATCTGTGACAGAACCAGGATGCTTTTTTCAATATCTATTTTATTATTGCCCTTTCCCATATCATGAAGTTCTATTTTGGTTTTTGAGCTCATACAGACCTAAGTTAATGTTTTGCTGATTAGTTCTATTTTTTTTTTCTGACTATAGAGTTTTTAAACATTGCAATGGAGATTTCACCTGTAAAAAGTTATAAGGCCTTTACTATTATGTTATGTGTTGTATGTATTATATTATGTGTGCACACTTGTGTTTTGTGCTATATGTTTGAATGTCCATATATCATATATGATGAGCGCTCATGAAAAAATGGATCCAAATTTTTTTTTATTCACGTGATTTAAATGGTTTAATTTAAATTAGGTAAATAACTATTAAGAATTGTTTTAATATGTAAACAAAAAAGAAGGTTAACAGATCTGTTTGTTTACTTTCACCTTTCCTTTTCATTATATTTAATAATTCTCTTCAAGATAATGTAAATTGTTAAGAAAATTGTTTTCTTTTAATGCCTTCTGGAATGTTACATAATTTTTTCTTTAGCCATTATTGCCAGAATTCCTATCTTCATCCCAGTGCTGGTGAAGACAAAGATAAAACTAATCTACAGTTTCTGCAATAGCCATCACTGAACTGCTTGCAGAACTTGCCTAAACTATGTGTCACTTGTATGCATTGTGAACTCATTTGTATGCATTGTGAACTATCTGTTGGTGCAGCGACCTGTGGTAGTGTTGGGGTATTTTTGCTGATGATGTCATCGGTGGTACAATTTTTCCAACAAGAGCCATCAGTTGGCTTGGTGTATCTTCCTCCCTTCTGCTTGTCATGACAAAGACCTCTCCACAGGTGTGGCTGTATACTGGACCGGTAGTCAATGACGGGTAAGATCCAATTACAATGGTACCAACCTAAGACAGGAGGCTGACGCCCTGAGGTCAGCTCATCCAAAGACGGGTAAGGACCATATGTAGTATTGGACAACCTAAGGCAGGCACGGTCCCCAAGCCACATGCTTGTTGTTTAAACAGAGAGGGGGAGATGTTGAGAGCCACAGCCGAAGGGGCCCCAGCAAACTTCCAGCTGCCAGCAAACTTCCAGCTGCCGGCTGATGATTGGCTCACAGCAGCCCCAGCAACATCTAGCTGATTGGCTCCTCTGCGGTGATGTTCATTGGGCTGTTTCCCTGCCCTTCAGAATGCCAGCTGATGATTGGCTCACAGTGGCCCCAGCAACATCTAGCTGATTGGCTCCTCTGCGGTGATGTTCATTGGGCTGTTTCCCTCCCCTTCAGACTGCCAGCTGATGATTGGCTCACAGCAGCCCCAGCAACATCTAGCTGATTGGCTCCTCCACGGAGCTGCTCATTGGAGGACTTCTTTGGCTCCACCCACGCGACCCAGCCAATCAGCCTCAAGAGCAGGAGGATTGTGGGAGGTGGTGAGGTGTGTGTGGGGGTGAGAGGCTTGGGGAAGCCGGTGGTGGCAGTTGGGCTCTGAGGGTTTTTTCCTGAGGAGCTGTTTTGTTTGGCGTGTGTGGTTCTAAAAATAAAGTTAGTTTCTTTTGACAAGTGGCTCCTGAATTGTGCCCAGCCAGACTGCGGCAGTGCTTCATCTCAGAATTCCCCACAACGTGCTAGGAGAAGCCCCTTGCAGGAAGGAGCTTCACCACCAGTATACCACAAGGAAACCATCTCAAGGACAGTGTGCTGGGGGAAGCTCTCCAAGAGAAGGAGCTGCTTGCTGCTAGCTACTAGGCACTACTGAAGTTCAGAATGATAAGCCAGGAGTCCCAGGAAGAGACGCTACTTCTTACCACCAAACCAGCTAGCATGGAAGAAGCATTTACAGAGTTTAGTTCCGTTATTGCAGAAAAAGCAAAGATTTGGAGCTCTGAAAGTCAATAAATTGGCAAGTGACCCAAGATTAAAAGAGTACAAGATGGATTTATATTCTAAAATATTAGTATAAGATAACTATGAAAATGGAAAAAGCATTCATGTTCCTTGGGCAGTTCTATGCAACCTGAGTTGGGTTACCAGCACACATTGCATTTCTCTAGATAAGCCTAGCTTATCTAGAGAAAAATATATATATATTAATCATAGGACTTCTAACCAGAAAGTGATGGTGACTCTGTTCCTTCTGAGTTCCTCAAGTGAACATGTAGACCTTCTCCATCTCCTCTAGCCACAATTCATTGTACTCATTTGCTGAGTGTGTTAAGTGCTGGATGTGTGCTGGGTGTTGGAATACAAAGGTGAATGAAACACCACCGTTGTGGTTGAGGGGATGACAGAACATATGGGAGAATTGGCGTGTCAGTTAGTACAGGATTAATGTGTCAGTCCAAAGTGGGGAGTGATCAGTTCTGCTTGCAAAGAGAGAGGTGAGAACTTGGAATGGCTTTGTAGGAGGTGACTCTGAGTTGAGCTTTTGTTATATGGACCTGGCAGGGAGGGTGATTCCAGGGAGAGGGTGCAACAGGAGCGGAGTTCATGTAAAAAGAGCCAGGCTGAGGCAGCCTGAGACAGCCCCACATAGAGATGAATCGCAACAGTAGGGAGGGGTTGGACTTTTTTTTCTCCAGGTGAGGGAGTTTGGACTTTGTCTTACAGAGAGCAGAAGCTATAAAACAATTTCTATCAGGGAAATAAAGGTAGTCATATTTCTTTTTAAAGACATCTCTGTCTAGTAATAGTGTGCAAAATGGTTTGCATGGTGTAAACAGGAAGACATGGACTCCACCTGGGAAATTATCATCTCGATAAGATAAAGAGAACCCACTGAATGAAGGCAATAGCAAGGGGGACGTAAGGAAGAGCAAGCACTTGCGTGACATAAAGGAAACCCAACATGCGGAGCTTAGTGATTGAATGGATTTGAGTGAAAGAGAAGCACACAGTTTGTGGCTTGGATGACTGAGGGCGTGGATTGTGCTGCTATTCATGGAAACAAGGAAGGAGGATGAGCAAGATGGCAGAAGGGGCTGTACGGGGATATCCAAGGCTTCCAGCTTTGAACACAGTGTATCTGTAAAGATAAGGTCAAGCTACAGGTGGAACTTGAAGTGAGGAGTAGGTGCAAAGTTTTATGAAATGAGAAGAAAGAAAAGCCAAGAACAGAATGGGGTTGGGGGGAGAAGGAGAAAAGGAATTGTTGAGATGGGAAGGAAAGTAGGATTGAGTGGGAAGAGACACTTTCCCTAAGAAGGGAGTGGTATGAATAAAGTTCTCCAGAGAAATAGAACCAGTAGTGTGCTACGGGAAGATAATATTATGAGAATTTGGCACAGGATCTGCTGTCTGCAAACCGGAGACCCAGGAGAGCCAGCGATGTGATTCTAGTCTGAGTTCAAAGGCCTGAGAACCAGGGCATCAATGGTGTGAATTCCAGTCCAAGGTGGGGAGAAGCCTGATGTTCCCACTCACAAGACAGGCAGGAAACCAAAAGAACAGCGGGATCCCGCCTTCCCCACTTTTTGTTCTATTCAGACACCCAGAAGCAACGTTCAGCCTTGCCCAATGTAGTTGACACTAGAATTAACCAACATTGGGGGCAATACCTGCTGTCAAACCAGAGAGAAGGAATCAAGATGAGAGCTCTGGTGGGCATTTTCTTTCCTTTTTTTTTTTTTTGGTACTGGGAATTGAACTCAGGGCCCTTGACCACTGAGCCACATCCTCAGCCCTATTTTGTATTTAACTTAGAGACAGGGTCTCACTGAGTTGCTTAGCTCTTGCTGAGGCTGGCTTTGAACTCAAAATCCTCCTGCCTCAGCTTCCGAGCCTCTGGGATTATAGGCGTGCACTGCGCCCAGCTCTGCCTTTCCTTTTTTGACCACCTTCCCTGTTTTTATCTCCCTCTTTCTGACAGCTCCCCAATTTCTTCCTACCGAATAAACCCCTCCTGGTCTGTGCTGCTGTGGTAGGACTGCAGGGGCACTCCACACTCCAAGCCACCAGGTCAGCAGGTGACCCAGGCTCAGCTGAGTGACCTTAGCTGGGACTTGGAAACTTGAGCCAAGTGATCCTCCAATGGAGTGAATTCAATGCCAGCTGCAGTCCTTATCTGAAGAGACTGCTGAGGAACTCTTGCAACTTCAACTTCTTCCTTTACTTTCAGGGGCTCTGATATCCTTTCAATAACTTCCTCTTAAGATTAAATTAGCAAGGGCTGGTTTATGATCCTTCCAGCTAATAATATGGCTGTGAGATGGCTTTTGGATAGTTTCATGGGGTGAGGGGAGGGAAATGAAGCAGAGATAAATAACTGTGTTCTGATCTTTAAGGAGTTTGTTTTGGAGGAGAAGCTGCTAGTAGAGTGGCTAATTATTATTTTAGGGATTTATTGTTACTGTTTTATTGTTATTGTGGGCAGAGAAAGTGGTGGTTTTCATAGAAGTGATATATTTGTTTTCAGAATGATTGATTGTTCTTTTTTTTTTAAAGAGAATTTTTTTAATATTTATTTTTTTTAAGTTTTTGGTGGACACAATATCTTTATTTTTTTATTTGTATGTGATGCTGGGGATCGAACCCAGTGCCCTGCGCATGCCAGGAGAGTGCGTTACCGCTTGAGCCACATCCCCAGCCCCTGATTGATTGTTCTTAACAATGTTTGAATCCATATTTTGATAGAACTGAGAAGGGGTATTTTTTTTTCATTTAATTTTTTTTCCAGTCCTGGAAAGGGATGCTTTACCACTGAGCCATCCATGTGCCACCATGCCCAACTTGAAAAGAAAAGGCTTAAAACTTGGGCAGACATGAATCTGTAGTTTTACTATGGATTTCTCTAATTTTTAGTGACGTAAACACTTTAACTCATCATCCTATTTGAACTATTCTTACTAGTAATATGTGGTCTACAGTCCTCATGGTTATCAAGTTGGTCTTTAGAGTGTTTAGTCAGGGATAAATTTTGCCTGATTTAATACATTGATAGAAAGCAATTTGTAAAAAAAAAAAAAAAAGGAACTGCTACCAAAGGCTTATTTATAAATAAGATGCCCACATGCACTAAATAAAAGGCTAAATTTAAAAATGACTTAATTTCAGTGCTAACTTTTTAGAAATACACATAAATGAAGGCATTTTTTTCCTCCTCTAGCCAGACTTGGAGTGAATTGCTGCATAATGCTTTTCTGCCCCCCAGTGGTTGTTAAAAAGCATTATGAAATTTGTCATCTGCTTTTAAAGATTTTATATTATCAGAATATATTTTTCTTTATGATAGACTTCTTGATTTGAGGAATTTGAAGTGGTTTATAAATAAATCATCAATCACAAGAGGCACACATTACTTTTAAAAGCAGGTCCTATTTACTGTAAAACAACCAGAAGCCTCATTATGTAATGTAAACAGGACTCAGGGCAACCAGTAGGTGGGGGAGTTTCCAAAGCTAAGAGTACCACCGCGTCCTTCAGGCCCCACAGTACCCCAGGACCTTAAAGAACATCCATTTAACCTTTTCTGTTTTATATTAACAAAAATGAAGGACTGTCAATTAGCTCCAAGTTATTTATGCATATATTTATATTGCCCATGAGATTCTGGTAAAAGTGAGGACTAGATTTTACCTTTGAAATATGAAATTGGGGTGAAAGGAGAGCATTCTTTTAGGTATGAACATCACAAGACAAAAAGCTCAAAATAAGTAGGATGTGTGAAGAAAATGATTGTGACATACATAGGAAAGGGTCAAAAAGAGAACTGGGTGACATGTTAGAGAGTCATGTTACGCACAAATGTCAAGTGAGGGAGCCGAGTTTGGCTTTGATCCAGTCAACAAAATTATTATCATTTAATAATAATAATTAGGGGCTGGGGTTGTGGCTCAGTGGTAGAGCACTTGCTTAGCATGGGTGAGGCACTGGGTTCGATTCTCGGCACCACATACAAATAAAGGTCCATCAATAACTAAAAAATATTTTAAAATAATAATTAACTAATAATTATTATTAAACATTATTATTTACTTATGATTACATGATCATAATTATTATTATAACTTAGTAGTGGAGCATTTGCCTGGTCTGTATAAGGCTCTGGGTTCTATGAAATAAATTAAGGAAAGCTCTTATGAAAGACAAAAGAGCAAATATTTATAACATCTAAAGCGTTGGCTTGAAGGGTATGGGAAACATTTCTTTGCTTCTGCTGCTGCCTTTACTGGCACTGAAGCCACCAACCCAGGGGGAGTGAACACGGAAGCTCTTGAGCACTGGGTCAGTTTAGCTCTTCTGGGCCTGATTCAGATCCTTCTCTTGGAATTTTGCCCTTGATGGTGGGTGGCCCTGCTCTTCCCAAACTCCTCCCTGACCTCTCTCCAAAGTGGATGCCGCTAGTCTGAGTGCTGCACTTCCCCTCCCCTGTTGTTATTTATTTTGCACATGATCTTTATCATCATGATAAATTGGCCTAGCCAATCTGGCGTTGAGCACAAGCAGGGCAGGCACCGAAACTTCAGCTTAACTCCATCAGCTTCCCACTGTGTTCTTGGCTCTTCTTGCTCTTGCCGTCAGATGAACAAGTTTGCACAACTTCTTTGAAGGCTCATTTGGCAGCATCCACAAAAATTCAGAATTTGTGAGGCCTATAACTCATGAATCCCCCTTTTAGGAATGTACAGAAATATGAGCACTAGGGTACAAAGATTCAAGTCAAGCAAATTATATTTATAAAAGCAAAACAACAAAAATACATGAGCTAGTCATCAAAAATTCAGTGATTAGAAATCATAGGGATAATACAATTTGTTAATAAATCCAGTTACTAGTTCTTTGAAGAAAAAAAGTGCAATGCATAAAATTTTGTCAATGTTAAGAAGGAGAAATTGCAACTCTAGAACATTAAGAGGAAAGAATATAAAACACTGAAACAATTTTTATAAATAATACAATCTAATGAACTCAGTGTTCAACTTCATCCCAGCAATTGTGAAAACCCAGAGAATGTGGGTTATTTTCTAGAAAAAGGTAAATTGTCAAAATTGAGTCAGATCTAAAGACATTTGTTGCCACTGAAGAAATCTAAAAATTATAGAACTACCTGTCAAAGTTAGTTAATCTTTTAGTTATTTAATTCTCATTTTGTAGCTTTATTGTCTTGAGTTTATTTATTTTTTAAAAAATATTTATTTATATATGTATTATTTTTTAGTTTAGGTGGGCACATTATTATTATTATTATTATTATTATTATTATTATTATTATTTTTATGTGGTGCTGAGGATTGAACCCAGTGCCTCATGCGTGCTAGGTGAGCACTTTACCACTGAGCCACAATCCCAGCCCTTGTCTTGAGTTTAGAGAGAATGCCTGTATAATTTTTCCATTTTGGAATTTGAAATAGTAATTTTCAACTGTTATGTGATTAATTTTAAATGTGTTCTGTACCCTATTGGGAAAATAGTTTATATAATAGCTGGAACTTTCTAGCTCTCCTTCAAAAATCAGAATATTCTTTATTTGTTAGCCTACCTATCATCTATTTTTAGTTACAAAAGTAATATAAGCCTATTATAGCAAATTCGAATCACAAGGAAAGATGTTTATCTTAATCTCCGAAAGAATTTCCTCTATTAAGGCAATTTCCACACTCTTTACTGCTTATTCAAACACACACAAAAATAACCTTTTAAGTTTCTAAATTCTTTAATTTTGCTTTATTTTTGCATATTCATATCTCCTATATTTCTTAATTATTTTTGCTTCTGTTTCCTAACTTTTTGGCAAAAATGCGAATTGTCCTATAGTTTTTTATAGACAGAGCTTTTGTAGTCACCAAACTGTTACTGCAATTCTGTTTTGTTCTTTGATTCAAGAACTCTTTAAAGCCAGGTACTGTGGTGCACATACTTGTAATCCCAACTCCTGGGGAGGCTGATGCAGGAGTATCTGGAGTTTGAGGCCAGCCTAGGCAGCACCGTGAGAACCTGTCTCAAAAAACAAATGGTTTAAACAGCTCACCTTTTCAGTGCTTAAATTACTTTGGTTGAGCTTTAAGTTTTTGCTTTATTGTCTTACATTCAGAGATCATGGCCCATGTAATATTTACTTTGCAGATTCTAAGGTTTCACTTTATATGTTATTAATTTGTATTCTATATTATTAATATTGTAACCCTTGCTTTATTGTTCTGTGCTTATTAATTTCCCATTATTTGCCTATCTTTTTATTTCCAACATTGTGAAATACTGTGTTTGGTATGTGCCTTTTTTAAAAAAATTATTATTACTTATTTATTGTACCAGGGATAGAACCCAGGGGCTTTTAACCACTGAGCCACATCCTCAGCCCTTAATATTTTTTTTCATTTTGAGACAGGGTCTCACTGAATTGCTTAGGGCCTCACTAAGTTGCTAAGGCTGGCTTTGAACTTGAGATCCTCCTGCCTCAGCCTCCCAAATTGCTTTTATTTTCCCTCAAGGCAGACTGGATTATTTCATCCTCCCACCCCCCTCTATATCCTAAGTACCAACCACATAGAAAATATCTTTAAAATATTTCATTTGTTGAATTAAAATCACTAGGTTCTTAGCAATTTTGCTGGCAATTGTCTTTTACTATCTTTTGTTTTTAAATAAGCATTTAAAAACATTACTTGATTTTCCTTTTGGATTATGTATTTTTCTTGTTTTTTATTAAACATTTTTCTCATGTGTATTATTTTGAAACAACTTGTAATCTGAAACAGACAAAAAATGATGCACTAAAAGGTAGTTATCTTCTTCTGAATGCATTTAAAAATTATCGGATGTTTGGTAAACCACAAAAGATTATGGAGATTTTCACAGTAAAATGCATGTTCTGACATATTCAAATAAATGAAGAGAGTAGAAAGCAAAAAGTATTTCCCTCTAACCTATATCTTAAAGAGAGTCATTGTTACCATTTTAGTGTGTGTATTTTCATATTTTCTGTATGCTACAATGATAATCACAGCTAATTCTTATATAACATTTATCATATACTTCACATGTATGAATTCATTTACCCTACACAACAATCCGATGGGATAAGTCTAAGGGAGATAAACAAACTGAAGTGCAGATAAGTTAAATGATTTTTCCAACAATTATACAGCTGATAAGTAATAAAACTAGTGTTCTTGCTCTTAAGCACTAAACTATGCTGCCATCAAATATACAGTTTTATAATCAAACACAATATTGTTCTTTTAATTGACTTGCATTTTAGTAAAAATGTTCTTACACTCTGTTTTCTGATACATGCTCATTTTGCTTGATAGCATATTGTACACCTCTTTCCAAGTCCTTAAAATGTATTTCTTCCCACTGAACCAGCAAACCAGAGCTCCTTAGGTAGCATGTTTGTTTTGGTAGATTAAACTACTCTGGTAAGTAAATCCAATTTGCAGTTGTTTAAGCACAGTCGTCCTGGTCCATCTGCGCTGCTCTAACAGAATACGTGAGACTGTGTAATTTACAAAGAACAGGTTTGTTTCTTACAGTGCTGGAGGCTGGGGAGTCCAAGGCCGAGAGGCCCATTATGGTTAGTCCCTTAATGCTCTCTTCTCCCTTTGGAAAAGTCAGAAGGGCAAGAGAGTGTGCATGTTTGTGCCCATTCAGGTGAAGGGAAGATGGAGTGGGGGCAGGGGAGGGGACCAGACCTCCTTTCATCAGGAAACTACTACCACAGTAACTGACTCACTCACTCCTATGATGAAGATATTAATCCATCTATGAAGGTAGAGCCCTAATGATCTCAATGGTCTCTTGACGTTGGAATTTAGTTTTCAACCATGCACTTTGGGGGATACATACCATCCACTGCATGCTATACAGGTTTATTTCTCATGTGACTAACTAGGGCAAGTTCCTGTCTTTGTCTATCTTCCATCTTGTGACTCAGGTATGAGTCACAGGCTCTTTCCACTTGGTATTTCTTGTCTAACCAGATAATATTGTCATTTGCATGATTGAGGCTGGTTGCCATGCCCAGGATCTGGTTGGTGGAGGGAAAGGGAATATGGAGAAACATGCTCTTTAAAAGATTGTTCTAGGGGTGGGGCTGTAGTTTAGTGGTGGAGTGCTTGCCCTGTGTGTGTGAGGAACTGGGTTCAACCCTCAGCACTGCACTAAAAAAAAAAAAGGTATTATGTCCATCTATAACTAAAATATAAAAATTTAAAAAAGGTTATTCTTTTTTAAAATTTTAATTTGTTATATATGACAACAGAATGAATTACACATATAGAGAACAATTTTTTAGTAATCATTCTAAAGTAGAGTCACATCCTTTGTGTCTTCATACATGAACTTATGGTAATGATGACCATCGCATTCCACCGTCTTTCCTACCCCTATGCCCCCTTCCTTCCTTTCCCTCCCCTTTGGGGAAAAAAGGTTATTCTTAACTGAGACTTCCCACATTAAAAAATTACCCAGCATCACTCACATCTAGTTGGAAGGCCATGCAACTGCAAGGAAGGCTGGGAACTTAAGGAGAGAATAAATTGTGGTGGATGGCAGGGGCTTCTGTTATAGACAATTTTTATTGTATATTTGTTAATTTCATGTTTGAAAAGAATTTTAACACACTGATCTCATTTTAAATGATCATATCTTCAAAAGTATTACGGACATCTTTAAAGGTATTATGGACACACCTTTAGTGGCTCCAGAATGTGAACCAGACCTTCTGCCTCCATGCCAAGTTCCTTTCCATGAATGTAAGGGCTACTTTTTTGGAGCCTTAATGAAGTATGCCTTTTTTCCCCATTGACAAAAAACCCTATTGGAATTATCTTTATCTGGTGAGACACTGAAGCCTTTTTGAGCCAGAGAGACTTATTTCTGTAAACTACAGAGTAGGAGGTTAATTTAATTAGAGAAAATGGCTGTCTAGCCAGTTGGTAAAAGCAGTCTGCAGAATGTAGACCATATTGCTGGTGTGATTATTTTAGATGCTAACAAATGAGAGAACATTTTGGTAACTCTATGAACCAGATTTCAGTTGTTAACAATGGGGTGTCTTTCCCTGAATTCCACATTCCCTGAATGGGCTTCCATTAAAATGTTCCGTCTGTACTCTTCAGAGGCTTGTACATCAACTCTGACTGAGCATACAGGGAAAATGCCCACCACATATTCAGTGGATTTAGACAGGCAATTTGGATAACTTAGGTTTTCAAGTTCACTTTTCCAGCAAATCGATGAAGTTAGCTTCCTTCTGCCTAATCAGCCAAACGAATACCAAAATCTATATTTCATTTGGCCACGGTCAGAGTTAAAGTAATGCCATTCATAATAGAAAATTGTTGATTATTTCCTCCAACTTTTATCTCTGTCCCAGAACATAAAGAATGCCTAACCTTACAACTTCTTTAAAAGCATATGGCTGTGAATCTATACCCTTTTCTATAGATGCATATTTTACATGGTTCTTGAAAACTCTTTCTCTGGCTCTGCACATCTTTCAGTAATACTACAGGACAGTGTCTTTAAATATCTGTAAGCCTCATAGATTTTAAGAAGCATGGTTTCAGGAAGCAATCACTCTCCTGGAACCAACAGACTGCATCTGCCTAACTCTGATATTTTCTCTACAGCTTTTAAACGGAAGAGAATGCCTGAAGCAAGGGCTGTCATAATATCAGCTGAACGAGGGACAGGCAGCCAGAGGACATGTGTCATTAGCATCAGCTTTTCTGGGGGATGCCTGCTGTTCATTATGTGTGGACACGATTAGGCTCCACAGGGACCATGAGCAGGAAAGAGCAATCACAGGCTTCCCAAGTGAGTCTGTCTTTCCAAACAAATCTACAGAACCACTCTGTTCACAGGAAGACTTCCATTATAGGTTTATTGACTTTTGGGTGGATGAAATGAGTTCAAGGAATGATTACTAAAAATAGCAAAAAAAAATTAAGATGCAGTTTCTGATTAGTTGCCAGGATGAATTATTGGCCAGAGGAAATTATTAACTGATTTTAAAAAGAACAAACCTTTGTGACACTGTAAAATGCAATTTATAAACTGCTATTATGGTTTAGTAAGTAATGTATTCCTTTCATCTGAGTCTTCATGTCATTATGGGGTATTCTTTTTGACAACGGATGGTCCTAAAAGGTAATGTGTTGAAATATAGTGGACATATAACTCAAAATGTGCAAAATGATAGTTGTAGGCAAAAATTACCTTTAAATATAAAATGACTCTTTAATTGGAGGGTAAGCTGAACCAAAGTTTTCTGATAGGTAAACATTACCCTTTGTTAGCTGCATATTCTGTGCCATTGTACTAAGCAAACAAAAGAGGGAAAAAAACATTTGGAAAAAAATCATCAAATTATCACTGGGTAACTTGAGCTGGTTTCTTTTTCTCTTGAAACACAGATATAAGCTTCCTCACAGAAAGAAACAATGAAATGGTTAAAAGTGCACAAGAAATTGTGACATTGTAAAATCAGCCTCTCTCCTTTGAAGCAATTAAAGCCCTCAAAATCACATGTGTATCTGAAGTGGTACAGAAAGTGCCATTGGTTTTAAATAAATTCTTCTGAAATGAGAATGCTTAATGAAATTAATTTTTGGAATATTAAACTCATGAGATAATTCTTAAGTATTTGGTTTCAGTGACAAGGACTCCAGATCCATAGACCCAAATGTTTACCTTCCCTTTACAGTTAAAATATTATACATATTCAAGACAGAACTCCCGTTTCCCCCATCTCTGGCTTTCTCAGCATTTCCTAACACAGGAAATGGATGATTTTAAATCTTCTGATGGAAAGCCTAAGGTGCCTTGACTGAAATACAGGGACGTGTGTGGAAAATGCACTTTAATTTTAGCCACGTTGAGTGAAGCTGGGGCAGGCAGGTGGACGGACACTCTGTGTGGACAAAAGGAGTTAGGAATCCTGGAGGTGGATCTGGGAGTCATCTATGTAGAGGTGATGAAGTTAAGGGAGACAGATGAGCTTTTGAGGGGAAACAAAAGGGTAGAAGGGAAAGGAACCAGAGAAGCATGTGGCCTATCACAAAATCAAGGGAGTTTAGTAAGAAAAGGGCAGTGCCAGGAATGTTAATGGACAAGGACTGAGACGAAGACACTGGATTTGATAAACTTTCAGAGTTTCAGAAATAGGAGACCATAAGCCCACGTGTTTTGACCTTAGGTTCATTTGCTGCTTCTACAAGAAGTTAATGTCATGGGATCTCAGCCTTCTTGTATTTAAAATGAGAGGATTTCCTGGATACACTCATCTAGATTCTTAGAACTTGAAGTGGACATTTTCAATGAGAGAAAGAATAAATGAATAGAGCTATATGTATTTCCTATCGGCTCCCTAGATAAAGAGTGGTTAGTACTGACTATTCACATCAAAACATTTTGCTGTATAAGGAAAACTGTTTGCAATGCATTATCTAAGAGAACAATATCATTGAGGATAGGATTTTGAAGATAAAACCTCTTTCAAAAAAAATTTTTTTTTGGTAGCAGGAATTGAACCCAGAGGTGCTTAACCCCTGAGCAACATCCCTAGCCCCTTTTTTATTTTGAGATAGGGTCTTGGTAAGTTGCTTAGGGCCTCAGCCTCCCAAACTGTTGGAACTCCCAAGTCACTGGGATCACAAGCATGATGCCTGTGTTGATTGTTCATCTTTATCCTGTAATTCTACAAAGTAAAGAGGTATAGGAGACCCTTGCCCCGCTTACTTTTGACAGATTCTCATTTTGACTTCTTTATTTAAAAAAAAATTTATTTTTTAGTTGGACACAATACCTTTATTTTATTTATTTATATGTGGTGCTGAGGATCTAACCCAGGGCTTCGCACATGCTAGGCAAGCGCTCTACCACTGAGTCACAGCCCCAGTCCTCATTTTGACTTCTTAAGAATGGATGTGTCATTGATTCTGCAAAGTGTGGATTTCTTATTCAATAGATATAGCATTGGAATTCAATAAGGAACAAGAAACAAAGCTTATTGGAAATACAGCATTTTCTTTTTAAATTTTTATACACTGCCAAAAAATTTTCAACAAATTTAACCTACTGGTTAACAAGTCTGGCAGGTGGAAGGTGCCTTAAGGCATACAGAGCTGGTAAATCATTATTTGATCCTAAGTCCCGATTTGCATTTCAGGGGTAAAGCATGTTGAAAAGCTGATGTTAATCCAAGGCTGACTGACAAACCCTAAGGATTTTGAGTGGACTTATTTTTCCATGGAAAGTTATTACTATATAATGGGTGTGTAATATGTCCTTATAAGAGTAATTTCTTCTCATTTAATTACTTTCCTCTAAAGTTTATTCATAAATTCATCATGTCATTCCTATTATAATCTATTAACATATAGTATGTAGTATCATATTTATAAAATCATCTATTCTGGCATCTATATATTAAAAAGGCCTGAAGCAGGTGTTTTCTCTGTGAAGAGGCCTTGATTCTAGAATTTTGTGAAGGCCTTCCAATCACAATGGCTTCATCTGGTATCTACCTTGAGGAATCATTCTTTAGGAAAGCTGATCATATGCTGAATACACTATCAACCAGAAGGACTCATCTGTCTTTTAAGTTTCATGTATGAGCAAGGGGAAAAATCAAAGTGGAACAAAAAATAATCTTAATACCCAGAATTCATCACAGTATTTAAACAATTAGAATTTTACTCTCTTTTGGAATAAGTTTACAGTTCAAAAATGATATTTATTAAAGCCACAACAATATTCATACAGACAAAACTTTTTGTAGCAAAACCTTGGTACATGAGCATTAGTAATTTGAATGCTATATGGATATAGAAGATATTTTTAAAAAACGGAAATGATATGTTCCAAAGGCTGTCATAGGCACAATATATATGCTTGTGTTGTTTCTGCAAGCACAGAATGACACTTTATCACACGTGATCCAAGAAGTTACAATTCAGCACTATGTACCAAAAAGATACAAAGGAATATCTTAGTTACTCATTTTTAAAAAGCAGATACTATCAAGACTACAAAATAGGAGCAGCAAGCCAAACCAACAAACAATTCTTTAGGTTTTAGAAGAAGTAATACATCTATGGCTTTTTTTCATGGTCATTTTTGAGACTGGTTAGCGTCTGGCAAGTGGGAAAGAAGAAATGTTTCTATAATAAAGCACGACACCAGGGGCTGAGGATGTGGCTCAAGCGGTAGCGTGCTCGACTTGCATGCGTGCGGCCCAGGTTCGATCCTCAGCACCACATACCAACAAAGATGTTGTGTCTGCCGAAAACTAAAAAAAATAAATATTAAAAATTAAAAAAAAAAGCACGACACCATTTACAAGGCATCTGATATTTATTTAACAGGCTCAAAACTGGAAAACAAAAATTGAGCTGTTCTCAGAGCAAAATTATGAGATTTCATGTAGCAGAAACATTGCTTCTTCTTATGCCGATCTTTTGGCAGAAGAGTATGCAGAAAAGTGAGTTGTCACGTGACATGGAGGAACAATACTGAAGATGAATAATTAGAAATTTACTTTTTTTTTAACCTTTGCTTTATTTATTTTTATGTGGTGCTGAGGATCGAACTCAGGGCCTCGCATGTGCTAGGCGAGCCTCTACCGCTGAGCCACAACCCTAGCCCTTTACTTTTGTATTTTACTAACTATTAAGGATATAGGTCTTCCAAGGACCAAGAAACCAAATTTGGGCCTTATGTGGAATTTTCTTATTTATTTTTAGGACATGGACTGAAATATGAATTCATGCTGATAGTGTATCCACACCGATAAAGATGAAAATGTAGTAAAAATAAGAAAAAAATCATACATTTTTCTGGGCACACTACTACTATTACATCATATTGAAATAGTCTAAAAGGTAAAAAGGACGTTGATTCCCAAAGGTTTTTTTTCCGACTAGCAATTAAGCCTAAGTGTAAAAGTGATACATGCAGTATTTTTACCTATCAGTGACTGTGTTAAGGATACGAGGGGAACAGAATTCTTTTTTCTTTTTCTTTCAATCAGTAGTGCTCACAAGTTATGTGGAACTAAAATCACACACAAAGGTAAGTCATGAAGAAATGTTAAATATTTCAGAATGCCCACAAAGGCGTGCCAGACACGACGCTGTTTCTAGAGCTCGGGTCTGTTGGAGGCTTAACCTAAAACGAGTCGGCGCTGGAGCTCTTGAATGCTGCTTGCTTGTGTTTGTGTGATGGGACCGAGGTGGGGGGGCCCAGGCTTTCTGGAGATTAGGCCATAATTTCTGCAGGTTCAGTGACCAGCTTGGATCCATCCCATACTGTCTTGAACTGCTCAGGAACAGGAAATTCTCTCTGGAAAAAGGCAAGAAGAACAGAACTTGAACTTTACATTCAAGCTGCCTCAAGACTGGTGAGTGCCATGTCATGGGCAAAGCAATTCCATTGAACCCACATCTGCACCGTGGAGAGGTTTCTGTCACAGAGAGACTCCCACATGTGTCCCTTTTTGTGCCTATAAGCAATAGAACTAGCATTTACAGAGAACCAGCTAGGGGTTATGTGATGCCATCTACAGAAAGCAGAGGCCTGAGGGGAAGCAGCTGGCCCAAGATGGGGGGTGGCCACAGAGCAGATAGCCAGAATCCACACCAATGAAGTCTCTCTCTTTGTTTTTATTTATTTTAACTTTATTTTATTTATTTTACTATGTGCTGAGGATTAAACCCAGTGCCTCACACATGTTGGGCAGGTACTCTACCACTGGGCTACCACCCCAGCCCAAGGCAGTCTCTAATCCACTCCTCTCTACCACATCGGGGTGGTGTCTTATTAACATGCAGACTCTGATTCAGTAGATCAGAGAGGGAAATGAGAATCAAATTTCCAGCACGCCCTCAAGGCTTATGGCCCCAGCCACAGGGAGTGGAATTTATTCCAGTTATCACCTGTCTGCTGTTTGAGAAACTGCAAAAAATGTGTGTAAGCTTGTGTAAACATTTGTTATCCTGCCATTGTACTCTTTCCAGTGGAAAACACACACTCCATACACACCTGTCCCCCACCTCCACGCATACAACCACACAAAGAAGCACAGACTAGTCTAAAAAGGACTCTCCTTCTTCCCCAGTGATTCTCCAGACATTTAAGAGGAAGATGGAAGGGGACCAAGTGGAAAAATCAAAGTGGAATAAAAAATATTCTTAATATCCAGAATTCATCCAGTATTTAAACAATTAGAATTTTACTCTCTCTTAGAATAATTTTACAGTTCAAAAATGATATTTTTGTTGTTGAGCGGCCCCCTTGGCCCTGACTCCTGGAACCTCCCTGAACTTCCTGCATGTGCCAAGCAGACTGAAACCCCACATGCGGGATAAGCTAATGTCTCTGCTCATGAGATGTGACATTTCACTGGAACACACATGACCCCTATCTTCCTAGATGGAGGATCCAACTGTTTCTTTTGAAAGAAGTGAATTATTTATTTTGCTATAAAGAGCAATGAATTCTCCTTGAGTGAAATCTGAAATGGGAAACCTTTAAGTCTTCAAAACCCAATGTGTCCCTGTGGGTGTGTCTGTGTGTGTTGTACCTCATATCACTTCTGGAGCTCTTTTTGATGCATAAATGAAGCTTTGTCCTATAGGTGTTCTAAACTCTCTGTTGGCAGAGAGAAGATAGTAACGTGATGATGGATTTGCTCTGGGAGGCTGATTTCCTTCAGGATGAACCACCCCACCATCCATCTCTGGAGGGAAATGACCATGGTGGGCCCTCAGGATGGTTCCCATTACCTCCAACTTAAAAATGTATGAAGGGGGTCAAGGACTGAAGACTCAGGGTAATTCACCTGCACAGGCAAGACTACAGTTCCAGCATAAAAACTCAGGCACTGCTTGTAGTCACTCTTTAGGCCAGCGGATCTTAATCTCAGCCCCACACTGGAACCACCTGGAAAGCTTTAACACCACAGATGCTGGGTGGCATGCCCAGAGAGTCCAGCTTAATGAGCCTGCAGTGCTCAGCCAACCCCGCTGCTTTCCTTAGCAGGTCCAGTTCCCATGCAGCTGAGCCTTCTGCTTAAACAGCTGCGAAGGCGAGGGATCATATGATTTATGGCTCTTCAGTTCTGGAGAATTCTCCTACTCTGAGGCTCTTCGGTATTGCCTTGAGCTCTTCCATAATTTTTAGGGTGAGAGCCCAAGAAGGGACTCTTCTCTTGCGGGACTCTTCTCTTGCTCAGGGCTGGGTGTCCACATGCGGAGTGGTGAAGCACCCTCTGATGCTTGTAGTTTTGTGTTGTAAACTGAAAGGATGAATTCTAGGCTGCTCTATATGGTATGTGGCCTGTGGAGCCGAAGAACTTGGCAGTGGGGAAAGGAGCAGTGGGCTGCAGCCACGTCTGTCCATGGAGGTCAACCTGTCTCTGACTGCCGTGTAGACAGCTGGAGACTGACCTCTCAGCTCATGTGGCCCCTCTTCCTAAGGTGTGCCTGCTAAATTACCTTTTCTTCCATTCTTTCCTGGTTCACTAGTCCCCTGCTTAGACCCAGAGGGAATGATCTCTATTTATTCTCCTACTTCTAAGTAATGACAACTAGCAGATCCATGATACTCCATTATCCAGAAATGTTATTTATTCACTTAAATTCCCTTTTCTATGGATGAGAATACCTGCATGCTTCTTTTAGATGCTATTGGAAGGAAGGAGCAAAGAAAAGAAATGCTGGCAAAATCACTTAAGCTTGTGTTTCTCAGAAGGGCCACTGGGTGGCCCGATGGCATTAGAATCACCTGGGATGCAATTAGCAATCCAGACGCCCAGAGGCTCCATCTGGAGCCTCCCCAATCCCACCTCTAGGTATAGGGTTTGAGTCTGGCCATTTCTTCTTCTTCTTCTTCTTCATTTTATTGTTTTGTCTTTTTTTGGAATTGGGGGTCAAACCCAGGGCTTTGTGAGTGCAAGACAGACACTTTGCCATTGAGCGACATGCCAGCCCATCTCACCAAGCTTCTCACTGATTCTTATGGTAAGTGGAGGATCTCTGACTTGAGCAAACCTTCACAAACAGTTCTACTTAACTGTCCCCTCTCCTCCTTCCCATCCCCCCACCCCCAAAGCCTTCTCCTTTCCTGTTCCGCTCCATCAGAGCTCAGGAAAAATATTTAGCCCTACACAATATGAATTCAGATGCATGCTGCGCTATTCGGTAGCAGCTGGCCTATTATAGTAGCGATCAGTGACCTGCTGTGGGAATGGGCAGTGGGCAGAGCCCAGGAGCTGAGCAAGAGTGGTGGAAGGCAACTCCCTGAACTTGTTCCCACCTGTGATGGAGCTCCACCTGTGATGGAGCTCCATGCTGGTGGTTTGTTGTCTAATCAATCTCTAAGAATTTTAATAATGACAGCTGCCTGGGAAGTACTTACATAATCACCATCCTGAGGGACAAGGACATTCATTTCGGAAGACTTGGCGCTCACCAGCTCACAGTCCAAGGCGTCTTCACTGAGGTACACGTGGCAGCCTTCTGTCTTGTTAATGGAAATTGTTGGCACTCTCCCCATTACCTGAAATGAGGTGGGGGGAAATCTAGGGTCAAAGCAAACCGATAGAAATGACAGTGTTCCCCAATAAATCCATCTAGATTCTTCTTGGCCTTAGCTTGGGCTTAGCCAAACGTTAGGAAGTGCTAGGTGGAAGCTAGGGAGACTGGTTAATGGGCTCCAGGGTGAATAGGGAGGTGTCGTTTGGGGATACAATGAAAAGACCACACAAGGGGATTCTCAAACCTCTGGGCCTCTTTCCCAAGATAAAATTAAGGGATTAATTTGGAAACAGCAGCTAAATGTTTAGAAAAAGTCTTGCAGCACCTGTAAGTGGATCTGAACCATATATTTGATTTCATGATAAAAGAAACAAGATGCATTTGCTTTATTTGCTAAAAATTTTCGTTTTGACAAATATCTAGAAACTGGGATTTAAACAAGTACTAATACTGACATTTAAGAATAGGATTATTCTTGAGCAGAAACTGAGTAGATTGTTCCTAAATTAAGAATAAGTAAGAAACACTACAATTCTTTTCATGTATGTACTTTTGGTGGATAAAAATCTCAGTGGATGAATGCAAAGTTTATATGAGATGAGTTCTTAGAAGTGTATTTATTTTAGGAGCCAAAACTGGGGGCTTAGCTCAGGATACTCATTATACGGATAAACAGGACTGTGCACAAGAGAGGGCAATTCCTGGTATTGTTTACAAATACTAAATGCTGTAAAAATTCTGATCAGTTTTAAGTTTCTCTTTGAACAGTTTTCAGAAATCACCCCAAATTGCACAGGAGCAGAATGCCCCCAAAGACACTATGATTTTCCTTCTTGTAATGGTAATTAAAGTGATAAAGACATCTCCTCTTTCACCCTGAAGAAAAGGCTAGATTGCAAACCAAAGCAGCAAGTCCTGTTGATGGTGCAGGTGATGTAAAGAATTCCTTGGGGGGCATCTGGTCAGATCGCCCTACTTCTCTGTTTTCTCTCTTCTCTGCATAGAAACTGAACACTGAGTTGGAATTGAACCTCAGTGCTAAAGTAAAGGCAGAGGTAGTTCAAGGTCAGGTAAGTACAGGGCTCAGCCACAAATAAAAGAATAATAGTACATATGTGTATTTAAAAAATGTGTCAGCAGCTATGTTTTGATAATATCGAGATTTGCTTATTTTATAATGATGTAGAGCATTTACATTCTGACCAAAGCTGTATGAATACTAGGCAAGCAGAGCAAAGGGATGTCTTGTCACTGTCTCTTAGAACGTATTTAGACATTGCTAGAGTATGCCAAAATCCTAAAGTGTCCTGGGTATTGGAAAAGGCAATAGCAAAAATTAAAAATAGCCCTGTTATGTTAAGAACTGCAATTTCCACAGCATTTTGGTCAATGACATATTTGAATACATTATAAACATGGCTTTCCCTGGTAGTCTCTGAATACTTTAGGAATAGAGAGTGTTTCTTATCAGGAGAGTTGGGCCAAAGAGCTCCTCTGCTGAGTGACAGGTGGCATGTGAGCTTGCGCAGGCGGGTACTCCTGCTCTACCTCTAAGTTCCTCTTTTAGTCTCATGTAGTTTTTCACAAACATGTTTCTCCATAAAATTTTTAACATTCCCATTGACTTCTTGGGTCTCTCTCTTTTCCCATAATTTGTGTATTTTACTATGATGTTTGCCAAAAGTAGGATGACTGGTCAGATCCTGTGAACTTCAGTCCTGACCTGGTTATTCCTTTCAATCTTTTAATAGCATTATTGAAGGAAAACCTGCAAAAATAAATTCACCCATCTTGAGTGTACAACTCCGTTATATTTAATAAATTCACAGACTTGTGCAATCATCACTACAACCCAGTTTTAGAACATTTCCATCATCCTCAAAATATCCCTAATGGCCACTCACAATCCATCCCCACCCCCACCCCACCCCAGGCCACCACTAATCGGTTTTCTGTTTCTATTGTGTGCAGGCCCTTTTAAGTGCTTTAAATAGGTAATGACATTCCCTTGGTTTGAACATGCCAAAGTTCAAAAAGTATTCACTAAATGTTTTTCTCTGAATTGCACTGCTGAATTTCTATCATTCTGATACAAGAAAACATGGCTTATCCTTAAAAATATTACAATATATTTCAAAAATAGAAAAATATATAAAGAATAATACAACAAATACAGCAATGTGTATATGCTACCAATAGCTTCATCCGAGTGATTCATTTTGGCTTATTTCCTATTTTTTTAAGAGACTAAAATTTTCTAATATTGTTGAAGCCCCTTCATAACATATACCACCTCACTGATCTCTCCTTCCTCTGTAACTACTCTTCTGGATTTTGTGCTTCTGATTCACCAAGTCTGTCTATTGTTTACCAGGTCTGTCTGTTGGTTAAAGCGATTGGCATGGCTACCCTGAGTTCTCAGAAGTACATTTACTATGTGGTATTGTTTGCATGTCTTCAATCTTTTTATAAATAGGTACATTGCACAACGTCTGCCACTCTATAACGCCTTCATTGCTCAATACCGTTTTATACACGCAGCTGCGGAGCCTTCATTTTCACTAACGTGCAGTGTTCTGTGAGGAGGATGTATTCACTTGCCAGTTGGTGGACATTTAAACTGGTTGTTTTTACTGGCATTCTGAATGACACGGCATCAAATACATTTCGAGTCTCCTTGGCATATGTACGAGTGCTTCTTTACTGTTTATTCCTAAGAGCAAATTAGTCACACAGTATGATGTGACTTCATGAGATGGGGCCAGTTTGCTCAGCAGTGAGTGCAACAGAATCACTCTCCCAACACGGATGCACCAGGGTTCTCATGTTCCACTTCTCTTAACATACAGGCAATCCTCAACTCGAAGTTCTTAGAGTATGAGATTCAGTTCAAGGCACCCTGCAAAGGGCATTCTGAATCCAAAACTGTGTGAAAATATATTTCTAATTATTAACTTTACATACACCTATGCCTATGCTTATATATGTATTCACTTACATATACACCTACATATAGGTATAGGGATGTATACGTATGTTTCTATACACATAGATATCCATGTATATCTACATGTATGTATACTCATATGTATCAAACAATTCTGTTTTCCTTCTCTGAGTTGCTTTAATAATCTTTGCCCATTTTCCTATTAGATTGTTAGTTTTTTTTCTTATTGATTCATGGTCCATTCTTTATATATTCTGGACATAAATCCTTTTTGTTTATCTGCAAAGATTTCCCCAAATTTATGGTTGTCTTTCAGCTTTGTATATCAGGTCTACTTGTTGAACTATAATTTTATATTTATTTTTTATTTGTTCTTTTTATATACATGATAGTAGAATGTATTTTGACATATTATGCATGCATGGAGTATAACTTCCCATTCTTACGGCTGAACATCATGGGGAGTTCCCTTCCCCCCATTTTAATTTTAATGATATTTACTAATTTTAGATTAATTGGTTCTTCTCTTTATGGTTTGTGCTTTTTGATCCAATTAGTTTCTTTCTTTCTTTCTTTGAGGTCACCAAGACGTTCTGCATGTTATTCTCAGAGTTCAAAAGTATTTCTTTTAATAATTAAAACTTTACTTTTATGTATGATGAGAATTCAGTATATATTTTTTTCCCAAATAGATAATCAATTGTCCTAAACACACACTTCTCTTAATGTATCTATCTATTTCAGGGCTTGCCAGGCTGTTTGTGAGTCTTTTTCTATACTTCCCATACTATAACGTTTTCAATGACTCAATATCTGGTATGCAAGTCCATTCAGCTTGTTCATTTGCTTTCAAATCGTTTTAGCTATTCTTGTCCACTAGTTTTCCAAATGAATTTTAAGGCCATTTTTCATCAAAAATCCTGTTGAGATGTTTGAGTTGAGTTTCACTGAACTTATGGGTTAAATAAATGGAGACCACTGATACTGACGTCTTTCTGTCCATTTATTTACATCTCTTTTGTGTTCTTTATGAATACCTTCCATTTTGGGTGTTATTTTTTCCCTAAGCACCCTACAGTTTGGTTGTGATTTTAAATATTATTTTGTATTACATTTTCTAAGACTTACTTGTAGTATAAAGACAGGTTGTGGTTTTTGCATGCTGATGTTGTATCCAACTATCTTGCTGAATGTTTCTTCAGTTTCATAGTTTGTTAACTCTCTTGGATTTTATGTAAAGGCAATCATATTTTTAAAAATATTTTTTTCTTAGTTGTCAATGGGTCTTTATTTTATTTATTTATACGTGGTGCTTAGAATTAAACCCAGTGCCTCACACATGCTAGGCAAGAGCTCTACCACTGAGCTACAACCCCAGCCCAAGGCAATCATTTTGTTGGCAAATAAGGACATCTTTGTTCTTCCTTTTCCAGTTTTATATCCCTCAATTATTTTTCTCATCTTATTGCACAGATTGTACCTTTAATACATCACTAAAAGCAATGATGGAAGGAATTTTCTTATTTTTCTGACTTTAATGGCAATTCTAAAGTTTTAAATTAAGTTTGAGTTTTGCTGTAGCATTTTTCAAGATACCCTTACTTTGCTGACAGAATGTAGTATAGCTTCTCTGACTTTTTCCTAATATTATCAGCTATAGCTCCAGAGCTGGCATTAGTGCCCAGGTGTCCTGATGCCCAGTCAGGATTATTTCCGTTTGACAGACACATGCAGAACTAACTTCTAAAATTACCATCAGTGAAATGTAAATGTGCACACAGGGGACTCTAATTAAAGGTTTCAGTGGTGACCAGCAACTTGGGAGGCTGAGGCAGGAGGATTCAATTTTGAGGTGAGACCCTGGCTCAAAAGAAAACAAAAAGAGCTGGGGATGTGGCTCAATGTTAGAGCACCCCTGGTTTAATTCTCAGTGCTATTAAAAAAAAAAAAAAGAAAGAAAAAGAAAAAAGTGTCAGGAAAGCAAAAAGATTTGTGCAGTCAAAATCTAATTTGAACAAACATTCTTGGGAAGTATCAGGTGGTGAAGGATAATTAACAATAGGGAAAAATGTAGCCAAAGACAGTTGGCCAAAGATGTGAGACACCCTCTAGATTTTGGTGTATCGTTAAATCCCATTTGGCTAAAGCAAAATTACTAAACAACTACAGGTTTTCTTCTATTTTTGAAAATTCAATTTCAATTTGACTTCCCAGGTGTTATTCTGATGACCTCACTAACTCTTAAGAAGAATTTTTCTTCTAAGACCAATTTTCCCAGTAGGGTTGGGAAAGAGTGCCTTAATTTTCCCGGGGATGATGGTGCTATGCTGAGAAATCTGCTTAGTATTTTTACACACACATGTAATTGATCCATTCCAATCCACCAAACATTTATTTATTAGACAACTACTGTGTGCAGGTCCTGTGCAAATCTCTGGAGCTGTAAAGATTAGTTAGTTGTCCTTGAAATAGACAGTAAACCAGTAGAGGGATGTGTTAGAGGCGGAGAAGGGGGAGTGAATGCTCAGAAGAAAGACAGGATGAGCCAGAAGAGGCAACGACAGAGCTATGTTTGGAAAGAATAGGAGCAGGAGTTTTCCCGGTGGACGAGGAGGAGTGAGGGTCCCCCTGCAGGCAGAGTGGGCGGTGCATGTGAGGCCACCGCCAGGGTGGAGCAGGGCTGAAAGGGCTGCTTACCTGGATCTGAATGTCCTTGGAGTTGATCACTTCCACGATCCCCACCACATTGTCAAACACCAGGCCAAACTTCTTACAGTTATCTAGAGGGGGAAAAGCCCACTAAATACAGCATGCCTGAACACAACCCACCAGAGGAACCACAGAGCCGCCCCTTGGCCCTACCAATGGTAATAGAATTTATTTTCCCATTTATCTGGAGTGTCGATTTGTCACATTTGAAAACGTAAGCCACTTGTTTCAGTTCAGTCTCTGAAATCACGAGGTCATTCCTGTCCTCTTGATACTCCTAAAATTAAAACAGACACAAATATTAAGTTCGAGGATACACAGATAAACGAGTCCACCGGGCACTGAAGTCACCATGCAGCTGGGATGATAGCTTTTCAGGGTGCTCTTCGTTCAGATCCATGTCCGCCCAGGCCTTACCTTGTCATCGTAATGACGAAAATGGATGGAACTACCTAGAAGGGGGTCAGGGTCAATGTGCAAGCATCGGGTACTGGCTCCCTGGTGAGTGGACAGGGCTGAAGCAAGGATGTGAGAGCTGTGGAGACACTGATGCCAAGGCCTTGATCCTGCAGCAAAATCCACTGTGCCACGTAGGAGATTGGCAGAGGGGCTGCTGAAGGGACACAACAGCGGTCCAGCTCCACTGTGTTTTCAGGCCATGACAACCTTTCCAGGGATTTGGTCCTTATGCTTCTGGGATGCTCTCTGGAATGTAGAGGACACTAGCTTTCCCCACTTTCAAAATGTCCTTGTCCTGCTCACAGCGTTAGCCCTGAAGGTGGGGGTGGTAGCGGTAGTGTATGGCTGTATCAGGGCCTCCATAAGGGGCACCAAGGGAACACTACGCAGATCAGAACGGGGCACACCTTCCCCAGGCCACAAGCTATTGTGGTTTCTCACTGCCTGGTTGGAAGCTCATAGAAATGAGTAGTCAAATTCACAAAGACAGAAAGGAGAAGGTGGCCACCAGGGGCTGCGGGCAGGAGGCTAGGGGAGCATCATATGCTGGGCTCAGGGTTTTAGTTCTGCAAGATGCAGAGAGTTCCATGGAGTTCCATGGTTGGATGGTGGTAATGGTGCACAACAACGTCACTGCCCTTAATAATGCCACTGAAATGTACCCTTAAAATGGTTCACGCGTAAATTTTATGTTATGTGTATATTACCACAATTAAAAACAACTTTAAAAATGTTGAAGAAAATAATGCATGAGAGTCAGAAAAAATTTATGGAAGCATTTGGAAATGCACAGTGCCTCCTCCAGCCAGCGTCCTTTCTTAAGACCCAGGAAAATGGATGGTGCATTCATCAAAGTGTGTGAAGAACACAGGTCAAAGGTCTTCACTCACCACCCTCCACTTCTTTCCTTCCAACTCGAACACTGGAGCATGTTTCTGGGGAGAAGAGGATTTGGGAGATGTGGGACTTGGAGTGTGGGATTTGGTTGGAGATCGCACTTGTCCTTGGGCCCGCAGGCTGGGATTCTTGTATGTCTTCTGGTCGTCTGTGACATGCCGGAGCCCTAGGAAAGCAACACACATGGGCACATTTCTTTATGACATATGCAAAAGGAAAGATGCTTGATGTAAACAAGCAGAACTTCTGGTGGTGCTATTTTTGTTACAGAGTAGTTCTAAGCATGTTAATGGTATTTCTTGCTGCCTAGTTAAAAGTTGATGGAAATGAGCAGCCGAATTCAGAGAGACAGAGAGCAGAATGGAGGTTGGGGTGTGTGTGTGTGTGTGTGTGTGTGTGTGTGTGTGTGTAGTGGGGGAGGGGAACAGGGATCCTGTGTAAGTTGATACTGATAGAAGCACCATGGGCACTTTTTAACTTGAGGCCCTCCGTCTTTAGGTAGAAATTCTGCAACAGACAAAAAAAGGGGGCTGGGAATGTGGCTCAAGTGGTAGTGCGCTGGCCTGGCAAGCGTGCGGCCCGGGTTCGATCCTCAGCACCACATACCAACAAAGATGTTGTGTCTGCCGAGAACTAAAAAATAAATATTAAAAATTCTCTCTCTCTCTCTCTCTCTCTCTCCCCCTCTCTCACTCTCTCTTAAAAAAAAAAAAAGCCAGAACAAAAACAACAACAACAAAACAACAAAAACCCAACTCCCATATCAATTACTACATTACCACAAAAAATCTCATGGTTTGTTTCTTTTCTCATGGCTAAATCACCCACAAGAACGGGCCTGAAAAGTCAGGCATTCGGGTGAGTGTATATCAGAGTATAGAATCAACTTCTATGCCCTGTTGATTCAGAGTACAGAATGCCTTTATGGTTTAGAATGCAAGCGCTTTTGACCCTGATATATCTTAACTGTTGTATTTTTAAAAATTAACCATCACTATGAGGACAAAGGTAGTTCGGTGATAGAGCTCCTCAGCAAGCCAGGACACCGCGTCAGGACAGAGGTGCTGCCGTTGGCCATTTTCATTTCACTTGACCTCGATGCTTGGGTTTTAGAGGATGCTGCTGGAGCACCAGAGGCTGCAGGGGTGAAGTAGTGCAGTGGTTGACTGAGAACCCAGAGTCTCTGAGTTCTTCCTGCTCCACTGAGACCGTCTGCCTAGACTTGAAGAGTGTAGACGCCCTCCCAGCTATGGTGCCCTCCTCCTTTGTGTTGGGGGTGGGAGTGGAATGACTCATGCATCGCTGGCCTTGGGGTTTATGGTTTGAATCTGGAATGTGCCCCCCAAAGCCCATGTGTTGAGATCTCTAGAGATGAAAATTAATCCGAATGTTTATGAATATCAATACATATATAGCATACAGGGACATAAATATGACCATGTGCATGTAGAGGTACATGAATATGGATGTGTATGTGTACATGAAAATGAACATGTACACATACACATGCATGAATATACAAATATATATGGATATGAGTACCAATAAGAACATGTACATAAATATGAATATGAAGGTGTCATGTACATAATTATGAACATGTGTATGATTCCATATGAGAATATGAATGTGTGCATGAGTATGAATACATGCACATGAATATGAAAGTGTATATGAGCATGAATAAGAATGTGTTCATTTACATGTGCATGAATTGAATATGTGTATGAATATGCATATGTGTATAAATATGCATATGTATATGATTATGCATATGTACATGTACCTTAAAAAGTACATGAATAAGAATGTGAATGTCCACACATACATGTGCATGAATATGACTGCGAATGTGTGCATGAACGTGTGAATGAATGTGTGCATGAACATGAATGTAAATATACTCTCCATTGATGAGATCCCACTCCAAATGCAGCAAGTTTTGGAGGTGGGACTTTTAGGTAATCACTGGGGCTCTGACTTCATCAGCTGATTAATCCATTTGCTGGATTAATCTACTGAGAGCTTTATAGTCTACTGCGTGGAAACTGTAGGCAAATGGGGCATAGGTGGGGGAGGTAGGGCGCCCGGGGCCTGGCCTTGGACTACGCCTGAGTCCCTTCCTCTCCCTCTCTGCCTCTGTGCTTACTGACTGCCTGGAGGTGAGCGGCCTTCCGTTGCCCTTCTGATGCAAAGTTCTGCCTCATCTTGGCCCAAGGAATAGAGGTGTCCAACAAATGAACTGAACCTGTGAAACTCTGAGTTGAAATAAACTTTTCTAAGTTGTTCTAGTCAGGCATTTGGGTCACAGTGACAAAAAGCGGACTGACACAGGATGATGTTCCTGGAGGCAAAGGGAAAGCAGCACACTTTGGGGTCTCATGTGCTCACCTTTGGTGATGGCTTCTCCCTGGTTAAGCTGGGCAAACAAAGCCGAACGAGAAGGAGAGGACTCCTCTTTTCTGCCTTCGTTCTCAAAAAGTGGAGGTGGTCCTGGGGGAGGCGGTGGAGGAGGAGGTGGCGGGAGGCCAGGCCCAGAAGAGAGGACAGAAAACGCCGATGCCGTGGTCGCTACAGGACCCTGCGGAAGGCAGAGGAGGGGGCTGCCCTGAGCCGGGGGCCTGCTGGGGTGTGGCCAGAGTTCCCCAGAACCTGCTGCCAGAGAGGGAGTGGGGCTGAGGACCCCCAGGGGCTCCCCAGGCGTATGGGTGCTGTGTGGGTCTGTTCAGGATCCTGGATGGAGGCAGGGCCTGCCTGGGGACATGACTGTCAGTAGAATCTGCATGTCCAGGAGCCCACTGCCAACTCAGGCAAACAAGGCCACATTCACAAGTTCACGTCCAACGCTCAGGATAGGAAAAGAACTGGACCTAGGCCAATTCAGAATCCTAAGGGGAAAAGTGGTCCAGCTGATAAAATTAGCTTTACAGGGACACTGGAAACTGCAACCACCCAGGACAGAGAGGACAAGAAGGGGGGAAGGCGAAAAATAACCCAGGGTTCCTAATGTTTTTGAACTTTTCTTCCCCCCAGTATTAGGGATGGAACTCAGGGGCGGTTATCCCTGGAGGCACATCCCCAGCCCTTTTTATTTTTCTGTTTTGAGACAGGGTCTCACCAAGTTGCTTAGGACCTCACCAAATTGCTGAGGTTGGCTTTGAACTTTTGCTTCTTCTGCCTCAGCTTTCTGAGCCACTGGGATTACAGACATGCACCACTGCACCTGGCTGTTTTTTTAACCTTTTTGAGCAGCTCAAGAGAGAAATACTGAAAATCTTTGGAAATCTTTTTCCACATATACATGCTTCAAATTGACCCCCAAAGACCATATGTGACCTGTCAGACCTGCAGATCGTCTCAGGTAATGACCTAAAGATTAGCAAAGGGCTCTTGGCAGGCAGGCCACTAAGAGACCAACGGAAACCAGAGCCTTCCCGAGAAAGGGCTGGGCTCATTTTCATCTTCTTTGCTATGTGAAGTGCAACCTTGGTTTCCAATATGGAGGTCCAACGAGGGCAAATGGCAGTCGAGGGTGATAGAAAAGGTATCCCAGACATCCAAAGATACCCCAGAAAACCAAAGGCTGAATGTTGTCTCTGATGTGCAGAAGCTGGTCTGAAATAAGAGGTAGGGGGATTAAAAAAAAAAAAGAACAGAAGAAAGATCAGGGGAGTAGACAAAGGGGAATGAAAGGAAGGGAAGAGGGACGGGATAGAGAAAGAAAGTGGAAGAAATCTGACCAAACTTTCCTAGGTACAGATATACCATAGTGAATATCACCACGGTACACATCCACAAGACACTAATTTTGAAAAAAAATATAAGTAATAACAAAGATCAGTAGACAGAGGGAAGGGAGTAGGGGGAGGGAGGAGGGAAGGGAAGAGGGAACTACTGGAGACTGAATTAGAATAAATTATAATCCACGCTTTTATAATTATGTCAAAAGAAATCATATTGTCATGTATAAAAAGAACCAATAAAACTATATAAACTACATATAAATAATAAAACATATTTAATAAAGGATATTTATATATGTATATACACACACACAAACACATATATTTTATTTTTAAACCCTGAAGTAGAACTGTTTTATCTATGTTAAGAAATCATAAGCCAATTCAACTTTAAGAAGTCAGGATACTTGGGCTGAGGCTGTGGCCCAGCGGGAGAGTACTTGCCTAGCATGTGTGAGGCACTGGGTTTGAGCCTCAGCATCACATAAAAAAATAAATACATAAAATAAAGGTGAGAAAGAAATTTAAAAAAAAAATCAGGAATCTTAAAATATTGGGAATGATGGAAGTGTGGCCTAGATTCATAGACTTTTAATACAAAATATAATAGGTAAAATATTCCATAGGGGTTAATAAACATTAACGAACACAGAACATTCCTTCTTTCACAAACAGCTCAGTATTACCAGGTGCCAAAATTAGTTAGTTTTTGCCTATAATAGTTTTCGAAAACAAGCTCTTTTCATAGTACTTATAAAATCTCTGTTCAATGTAGAATTACTCTGAAAAGATTCATCTCTTATTCAGAAAGGGTGTTTTTAAAACCCAGCAGGCCGGAAGTCTCGTCTCTTGAAGATGTCATCGGTAATAAGTTTTTGTTTCTAGGGAAGCAGCCCGACTCCATCAGGATTCTGGGGTCAAGTAGAAAATGATTTCAAGTTCTTGAGACCAACCAATTTTTCCCCAGCATCTACACAATTTTCTATCATGTCACTGGGGTGCAATTTGAGAATCTGCTTTGAATCATAAACAGCATATAATACAAGCTTTATGCATCCAATGACATTCCAGTCCTCAGTTACAGACACGAGAAACCACTTCTGCTCATAAGCCTGTAACAATTCATATAGCCGTGGAGGGAACAGTTCCCCCCCCCCGCCCCCTGCAACACTGCAGCTTTACTGATCTCCTATTTTGTGGACAGGGGACATGATACTGGCTTCTAAATTTTAGAATGATTTAGATGGTTCTTTGGCTCTCAGAATTGAACTTCTCTCCACAAGCCAGTAAAAGACTTGGAAACTGATAAACCACGTAGTCAGCTTTTTGGAATTTTGTTGCTTTTATGTGATTGACCCAGGACAGAAGACAGATGATTTACTGTGACAGATGTTGAAAACAAAAGTCAAAGAAATCGGGGCCCTGGGACCTGTTGGAACTCTGCATCACATGCTCTCAGGAATCCCGGCCACAAGTAGCAGCCACACCAACTGGAATCCCAGCCTGACACTGAATCTCAAGGCATCCTAATGAGAAAAAGGGGCAATCAATGGTCCAGGAAGGGATGGCCTGAGAATTATGGGTAGTCTAGTATGCACTAAGCACCGATCATTTTCATTTATTTAGTGAATATTTAATGCTTAGTAATAACAGTCTTTATGCCAGGGGTTCTGAAGCTTGTCTGAACATTAGAAGCATCTGGGATCTTTTGACATCCTCCAAGCCCAGGCCACTGTGCACAGACACTCTCTGGGGGATGGGGTTGGGTAGCACCTGTCCTCTGAAGCTCCCTCAGTGATTCCAAAGCACATCTTCAGGACTACCGCTCTGTCCTATGTGCTGAGATTAACCTTAATCACAACATTCTTACCAGGACTATTGAAATCTTTCAAACATAAAGCAGAGAATCAGAGAGGTTGTTGAAATTCCATAATAAAGCCACCAGCTCATGGCAGAGACATAATTCATGAGTGTATCTGTTTGATTCCAAAGCCTTCTGAGAAATCCTTTATGTTGTATTTAGATTTTGAAAAAGTCACTAGTCAATGGGCTGGGATTGTGGCTCAGTGGCAGAGACCTTACGTCTCAAGTATAAGGCACTGGGTTTGATCCTCAGCACCACATCTACACAAATAAATAAAATAAAGGTATTGTGTCCATCTACAACTAAAACAAAATTTAAAAAAGTCACTAGTCAAATGAAACACCAGAGGTATGCATTGCCTTGACATGTATGTAGAGTTGCATTTGAGCTTCTGATTAGAGGATTGGGGTGCTGGAGGTGGCATGTGAAACTCAGCTTAGTTTTTATATCCACCCTTACTCTATTGCTTAGCAGCTGATCAAGCTCCTACAGCTGACTCTGGAACCAGACTCCAACATATAAGGCCATAAGATCCCTTGGGTGGACATAAGTCAGGCTTGATGTTGGTCTTGCTGTGACTTGGTGCCCTGGTTCTCGCCTTAATTTATGATTCCTAAATATCCACTGGTTCCAGCAGTGGGGTCCTCATGCCCAAGTCCTGGCTGGCTAACTGGTGCTCACATTGCTCCAGCATGGGGTCTTGCTCTTCTCCTGGGGACTGGAAATTGAAGGGCACCATCCTTAGCGGTGACACACCTGGTTGTCTAGACTGGATGGGGATGAGTGCCTCAGGTCAGGGCCTGGAGGATCAGTCTCCACTAAGGGATCCACAGCTTCTTGTTCACATTGGGCCAAAGAGAATGGAACTCAAGGAGAGAGGGCAGAGTTTGTATCTTTGAATTGGAGTTAGGACCATCTAGAGGCACAGGAGGATAATCCCTGGTGGGCAAACCTTAGGAGTGTCTCTGAGCCAACAGCACCTGCCCCAGGGGCCTGAGAGGATGACCCTTGACAGGGTTCCTTCCCTGCTGGGCACCATGGAGGTCCTGAGAAACTGCGTTCATTTCTTTTTTAAAAAAACCTTTTCTTATTTTTAAAATTGTGATTGGTTCTTTTTAGTTATACATGACAGTAGAATATATCTTGATATAATTATACAAGCATGGGTTATATCTTATTCTCATTAGGACCCTATACTTGTGGATGTACATGATGGTGGGATTCACCGTGGTATTTTCATAAATGTACATAGGAAAATTATGTCAGATTCATTCCACTGTCTTTCCTTTTCCTGTCCGATCCCTTCCCTTCATTATCCTTTGTTTAATCTACTGAACTTCTAATCCCTCCAGCTCCCTTATTGTGGGTTAGCTTCTACCTACTACTGAAAACATTTGACCCTTGGTTTTTGGGGATTGGCTTATTTCATTTAGCACAATAGTCTCCAGATCCATCCATTGGCAAATGTCATAAAGTCATTCTTTTTTTTATAGATGAATAATATTCCATTGAGTATATATGCCACATTTTCTTTACCCATCTATCTGTTGAAGGGCACCTACATTGGTTCCATAGCTTAGTTATTGTGGATTGAGCTGCTATAAACACTGATGTGGCACATCACTATAGTAGGCTGATTTTAAATCCTTAGCACAGTATTGGGACAGCTGGGTCATATGGTGATTCCATTCTTAGTTTTTTGAGGAATCTCCATACTGCTTTCCAGAGTGGTTGCACCAATTTGCTTGCATTCGTTTCTCTGAATGGAGGTCAGATCTGCACATGTAGAATAAACAAGGGTTTTTAATGAGACAACTTGTTTAATTGCAAATTATTTGAATATTTCTTGTCCTTCTCAAAGAAGGCTTTCCTTAATTCTTTTTTCTACAATATGTCTTACTCTAACAATTACTTTCATTTTATCGCCGCAATATAAAAGCTTACATTTTAGTGCTTGGAACCTAGGATAATGATGTCATGTGACTTGCACAAGGTCAAGGTCACAGAGCTGGGAAAGCCAGGCTGAGAGCTGAATGGAGTACCCTGCTGTAGGAACTCAGGGAGAGGGACTTAACTCTGCTGAAGCAGCAATGACCCGCACACAAATGCTTTTTTAAAAAAACTTCTTTATAATGTTGATAAAATGAGTCTTTTAAGTATCTTAGAGACATAGATTGGGGACAATTGAAAAAGACATTCTATTAAAGTCATGTAACAATGGCTTACAAGTTAAAAAGAAAAAAGGAAAAAGGAAAGCAGCACACTTAGGATTTTAAATGGCCATGTTCACAGTGCAAAAGTTCACTTATGTTGCAAGAACACAGCACAAAACGTAAAAATGCTGCTTTTAAGGTCTATTAAGACTAATTTTGAGAGCAGATGTTTGATTATATACTTTTTTTTTTTCTGGTACAAAGACTTTTTTAAAAGTTAATGTACTGCAAATCCCCTTCTCTAAATTAATTTCATTGTCCTGGGAACAGCTGCTTCTTCTGTTTTTAAATATATGAACTGTAAAATAATGAAGCCATTGTAAGCAACACACATGGAAAGTTGATAATTTTTGGTGACATATACTATATATAATACAGTTGTACACTGACGCGCACTGTAATTTGTTTTCATTACAAGCTACTTCTTGAAATAATTACTAATCATTTTATTACTTTAGAATTTAGATTTTATTATGAAGGAAAAATTGCTTCTGGTTCGTAAATGGAGTCTCCATATTGCTTTGCTGGTGGCAATTGTATATATAATTAACAATCCACTTTTATTCCCTTCTCCCCAGCACAAACACTTGTCTTAATTATCCAGTTAATTCAGGTGCAGTCTACATTTGGATTTAATCAAGCTATAAAAATTGCTCCAACTATCCTTTCTGTTGAGTTTATGGAAAGTAAGACCAAAAAGGCACTTTTCAAGGCGTCCGAGGCCAGAGGAGGGGCTGCTGTGGTACAGGCCTAAACTGTACCTCGGAGGGCTTTGCAGAGCTCTTTATCCTGCAAGAAGAGACCGAGGGGACTTAAGCAGGGGAGAAACATATATATATATAAATGACATTCACCACTGACTTTAAGAATAGGCCAGGCCAGGTGCAGTGGTGCACACCTGTAGTCGCAGTAGCTCAGGAGGCTGAGGCAAGAGAATCTCAAGTTCAAAGCCAGCCTCAGCAAAAATGAGGCACTAAGCAACTCAGTAAGACTCTGACTCTAAACAAAATACAAAATAGGGCTGGGATGTGGCTCAGTGGTTGAGTGCCCCTGAGTTCAATCCCAGTAGTGCCCCCCGCCCCCCCCCCCCCACGCCAAAAAAAAAGAATTGGCCAGGCCATCAATGTCTTGATTGGTATTTTTACAAATTTTTAAAAAGCAAAACCAATAAAATAAAAGTATCATGGAATAATTTCATGAAACAGGTGGACTATGTTGCCCACGAGCCTTTGCTAGGATCTTTTCTATGAAACTAGCCCAGTGATGATGATATTTTGAGGCACCTGTTCTTAAGTATTTGTGAAAATCGTAGATAAAGCCACAGAAATCAAACAGCTGACATGCAGTGGTGTCTGTGGGTCCCTCCCACCCCGTCACCTGTCCCTCTGGGACACACACTCAGCTCCCTCCAGTTTCTGGGTCAGATTCTCTCCTTGTCCACTGCTGAACCATCTGGGCTCAACAGTCACCTCTTTACCATTAATGATCTCCAGGTGACAGTGACAAGTGACCTGTGCCCAATCATAAAAAGTTTAAAAGTCACAAGGCCCTTACAATCACAAATACACTTACATCTTCACACTCTAACCACAGGAGCTCACTGTGTTTTACAACAACTTTTTTTTTTAAGTTGTCAATGGACTTTTATTTTATTTATATGCGGTGCTGAGAATCAAACCTAGCACCTCACACATGCAAGGCATGCACTCTACCACTGAGTCACAACCCCAGCCCTACGATAATGTTTTAACAAAATGCCGTTAATTAATTTTTTCAAAGGCAAAGAATCCCAAATGACCTGGTACAATGTAACACAGAAACCAACAGGGTGTGAACTTCTCAGGCTCCAATAGGAGCAAGTGATGCACAGAAAGAACCATCAGTTTCAGAAACACTGGCAACGACTTTAAACACATAAATCAGAAGCCTAACAGCAAAATAAGTAAATAAATAAATAAATGAATAAATCAAAGTTCACAGATTCACAATTTGGGGTTCATGTTTTAGATATCAAAACTAATTTCTTTCTATTTTCTGCCAGATGTACCTTGGTCCATAACTTAGCCCAACGGGCACATTTCCAAGGGTGTCAACCTCTATAAGAACCTGCAGATTTTACATTCATATCTCTATCATGCTTTCATGGCAAGATCACTGTAATCAAGAAAGACGACTGTGCAGAAACTGACAGATGATCATCCTGAACAACTGTCAGCCAAAGTGAATGGAGGACTTTAAGTCTCTATTCTTCTTATTTGCATCACTTTTTAGAATTTTGAGACTTCTTCTCTTCTGCCAATGAAAACAAAATTCCTGGGAACATTTCCAAGAAAACAGGACTGCTAATAATGCCATAATGAAGTCCTGTGCTACGCTTCAACAGTATGTTTATTAATAATTTTAAGAATGTTAATTTGGGGACCATTTCCCACTTCATCTATGGAAAGGGAACACGGTGGAATAGCAGGTTCCCATAGAAACGCCAATAGCATTTTATATGTAATCAACATAAAAAGCTGGCCCCACGACGACTAAGGTCACGTGGGCCTGTTACCTTCAGTTTGCTTCCGAGGCAAAGCTCCAGATGCCCTTCCCCCAGACGGAAAAGCAAAGGTCATTAAAAACCCAAATCTCAGGGTTTCAGTGATGATTTCTAAACGTTTCCCTCTTCCCCGTCCCTCCCACCTTCCTGTGCTCTCTGAATGTGGCTCCTTTGATGAGGTGGAAGGACCAGGTTTGACAGTAGATGAGAAAAATGAAAAGAAAGAAGAAATAAACTCCCTCCAGAGAAGTAACAGCCTGGGAGAGACAAACAGCCCACATTAGTGTCTCAGCCACTGACTTAGTGTTTCTCTGCTTGTTGACCAGTTGATCTATACAGATGTGTCCTTTCCAAAAATGTAGGTGGTGACTTCTGTTTGACATGCCCAAAGTAGAAACTTACATTTTTTTAGTTGTAGTTGGACACAATTCCTTTATTTTATTCATTTATCTTTAAGTGGTGCTGAGGGTCGAACCCAGAGCCTCACACAAGCGAGACTCATGCTCTACCGGAGTCCCAACCCCAGCCCCAAAGTAGAAATTTTCCATATAAGCAGACCAAGCCCTTGAAACAGAGGCCAGAAGAATACATGGGACACAGTGTCATTAGCTCAAGTGATCCAGATGTTCCGTGAACATCGTCTTGATAAGTAGCCTTAATGATTAGTTTGGCCTTGCTTTGCTGCTGATATCTGGACCAAATCTGGAATTTCCAGATTGTCTTTTCCTCTTTTCTGTCAGCATTGGCAACTTGAAAATACAATTTCTCATGAAAAAAAAAAAAAAGAGATAAAATTAAATTTTCCATGGGAAAACTTTGCAGAGTTAAAGATAGCAGAGTTTCCCCATCAAAGAGACCAACTTCAGAGAGCCAACAGTTATATAAAGACTGAGAGTGACATGTGGCTTGAATTAGCTGGACAACTACTTCATTTGGATAGAAGAGCTTAAGTCTGAACACCCTGAATTCAAGTTTTTGTTTTTCTTTGGATTTTAGGGTCATAAAGAAACTGTTGTACTTTTTCAAATTATCCATGGTTGGTAAATGGTCGGGGTGAAGGCAAAGGAAAAATAGTTGCTGTTGGAAAGACTATTTATATTAGGTTTTGTATTACATAATGTATCTTAATGGATTTTATTTACCCAAGAAAAATTTTTTTAAATGAAAATAACCAAGAAGAACCAAGTTCCTGAGCTTTATCAGTGAGGCACACTAAGTTAAAGGGACTGTTGACTCAACGTCAGTTCCAAAGTTCACAGGAAAAGGTCAGTTGGTGCTTAGACCTAGGCAAGGGACTGCGATTAGTTCCATTGACATCAAAGGTAGACTCAATGAACTGTGGCCAGGGCTTGCCTCTGTGCTCTGTCTTATGAAGGTTTTATTTTACCTTTAGAAGGTAGTCTGTCTTTCCTTCCTGTATTTTCTTAAGAAATCCTTTTTGCTTAATCTAATACCAGCTTCTGCTTCTTTTGACAGTCCTCTCAAGATGGGAGGCAGCAGCAGCCAGGGGAAGGGACAGGGGAGGTGTCCTTGACCTGCAAGAGGATGCCCCGTCCATGCCACTGCCATCACTGAGTAGAAGTAAAGGCATGGTTTTTACCTGGTTCTTCAACAACGGACACGGAGTAAACATTTTGCAAATTTCATTGCCAAGAAATGTGATCACAAATGAATGCTTTTGACTCATCAAACGTGTGTGGACGTCATCTATTTCTAAGGCCCTGGGGCAGTCACTGCTGCAGATCTCAGGTTCAACTGAAAAAGGACCCAGAGCTCATGGCCTCAAAGGAGAGAGTTCTGTGGTCCCAGACGCTTGGCTCTTGGTTTTTGAGTCTTCACTAAGACCTGACTTGGTTTGGAAAGCTCTTCCCCAATTTACTATCTGGAAAACTCTCTGGTACCCTTCAAGCTCAACTCAAATGCTTCTTCTTTTTGTAGGTTTTACAAAGCTCTTCCAAGAGGAATTCCCTCTTTCTCTAGACAGGGCCCGTCAGGACTCTCTCGGGACACTTCTCATTATATCCTCATCATTTGTCTGGCTGTGAATTAAGGTTTGGTCATCTTTGGAGCCTGTATCTCTTGTTACTCTTTTTTTGGTGCTAGGGATTGAACTCAGGGATGCTTAACTATGGAGCCACATCCCCAGTCCTTTTTATATTTTATTTAGAGATAGTCTCTCATAAGTTGCTGAGGCTGGCTTTAAACTTTTGATCCTCTTGCCTGTAATCTGCTGGGATTACAGGTGTGCGCCGCCAGACCCGGCTTTGTTACACACCTTAATGCCACCAGTGACAGGCACCATGCCTGAAACACAGAATTGCCTCCTAAATATTGACTGACGTGAATAAATTACTGCTTTACAAGGGAGAAAGTGCTCAAGTACAAACTCTAAGAAGTGCTATGGAGCTTTGGAGGTGAGCACGGGTAACTCGGGCTTTGGGGCAGGCATGGTGATGAGCACAGCTCAGAGAAGCTTCTAGAAAGAAGACTGATTTAAACAGAGCTGGAAGGGTGGTAAGATGCCACACCAGGAAGCCAGAGGAAGGGATGCCAGGAGCAGGGGACGTGAGCGCCATCCTCACAAGAAATAAACGAAGCAGCTGTTAAGGATCCCATGCAATCTCAGAGCACTCAGCGCTGTCCTTCAGAATACCACCCGATGCTGCAGACATTCAGGGAAACCACTGCCCCTCGGCGACACGGTGAGGATGGCCTCCAGGCCTGTACGGAAACGTGCACACCAAACGTCACCAGTGCACCCCCGCTCTGCCCCTTTGGACTGAAAAGGGTATTGTTTGAATCCGTTCCTCTCCAAAGGAGTCCTTGATGGATTTGGGCCATTTAAAAAGATAAAACTTGTTGTTAAGGGAGGATGAGAATCCCCCACCCCTCAGTGACGAGGATGGGCTGCAGCTTTCTCTGCCAGGGCCCTTTCTCCCTAGGGGTGGGGGGTGAGATGCACAAAGTCTTGTAGCCCTGGCAGCGTCCCGGGAGGGCCAGTCTTCAGCTGTGGGGGATCTGGGGAGCAAAAGCCAAGGGATGGACCAGAGGCCTGGTGCATCTGTGATGAGGGAAAACCCAGATGCCCAGAGCCAAGTGCACTAGCTCCAGGGTGGACATGGCTGAGTGTGTCCTCCAGGGGTACATGTGCTGGACGCCTGGCCCCAGTGTGGCCATGTCGAGAGGAGGGGTTTAGAGAGAGGCAGTGAGGTCACTGGGGACACTAGGAGGGATTAATTAACGTAATCTTTTGGGGGAGTGAGTTTCCACAAGTATAGGTGTTGCACAAAGAGTGAGCCAGATCCCTGAATCCTCTGACTTCCTGTTACACCATGTAATTGCCCTCTTGTAGGCACTCTCTTCATGATGACATCTGCCATGCTGTAATGCAACCAAGGAGGCCCTCACCAGAGTTCAAACAGAGGGGGCTGCTGGATTTTGGACTTTTTGGCCTTCAGAAGTGTGAGACCAATAAACTTCTTTGCTTTATAAAGCCCCTAGCCTCAGGTGTTTAATTATAGCAACAGAACTGGATCAAAACACATCTTCCGCTCTGTTGTGGGGAGCATCACTCCCTGTCTATTTACACCACAACCTCCTGATAATCCTAGGAGTAAGTAAAGGAGACGATGGGCAAGAGGACATCCTCAGCTACTCTGTGGACTTCAACATTATGAACACATCTTATTAAAATATTCTCAGGGTAATCATTTAAATAAATTAGAAATGTGTATTAACTTCCTAGCCCTTAGGTCTAGAGAGTTTGAGTTCATAGTTATAAAACAAACAAACAAAAAAAACTAGTCAATAAAATAACCTTAACTGTTAGATTAGGCAGTTTTAAAAGCTTCTCCTGTTTTGATTTATGGAGAGAGAGAGAGGCTTAAATACTCTAAAAATACTTACACATTCTAATCAACAAGCACTAAAACTCAAAGTTATTTATGTGATAATAGAAATAGTTCTAAATGTAAAACATTTAGAGTTTATAGTACTGCTAACCCTAAAGGATCGTTTATGAAATTCTAGTTATTTGACTGTTTTTGACCTACTCTACTGAAGGTATAGCACAGATCAAAATAAAAATCCACAAATAATTCCAAAGCTTTTGAGCAAAAATTGGAGCTATAAATAATCGTCCCTCAAATTAGACAATTGGCCTGTAAATAATCAAGAGATCATTACATGAAAACTCGGTACTCCTTAATTCTACAGCTGGATCTACCTCGAACTCTCCAGAAGGCCCTCTCTGAGGTCACTGCTAACAAGACAGTCGAGGACGATGACAACCCTTTAGAATCTTGTCCTTCCCAGGTCACCAGGTGCACATCAGTGGCCATACCACCTTTCCTGTAGCTTTGAGGCCACTGATTCTTCCAGTTCTACCTTCCCTCTCTCTTCCTTGTCTCCTTGACAGGGTCGCCCCCACCTCTAAATGATGGGTGCCCAGGGTTTTATTCTCTCCCTTCATCTCTTTTTCTGCCTTCTCCTCTAGTTACCTGTCATCTCCAGGCAGATGATTCCCAGCGTGTAAATCCGGGGCTCCCCGAGTGGGTCCTAGACCTGCCCCTCCACCTCTGCCTCTGGATGGAGTCTCCGCTGCCCCCCAAGCACCACAGAGCCCGGAGGTTTCTCTTCCTCCTCTACCAGCTGCTCCTTGTGAATTTCCCTGTTTGACCGATGCCACCATGATTCTTCCAGAGCTCCAGGTGGGAAGTGTGTCCAGATTTGACACCTCCTCCCCCTCCTACCGCCACCTGTGTCCTCTGACTCCGTGGCTGCACCTTCTCTGTCATTGCTTCGGTCACACTTTAGGTCATATGCTAATTACCTCCGCACTTGGCAGGTTTCCAATCCCTTCCCCTTTCTGTTTTACACAATTTCTAAACCATCCTTCGCAGCAGGAAACTTTCTGCTTCAATTCCCAGGAAACAACCTGCCGACGCACGTGGCTCAACTTCCCAGCATTCGAGGATTTCGTGGGCAGGCTTCAACCCACCTCCCTGGCCTTATAGCTTACCCTGCTCAGCTCTGCGAAGCCACCAGCCTTTCAGCTCCATCTCAGAGTTCTTTGTTCTTGCTCCACGTGACATGCCAAAAGCTCTGCCAGGAACTGCCCTTTTCTGTGCTGCGTGCCCAGGGAACTCCTATTCATCCTTCAATACCCAAACCAAGGGCCTATTTCTTCGTGGCCCTTCCTGCCCCCCAGGGAGTCTAATGAGTAAAGTTCATTTTCCAGCATAACTTTATGTTGTTGATATTTATTTACGCACTGCAAGACTTTTCAGAGGTGAAATAATTAGATGATGAGAAGTGTAACCCGATCGGTGGATTAATCCACAGATATCAGTTATGGGTAGGGCATGGCCGGAAGAGGTAGGTCACGGGGACATGCCTTTGGGGTATATATTTGGTCCCTGGTGGCCACGTCCTGAGCTGCTTTCCTCCGACACACGCTGCTGCTCTGATATTCTGCCTCACCTCAGGCCTGGGCAATGGAGTCGGCCAGCTGCAGGCTTGACCTCTGAAACTGGCCAGGTATTTTGGTCACAGTGACACGAAGATGACTAACACATGTACTGCAACAGAAAAATGCTGCTGATTAATAGCAGAAATTGTAAAATAAGGCCCGACATGTGCTTTGTACCTGGTAGGGAGCCAACTAATGGTTATTATGTAAATGAATTGCTAAGTAAATTAGTAAAAATGAATAATCTTCCCGTAACAGCTCCTTTGGCTCAACTGAAATATACAAGGGCTGTACCTTTCAAGCTGTACTCTATGTAAAAGCCTCCTGGGCACCTTGTAAACCGGCAGGGTCCGATGCAGGAGGCCTTCGGTGGGACTGAGATTCTGCGTGTCTAACAAGCGCCCAGACTGCGATTGGCCAAGAACCACCCTGGTGGAGCGTGGGCGTATCTAGAACACGCCAGCACTGTGCTTGTCTCTAACACTGCAGACCCCCTTCCTTCCTGCTGCACTGTTCCTGTGTTCTACAGCTAGAACACAAGAGACGGGGTCGAGAATTGCATCCTGGGTGTCACGTACCATCTTTGTATCCTCAGCACCCTGCCCATACTCAGTGCACAGCAGGAGTTTCAGCATGGCTGGCTTAGCTAGGTGGTCTCTTTCAGGCAGAACTCACGACCCTTTCCAGCCTCATGCTATTATCTGTGCACTTTGGGGACTCCGTTGCTTAGCAACGTGGTGCACTGCAGAGCTTTGGTCCTTTCCCCTTGTGACTGTGGGGCTGACTGGGAGCTATGTGGCTGCTGCTTCCTGGCATCTCAAGGGAGGGTCCTAGAGCTCCCTGCTACCCAGGAAAGATCCATGTTCAAAATGCCAAGTGTGGTTTCTACCATGCCTTCTGCCTTTGCACCATGATAGGGTTAAAAAATCGTAAGTCAGGCCATTGTAAGTCAAGGAACGGTTTGTAATTGGTCACCCAGAGCTCCATAAAGGGGTGGAAAGTACATTTAACACAGCTGTGGTCCAGGACAATGGTGAGAGCCACTCTGCGGGCAGATCAGAAGAGGACAGTGGTGGACTTTGTGAACCAGACAAAGGACACCCCACGGGGGCTTTGCCCATTCACATTGGTTAACAAACCCAAGGCAGGGGTTTAGCACAAGGGCCAAATGAAAACTCTGATATAAAGGGCAAGAGCTTTCTCTTGTAAATAGCAAGAGGGAGCCAGAGAGACCAGGCAACTTGAAAACTTACCAGATATACATATTTCATGACACGCTACCGAGTCTACATTATTTATAAGAAGTCAGGATACCCTCTGGCTGAGTTTTAATTTGATCAAAAGCAAACTGTTTATCTTTTGCTTTGTTAATGGACATTTAGCCTTTACGTTGAGAAATAAGCTGAAAGAATACCTGGAAGAAAAGAAATGATCTCGTGTCTTGCTTTGGGAAATTTATTATTATTATTATTATTATTATTTTGACTATCATTTTAAGCAGCCTAATAATTTGCATTTGCCTGGATGTTAAGTCAGGGCAGACGACAATTAGCATACATAAAAATTAACATATTTTTAAAACTCACATTTCTAACCCTAAGCACTATATCACTATATAAGACTTTGCATACATTCATCTATGTATAGTTTTATTCTATTCTACAGATAATTACACCCTAATTGTTCCTAAAGTTAAAGTAATTCAGACATACATGAAAAGACAGACATACGTCCACAAGTTTAACACCAGAAAAGTTAATAAAATAATCACAATTATCCTATCTGTGGAATTCTTTTCATGTTCCTTTTCTGGTTCAATTCACGAAGAACAGACCGGTTTGAATACCAACCAGACAATTCATCAAAAAAAAATCAATTGTTTTGGTAATTGTGAAGACTAGGCCTTCATCTTTCGTTAGTCATCTGACTTGAAAGGACTGCCAATGAGTATTACAAATCTGACCGAATTTGGGTGATAAATTCCAGCCTCTCTGCTGGGTTTCTGCCCAAAGATTGATCTCTTCAATAAAATGTATTTGAACCTTGGCGCTAAAGAAATGGCTTCTATTGGTTTGAAAGGGAAAGAATGAAGAGCCGGGGTCACTTCGGGTGGAGGGTCCTTCCGGTTCACAGTTGGCCTCAGGTTGAAGAAAAGCCCACAGAAATGAGTAGATTCCATTTACCACCGCAGATGCGTTCAGAAATTCCAGAAGGATTACCGCACAGCTGCTCCCGTCCCCAACACCTCCACCCAACCCCAGCACACTTGTGCACCCACCCAGCCTCTCCAATCGCTGTCCCCCAGCTTCACATTTCACTGTGACAAGTGACAGGAGCAGCCGTTGCCTGGCACAGCTGCAGCCTGAAGGCAAAGGGTAGGAGGTGGAAGAGGCAAGCTCCGTCCCAGAGGCCCACCCAGGCCAGGCGAGGGGGCTTAGAGCCAGGCTCCCTGGGAGACCCTCACGCAGCAAGCTGGCGGTCACGAAAACTGCACGGAGTATGGATCTCAAACTCCAACTTGAAAACAGAAGAAAGCAATGGCTCAACATTCTTGAGATGTTAAGTCATGGAAGGTTCTCTGTGGTACGTGCAGGAGTGTGGCAAGGGCTGCATCCACGAGAGGCCAAACCTATTTCTACAGCCCTCCAAGTCCCGCCGTGTCTGGGAACACTACGTCTTTCTACCTTCTTTCCTAATCCGTATCATTTTCTAAACACAGAGTTTTTACATAGTCATGATCAGCAGACGAATAAATAAAAGAATCTAGTTTATTTTTTCTCCCCAAGCCCAGTTGACCAGACTGTTCAAACAGCTTTTTCCTCTTTGCAGGAAAGCTGCGGCTCAGGCTTTGTATTATCATTCTTGTGCTGGTATGCTGATGATACATGGTAGGGGAGAAGAGATTAGTTTGTTTTATGCTTAGAGTCTTTAAATTGATTTTAGTAATATGAAATAGAAATACAATTTTAAAAATCAAAAGTATGATTTTAGGATATACTTTTTAGTAGCTTCTCTCCAAACCTTAGAAGAACACAGCAATATCAGGAAATATGTTTCTGTTCAGGTCTTAAAGCAGCTCAAAAGATTTTGTACACACGGTACCAGGGATTGTACCCCAGGGACACTTAATCACTGAGCCATATCCCCAGCTGTTTTTATTTTTTATTTTGAGACAGGGTCTCACTAAGTGGCTTAGGGTCTTGCTAAGTTGCTGAGGCTGGCCTTAGACTTAAGACCCTCCTGCCTCAGCCACTTGAGTTGCTGGGATTACAGGCTTGCAACTCTGTACCCAGCATGCTGTTATTTCTGAACCAACGTTATTCATTGTAATCATTTCTTACTTTAAACATTGAACCAACACTTTATCATTTGCTCTTCTTTGCAAAAGTGAAGTAGGGCTGATGGTGGGGCTGGGGCTAAGAGTGCCCGCTGAGCACACCGTGAGGCCCTGGGCTCAACCTCCAGCACCCAGGTTTGGGGGTAGGATGGGGGAAGAAGTGGAGTAGATGCTTCACTTCTATTTTTCTAAATAGAATTTTCCCACAACATATTATATGCTTAATAAACAATAGCTTTCATTGTAATGGCAATTCACAATGTGTGCTCTATGGATCACCTGCATTTTGCATAAATATGACATGTATGTTTTACAACACTTTTTCATTGTGTTTAAAATATACATGTGACCCCTTGGTAGGTCATGAAATTGATTTAGTGAGTCTTAACCACAATTTTATTTAAAAAGACATAAACATAAAAAGAAAATACCTGAATGCATCGTACGCAGTAAGAAAGTAGATTGTTTTGTGAAACTTGTTTTAGTATTATGCATGTGGGGGGTGTGTGTAAAATGCATTTCTTTCTATAATTTGTCTTAAAAAGTTTGAGAGTTACTGCTACGAGGCATTATTTCTTACAAACATATTCTAGTATTCACTAGTTAATTCATTAAACTGTTCTAGTATTCACTCTAGAACAAAGGAAAAAGCTACATTTACTTTGTGCTACAATTAATAATCAATGCTCTTCCTTTATATTCATAAACATAATTACTCAACTTTGTACACGGCATTAAAGGTATTCAAACCATTTAAAAATAATTTTCTATTCATTTTCCATGGGTACCATTACAGAAGTAATAGACGAGCATTTACTAACATTATATTCCATAAATGGATTCTCATTTCTCTTCCATTTATCTACCATCAAATAATAACAGATCCCGGGTCTCTTGATTTTTCAGTTTACTATTTTCTAATGATGGGCTGTTTCCATGGCAAAGATATGACGATGTCCCTTCATGACATATTGATCTAACTAATATTATCTCATTTGAGTGGGATGAAAAGTCATCCCAACTAGTCGATGTGAACACCCATCCTCACACACATGCATCCTTTCTTATTAAAACCCTCCAGATGTTTATGAACTCTCTTCTCAAAAGTCATAGTGTTGTGGGCAGAATAAAAATAACTGGTCAGCTTAGTTAGTTTTGCATGGTGCATTTCAACACTATGGAGGAAAAAGACAAAGTGAAAAATAAAAAGAGACATCATCTCGAGGAGGCCATGTCATCGGTGCCTACCTGCTGGGGACAAATGTAGCAATGCTAGACTCCCCTGGAAAATCACAAACTGCCCTCACATTAGGGCTACTGTACTGACAGCAGCCACCAGAATGGAAAGGTAGGTGCTGGGGTACAGCTTCAGCAGAGGGAGATTTCACCTCTGAATGGATTCACCACGGCTGCTTCATTTTCTCAATAATTACTCTGGCAAGATCATCCACTACTGGAAGGGAGATTCCATTGGGAAGCAAATGCAGAGACTCCAAAGGGCAAGGGAGATTCTAAGATACCCCTAACTCGTGTTGTCATTCAAATCATTAGTTAAGCACTTACTGCATGCCAGGTACTATGTGAGGGGCTGGGATACAGATGAGTTTCCAGTCAAGTCAGAGAGTCCCGAAAGCACACAAAATTATAATTCTATGTGCTAAGAGCTCTGACTAAGGTATACTCAAGACACGAAGGAGGGATAGAAAGAGCCACCCATCAGATGGGGAGCTGATGAAAGTCCATGAACTTTCTGAAGGAGGTGACCACGTTTGGGCTACACCGTGGACAAGGGGCAGCGGTGCTTCCCCTGGGGAACTCCGGTTATTCAGCAGGATATATGCTCAGGACACTGCAATTAAGGTCAAGGAACAATTTCATTTGGTCCAACCTAAGTGGGGCTTGTGCACAGATACTACAAGTAGCTACGGGTCGCTGGAGTGCTCGGTGAGGCCATCATGACAGGAGATGCAAAGCCCCACAAGAGGCAGAGGCCAGGTCCAGGCCCCCTGTGGACATGAGAGTGGGGCAGACCCTGCCTGGGATAGCATCCTCCTGGTCGGCTCCCTTGGAGGACCAGGATCACCCAGCTATGCATAAACATTGTTCAATACACTTAAAACACATCAAAAGAGAAATCAAGAATGTTTGAAAGATCATTCTACTGATCAGTTTACCTCTTTAAAATTACACCCATATTCAAAGCTTCCTGTTCCCTTCTTTTCTCATCAGTTTCTTAACACTCACGCCATCTTGGTTCTCACACATGTCTGTGCTTGACTTTACCACCTGACATTAATGGCAAAGTGCCTTCCATGTAATCACCACGCGTTAACTTTAGTGGCTGTTGAGTGTCACCATAGACGACATCCCATTTTCTTTCCGTAGTCACATATTCCTGGATTTTCCTATGTTGCCACCATCTTTCCCCACATGGTTTCTTACGCACATTTTATTCTCTTTCCTTGGGACAAAGTTTAGGGTCATACTGGGTTAGTGGGCCATCGGGGACATGTTTCTATAAATAGTTTCACGCCTTGTCACTTGGGCAGAAGGGGCCTGGTACTCACTGTCGTGCTCCAGGTGAGGCCCGTGGTGTGGTGCTCCTTGATGTAGGCTTGAAGCTCACTCCAGATGTTCAGGTAGGACTTCACCCAATCCACGTGCCGTAAGTCACTTTGTTACAAAAGACAGTGGAAGAGAGCAGAGTTAGGATCTCAAATAAATTTAAAATAGATGGCCATGTGGTTATCCAGTAACCAGCAGCCACATGACCCAGAGCGACTCTCCCTCTAGCCACAAAAGAACCAGCGGGGAAGGTGGCCCAGGACTCTCCTGAGGGAGGTGGACACACGGCCCAAGTCCTGAGCTCCAAACGTGAATGGAAAGACCAGACAGGGGACCTGACCCAACAGGGCCAACAAGGGCCACGTGTCCTCTGGCAGTCTCTGTCATCCCTAACGGAGGAGACTGTGGGGGGAGGCCACTTCTTCCAGTATGGCTTCTGGTGCAGAATTAAGAACAACGTGTTCTCAGAAATGAGAATGGTACTTAAGAGAAAAAAGTCACTTGGTTGATTTCTAATAATTCAGTTGAATTATTTGGTTAAAAGTATAACTGATTGGAGAACTTTAGTTATTTTGACTGATAAGGAAGTCAGTATGAAAGAAAAACATTTCTTCACCAATAGGTCATACCCTGTATGTCTAGGGGGACATTCACTTACATGACCTTGATTTGATACTCTTGGCATCCCAAGTGAGGTGGGGCACAACCGGGATTTTTATCTCTTACTTTATTGAACTGAGTGCTAGCCAAGTGCTTACCTTTTATGGCAGGAGCGTGAAACTCACAGATAGATGAAGGTAATTATATTTCCTTTTGGTAATTTTCATCATATATTTTTTCTTTTTGGTACTGGGGATTGAACCTAGGGGCTCTCTACCACTGAGCTACATCCCCAGCCCTTTTTATTTCGAGACAGGGTCTGGCTAAGTTGCTTAGGGTCTTGCTAAGCTGGTGAGGCTGGCCTCAAACTTGTGATCGTCCTGCCTCAGTTTCCCTAGTTGCTGAAATTACAGGTGTGCGCCACCTCATCCAGCCCAATGTTCGTTTCCCACTTGGCATGAAGGGGTGGTAAGGGAGAAGATGATGATAGTTGAGCTAATGAACATTTAAGTATACACCTGGGTCATTAATCTGAAGAGAATCACCAAAGGAAATGTCTGTTATTAAAGCTCCTGCCAATAATGACGTGTCTCTAGGCACACTTCATTTTGTTTTCCTTGGAACATTCCAAGTCCCACCAGCTTGTCTGGAGTCCCACTGTTTGAAGCATGCCACTCGAGGAGCGTGGGGGGGACTCCTACCTTCTCATTCATTCTCTCCTCAGGAGGGAACACATGAATGGAGTTTCATTCTAAATTTCTCAATTAATTAATTATATATATAAATTATTATGTATTAATAATCGATTAATTGAGAAATTGAGAATCTAACGAAATCTATGAAGAATCTCACTGTTGCTTTGTCTCATGACACACTTTGTGTCAGTCTCTGAAGGTTATATGCCTCTTATGAGTTTCCTCACCCACAGGTTTTGTGAGGGTCTTGGTACGGTGTCTTGCACATGAGAAGCAGTCTGCACACAGCTGTTATTAGAGCACATAACCACTTTAATGTAAGTGTACACCTGTATTTACATTATATGGTGTGTATGAAACACAAACATGCCATGTCATGGTGGTGCACATTCAACAAACTTTACTAAAACATTTAACAACCAGCGAAGACCAAATCTGTCTAGGAATATTCACCTTTCCTTTTAATCAGTACAGCATGAGTCTGACTTGAAGAAAGTTCCAGAAAAACTGGTAGTAAGGAATAACAGTATGGTGACTTTTACTTCAAGTCCCTAAGAGATAAATGGAGCAGGGTCCAAAAATCCAGGGGCAACGGCACACACTCCCTTGGTTTTCCTTGACCCTGGAGGGAGCCATGTTAGGGGAAGGAGCCCTGACAGAAGGAGGCCACACCCTGAGGAAGCCAGCCACCTGCCCTGTCATCCTGAACGAAGGGCCCAGCCATGGCAGCACACAGAGGAGGGGCATGCTCACTGCCCTTGCTTCACCTAAAGGAAGCCACCCCTCAGCTCCTCTACCCATCAGCTCCTCTACCCCTCAGCTCCTCCATCCCTCAGCTCCTCCACCCCTCAGCTCCTCCACCCCTCTGCTCCTCCACCACTCAGCTCCTCCACCCCTCAGCTCCTCCACCCCTCTGCTCCTCCACCCCTCTGCTCCTCCACCCCTCAGCTCCTTCACCCCTCAGCTCCTCCACCCCTCTGCTCCTCCACCACTCAGCTCCTCCACCCCTCAGCTCCTCCACCCCTCAGCTCCTCCACCCCTCAGCTCCTCCACCCCTCTGCTCCTCCACCCCTCAGCTCCTCCACCCCTCAGCTCCTCCACCCCTCAGCTCCTCCACCCCTCAGCTCCTTCACCCCTCAGCTCCTCCATCCCTCAGCTCCTCCACCACTCAGCTCCTCTACCCCTCAGCTCCTCCACCCCTCAGCTCCTCTACCCCTCAGCTCCTCCATCCCTCAGCTCCTCCATCCCTCTGCTCCTCCACCCCTCAGCTCCTCCACCCATCAGCTCCTCCACCCCTCAGCTCCTTCACCCCTCAGCTCCTCCATCCCTCTGCTCCTCCACCTCTCAGCTCCTCTACCCCTCAGCTCCTCCATCCCTCAGCTCCTCCACCCCTCAGCTCCTCCACCCCTCAGCTCCTTCACCCCTCAGCTCCTCCATCCCTCTGCTCCTCCACCCCTCAGCTCCTCTACCCCTCAGCTCCTCCATCCCTCAGCTCCTCCACCCCTCAGCTCCTCCACCACTCAGCTCCTCTACCCCTCAGCTCCTCCACCCCTCAGCTCCTCTACCCCTCAGCTCCTCCATCCCTCTGCTCCTCCACCCCTCAGCTCCTCTACCCATCAGCTCCTTCACCCCTCAGCTCCTCCACCCCTCAGCTCCTCTACCCCTCAGCTCCTCTACCCCTCAGCTCCTCCACCCCTCAGCTCCTCCACCCCTCAGCTCCTCTACCCCTCAGCTCCTCCACCTCTCAGCTCCTCTACCCCTCAGCTCCTCCACCCCCCAGCTTTTCCACCCCTCAGCTACTCCACCCCTCAGCTCCTCTACCCCTCAGCTCCTCCATCCCTCAGATCCTCCACCCCCAGATCCTCCACCCCTCAGCTCCTCCACCCCTCAGCTCCTCTACCCCTCAGCTCCTCCACCCCCCAGCTCCTCCACCCCCCAGCTTTTCTACCCCTCAGCTCCTCCATCCCTCAGCTCCTCCACCCCAGCTCCTCCACCCCCAGCTCCTCCACCCCTCAGCTCCTCCACCCTCCCAGCTCCTCCACCCCTCAGCTCCTCCACCCCCCAGCTCCTCCACCCCCCAGCTCCTCCACCCGGGTCCATCACTGCAGGCTGGGGTCCACCACAAGCCTTGAGGCTGTGGGGTACTCTGCTGTCATCTGGTGACCAGCCCTAGGAGATTGAGGGTGGACGGGGACAGGTGTGCCACTTCTGGAAGTGGAAGGATGCACCTGAACGTCTGGCTTGTCCTCATGGTCCACTGGACTGGACCGAGTCAACCGTGAGGCTGCTGGAAATACTTTTTCTATTCAATGGCTGACATGAGGGGCAAATACTGGATTCTTTAGTACATATGCCACGTGTGGAAACCCCAACCACCCCAGCCATGCCACCTCAGGGGGGAATGACACACCCACGGCCCCGACATGCACTCAGCTGGGGCTGGGAGAAGGGCAGGTGCCCCCGAACTGAGACACGAATAAAAATATTCTTCAAGGGTGATCTTCTCAAAGGCAGAAGCCCAAACAGTGCTGAAGCTGCCCTGAATTGGCAGGTAGAAGCATCTAAACATCCCGAAAAAGGAGGTCACCCAGGGTGTGTTCCTGCCGACATATCACACCCAGGTCTGTTAACACACTCCCCATCTTCTGAAGTGGCACCTGCGTGTGACCAGGGCAAGCTGTCCTGCACCTGTGAGGCCCCTTCTCAGGCACCCCACGGCAACATGTGGCATCAGATCCCTGGGCATGGTTGCCTGGCTACTTGCTGTGGTCACAGGAAGTCTGCCCCTGAGCCCAACTGCTTTAATCAGAGCTCTCTCAAGGAAGGAGGCCCCCGAGGCCTGTGCGATTGTTAGTAGTTGCATCTGCTAATGGTGCTGTTCCTAAAAGCTACAAGGCCTGCTTTGCTAACACAGAATGAAAAAACTATAGCTATTTTAAAAAATACAACAGTTTTATAAAGACAGAATTCATAGCCCGTATAATTAAAGTACACAATTCAATGATTTAGCTCAACAGAGGTGAGCAGTCATCACATTTAGCTTTAGAACATTTTCTTTGTCCCCCAAAGGAACCCGGTACTCATCTGCAGTTACTCCCCATCTCCCCTAAACTGTTCAGCCCTGGGCAGCTGCTCTATCTCTATAGATCTGCCTATTTTGAATTTCATATAAATAGAACCATACAATATGTGCTTTCTTGTGTCTGGCTGGACAGTGTTTTCAAGGTTTGCCCATGTAGGCATCTGTATTGATACTTCACTTTTTTTATGGCTACATGATATTCCCTTGCATGGAGACAGCACATCTCGTTGGAGTCATCAGCTGAAGGGCCTCTGGGTGCTCCTACCCTTGGCTCCTCATCTGGGCTTTCGACAGCCCTCTGATAGCTGCTGTTGTCACCCACGTCTCCCCGTCCACCCCGTTTGTACTTCATTTTTAACTCGATAGGTTTCCCTGTCACTGTCTGGTTTACTGACTCATCTCACCTCTGGTCTTGATTTTACACCTCACTTCTAGATTCTTCCTTTCTTTTTGGATATATACCTAGGAGTGGAATTGTAGTAAAAAAAAATATTCCTAGCTAGTTCTTAAAATGGGTAGTGGAAGGTGGGTATTCTTTGCATTGTACTTCTTTATACCTACGTATATTCTGAAAGTAGTCTTTTGAATCTACTCAATGTTTATTAAAACAAAAAAAATGACCTATAAAATAAAAAGTGGTGCAAATCTGGAGTACGGGCTGGATTGGCCCATGACTTAGAACTATGGTAGGTAGTTTTTCTATGTTCCATATAATATTCGTCTTGTTGTGGATTCTTTTCTTCTGGTTCTGTTTTCAGGTCTGTGTTAGTAAAATAAAGAGGCAAATTGAGGTGATAATCCAGACGATGCAGGTCCTCAAATTTCCTTTAGTGGGACAGTCTGGACCCATGCTGAGATGTCCCCAAGAGCCCTGCGTTAGCTCACTGATGCCCCGCTCTGCGGCTGGCACTGAAGGGCTCACATGGGGATCACCATGGAGCCCAGAGCCGAGGCAGGGGGCACATCGCTGCTCTTACTTATGCTCCAACTCTTCCCTTAGTTACGAGACCCCAGCCCAGAACATTTGGCCAGCTGTGTGGGGGGCAAAGCAAGACCTTATCGCAGGGTGAGATGCTCCCTGTGTGGTTCAGGGACATCTTCTGGGTGTTTCCTCAGCTTTGGCATGTCTCCCCCGGGTTCCGTTTTCCATCCTGATCCCAGTTCTAGTTTCCAGGATCTGTAGTTTGGGCTGTAGAACGCAAGGTCCTTTCACGTGAGCTCTCTAGACAAAGCCCTTGGTCTGGACTCACCTGTACCTTCTTTTTTTTTTTAAGTTAGTTTTCTATTAGTGCTTTATACTTATACATAATGGTGGGATTCACTGTGACATGCCTGTCCATGCACGTAACATGATCACCTGTGCTTTCGACAGCCCTGTAAATAGCTATTCTTGTCACCCACGTCTCCTGGTCCACCCCATGTGTACTTCATTTTGGCTCCATCAGTTTCCCTCTAACTGCCCCATCCCACCTCTGTTCTTGACCTACTCTGTGCTCCCTGAGTCTGTCTGTCCTCCGTTTGCTCACCCACCAACTCTACTTCCATTAGTATAAAAGATTGGTGCCCACGGAGGGCGGTCCATCACAGAGCTCTCTCAGGATTACAGAAATACATAGCATAGTGATGCGCCTTCAAGAGGGGACAGCTGATCCATGCAAACACAACCAAGGGAAGTTTTCTGAACACACTCACTGTCTGCATAATTGATTCCACTTCCCCCTGGGCTTGACCTGCAAAGATGGATTTTTCCTTAGCGTCTGTAGTACATTAGCGTGGTTCACGGGAAAGGGATTCGGAACCAGCCGCATTAAGTTTTAGGAACAAAGATCTAACAAGTGACCAACTGGAAATCCGGCTAGTAAAAGAAGGCACGTACCTGTGTTTGTAGTCCTTTAAGACCCTGTTAGTGTAAAAGGTGGCAGCATCGTTCATCTCCTTGACATAAGGACCAGGTTTGGGGGACTGAGAGAACAGGACCATCACCCAAGCATAGAAGGAAACAAAAAATAGGATAAGAAAGAAAATGACTTGAAAAAGAAGAAAAGCAATGGTTGAAAGTTGCAGGCAAACTGTGCTCTGGAGAGGCTGGTGAAACACCTTCAGCACTGAACTTCAAACAGGATGAGGAAAAGCCGATACGCTCAGCCTAGGAGGAGCCCTGCTTCGGGCATCAGGCTGCGGAGGGGGAGAAGGTGGCTACGAGGTCTCCTAAACACTGCACCAACGGGCAAGGGGAAGGGCCCAGCCGACTCACCACAGCTATCCACCCCAGGGCAGGGATGCTCTCGCTGACTGCCGAGAGATGGTTGAACATGCTGCTCCCTCGGTTTCTCTCTCTGAAGGTCTGGATTTCCTGAATCTTTTCCGATATGGGTTTCAGAAGTGCAGCCACGTCGTTCTGGAAGTGAATGTCGAGAGGATTACTAAGGACAGGACAGAAGCTCAGCACCTCCAGCCATGCCACACCGGCCTAAGCAGGGGACTTGGGACTGTCCGGGGGTCCAAAAGAAACAAACAACTGTCCCAGAAGAGAATGGAACTTCGCTCTGTGAGGGCAATACAGCCAGCCCTCTGTTCACGAGTCTCACATCTCGAACCAACAGCAGAATGAAAACATTTTAAAAATGGCATCTGCACTAAAAATGTACACTTTTGGTCCCTATTTCTGGAATAATATGGTATTAACAACATTTACACTGTATTAAGTATGGTAAGTGATCTAGAGGTGACTCACAGTATATGGGAAGATGTGAGCTGGTTATGTGCACACACTGTGCCACTGACAGGAGGCACTTGAACCTCTGTGGATGCGGAAGTCTGTAGGAGGTCCTAGAACCAGCTGTCCTCAGATACCCAGGGACAACTGTTTTGCATTTTCATTCTCTGAATGATGAAGATGGCAGGTATTTTTGACATTATAAATGCTGTCTCCTGAGACATGGGAAACCCAGCAGTGGGCTAGAGCCCTGTTTTGGAGATAACTGCATTGAACACAGTGAAACAGAGTGTCATTGGAACCAAATGGGATCCACCAGCAAGGGCACAGGGGTAAGTCAGGGTGAAAGGACGGCTCCCTATTCCTGTGGGGACAGGATGTGGGACAGCATCCTGGGCTTGGCCACTGTTCCCACGGTCCACGTGCAAACAGAGAGAACGTTCCCTGTGGCTCTCTGAAGAAACCGTGATGGCTTATCATTCATGTTGTCATATTCTCAGTGGCCTTACTGCTTTGGCTTTCTACACTGTCCCCAGTCCCCATAGGCCTATGACTCCCGGTCGGGCTCAGTTCTGATTAAATCAACACCTGACTTCTCTACGTTACATAAAAAAATGACTTTCAAAACTATGTGAGCTGAGTGACAAGGTGTTGTGGATATTGACACTCCAGAACACCGGTTGCTTCAAAGCCCCCACCCGGACCCTGTCCATGCCCACAGCATCCTCTGCTCCCTCTAGGTGTTGAAGAGCAGACAGACAGCGTTGTTCCCCTGGTGTGTGTGTGTGTGTGTGTCCAAAAAAAAAAGAGCTTTACAGAACAGTTGAAAGGCTTGGGCAGTATTTTAATAAATCTGGTTTGCAGGAAATAAATGGAAAAATTCCTACAGCTCTTTAATTTCTTTAACCAAGATTTCAGAGGAATGGTTTCTAACCCTGGTTACTCATTGGAGCCACCTGGGGGGCTTTAAAAAGCACCTCTGCCTGGGTCCCACGCCCAGAGATTCTGATTTAGCAGGTCTGGAGGTGGCCTGGCAGGCGCTGGCTTCACACCCCAACGGACAGTCGTTTCTACCAGGGACAGCAGGTCATTAGGGAAGGAATTCTGTTCGGCAGGAGTGGCTTCCAGATGCCTCTCAAGCCCCTTGAAATGCCCTCCCCTGAAGGGAAAGTTGCAAGTCAGGGCTTTGGAATTAGAAGGCCTTCGTTGAAGTCTCACCTCTGCCCCTTACTACCTCCAGGGCCTGGAGCAAAGGGTGTGATCCTTGGTTTCCTCAAGAATAAATCAGAGACAAAGACCTACAAACCAATAGGCTGCAGGAGATGCACCATCCGTGGAAATGATGATCATCACTGTGAGGAGTTAGCTTATACGGAGGATGCTGTCCCTGAAATAGTTACCGTCCATTTGCCTCAAATCAATGAAGGTATTTAACTTAGGCTCCAGGGCTGGGTTGTAGCTCAGTGGGTGAGCACTTACCTTCGCATGCGAGAGGCATGGCCCTGGGTTTGATCCTCAGCACCACATAAAATAAATAAATAAATAAAAATAAAGATATTGTGTCCATCTACAACTAAAAAATAAAATAAAAAAAAAAGAAATAAAAGAGGGGAAAGGCTCCAAACGCCCATCCCTGAAGATTAACAGGATTTTAGGATCCCCGGAGTCTCAACTGCGTAGCCTAGTTCAGCCTTTAGACAGATCCAGCTGAGTAGGTCACAACGAGTTTTGTAAAGAATAAATGGATTTGGACGGAACAGAAAGTACTCACATGGGGTAAGGGCGGGTATTTGGGGCAATGTTTGTGTCAGTCAGGCATGGTGTGGGGTTGTCTGTGGACTCAGCTGTGGGGTAAAGTGCATTTCTTACTGTGGACCTCAGCTCAAAGGTTTGACAAACAAGGACCTGAGCCAGTTCTCCCATTTCGCACATGTGCACCAGGCTCACAAAGGTCCACTTGTTAAAGACCAGCGGGCAGAGTAGGTGGGGCTGCAGCTCGCTCCTAGGTATTCTGGGAGGTGCTGAGACCACTCTCCATGTTCCACTGGGTGCTGAGCCGAATACAGTCAGCTGGGTGACACAGCCTTCTCCTCTGCCCACAAGACAAAGATAGGCACCGTGGATAGAGTAAGAGCTCAGGTTCTGGACGGGACAGTTGGGTCAAGCCCTTGTTCCACGGTGGAGCAGCACTGGGTCTTTACACAACGACAAGCAACAATTCATCACCCCATTTGCAGGACCGGGTTGACAACGGCACCCACTTCACAGGGGTCTTATGAGGCATAAATGAGAGCTCTCAGTGCATTCTTAACTTCTTCCACATTGAAGGAGGGCAAAGGCAAAATGGCCTGAAGCAAGCCAGTCCTCGTGGAAGATTCATGAACACCTTCTTCCTGTCTCTTCCGGTCATTATGAAGCAAGGGTCTGACAGATTTGGCATGAAGATGCTGGATCCCAGCTGTTACAGGCGGACAGGTCTCCCTCGGATGCACGTTGAAGCCTTGGACTCCCAGGACCTCAGCATGCAATCACGCAGTACTGGACATGGGGGTCTTCAGAGGGGACGTTATATGAGGTCATAGGGTGGGCTCCAATGCCACGTAACCTAACTGGTGTGCTTAAAAGATGCGGACATTTGGACACGGAGACCCCCAGAGGGAAGGTGATGTGGGGCACAGGGAGAAGGGGGCCAGCTACCAGCCCGGGAGGAAGGCCTCAGGAAAGACCGACCCTGCCCACACCTTGCCCTCCGACTCCCAGCCTGCAGAACTGGGAGAACATAAAGGACTGATCCCTTGTCATGGCAGGGGTCTACGGGCATCCAGGAAAAGCAAGCAAAGATCCTCACCCCTTCCCTCCCCGACTGTCAATAACAACACAAACAAACCCCTCCAACCACTCCAGCCCCAAACACAGCTCTCCATACTGGCTTGTCAACGGCGGCCAAAAAAGTCAGTCTTAAATGTTCTCCCTGGAATTTCACTCTGCAAGAAGCAAACATTTCCCTCTTCGAGGGATGCTTTTCAGTCCAAACTCAATACTGACCAAAGGGGTGGCCTTGGTTTTCTGCAGAAGACCACTGAGTTTCAATTATGGTAGAATTGTTAAAAAAAAAAAAAAAGTCTCCCAAAGTTGGCTAAGAAAGGCCAGAATATTTGAATTGTTTGTAATATCGGGTCCACTGCCCCAAGGGAAAACAGAGCTAGGAACTGTGTACTCCCAAGGGTAGATTTATGAAGGCCATCTTTTTCTTTTTTATCTCTAACTTCCCAAGAACAAACTCTGAAGTCGGAGGAGACACCGTATTCTGGAAGATATTTGACACTGGTTATCTGATGAAAGCATCATAAGGACTGAGAAAGTTTCCCTTAGCCTTCGCTTGGCTGTCGGGTGAAGAACTGCTATCGTGAAAAAACAAGAAAGTGTGCTGAGAGAGCCAAGCACCACAGCTATTTGCACAAGGCTGATAAACAGGACGGCTTTTATTCCCTGCCAGGAGATTTCTCCTCTACTTGAGAGGTGGGCTTGTCTTCTCCAGCTCATCCTGAACTTTCGCAGCTGGAATTGAGAGAGGAGAGGACACTGGAGTGAATGGTGTGACCTCATCAAGGCTGGCTGCGCGCCATGTCAGAGTGGAGGCCAGTGGAGGAGGCTCGTCACATCCTCCACCTGCTCAGCAAGGCACACCTACTAGGCATCCTCAACGCATGCAGGCTGAATTGTGAAGACGCCAATTAAACTTACAGAGGGGCTTTCCACTGACAAAGCGGTAACTTAAGAACTGTCCAGGTTTACTGTTCTTTTTTTTTTTTAGTTTTTCCAGTAAGAGTGCACCGGTGACAGTCTCCAGACATGGCTAGCAGTCCTCTGAATGACTTCAAATCATTCACTGTCACAAAGGAGCTGCCCAGAGTACTTTTTTTTTTTTTTTAACTTTCCCCTCTGGTTTCTTTTATTGAGACATTTCCCCGAAACAAAATAATTTTTCAAGGTTCATGGGAAGATGACCAAAAACCTTCCCTGCCTCTCCCCAGGCTTCCGTGGCTTTTCAGAAGGTGCAAATGGACCAAGGGAGGAGACAGGAGCACGTTTACAAGGGCGGACCTCTGATCCGGAGAGTAGTGTGGGGCTCTGCATCTTTATGATCCTACTTCTGCTTTAAACTGGAAGACTCAAGCCCATTATCAGCTGCATCTCCTGTGAGCTCCAGAAGTAACTGAATTGTGTTGCAGAAAGTAAAATAAAAAAGAGTTTTATCAGCAAGCTTTGTAGAAACTTTACCCAAAAAGGAAAACCAAATCCCCACTCACGCTGTTTTGTAAGACATGGAACAAACTCTGGGAGTTTGACCTTAAAGACGTGTCACTGAGTCAAATAAAATTGGCCTGTTATTTCTAGAATCCAGAGTTCTCATGTAGTTATGCATCAGGTAGAAAATGGTTCAATCATTTGCTACTTAAAAAAAAAAAAGCTCCCTTTCACTCTCTCCCTCTCTCTCTAAAATTAATATGTGCATTTTGAGAAGCACTAGAAAATACAAATGAGAAAATCCACATAAACAAAAAATATTCTTAATTCCACCCCATGGACATTTTCAAAAACAACAACAGTTACTTTAAAAATAATGGCCACTTAATCCCTAAAGAATGAATCTCAAAGTTGAATTTAAGCAGTTCAATTAAAAGAAGCAAGCGAGGCACCAAATAAAATCCCATCAATATATTCTTGTAAGTATGGTGAGCACACCGTCATCCTAGGAAGGCTGCATTCAAGTAAAATTTTGACTTTTTAATCTTTAAATTCCATCTACCTCTACAATTTTAGGAAAGCTCATATCAAGCACTATTTCTCAGCAAGCCAAGCTACCAAATGCCAAGCATTATTACTGTGGCTTATACATTTGCCTGTTTCTTGTGATGCTGGGGATGGAACCCCAGCCTCAGGTGCGCTAGGTAAGTGCCCCACCACTCACTTATGTATTTTTGTGCAAAATTTTACCAGCGGATTCAAGGGGTGGGTGAGGGTATAACACGAAAAACACATCAAAAGACATATGTAACAGTGTTAACACAGAATTTTCATGTAGTTTTCTGGCTTACTTATATATTTTAAACTTTCTAATATGTACATATATTTCCTTTCTAGTTAAAGGAAAAATTTTAAAGCATATTAAACAGTTTTATACTTTCCAGGGCAGAAAAAAAATTGCACAGAGGTGCTATTAATTTTGCATTTATCAAAAAATAGTCAGGGGGCTGGGGATGTGGCTCAAGTGGTAGTGCGCTCGCCTGGCATGTGTGCGGCCCGGGTTCGATCCTCAGCACCACATACCAACAAAGATGTTGTGTCCACCGAGAACTAAAAAATAAATATTAAAAAATTCTCTCTCTCTCTCTCCCCCCCCCCCCTTAAAAAAATAGTCAGGCTCCTTCTTCTAATCAGGGAAGTAGCTTCAGGGAAACACATTCAGAAAGGCCAGAAGAAGGCAGGTGCAGTGGTATGTGCACCTGTGATCCCTGATCCCAGCCACTCAGGAGGCTGAGGCAGAAGGATCGCAAGTAAGGCCAGCCTCAGCAACTTAGCAAGGCCTGTCTCAAAAGTAAAAAATAAAAAAGGACTGGGGTATATAGCTAAGAGGTAGTGCACCCTGGGTTGACTTCCCAATATTAACCAAACAAACAAACAAACCTGAAACCTGGTGGACTTGGTCTTCCAGGGGATTGAATTGCTTTGGACAGTGGTATTGTCCCAACACCAGCTTTTAGCAGGTACAAACTCCTATCCAAACTTTTCATGTAAATCTTTCAACAACCCCTTATATTCATCAGCACATTTTAATTTTTTTTCAGTTAAACCTTCCTAAAACAAATGATTTCAGACATAAAAAGCATCAAAAATACTAAGGACAAGCTCACGGGTACATGAACTATAATTTCATGGGGGCCCAGGATCATCACTACCACGTCCCCTTGCTGACTTTTGCTGAAGAACACCTGGCAATGCAGAGATCTGGGGCCGGGGCCAGGGAACTAAGTAGATAAGACCTGGGGGGGGGGGCGATGAAGCTTGACATCAAATTGATGTATTTTTCTCATGAAGGTAGAACATTGTACTTTCAGCAACAAATAGACATTTTTAAAAAAATGTTTTAGTTTTAGGTGGATGCAACACCTTTATTTTTAAATTTTTATTTGTTTTTTAAGTGGTGCTGAGGATGGAACCGGTGCCTCACGCATGCTAGGAGAGCGCTCTACCGTTGAGCCCCAGCCCCAGCCCACAACTAGACATTTTTAATGTAAAGAGTTTTCCACAAAAGTGTTCAGTCAATCCCAGGCTAATGAGCCCTCTGTGAAGTCATCCTCCTCTTCAGATGTGGATCGACACTGTTCCTGTCAATGTATTTTAACTTGCTGGAACCACTTAAAGACTTACGTAAAGTCTGGGGGCCACTGATGCAGTGGGCAGCAGACCCTCCTGGTCAGTCTCACTATTCTTGGTCTTGACCACTGTTCCTGGGCGGAAGCTCTCTCTCTCACTTCTAGGTTTCATGCTGTAATTTTGGGGTGGTGCTCACCCTAAAACCTACAATTGATTCTTCAGAGCTAGGACATGGTACTGTCGATATGACAGGTGGGCCGCAACCTCCTCTAAGCCTCCATGTTTTAAATGTATAGTGCACAAGGTCCATGATAGAAAAAGGTCAAGTTCAGCAGAGATCTTCTTTCCTTCTGGTTCATTTTTAAATTTGTGCTTTTTAGGTACACACAGCAGTAGAGTGTACCTGACATACTGTACATGCACGGTGTATGCATTATTCTAATCAGGATCCCCTCCTGTGGTTGCACGTGATGTGGGTTTCACTGGTCGTGTGATCACACACACTTCAGTCTATTGATTCAAATGTGAACTTCGTGCAGAAACACACTCACAAAACACCCAGGGCAGTGTCTGTCCAAATATCTGTACACACTGTAGACCAGTTTTGTTGACACATAAAATCAACCATTATAGGGAGGCACAGATGAAGAACAGTAATCATAATGTTTAACTAAATTAAATACAGCCTGTTATGTGTTAAAAGCCCCCAGGGAACACAATTCACTGATGTCATTTGCAATGCAATGGTCAATGTCCTTAATGTCCCCTGCACCTCTCCCTGCCCCACTCAGTCCCTTTCTGGTCTCCACTCTCCATCATTCCTCTGCTTAGGAGCCTCTGCTCAGATTGTAATTCAGCATGCTCAGTGTACATCCACGGGCTGTGTGTCCCTGTATTCCGACCATCGGTTCTGATTCAGATCAACATGGTGCATCAATGAGACGCTCTGCATATCCGGGAATGGCGCTTCTGGCCTCTGACAGCCAGGGCTGCACTTTGAGCTGCTCTCTCCTGGCATGGCGCGCGCAGAGTCCCCCTCGGGCCAGCAGCACAGGCTTGGGACACAACTCTCCTGGGTTACACCTACTGTCTGTGGGTGGCAGTCAAGGTACTTTTGTTAGTTTCTCAGCTCAATTACTCTCTGTATCCAGGATCCTAAGGAGACAAAATCTTTGGACTTGGCATCAACTGTACCAAATCTTAACTGACTCAGGTAACAGGCAGAAGTACACATTTTTATTTATTTATTTATTTATTTTCTGGTACCAGGGATTGAACTCAGGGACACTTAACCACTGAGCTACATCTCTAGCCCATTTTTGTATTTTAGATAGAGACACGGTCTTGCTGAGTTGCTGAGGCTGGCTTTGAACTCTCAATCCTCTTGCCTCAGCCGAGTCATTGGGATTACAGGTGTGAACTACCGTGCCCATTTAAGAGGGTTGATTTGTTGTAGGCCCAGTCATGTTATATGAGTAGGTTCTGGTGGCCCAGATTACATTCCAAACAGTGTCCTATAGTAGGTGACAGAACAAATGGGTGCATGAATGCACACTAATGTCGAGGTGATAAAGATGAATGAAGCTTCCAAAAGTCAGAGAGGGCTGGGTGTGGAGGTACATACCTGTTGTCCCAGTGACTCAGAGGCTGAGACAGGAGGATTGAAAGCATGAGGCCAACCTCAGCAATTTAGTGAAACCCCGTCTCAAAATTAAAAACTGGCGGGGGGCTGGGGATTGGCCCAGTGAAAAGTGTCCCTGGGTTCAATCCCTGGTACCAGAGCAGAAATAAAATATGACTATCAAAAGATGATGACAGGGGCTGGGGATGTGGCTCAAGCGGTAGCGCACTCACGAGGCATGCGTGCGGCCCGGGTTCGACCCTCAGCACCACATACAAACAAAGATGTGTCTGCCAAGAATTAAAAAATAAGTATTAAAATTCTCTCTCTCTCTCTTAAAAAAAAAAGATGATGACAGCTTATCTTATTTTGGTACATATTTTCAAAAGTCCATAAATGAGCAAAAGGATATCTTCTTTTACATGCTTCTCTGTTTTCCCTGCTAAGCCTCTTTTTCCCCCTGATGTTTAGTCATTGTGACTTCATGTTTTCTGTCTCTTTGCCTCTTAAAGTATTTACTGAGCACCTATTATGTGTCAGGGTTTGTCCTAGGAATTTGGAATACATCAGTAAGGAAAGAGAAAAAGAGCTCCCCATGGGGTTTACAAGCAATATCCGAACAGAGGGTGGGCAACAGGTTTATTAACTATATCATGCTGGTACAGTGGTGCTTGCCTGTAATCCCAGCAATTCGGGAGGCTGAGGTAGGAAGATCACAAGTTGGAGGCCAGCCTCAGCAAATTAGCGAGGCCCTAAATAAGTTAGTGAGAACTTGCCTCAAAATAAGAAATAAAAAGGGCCAGGGATGTAGCTCAGTGGTAAAGCACCCCTGGGTTCAATCCCTGGTACAAAACCAAAACAAAACAAAAAACCCAAACAAATAAAAATCACGAAACAAAGGAGAACAACACAAAGGGTCTGAGGCTCTACAAAGGTTTCTTTAATGTTCATGTAGAAGGCTTTGGTGATGTGGCCCACCTGTCACGGGCAGCAGCTGCTCAGAGCAAGGAGCAAACAGGAAGTGGAAGGGGGACAAAACTGCCCCTTCCCTCAGCTGGCCATCTGGAGTCCAGCCGCTCGGCTACCCTCATGTCCAACCCGCGCCCTTGGCCCTGGCACACAGCACAGGATGACCTGCTCGCTGTGAATCGCATCACGGAGCAAACCCACTAGCGAAGTTCCCCGGGCCGAGGCCCCTCGCTGTCTTGATTTCTCTTTTGGTTCCTTTTACCAACTCTGGCCCTCCTCGCTCCCAGTGGCAGAATTACTTTATTAAACAGACCTAGTTTCTTTGGGGGATTTTTGGTGATCCTCCCCCACCCTGAAAAATTAAAATACCAACTATGCACCCTCCCCCCGGGGCCAATGTCACATGAAGTAGGTAAGATGAGAGGGAGAGAAATATACAGCAGGCAGCCATTTCCCAGCACTGGTTTTAGACGATTTCCCTGAAATCCCTAAGATGCGCCTCTGTACTATCCCACGGGAATGCTGAGAAGCACAAAGGGCGATTCTTGCAAAGGAAGAAGACCAGAAAGGTGTGACTCTTTCTTTCCTTGTGGCACCTCAAGCGCTCCTTCCAGAGTAAACACAGGCACAGGTTGGGGTGCGGAGAGCAACCTGAGTGGCCGAAGAGGCCACTTCCGTGTGCAAGAGTCTGTTGGAGGAGTATCCTCAGCAGAACAGTTTGAAGGGAGGGAGGAAATGAACACTTGCTGATTGCTTGCTATCAATCAGGCACTGGAATTTGTATTCTGTGTATTATGCAAACATCACAAACATTTTCAACGGTTGTCATTAATTTCTGTGTTTTATGAATGAGGAACAAGTTTGAGAAATATGAGTAACTTGAATAAGATCATCTGGCTAGAAGTGGGATTTGGACCCAGTTCTGTCTGGCTCTCGAAGGGCGGATTCAGACATAATGAGAGAAGCTTTGGTTTGGAGAAGGGCACCTCTGGGTTCCAACCACAGCTTTCACACCGAGATGAGCCCCGCACCTTCCTCTGAAATGAATACTACTCATCTGTAAGGTTCTGATGCAGATTACGTAAGATAACGTGTGCAGAACGCCTGCCGAAACATAACTGAAGCCTAACAACAGTAGCTGCTATTATGATTGTAATTATTCAAGCCGTTACTGACCTTGGATACGGGAGAAAAGTCTGTCTTTGACAGTTGGACAAAATGGAATGACCGATCACTTAAGTACTGTCCTCGATGACAGAACTGAAAGTACAGTCCCCACCAGGATGTGCCGTCAGAGGGCCAGCTGTCCCCTGATGGCCCTCTGGGAGCCGGTGGGACTTGGCTCATCTCTATCTGAGTCTGTCCCTAGGTGGGAGCACATGGAAGGGCACCGTGACAATCTCTGGAGCGCTGTGGGGACTGTCCTTGGGAAAGGCTTCCCAAACTCAACAGGAGGGGACTGTGAGAAGCCCAGGCCCAGAAGCTCACCTTTCTGGGTGCAAAGTTAAGGACAGGCACTGGCTTCCAGTAGCTCACAGTAGAAGAGGGTCAGAGAGGAAGAGATGTCCGTTAGGAGCACTGTCCTTCCACTCTCTGGGTGGAGCCAACGCATCGAGGTGACATGGACACTCTCAGGGGGACTCAAGAGTAGAGCGTCAAGGAAACTGTTCATATCACTGAGAAGACTGCAGGGTTTTCCAGCTCCTCTGGGAATACCCAGGGCAGCAGAGGGACAATCTGGAGCTCTCTCTTGCTGGGAGACAGACGTGTCGCGGATAGGGTCTGCTCATGGCTGACCCCAGCCTCAGGGAACCGGGGCAGCTACACCAGTGGTCAAGGCACCACGCTGTGGTCGTTGGTAAATGGTCACTGGCCAAGCCAACCCCTGCTGCTCCAGCACCTCCTCCAGGACTCCTGTAAGTCCCCACAGTCCAGCAACCAACGGGTAATACCTGGTCCCCCACGGGCCTTGAGGTCCTGCTGCAGGGCTCCATTCTGTTGGCTCATGTTTTGATCTGACCTTCGGAGAACCTGAGGGCTACCACCTAAAACTCACAGGCAGGACTCTGCCCGCTCACAGTGCCGTCAAGATGCCAGGAACTCTGTGATCTACACCCCACTCAACTCACCACTCTACTTCCAATCCCAAGTACAGATGGTCCCCAATATACAATGGTTTGAATTAGGTTTTCTGACCTCATGCTGGGGCAAAAGTGACAGGAAGTGTGCCTGGAATTTTGAATTATGATCTTTTCCCTGCAGAGTGATCCATGGTCCAATCTTTGTGTGTGACGCTGGGTAGTGTCTGTAAGCCACGGTTCCCAGACAGCCCAGTGATCAGGAGGGAGGCACAACTCACGCTCAACAGAGCCCTGGGTTGCTAAGCCCGGATGTCTGCAGACTGGCTATATTACATGCACTCCCATTTCACCACATTTTCAACTTGCAATGAGTTTATTGGGACATAACCTCATGGTAAGTCACACTTTCCCAGCCTGAAAGAAATTCACAAATAATATAAGCTGCATACACACATATGGTTTAAAAAATTGATATGGTGCCTAACTCCGAAAGAAAAAGGGGGAAACAGAAGTAACTTCAATAAGCTTAGCCATAATGACCCAGGGAAGGCGGGAAATTAGTCTTCAAAGTGCAACTATCCATGCAGTCCTGGGAATGAGAGGTGGATTGACAGGTGAGAGCATTAGCAACTCAAATAGGAGAACCCACCCACTGGAGATGATTGGAGAAATGATCTTCTGAAATAGAGACCAGCATCTGGTCAAGTTCAGAACGGAACAGTCATCTTCCCTCTGTCCTGCAGCTGCATTCCAGCGTAACTCAGCATATTCAACCTGAACATAACTATTATTCCAAACTCCATGGAATAGAGTGGAGTTCAGTTCTGTGTGTTTTGCCTCCTTGCACACTTGGTGGGACCCTGAAATTCACGCAGGATGAGGGATTATGAGCCCTGTCGTGTGCGGCTTCTCATTCTCTTGCACCTGACACCCAAAAAAGACCCTCATAAATTTCCAAAGGGCCCTGTTGTGAAGAATTAGGTCTGGCTAAGTAAACGGAGCCTCTGTTATCACTGCCCTCCTGGACTGCAAACGCCATGAAGATAGATATATGTCTGTTTTGCTCACTACACTTTTCCACCAGCCCAGGATCTGGCAGAAAATTGAATCTCCATGAACGTTTGGTAAATAAGGGAACAAATGCAAATTCACGGAGTTACCAAGAGCCCTTCTGGAGGGTCTGTGGAAATCAGCCCAGAGCAATAAGAGGAGGAGCAGGCGGGAGGTGGGCACCCAGGTGACCAAGGCACTGCCGTGGTGCCAGAGGGTGAGGTCCAGCCACCATCCCACTGCTTGCCAGGATGGCCCTGGGCCTGACCCTTGCCACCCAGCTCTCTTGCCATCTGTGGGTGGGGAGACACTGGTCACCAAAGGTGGCTGGGGGAAGACGGCTGGGAAAAGTCCAGCTGGTCTCTGCAGGTCTCTGGTAAGTTCTGCAACTCAACATCTGTGGGCTTTGATCCCTCCACCTGCACAGGGAGGGTAACATGGCTACCCGTGAGCTCCAGCGTGACCCTGCGAAAATGCACCAACAGGTGACAAGAGAATTTTGAGATCCTTGAATTTAAAAAAATCTCTCATTAATACTCACTTAAAATGCATCAGTACATAAACATTCATACATAAATATTCACTTAAAATTGCCATCAGTACAGTATAAAATGCCTTTATATTAGGACTTGGGAAGAAAGAAGACACCTGGGTCTGGGTTTTTTCTTCTCCTATTTCTATTTGTGCCATTTTGCTTATCTGCCGAGGAAAGCAATTGAACAACAGAGTTTGAAGGTTGCATTTTGGATTCATTTCAGAAAATGTTCATATTATACCATCAAAGAACGATTTCCAAAGACAGTGAAGGAAAACCATCTTTGGTTGGGAGCAGTGTGTGGCCAGAGAAGCAAGAAGAGATGGATCCGGAGACACAGCTCATCCCTCATCTGTCACAGAAATAGCTCCAGGTGTCCACGGGCAGGTGCTTTCAAAACCACTTTCTCCATTGTTGTTTTTACCCAAGACAAATCTTCCACAGTCGGATTTCCTGGTCAGCTCCAAGCGCATTGCCCGCCCAGACCCACTTCACTTAGATTATTCTGCCTCCAGAGCCACGGAGCCGACACGCATGCGCAGCCCCATCTGTATTCCACTTGGGTTTTCAATTTGTAAACCGCCCAGGAAACGTGTTAGATAGAGATGAAAGGCAAGGTGTTTACAAACTGGCAACGAAATATGATATTTATCCTGTCAGCTGAAATGAGCCTGACAGATGTATTTTTTGTTAAAATTAAAATCGTGAACCATATCACATTACCCCTGGCGATACCGCCAGATGCACAGCGTGTGCCTGACAAAGAGGCACCCTGTGGTCATCTGAGCCAGGCTGTGGCTTCCAGCAATTCATTACCTGGGAGCTCCTCATGGGCCTTGCCTGGGAGGACCTCTCCCTCCCCCCAAGTCCAAACACACAGAAGCCGACTGGTGAAACTGGAATAGAAATGATCCTTTTCTGTCTTTCCTTGCCCACAGACATCCTTGATATCAGAGAATAGCTTGGGGGAAAATGAAGGGAGCCGGTAACTTTTCATTTTGGTCTGTGACATTGATGCTCATGGGAGGCAGCAGAGTGGACGTGCTCCGGGTCATTGGACTTCCACTACTCCAAACAGCAGTGGTCAGAAGGCACACAGGACAGAGCTGATGGGGCTATTTTCCAGGGAAAGCTCTTCTATTGTTTTGTCCCCCACCCGGGGTGCTCCTGAACCCAGTTTCTGAGTTGGTCCACTTTTCTCATGACTGAGCCACGAGCTAGTGTTACCTGGGAACAATCCTCCATCAGTACCAGGGATAGAGACCTCCAAACTGCCTCCATGGTGGGGCTTCCTGCAGGCCCTGTGGTCCTCTGCCAGAAGTGGGGTACGTGGGTGATAAATCAGGGGTCCTGGGGTTCTGTGATGGTGAGCATTCCCATCTTTCATACTTTCCCTTCACAGACTTGTATTTTGTTGTTTTGCGCAGGAGCCTAAACCCCACACTATCGTCTAATAGTGAACCCCGGTCCACTCTCTCTCTTCATCACCTCATCTGCAAAGCCAGCCCCCTCTGGCTGTGTCTCCCTGTGACCAAGGGCACACCATCAATGTCTTTCCTTCCCCTTTACACGTGTGTGTACGTGACCTCTCAGGAAGTGACAAAGATTTTCATGAGCCAGGCACAGTGGTGCATCCTGGGAATTCCAACAACTCGGGAGGCTGAGGCAGGAGAATCCCAGGTTCTAGGCTAGCTGGAGCAACTTAATAAGACCCTGTCTCAAAATAAAAAATAAAAAGGGCTGGGGATGTGGCTCAGTGGCTGAGCACCACTGGGTTCGATCCCCACTATCAGAAAACAAACAAACAAAACTCACCGGATGCCATGTACTCTGGACTCACGAGAAGGAATTTCAGGTGGCTAATACCTCCCTGCATTCTATATAAAGTTATGTGAAACAAAGAAACAACACACACAATAGGGAAAGTTTCATACACAGTTCACCAATCACAGAAATAAAATTCCACCAGGTGACAGCCCAAGTCCTTAGTAGGAGACCCCAGTGAGCCTGGGGTGCCCCACCTGCACAGGCCTGAAGAGCCCATGACAACCACTTCCAAACATAGAGAGAGAATGGAGAGTAATTGCGGCAGGGGAACAGGCAGCAGTGTGAGCTGTGACAAGCTGAACAGCTGTGGCCCAAATTGTGGCAGCTAAAGGTGGTGCACGGTGTTAGAGCACTACCTGTCACACCTCGGGTTACAGGTTGAATTGTGTGCCCTCCGCAGAATTGTATGTTGAAGTCCAGACCCCATGTACCTCGGAAGGTGACCTTGTTTGGAAACAGGGTCACTGCAGATGTGATTAGTTAAGCCGAGGGCATACTGCACCAGGGCGGGCCCTAATCTTATGACTGGTGCTGTGGTTTGAATATCTGTCCCCTCCCAAGTTCATGTTGAAATTTGGTTGCCATGGTAACAACAGCATCAGTAGGCGATACCTTTAAGAGGAATTAAGCACCTTCGTGAAAGGGTTTTGTCATTATCACAGGTGGGTTTCTTGTGAATGGATGAGTCTGGCTTCCCTTTGCTCCTCGTGTGCCCATATGATGCCTTCCACCAGGTTATGAGGTAGCAAGAAGGCCCTTCCTCACCAGAGGCGGACCCCTTGGTCCTGGACAACCCAGCCTTCCCACCTGTGAGAAATCAATGTAAGTTCATTATAGATTACCTAGTCTTGAATATTCTGTTTTTGCGACACAAATGAACTAAAACAAATACTATTTTTTTTTTGGTACCAGGGATTGAACTCAGGGGCACTTGCCCACTGAGCCAGATCCCCAGCCCTATTTTGTATTTTATTTAGAGACAGGGTCTCACTGAGTTGCTTAGCTCCTTGCTAAATTGCTGAGACTGGCTTTGAACTCTCCATCCTCCTGCCTCAGCCTTTCGAGCTGCAGGGACTACAGGCGTGCGCCTGTGATCTGCAAATACTATTCTTATGCAAAGGGGAAATTTAGAAACAGAGACATGCACACAGAAGGGAATGATGTGTAAACATGAAGGCGGAGATCAGGGTGATATATTTACAAGCCAAGGATCACCAGCTGCCCAGGAGCTAGGAGAGAGGCCGGGTTAGAGTCTGCCCGGGCACCTCTGGAGGAGCGGGGCCCTGCCCACCTCTTGGTCTCAGACTTCCAGCCCCAGAACTGAGAGACCATAAATTCCCCTTGTGTGAGCCACTCAATTGACGGTCCTTTGTTAAGGTAGCCCTACAACCTAACCCCCCTGGAGAGGGAATAGGGAACCTCAGGCTTTGAAGGCCAGGAATACCAATAGTGTCAGGAAGGGATTGTGATGAGCAGAGCATTGGGGACCGAGGAAACAGAACATGTCCTGGGCTGAAGCAGAAGTTTGGCCCGGAAACCATGAGAATCCAGAGAAGTCTGCTCAGAGGTGGACGTGCCCCAGGGCACCTCACTGGGCTGTCTTTCATCTTAAAAATAGAATGAACAAAAAAGATTTAGAGATATCCAGAGGAAAATGATGACTAGAGGACAATTTAATTCTATTTCTCTGCTAAGACTCTGGAGTAGAAAAAGACTGGGTGGAGAAGCTGACAAGGCCAAGGGACAGGACCTGACCCACGGTCCCTCTGCTCTTTGACAATTTTAAGACTTAAAACAACTGGCCAATTAAAAAGACAAACAGCGAGTCACAGAAACTCATCCTCATGATGTCATTGGAAGGGACAATTAATTATCAGACTAGACAGAGATTTAAGGACACTTTTCAGGAACAAATAAATATTAGGCAAGGATTAATAAACTATGATGAACATGGTTGGTAAATTCATGAAATAAATCTGAGACTATCCTATATTAGCAGAACCACAAGAGGATCTCAGATGATAACTACTAAGAATGAACAGCAGCAGAAGAATAAAAGACTCCTTTTGTTTCCTAGAAGGAATCAACATCTATTTAGTTAATATAAACAAATAGAAGCAATTAAAATCATTTTTTTTTGAAACACATTAACGTGAAAAATGTTAACATGAGGCTGCTTATGGTTATCTTTCAGCCCAGCTGGAAAAGAAAGAACTTAACATCCACCATCGAAACTACAGAAGGGAACAAAGAAAGCAAGAAATGATGACAAGAAAGATAAACTAACTTGGGCTTATGGACAAATAAGGTCTCAAAAAAGCCAATGTGAACAGCCAACCTTGCTTATTAAAAAGAACAGTAATTGATAGGATGGAAAAATAAAATTCAACAATCTGCTATGGAGATACATTTGGCACCACGTCATTTGGGTAGATGGGGTGGAGGGAAAAGGGTCTGCGATTCAACCCACTCGTGTGGACACAGAGAACAAACAATACTGCAGGCTTTTTCACACATGAGGCACCCCTTCCCAGGACACGGATCCTGCTTATCTTGCTAGACCAGGCTTAAGGGGCCGCTCCCCTGGAGCCTTCTCCAGCTGCCCTGGCCCCAGCAGCTCAGCACTCATGGCAGTGCACTTGTACCACGTTTAGGTTCATCTTTTGCCCTCATTAGACCTTGAAGTCTTGGAGAAAACAGGAGCTCTTGGTGTCTCCAAGCACAGCTGATAAAATTATGGAGTATGACAAGTCTATTAAAATAGAGTTTTTATGATTAGGAAGATAGATATTCCCGGCCCATCCTTCCCCTGCGTGAGCAGGGCACATGTTCAGGGAGCTCTGGTGTCTGCGATGTTGGATTTATTTGGGGGAGGAGTTTTGGGGGAAGGATTCAAAGGCTGAAACAGTAAGTGGCTCAGCGGGTGGCATGCCACCCTCTGCAGTCTGGGGAAGAATGCGGGGAGTCCTGATTGATTTTGTTTTCTGCTTGTTTGCTTTGTTTTGTAACAATAACTAGCAGAAGAAAGTGGAGAACAGACTGGAGGAGAGGGATCTTTGAGGCAGAGACTGGCACTTAAGAGACCACAGGAGAGTGTTTGTCAAGGGCTGGCAGGATTTCCTTCTTCTTCTTCTTTTTGAAACTGGGGATTAAATCAGTGCTTAACCACTGAGCCACATCCTCAGCCCTTCTTATATTTTTATTCAGAGACAGGGTCTTGCTAAGTTGCTTAGGGCCTCGATAAGTTGCTGAGGCTGGCTTTGAACTAGTGATCCTCCCGCCTTGGCCTCCTGAGCTGCTGGGTTTACAGGTGGGCACCACTGTGCCCAGGACAGCTTTTCTTCTTAAGTCCTTTCTTTACTCCACAGTTTTCAAAGAGAAAACTTGTTTTAATATCCTGTATGTGAAAAATTCCAAAAGAAGGTGATCTCTTTCCCTTCCGCGCCCTTTCTCTCTTCTCTCTGCTCCTTCCTTCTTCTCTCCCTTCCTTCCTCCCCTCCTTCTTCCCTTTTGGAAGCAGGGAAAACAGGAGTAGAGGAAAGGCTTCAGATCCCATGGCGTCTCCTGGCCAGGGTGTCACCAGGACACGGGCTGGATGTGGGGGGTGGGGGGAAAGGAGGTGTCGAGACGGCGTAGGCTTTTCCAGACCAGTGACCAGTGGCTTGGTCCACCACCTGGAACAAAAACCAGGAGGGGGCACCGAGATTGGTGGAGGTGTGTGTGGTTCTGGGCCAGCTGCAACTGAGGGTCACCTGGGACACCTGGGCCCAGGGGGGAGCAGCATCTCCGCCTGGAGGGGCACAGCTGGCTCCAGGGAAGTGGATAGAATCAACCAGGGAGGGTCCAGGCCTGATAAAGTCCTCTGCTGATGAAAAAAAAGGAAGTGGATACTGAAGGGGGTAGAGGGAGGAGGAGGAGCCAGAGGAAGGAATTGAAATGAAATCAGCAACTTCAAAGAGCAGGGAGCAGGGATGTGGCAGTGGTAGGGTGCCTCCCTGGGACACAGGAGACCCGGGTTCCACCCCAGCACTGCAAAAATAATAATAATAAAAACGTTTCATTTTGCAAGCGGGAAAACTTGGAGGGAGCGGACAGTGCCTGGTGGGAATGAGTCAAGGAGGCTGAGGGGGATGGGGGTATCGGGACGAGGGCAGGGCGCTGGGAAGGTCTTTTTTGGTAAAATGATAAGGAAGATGTGAGACTGAGAAGTGCCAGGAAGTGAGGACAAGAAACCAAGGTGGCAGAGGAGTCTCCAGCAGTCTGGCAGAGAAGGAGGGGACAGAAGCAGCACAGCGATCCAGGGACTTGCTCTGGTGTTTTTTTGGATAGAGAAGCCTGATTTGGTTTGTAGACTAAACAGAAGGAGCCAATGGAGACAGAGACGGGAATGACTGAGGAGATAAGGTTCTGCTGAAGGTAGAGGAGCTCACCTCAGCCACACAAACAGGGGTTACAGGTCAGAAGGAAAAGCAATGAGGGCCATCATAGGGTCCCAAGAGGGACAAACTGTATGAACAGTTTTCATTCCAAGCAATGTGTGTGTGTGTGTGCGTGTGCGTGTGTGTGGTGTGTGTGTGTGGTGTGTGTGTGCGTGCTGCAAGAAGAAGTAAATTCATAATTATATAACTTAAAATTCTGTGTTGGATCCAAGAATGGAGACAGTTGAACATTTCAACAATTAAGGAAAAAAAATGAACAGATGTATGAGACAGCCTCAGTGACTGCTGCTTAAAATGTACTCAGTTTCTTTTCAAGAAAAAAAAAATAGGTCTTTCTCCAATATTTATCAGGAAAAAAGAAGAAAAAGCCAAATCAAAGAGATGGTGAGGTGATACATTTGTGGTCACCAGTTTCAGAGCTGGAAAACCTTAACTTTCAATTCTTGGAGTGAGATCAGTCAAGGAATCTTTCCTGCCTATGTGAGAGTAATATTTTTTCGTCAGCAATCCATAGGCTAGGGGATCACACGCCGAGGCCTTTACTGATGGGATGGATCTCCTTTTTGCAACTTGTGATTCTCTTAATATCAAAAAAATGATTGAGGCACTTGGTTCGATCCTTAGCACCACATAAAAATAAACAAAATAAATAAAAAACAAACAAAATAAAGGCATTCTGTCCATCTACAACTACAAAAAAATATTTTTAAAAAATGATTGGAGCTGGGTGCGGTAGAGCAAGCCTACAGTCACAACAGTTTGGGAGGATCACAAGTTCAAAGCCAGCTTCAGCTACTTAGCAAGGTCCTAAGCAACTCAGTTGATGTAAATAAAATACAAAATAGGGCTGGGGATGGGGATCAGTGGTTAAGTGCTCCTGGTACCTGTGGTTAAGTGGTTAAGTGCTTTGGTTCCTGGTACCAAAAAAAAAAAAAATTGGGGTTGATTTTCCATGCATATTTTGCATATTTGTTTCAACAAAAAGACAAGAGAAGCGTTTCAGAGACCCTCTGAATAAGTGATCCCGGGGGAAGGTCTTAACTGTTCTGAGTATTGGGGAGTCTGTTTGGTTGAGATGATGTATTCCTGCTGTTTCTGAGCACCTGCCTTCAGCTGGACCCAGGGCGAGGCGTGGCTCAGAAGACCCAAATCATCACATTCTATTATATCAGCCCCTCCCTGGCACTTCCTGGTTGTCATTTAAGTGATGACTCAGTGCCTAAGACAACAGTTCAACTGATGGGTGCCAAGGACATCACAGGAGGACCAAGAATAATGTTGGGGAAACAACTTGGTTTAGGAAGTCCAGGAAATTAAAGCGGCCAGTTGACAGGTAGAAGCCAGTGCGCCCGTCCCGTCTTCCCCTGTTCACTCCTTGGTCTCTGCCTTTGTGATGAGGAACACCTGCATTTTGCCTTTCCCACTGGAGTCTGCACGTGATGGACAAAGGCACACAGAAGAAGAGCTGAGTGGTCCAGTGAGGTCACAGCCGTGTGGCCGGCTCCTCCCTCCCTGCTGGCTGGTAAGTGGCAGGGCTCGTCCACCTCTTCCCTCTCCTCACTTGCCTTTCAGGCTCTTGTTTGATTGATGTCTTTTCCGTTTAAGCCTCCGGAGATGGAAGAACAAAGACAAGTTGCCTGAGAAGACCAGAGCCTAGAGAAGCCCCCCAAGACACCCTGGGTGTGACCTCCGAATGTTGGGTTCTGTGGGTGCTACTTTGAAGAGGGTGATCCAATCATCTTAAGAACAATTAGGGAATTAATTTTGAACTCTTGGTCCAGGCTAGATAAATATTATCAGGAAACAAAAAGAGGGCTGAGGACATAGCTCAGTGGTACAGCACACGCCTAGCATCTGTGAGACCCTGGGTTAGACCCCCGCCACAGAGAGAGAGAGAGAGAGAGAGAGAGAGAGAGAGAGAGAGAGAGAGAACACAAGACAAAAAAAAGTTTTGAGATACAGGTGATCCCAGGACGTCCTTACAAAAAGACCTTCCACATTCTAAAGAGTCTTGAAGTTATTACTGGTGGATATTGACCATAGCCCTCCTCAGTTCCAGGCTGATTAGAGTTGATCAGAGACTCTTATAATCACCACGAACAGCATATTTATAACCACTTTCTAAAACAGGGAGCCACCATTTTCCATTTTAAATAAGTATAAAGGCTTTAGCTGTATCTTCAGTTTTTATGATGTAAAAACTGGTTTGTTCCTTATTTCCTGTCTGCCGGTACAACATGAAGTTTCAAATTATAACCCTGCCCCCGTAGGAAAAGATGATCCAATGCATGACTTTCCAAGAGGAATCCTGTACACGTTCAACTATACGATATTCAGGCCGAGAAAAGGAGGAGACTCCTGTCATCCCCGGCACGTAAATCCACTCTGTGTGATGGGCTGTCCATGTAGACAATCCATCTGCGCAGAGATGGGGTACACCTGAGGGTCTGCACTGTGTAATTACCAGCTTCAGAGGATGAATATTGGACACTCAACAATTTCACTGCCTCAAGAAAGCACCGTTTTCCCCGATTTACATGAAAACTCTGCACAGGGAAGAATCCCTCTTAATTGGAACATTTTTCAACAGCGTTTAAATATCAGGCCAGCTGGCTCTCTGCCGCCCATGTGAATTTAATCAGCACACTCTTCCCAGAACCTATATTCTATAATCACTGAATGCTTGAGCTACATCTGTCACCCAAATCTGGTTGTGATCATCTCTCATCGTTAGCTCCACGCATCTAGAAATGAGCCATCCCGTGGAGCCCACAAAAGCATTTATTTTGTAAAAGGGTACATAAGAGAGATGGTGTCTCTGAAATGAAATGCCTTAATGGCCCCGTAAGTCTTGTTCTGCCTCTGATTTCCCCCTTTCCTATTCCTATAAGGAATATTCATTCGCTCAAGGCTAAGTCTGCGTAATGGAATCATGATTTACACTTTACCATTTGCACCCTTACTTGATGAGACGGAGGTCTTCACCAAAGATGCCTCTGAATATTGAGTTCTTTTTGGTAAAAGATAACAGTGTGAGACTAAATAAAAATGTCCCTTCCCTCTGTTCCCTCCCTTTGTGCCATCATAATCCATTGGCCCAGCTTCTATTTCCCCAGTCCAGCCAAAGGTGCTCGGGAGCCTGGGTCTGTCTTCTTATCAAACTTGGCATCAAATAAATCATTGTCAAGACCACAATGAGGCATAAAGCAAAAAAAAAGACCCTTGAGGCTCTCAGAATCCATCCAGGAGACGGAAATTACCTACAAGACAACAGAGGCACGTGTCCAGAGTACCATGTGAGCAAGTTAGACGTGGTCTGACAGAGGCTACTACCCAGCACGTGAGAAGCCCAAAGCAGCGAGAGAGCATCGGAAGGCAGAAGGTGGGCTCCTTAACAGGAGAGCCGGGCGGAGGCAGAGGGCAAGATATCAGGGATGGAGCTGGGCACACCTAAGACAGGGAAAGCACGGGGCCACAGAGATCGTGACAGATAACATCATCCAGGCTCCATTTTCCCAAGGCATGAGCCACAGAAATGAAGCAGTAACAGACCCAGAGAGTCCCCTAGGCACTCTGGCTGTATGGGCTGGGCATCCAATGACTGCTTGGTTTACAACAGAAAAAAAAGCCCCGAGAAAGAAATTAATGGAGTCGAGGAAGTTAAAGAGGACTGGAGCATATAAGGTGAACAGGGCCTTCCAAGATCCAAAGCAGCTACTTACAGTCAAATTTATCTCCTAAACGATTCCAGATATGGAAAGCCAGCTCATAGCAGCTAATCCACCCAAACCTGACAGGAACATTTTTTTTTCCTGTTTAGTTTATGAAGAGGAATAATCATCAAAGAAGAAGTTCATTCCCTAGGTGTCTGCCGCTGGAAACCTACATATTAAACTGCACCGGGAGAAGGGCTGCGGAGAATGGAAGGAGAAAAGCAACTTGCACTGTGTTTTCTTCTCTCTTGATTAGTTTGAGAAAAGTCTCTCCTTTCAAATAAATGGACACCGGGATGATTCATATCCAAATCAGGAGAGGAGCGGAAAAAAAATGTAAAATAGTGAATTTTGGTCTTTATTATTCTGGCAATGTTGACTCGCTCATGTTCAAAATGTATGTGTTAAAAATCTCTGGAAGGCACCGTGCATTTCAATGAGGTGGGTGTACCGCACTTTGTCTCCTCCCAAAGACAATTATACAAAATTTATTCCGGGTTATTTGGGATTTTAGTAGTTAGGGAAGCGGCTGCATTTTCAATTCAGAGCTAAATATACAAGTTCAAAGTGCGGCACAGCAAAGCTTCAACGGAGCCTCACTGGCCGGTGCACATAAACACTAATATCAAGTGATGGTCTCATCATGTGATCCATCCCCCAGCACATACAAATATAGAACATGACCATAAAAAGTAAGGGACCGTGCCCTCTGCTAAGTAATTCATGACAGCAGATCCAGACTGGAATGCTACCCTGTCCCCGTCGGCAGTTTTCACATACACAGCAGCCGCGTCCATTAGTCCAGGGGAGAGGAGCAGTTCTGAAGAAGAGGCCCACACAGGCTCCTCCCCACTGCTAGAAGACATTTGCTGAGAGACCCGTTGATTCCTTTTTAAACTGCCTGTTGACTCGGGTTGTAAGAGGAACTCTTGTAACCCCCTCCAGCTTTTACTACCAGGTTCATGATGGCTAGCAAGCAACTATTTAGCTTCGCAGTGGAGAATGATAAGCAGTCGATAATTATTTTATTAAAAATACAGACTGATCCCAAATGGTAAACTAAATGGAGAATGCAAAAAAAAAAAAAAAAAAAAGCCCTGGTCAAATAAATACACAGCTGTGTTGTTGATGTAGCTGTGGCATCAAGACCAGCAGGAAATTCTAACAAACTTAGGACGAAATGGTTGATAAAACAAAGGGCATTATCTCTCTTTATTAACCTTTACCCCTCAGATAATCGCCCAAATCCCCAGTGTGTGATAACCACCTCACTTCCTTTGGGCAGCCATTCATTATCTAATTCGTGTCTTACACAAAGAGAGATGAGCTAATGTGCTTTATCAGATTTAGAAAAAAACAGAAAAAAAGAAAAGAAAGGTCACCACGGGCGAGAGTCCCATACACAGGATCTTAGCAAATCCTTCCTGCCTCCACCGTCCTGGGTTTCTAAATACCTATAAAGCTACTGACCCATAGTGCCAGCTCGCAGGCTCACCACAGCTTTATGTGGCTAAAGCAAACAGTCTGGGCAGAAGAATGACAGAATTACCCTCCTCTCTGATTACCCTCCTCTCTGCATCCTGATAAACGAAATGATTAGCTTTCCTGTTGGGATTCAGCCCTGACTGGGTAGCTTCAGGCAGTCAACTCCAGCAGACCCTGATGACATTACACAAACCGAGGCCTCTCCTTTCCCTTGTGATTTATTCTGTGTTAACCAGCCTCCATACCCAGCGCGGGCAGCAGCCTTCACATGCCAGCCAGGGTGTAATTACTTGCCATTGTGGAAAAACTCCCATGAAAAGCTAAGCCTGCCTTTGGCCCCACTCCTCCATCCCCTCAGGAAGCTGCTGGTTATAAAAGGCCAACCAGCACAGTATCAGCAATGGATCATTTTTATTCGCCCTGTAGAGATTACATTTGAGCAGGTATTTCTTGATGCTTAAGCCTACATGTTTCTCCAAAAATAAAAAGTGCATGTCACCTTGGGTGCCTTTGAGTCAACGTGAAGACAACCACCCCACTTAGCAATGGGTAGAGCAGAAACTTATGCACATTGAAGAAACGAGAATATCGAGTTAATTTGGAAAAAGACCACAACGTGAGCCACTGGTTAGATTGTAGGTGCTGTAATTTCCCCAAACTGTCCGTGCAGACCACCGGGGAATACCACTACTAAATGAAAACATAACACACTGACACAAAAGATGAAAACTTCACTTTTTCTTGTGTAGCTTTCCCCCCCCCCCCGTTTTCAGATAAATGTAGAAATGATTTATTGTAAAACTCATTAATGTGGATTTAAAATTTTAATATTTAAAAACCATTAACAAACTTGCTCTGCCCACATAATTAACAGTTGTGATTCAACAGATAATTTTCTGGATGCCTTTGTATTAAGAAAAAGCTCCAATGTTCGAGCAATATCTCAAAGCAGGCATTTCATTTTACATTAGGGCCAAAGCTGATTTATTATATTATGTTCCCTGTCATGCGGGCCCTGACAACAGAGCTCAGCAGCAGTCATCACGGCCCCATCTTTCTAGAAGGCTCAGCAACCTGGACTGAGCAATGCTGAGACATTTTCTGGGCATGGACTAAAGAAACACTTGGGAGTTTGGCTTCGTTCATGGGTTTGCTTTCCCTTTACAATTTCCAGACTTTCCCCTAGCACTGAGTAATCCACCCAAGGCAGGTTCTGAGATCAAAGTCACAGGAATACTGGTTGTCATTTTAAAATATCGGACAATAACTCGCCACCTTACAGTTATGGTATATGTTACCTAGGCAAAAAGGACGAACTCACTCTGATTAAAAGAAACTGAACTACTTATTTAGATAGACCTATATTTATTTTATTTTAATTTTGGCACTGGGGATTCAACCTAGGGGTGCTTTGCCACTGAGTCATATCCCCATCCCTTTTTATTTTTTTATTTGGAGACAGGGTCTTGCTAAGTTGCTTAGGCCCTTGCTAAATTGCTGAGGCTGGTCTCAAAACTACAATTCTGCTTCAGCTTCCAGAGTTACTGGAATTACAGGTGCGCAACCCCCTGCCCCAAGCCTGGATATACCTTTATCTATTTATGCACAAATATAATAAAAAATTCAGTTGTTAGATTTGAAAGACTTTGTTGTCTTTTGTTTTTGGCTGGGCAGAGAAATGGGGTATTAACCTGGAAAACCCAGGTGAGTTTCTGGAATGACAGACAATATGTTTCTGCAGAGAGACCTCACCGTAGTCATGCCAAACGGCCCAGTCCAGTGGAGGGTCAGATGTTCGCTGTGTACGTGGATTATTCCTTACAGGTGCAGGAGTGGGTTAGATTTCTGACCCTCCCTGGTGGCAAGGGTGGCCATTTGATTGAATGAAGGTAAAGGTGACATGCTACTTCTGGGCCTGGCCCAATAAAACGTTTCTGGAAGTGATCTGGCATTCTCCTTCCTAAGTCAACGCTGAGGACCTAGAGGAGGTGGGGAGGGTAGCCCAACATGGAAGAAGCCTGCTCCCTGATGACCACAGGAGCCTGTCAACCCAAAACACCGGGTCAGCCCTCAGGTGAGCTAGGAAAAAAAGTTCTATTGTGGTAAGCCTTTGGGGACTTTGAGCTAGAAGGGTGGGACCCAGTGACTAATAACCAAACTCCTCTCTCAGCCACCGGACCCTTGCGTGCTCTGTGTCAGTTAGAGCTCACAATAACTCGCGAAGTAGGGGCTGTCATCCCTGTTCTAAAGGTAAGAAGACACCCACTTAGCAACTTGGATTGCCTTGCACCAAGGGGGCCACTTGAAAAGTTAGTGGCTTGGTGGACATTGCCAGGTTCATTCTCCAATAGCCACCCAGAAAAAGAGGGAGGATTTGCCCCATTAAGAGATCCAGACAGGCTGGGGTTGTGGCTCAGCAGTAGAGCGCTCACCTAGCCTGTGCGAGGCCCTGGGTTGGATCCTCACAACACATAAAAATAAATAAATAAAATAAAGGTATTGTGTCCAACTACAACTAAAAAATAAATAAATGAATATATATATATTTAAAGAGACACAGATAAATTTGTTTTTCTTGCATTTGGATTAGCAGAGCTAATGTGTAAAAGACCTTGGATTCAAATCCAGGTAAGCTCAACTCCAAAGCTTCTGCTCCTGGCCACCCTTACAAATTGATATATTTTTTTTTAATTAAAAAAATTTTTTTTTCTGTACTGGGGATTTAACCCAGGGCACTCTACCACTGAACTATAACCCCAGCCATTTTTATTTTTATTGGGGGCAGAGTACTACTAAATTTCCAAGGCTGGCCTGTAACTTGTGATCCTCTTGCCTCAGCTTCCTCAGTCACTGAGGTTACAGGTATGTGCCACTGTGCTTTTCCTAAACTTATTTCTTTAATTGATACACAAGAACATAAAAATTTTACATCATTTGCCGGGTGCAGTGGCACACCCTGTAATTCCAGTAGCTCAGGTGGCTGAGGCAAGAGGATCACAGGAGGATGGGGAGTTCAAAGCCAGCCTCAGCAATGGTGAGGCACTAAACAACTCAGTGAGACCCTGTCTCTAAATAAAATGCAAAATAGGGCAGGGGATGTGGCTCAGTGGTTGAGTGACCCTGAGTTCAATCCCTGGACCCCCTCAAAAAATTGCACATTATTTGAGGGGTACCATGTGATGCTTCCATGTGTGTATACATTGTGTAATGTTTAAATCAGGGTAAACATATCTATTTCTTCAGTTATCATTTACTATTAATTTTATTAAAATCCCAAACACACCTTTGTCCCCTGGTAATCTGGATCCTCAGGTTCTTAACTAATTGGCTGACCTCCTAAGGTCACTGCCATGAGATCACTCCTAAGGTTTCCTCCTTAGCTGAAGATTAGCAGATCACTAGCACACTGTTATGGCTCCGAACATCAGAACAACCCTGTCAGGTGAGAGCCGGCTGAGCAGAGGTCCGCCCTGCGGCCTGCAGATGCCTCAGAGAGGGAGGGGTAGCCAGCAGGTGTCTCCAGCCCTCCTTTCCCCCTCTCAGTTTTCAGACTGTGCAGGGAGTGAAAGGAGAGGATCAGAGGTGAAGTTCTGCTCGTGCACAGGCACTATTTCCTTTTAAAGTGCAAATCCCAAGGCTGGGCCAGAACTCGGTGGTAGAGCATGTGATCCCCAGCATGAGGACTGCAAGTCTGGATACAGTCAGGAGAGGGAGGGTGAAGCGCTCCCCTCGGGAGGAGTACCAAGCTCAGCTTCCTCACCTTTTGGATAGAATACAATCTACAGAGCAGTGCTATGGGTTGAATTTGGATAGTGTCCCCTGAAGGTCCACCGGCAAAGACTTGGTCTCCAGGGTGGCAATATTAGGAGATGCGGTGACCCTTTAGGAGGAGGCGCCTAGTGGGAGGTCCTTAGGCCATTGGGGGCTTGCCCCCACTCTCTGCCTCTCAGTTCCTATCGTGGGTGGTTTGCTCTGACACAAGCTCTCTGCCTTTGCCATCTGGCTTCCTCACCAGGGTCCCAAACCAACAGGGCCCCTGATCTTGAACTAGAATCTCTAGAACCATGAGGGAAAACAAACCTCTTTATTTCCTAAGTAGCCTGTGTCAGGCATTTCATTACAGTGACAAAAAGCTGGCTAATACGGGTGGTCAGTGACTGATCAATCATCTTCCTGGAGGTTGGAAAACTTAGGGTTAATTTTTTTTCTCTGTGTGTCCTTGCACATTAATTCCATGCGCGCGCGCGCGCGCGCGCGCACACACACACACACACACATCATTTTACTGACAGGTCTCAGCAGCATTAAGAAACGCTGGAGAAAAATCTGGAAAGTGAGTGGGAGGGAAGGAGGAGTCTGTGTGCTTATGGACAACAGCTGCGGTTCTCCCCATCCAGGTACTTCCCATCTGCTCCTGCGGATAACCAGAGCTGGGCCAGCAGAGCTGGGGGGAGACCTTCCCGACTCCCTGGTTACAGTCCTCCTTGGGGTGGCGTCCGTCCAGGGGGTCTGAGGCTGTGGCCCACTAGAGGTTGCATTTTTAGTTCAGGCCAGAGTTGGGGTCACACCCAGCACAGATCACTAAGGATCCCGCTTCCTGTCTCTCCCCGGTGATGGGAGATGTTTCGAGGCCCCCCCAAATTCCACCTCTCCCTATTGATCTGACCACATTATACATAAAACTCCAGTAAATGACAGTGCAGTGTAGCTCTTAGGTGTAGGGTCTGTGAAAAGGACTTTGGATGGGGCTATGGTTTGCATGGGGTTTGAGTGTGTCCAAGAAGCTTGGTCCTCAGTGCGGCCATGTGACAGGTGGTGGGACCTTGGAGAGTGGCTCACTGGGAGCGCTGACTCAGAGGGACCCAGGAAGTTCTGGTGGGATCCTGGCTAGTTCTTGCAAGGGGCTTGTTACAAAACAGCAAGTCTTTATAACCCGCCTGTCATCCCCACAGCTCGGGAGGCTGTGGCAGGAGGATTTCGAGGCCCTGTCTCAAAGTGAAATAAAAAATGGGCTGGGGATACAGCTCAGTGATTAAAACGCCCCTGGGTTCAGTCCCTGGTACCAAAAAAGAAGAGCAAGTCCAACCCCTCCCTGGTCTCTGACTTCCTGCATCCTGTGCTCTCTCCCTCTCACACACACTCTCACCATGACGCCAGCCACCATGATGTGGCTTAGGGGGGGCTCTTGCCAGAGCCAGAGACATGCTGTTTGGACTTTCTACCTCCAAACCCGAGCTAAATAAATCTGTTCTTTAAAAATATACCCAGACTCAGGTATTTCTTGAGAGTAACAGAAAACAGACGAACCCAGATGGTGAATAAAAGAACGTGCCCGGTCTCGTCCTGTGGCCAGGTTGTTAATGTATGGCTGTTTTTCCTGTTTGTGAATTAGAAGGGACATACTGTCTCTGTGGCCACCTGTTCTAGATGGAAACGAGTGGTTGAGCATGCTAGGTTGGGGGCTTCTTGGAAATTTTCCATGTAAGAATCCTCCTTTCAACTGGAAGAAGACAGGCTTCATAAATTGTCACTGAAATTCCTAGATGATGATGCTCTAAGGCCCGGACCATTCTTTCGCCCAGAGATTAATTTTATAAATTACAACAAGGGAGACAAGAAAAGCATGAGATGTTCTGCAAATGTTTTGTAATGTGTTTTATGTCATGAGTATTGTAATATATCAATGAGAGAGAGGTGCTCTGGAACTGCAGAGGGTGATCCATTAGTACATCGTGAAATTGATTCAGTGGGTCATGACCACTCTCAAAAAAAAAAAAAAAAAAAAAAAAAAAAAAAAAAAAGGAACAGCAATAGGAGAAACCAGAAGGAAAATATCAAAGTGCTATGCACATGGCAAAAATAATTGTTGTTTTGTGAAACTAAGTGATGAAAGAATATATTTTTTTTCTGTGGGTCATGGTTGAAAAATTTGAAAGCCCTTATATGAGAGAACGCAAGAGACTTATTGCTCGGTACCAAAGTGAGAAAGGAAACTTGGAATTGGATGTCACCATTGTCAATCAGGGCTGTAGATCAACCTCTTATCCTGCTTCTTCTAGGATAGATGGAGGATTTGGATTCAGGTACTAGGGGGCACATTTCATTTTGGTTTGCAGCCTATAGCTTTAATCTTTCCTTCCCTTCCTTTCCCTCCCTCCCTCCCTGGGTTCCTTCCTTTCTTTCTTCTTTTTGTGCGAGGGATTGAACCCACAGGTGTTCTAACATGGAGGTACATCCCCGGCCCTTTTATATATATATATATATATATTTTTTTTTTTTTTAATTTATTCTAATTTATTACCTATGACAGCAGAATGCATTACAATTCATATTACACCTAGAGAGCACCATTTTTCATATCTCTGGTTGTGCACAAAGTAGAGTTACACCATTCGTGTTTTCGTACCTGTAACTTTTATTTTTATTTTTTATTTCGAGACAGGGTCTCGTTAAGTCACCGAGGGTCTTGATAAGTTGATACGGCTGGTTTCAAATTTAGGATCCTCTTTCCTCAGTCTCCTGAGTCACGAGGATTTCTGGCATGTGCTTTACCATGCCTGGTCCCATATCCTTATTTCAAAAAGTTGTTTCAGAATCCAGCAGGAGCCAAGCATGGTGGTTCATGCCTGTCATCCCAGTGGCTCAGGAGGCTGAGGCAGGAGGATCACAAGTTCAAAGCCAGCCTCAGTACTTTAGCAAGAAACTGTCCCCCAACCCAAAAAAGGTCTAGGGGTGTGGCTCAGTGGTTAAGTGCCCCAGAGTTCAATCCCCAGTTCCCCCTCAAAAAAAACCAAAACAAACAAACAAAAAAAAAAACAGCATGAAGGGAATCAAGGAAACCCATGTTAGTTTTCTATTGCTGGCTGCATAACAAATTACCCCAAATGGAATGGCTTAAAATACCCATTTATTACCTTCCAGTTTCTCTAGGTCAGAAATCTGAATAGGTGTAATAGAGTCTCTCTGGTTGAGCTTTGCTTTATACTTTGGCATTGTGGGTGGTCACCTTCATTATCAGAATCCAAGGCACATTTGGAAGGTCCTCCCATCCTAAAATATCTTCCTTCCCCATATCCAAAACTCCAATTAAAAAGTCATTCTCTACCATTTTCTCTCAGAACCCCATTATGACTCTAAAACAATTATATGAGTAATTACTTAATAACTCCTCCACTAGAAAGTGAGTCAACTTGTAATGGGCATGCAGTGGGATCACGAAATCAATCTTTACAATTCTAAGTCACTGAGTCTTGGAGATGTTTGTTACTGCAGCATGGTGTAGCCTACTTTGACAGAGAAATGTTAGAAGAGAATATTAGTTTGAGGTTTGAGTACTGAGGGATCTTGTGCATGTGGAGACTTTGGGTGGTGAGGACTTGCTACTCAAAGTGTAGGGACAGACTAGTGGCAGCAGTATCACCTGGGAATTTGTCAGAACTAGACATTCTGGGCCCAGTTGAAACCTATTAAGCCAGACCCTCTACTTGAACAAAATCTCCAGGTGAAGAGTAAAGTTTGAGAAGCAGTGGTCTAGAGGCAGTTGGAAGGTAAATTCTGAAGCTTCTGAAATACATTTGAGCTGAAGGTTTAACGGGGAGGGCGATCCACACACAGCAGCTTCTCAAAGTGTGGTCCCTGGACCAGCAGCATCTCCATCACCCGGAGACTCCTTAGAACTGCAGATAGCCGGGGCTCAACCAAGACCTACTGAATTGGAAACTCGGTAAGTGGGGCCCAGTATTCTGTGACTTAACCATCCAGGGGATTCTCACGCACACCAAAAAAATTCTCATGCACTACTGGATGTCAGTGGGAGTTAAAATTATAGCAGTTAATCCTGTCCCTCCTGAAAGAAGAAAAAAACAATAACACAGACTGATACAATATTGCTCCCATGAGAAAATACCCTGAGCTTTATGATAATGCTCTTTATGATCTATCCTCTCTAACTTGATTTTCTCCCAGGTGCAAGCTGCAGGCCAGTACTCTGGGTGAAGGAGAAAGAGAAGTAGATGGTAAGGTCAGAAATGGAGGCGGGCACCAAAAAACTGCTGTGCCTTTGCCTCCCTGTTCCTGCTGGGCCTTAGTACACTGAGAGCACTGTGTAAGTGCCTCTGGGGACAGTTCCATACATGCTCGCCTCCTTCTATCAAGAATGCAGCAGAGCAAGAGGGAGAAGCTGAAGATACCATAACCCAACTCTGCAAGCCATGTGCCAAGCCACACAGGTGCCCTGACCATGGCTCCTGTGGGGTCCCCCAGTTCCAGTGTACCAGCTCACCCCACACTAACTCAGTCCTCATCAGTGTTTAGTGAGTGACTCTTCCATGAGGCTTAGAGAAGGGACTGCCAGGATCACCAGGGAGGATAAGTCACAGTTCGTCCACCTGAGACACAACTGAAACCTCCTCTCCTCCCTTAATCAGAGGGCAGGCTCAGGCGGAACCCAGAAGGTATTATACCGTAATTTCCTAGTTGCATTTTTCTTTTGCAAAGCAGGGACAGAGAAGGCCACGCAGGCATTTCCTTCTACCAGGGAAAATGGAATCTTTGCATCTCTGCAGACCCACTGCCTGGCAGTGTGCTCATGCCCCCTCTCACACGGAGGGAAGTGACACATCTTCAGATGGGAGACAACAGCACTATTTACAGTTAGAATTACCTTTGGAGCTGTGGCCAAGGGACTGAGTGCAGCACCAGCAAAGAAAGTCAGGTCAAGGTCACTCTTCAGACAAGTTATGTCAGAATGACTCAGGGTAGCATCGGTATTTATTTATTTTTATATTTTTATGCTTTGGGTACTGGGGATTGAAGCCAGAGGTGCTTTTCTATTAAGCCACAATCCCAGCCCTTTTTATTTTTTGTTTAGAGACAGGATCTTGCTCAGTTGCTTAGGACCTTCCTAAGTTGCTAAAGCTGGCCGTGAACTTGCAATCCTCCTGCCTCGACCTCCTGAATTGCGGGGATTAGCGGTGTGCACCACCATGACTAGCTCGGGGCATTGGCATTGAAAACAGAACAGAATGGAACTTTCCAGGTGATCCCACAGCACAGGCAAGGCTGGGAATGGCTGTTCCAGGGAGGGTACGGGGTCTCAGGGGTTGTTCCTTTCCGGAGCTGAGTGTTGGCCCCTGAAGGTCAAGGTTCTGTATTCCCTGATTCTCAGCTCAACTCTTTTAATTTCAGGAGGTGTTTTTAAATTCAAAGTAAGCTATTACATTTAAGCTACTGTGTCATCATATAGGATCAATTTATCCTTTTTATTTATATCATGTTGATCAACTTTAGATGCATGATATTTAGTCAAAAGAGCAATTTGTATCTCTTATCTCACAAAATATGCTGGCAGTAGATCAGCTTTTTAATGAATAATTTCATTCATTACCAATTCGGCATGATGGAGACATTATGAATGTGTGGTAAAGGGAATGTGGCCATCTGCATGATATGATGTCACTGGTTTGGACTTGTGGGTGGGGCCTGGCTTTAGAGAATGAGCAATTTTATGGTGGTCTGGGAAATGGGAAGGACCCATACCAACCACCATTTTACTCTTATCATTTTTCCCCCCTGAGTACTGGGGATGGAGCCCAGGAGCACTCTACTATTGAGCTTCCTCCCCAGCCCTTTTTAAAAAATTTTGGGAAAGGGACTCACTAAATCGCCAAGGCTGGCCTTGAACTTGTGATCTCAGCCTCCTGAGTAGCTAGAGTTAGAGGTGTGCACCACCACACCCAACCGCTCTTATCATTTTTATTCCTATATATATTAGAATTTGCTCTGGGCCCTACATGGCCATGTACAATAAGTTAAAGGTCATTAAAATGATAACATCAACAATGTTGTTGCAATTAGCATCAAACCCTCTAACATCTCTAAATACGTTTAAGAAATGTTAATCTGTATTCCTCATGGCAGAGAAAGGAGCGGTGGGCTAGGCCTGCATACTTACAGATTCATAAGAGTTCTCTCCCATTTTGGTGTTTTTGCTTTTTAATCAGCTCCTAAGTGATGCTCAAGCTGCTCATCCTCACTCTTAAAACACCCAAATTGGAGAGGATCTTATTGAATGAGAAAGAAGATCAGCAGTTTGGGAATCACTTAGGAGCTGATTAACAAGAACATCTCGGGCCACATTCCAGACCCAATGAATCAGAAACTGCAACAATGCTCCCGAGGTCCCCCAGAAACAGAAGAGGCCTGAGAAGCTCTGACTCCGCCTGGCCCTGCTGCTTACGACCCAGGAGCTAATCAAATCCATACGAAGAACTTATGGCTGATCGTGGAGGTGAACTGTCTTTGACAACAAAGCAGCACAAAATCAGCAGTAAAAGTTAGGGGTGAACATTTCCTCAATCATAAAAACGTTGGGAGGCCTGTAAAAAGAACAGGTTGCAGATGACCTTTTGGCTTAGTGATGTCCATTGTTGGGCTATGGATTTAGCCATAATGACACAATATCGGTAGTAAGAAGACACACATAATGCTTTCTTTTTGTAACTGGCATATATATTCTTTTTTAAAAAAATTTTTTTAGTTGTTGATGGACACTTATTTTATTCATTTAGTTTTATGTGATGCTGAGAATTGAACCCAGTGCCTCACACGTGCTGGGTAAGCGCTCTACCACTGAGCCACAGACCCAGCCTGGCATATACAGTCTTAAACACTTGCCTCCTAAGATCATATAAAGACAGAAGAAATGTTCCACACCACGATTGGATCAGAATCTGAAAAGGCGGAATCTGAAAGTGCTAGTAGTCTCATTTTGGATTTCCCTTCCAGGAAATGGACCTGCTGGTTCCCTGCCCCATGTCTTACTCTGCCACTCCCTGGGCAGCCTGACTCTCACGACTCTTCTTACCTCCTGGGGTTGTTGGTACTGCGAAGCCATCAGAAGAAACGCCCGCTGGGCCTGGAAGGCACCGTGCACCATTTCCGCCTGAAAATAAAGAGGAAGATGGCATCTTCAGTGTTTGGGTCCCTATACCAACGGTTATCCCAGGACCCAGTAACTCCACCCCAAGGAACAAATCCAAGAAGGATGTAACCATATCTTCCCACAGTGACTCATTGATGAACGGTCCTAGAGCCAAAAAATGAAAAAACCTGCTAAGGTCCATTAGCAGATAAATGGATAAATAACATGTGATGTATCTACACAATGGTGTATTATTCAGCCTCAAAAGAAGAAATCGAGTCCTGTCACATGCTACAACATAAATGACTCTTGAAAACATTATGCTGAGCGACGGAAGCCACTCACAAAAGAGCACATTCGTATGACCCCATTTATACAAAATGTTCAGAATCAGCAAATCTGCAGAGACAGAAAGGGGATCAGTGGCTGCCAGGGGCTGCGGAGAGGGTGAACTGCTGATGGGCAGGGGTTCCTGTTGGGAGGGACGGATTAGACAGCGGTGATGGTTTCACAACTTGGTGAATCTGCTAAAAACTGCGGAATCCTACGCTTTGAAAGGGCGGATGTTAGGGTATGTGAATTCTATCTCACCACATGCTTAAAAGTTCAAGCCCCAACAGGCTCTTGTTTTCACAGAGTGTCTCTCCTGTCCTCCTTCCCTGTGCCCAAATCTGTTCGACACCTTCTAGTGGACAGAGGACCGTCCCATAAGCCACCCCCACAAAGATAGGGTCACCAAGAGGCATGGCTTCTGGGATCCTCCTAAAGGTCTGGAAAAGAGTTTTCAATGCCACTCTGGGCCTTGGCCAGGGGGTGCCAGGACCGCAGGTTCACAAAAGGATGTGTGCAGGTGGGAACACCTTCTTTCTTTCACTCTCTACTCATACCTAAGTAATTAGTTCAGTTAAGTGTATCAAGAAAAAAATCATGTCAAATACCTTATCACCCAGAATTGATCGTTTTAAGTTTACTACCTAGTTTTTAAGACAATTCAAGATTTTTTTTTTTTGGTAAGATACAGCATAATGATTTGAAATAATCATTAGAAATGTAGAATGTTTCAAAGATAAAAGTTTTTAAAAATATATCTGATAACCTAGAAATAATCATTATCAGTATTAGCTAAACATAATTTCCTACAGAATTTATGCAGAGAGGGCTGGAGATGCAGCTCAGTGTAGACTGCTTGCCCTGCATGCACAGGCCCTGGGTTTGATCCCCACCAACAACAACCAAAAAAAAAAAAAAGAAGAAGAAATGTAGAGAAACTTACAAAATGAGACCATACCTACCACTGTTTTTTTTTTTAAATTAAAAGCATATATTTTAATTTTAATTGAATAGTAGATATGAAAAGAAAATTAACTGTTAAACTGAAAAATTTACTGCACTATAATAGCTATTATGTCCTAAGTGATCATTCTAAGGTTAAAAAAATTGTAATATATTATCAGATTGGAATACTTATCTCCATAGTGTTTAGAGTCTGCCTTGAACTTATTTGTCTGAAACCTGTGTTCATTGTGATCAGATGAATATTTTTTCTACTTTTTGTAAACATTTTAACAGGTCTCACGTGTTAATGTGTCTAATTAATCATTTCTGTATTAATGAGGTCCTGAGTTGTTTTCGTGGGGAGGTGAGTACTGGGGATTGAACTCAGGGGCACTCGACCACTGAGCCACATCCTCAGCCCTGTTTTGTATTTTATTTAGAGACAGGGTCTCACTGAGTTGCTTAGTGCCTCACTTTTGCTAAGGCTGGCTTCGAACCCATGATCCTCCTGTCTGGTGCGCCACCATTGTTCTGAGCAGTTGATTGACTAGATTTTCTGCTTTTCATTTAGTATCATTCTCTCACCTTGTCTTTAAGCTTTTTAAAAATTACTTTTACACTTTGTCAAAGTTCAAAGAGTGCAAGTTTTGTTCTTATTAAGCCATGGTGAGGATTCTGTTTCTGTTACTTAAGTTTATTTTCTTCAAGGGTGTTAGCATTAGGATCTGGACTGTGCCCCAGGGACCATGTGTTAAAGGGTTGGTTCCCAACCTGGCGCTACTGCAAGGTGGAGAAACCTTTGAGAGGTGGGGGCTAGAGGGAGGTCTTTAGGTTACTGGTGGAAATGTCCTTGAAGGTGATCATGGAGTCCTGGTCTAGCTTTTCTCCCTTTCATTTCTGGCTGCAAGGTGAGAGCTTCTTCTGCCATGCACTCCCCCCATGATATAAGGTTTACCACAGGCCCAAACAAGTGTGGATTGAGCCTCCTGAAACTGTGAGACAAAATAACCTTTCCTCTTTTTAATTTGATTCCCTCTGGTATTTGGTTAGAGTAATGGAAAGCTGACTAACACAAAGGGCCAGCCCACATCTCTCTACTTTTCACCTCATGTTCTATTCTGGTACACTTTTTGTAGCCGCCCTCCTGGTTCTTTTCATCTTGTTCATACTTGATCCTCCCTGTCCAGAAACTTAAAAATTTCTGTAAAAACACAAGTGATTCATTGAGTCTCTTGCTTCCAAAGTAAAGCTAGTGTCTTTCCTCTCAAGCAACAACTTGAGGGTGAAATGCTTTGTGCTCTCTCTTCTTCTAGGGCCTAAAGGAACAGGGTGTAGGGAAAGGAAGAGCTCAGTGGAGGGGATATCCAGTCTTTATTTCTGGGTGCTGCTAACTCTACCTAATTGCAATGTTTGCCATTCTCAAGAGCAGTCCCCTCGGGTTTTGGGCCATTTTTCCAATTTACAACCTAGACACAAAGCCTCCCATCTACAGGGAGAAGCACCCTGTGGCTCTTTTCTTGCTTTCCATTCTCCTTTCCTGATTTCACTTCCTTAAGGTGAGTCTTTAAGGGCTGAGAAGGAGCAGAGTTAGGAACCCAACTACTCAGCCACCAGGTGCTGACATGTCTTGTTTTAGATTATGGCTTTTTTGGTTTGGTGATATAAGGGAGTTTTCTTGTTTGTTTGTTTGTTTTATCCCCACCCCCGCATCCCCTGCCCTTCATTTGTGGGAAGAAAAATTCTTTCCCTAAAGAGTGATTCAGTCTGATTTGGCCATGAGTTTTTATTCCTTTTTGCTTACTGATGTCTTCTTAATCTCTTCCTTGTTAGCTTCTTATCTGTTTGGGGTCAGATTCTAACTCTCGGAAATGACATAACTCTATGATAAATAATAGGTAAGTACCAGCTTAATACTATTTTTAAAAATAGACACCCTGGATGGGTTGGGTTAACCCCAGTGTCAATATCAGACGATTTTCTGGGATGGAAGGGCACAGAATGCCCACCAAATGAGAAATGACCAGTTTTTATCCTTCCATTTACCACATTTGGGCACCTGACACATTTTTCCAAAACGTTTGCTGTAATGAATGCCTTAATTTTGATTCTAACTTCCTCATTACTTCTCAATCTAAGGATTTTATTTTTCCTCCATGAAGAAAATGTTTGAAATCAAACTAAGATTTGTGGATCATTTATCCTTAAAACCACAAATTGACATCATTGCTGGCATGATGAAGTCTTGTGAATGTTTAAATGGGCACATATTTTTCTCAAAGCCATTTTTGAGGGATGCCATCTTCCTTCCTCTTTGTCCTGGTTGTCTGATTGCTGGGACTATATTGCTCAAAAGTCTCAGATTTCAGATATTGCTTAGGGAAGAACAGAATTTTCCAATTTCTGTTGCATTTTGACCTTGTAAATGTGAAGCTCTGAGCTGCACATTTTTCTACCTCTCAATACGTATATTTTTCGGTGATTCAGAAGGACTTTTGTTGGTCTCTAATGACCATATTTCCAAAGACCATAAGATAAAACTTCCTGCAGCACGGCTGTAAATAAAATAACTGCACTCTCCCAGCAACGATGCCACTCGGGCACCCTCCGCATCCACGACAAGCCTTGCAGCTTCGCCTGAATTATGGTTGCCATGGGAACGGTGATTCGGGATGGCCCCACTTCTATAGTTAAAACTGTAGCTCAGAGGTGGCGGTAACGACATTTTCGTGGTTACCCCAAGATGCACACTGTCGTTAGCGGTTTTTCATTTTCCCTAGTAACGACATTCAGCCTGTTGCTAATAGACCAATTTTCTGGCAAGGCCAATTAGTGAAGATGGGCAATTTCATTAATTAGTCTCTTCCTCCAAATGGCCTTTCACTGAACAATGGGGGTTGAGGCTGGGGTGGAGAACTGCAGGGTATCTGGAGATCTGCTTCAAATCCCTTTCCTTTGGCCTCTGTAGAGGAGACCTTTCTGAGGATTTGCCTGTGCCTTCTTTCAGCTCCCTGGAACTCTGGGTCCCCTTAGCCAACCAAACCCCACTCATTTTGAAACTCATCAGTCCACAAGTCAAAGCACTTTCATTCCCACTTTGAGATATTCTGAGCCACTTGCTTCTACCTTCTGGAAAGTTCCATGAGTGGTCCCCACCAGAGAGCCTCCTATTGAGGAGAAACTTCATTGAACCTGCTGAGTCTGGTGACTGCAAAGGGAGAATTTGGCTCACTCAGGCAATTCGAAACAGTGTGAAAGAAAAAGCCACACACAGGGGTTTTCGGGAACGGCAGATTTACTGAGGGTTTCTGCTGAGTTTGTCCATCACACGTGTGCAGGGCTCTGAGAGCCCTGGTGACCTCTGTGGGGGAACATGCGCCTCTATCTGCCGCTGCCTCGTGTGTGCACAGAGGAGAGGGACCGTTTGGTAAAGGCCCAGACTGTGCATTCGTGTGAACTCCATCAGCACTCTGGTTCTCGGGCAGGTTGGGGGACACCTGTCGTTCTGTGGTCCTGGAGCAGGAAAATGAACTTCAGGAATGGCTTAAAGCAAGCCTTGGGGAAGCAAGCAGACACCAGCTGAATATGACTTGCTTTATGTGACCCTTTTGGGAGTGAGAGCTGGCGCCTTCCCCTGGGGAAGCCCAACAACCTCTCCATCCCCACCAAAGCTTGGTTTGCAGTGTTTCATTAGAAGAGCCACAGGCTGCAAACAATGGGCGGCAAAATAAACGGCACCACCGCGGGAGGGGCACGGGAAGATGCGGAAGATGGAAGAGCATCCAGTCAGGTGTCAGTGCCAGAGGCACCTGCGTCTGGTTCTAGAAGTGCATCAGCCTCTTCCTGAGAACCTGAGGGGTTCTCAGTGCAACCTTCAGGTCCCGGGCAGCCACTCTCAAGGCCCCCCACCGCGCTCCCCAGGTGGCCCCCAGCACCTCACACTGCATAGTTAGAGATGCTGTGTCTTCAGATGTGTTTCTTAGGGGTCTCTGCCCTACCCTTAGGAAGTCCCTGGAATTTGACCCATGAAGAAGTAAAGAGGGAGCTCAGAAGAAGGCAAGAGAAGAAAATGAGCCAAAAAATGAGGTGAAAGGATGCCGAAGACTACTGTCACCCACTTCATGGTTTTGCTCAAAACAAGATGGCAGATGCCTAAATTTGTAGTCACCAACCCCATAAAGCTGGGTCATGACAGACGTCTGAGTTGGTATGTCAGGAACCTCAGGAAGGCTTACGCCGGCAGTTCTCGGTCTGAATGCACGGGAGGGTTTGCTGAAACAGACGGCCACCCGGTGGACTCGGGTGGCCGAGAGTCGGCATGCTTCATGTCTGGACACCAACGTGGAAAACCACCGGCTTCCTTCTCTCCTGTACGTTGTCTGTTGATTCTCTCATTTCCATCAGGAGCCGAATTAGAAAGCAGCTCTCAGGGTTCCACTTGGAACCTTGAACCCAGACCAGCCAGAGGAGCGACTTTCATTCAACCCTGGCTTTTTTCTTTTTAAGCGAAAGGATGAAGTTCTAGAAAAAAAAGTTCTTTGCCCAAGGTCACTTAGCCAGTGAGCGGCTGAGCAGAGGCAAGAACTGCCAACCCCTGATTCCTCCCTAGAGAGACTCTAAGCACACAAACCAGGTTGGTTTGGCCAAAATGAGTGACGACAATCCAGATCCTCAGGGCTGGATGTGACTGCACCAGGCCAACGGTGCTTGGAAAAGTTCCAGCAAGACTGACCCGTAGCTGTGACCACTGACAAGTGGCCTGAGCGGAGCCAGTTGCGGGACTAGCACCATCCCCCAGAATATTCATCAAACAGCCACATGAGCACTTTGCCTGTGCGCTGAGGACAGGGCCCGCGAGCTAAAGGGAGAGGACAAAGGAAGTGGGTCAGGAAAGAACCAGAGCCCTGGGTGGAAATGTGCTGATGTGTCTAGGAGCAGGTGCTGCAGGCCACCGAGAGGACTCCTCATTCCTCCCTGCTCACCCAGCGCTCAGCGCAATCCCCCCAAGGGCTCTCATTGCTTTTAAAGGGTTTGACAAAGCCCAGAACTGGGCCTGGCCTCCTGAGTCCTGCACAATTACACGCTCATCGATGGCATCACAGTGGCCACTTCTCTGCAAGTGCTCCAGTGGGGTGGCCTCCCAAACACCTCAGGGCTCTTCCTGAAAGATCCCGGGGGACAAGAAATGCACATATGCACCAGAGCCTGCCAGGCAGCTCTATTTCTTCTTAAGAAAACAAAATCAAGACTAAGAAAGAGGTAGCCGATTCCCCAGGGCTGGAGACAGTGAAGGATGAGACTCAGGTCTGCTGATGAGAGGCTATGTCCTTCCCTCGCTCCGGTGGTTCACCCCCCAGGGGGCGAGCTTTGTGGAAAACATGCTCCCTGCTTCTTTAAGAAGTTAGAAGTCCCTAAGAGTCAAAGGTTTCCTATCCTATTATTTTATCTCCTCTGCCAAGATGAGCATGAGGCTTTGCATACAGTAGATAATGACACTTGTAGACTGTTCAGCAAGGCTTCCGCTTGCAGTGGTCAGGCCATCTGACAGAAAATTAAGGCCAGAAGCTGAGGCGGATGCTGAGTGCTCAAAGAACAACCAACTGGGTGCAGCTACAGTCGGAAGTGGATCAAAATGCATCCCATAGGCGACTGTTTTCCCAGATGCCTGTCATGCTCTGAATCAACAATGGAAGGGAGGCCGCAGTCCCTCACACCACACATCCCACCCTGAACAGAGAGGCCCTCCCAAGCCACCAACGGGGCCTTCTGCCCTGCGTGATTCTGTCCTGGTCTGCTCCCTCTATTAACCTCCCAAGTGTCTACTTCAAAGTCCCATCTCCTTCCAATCTGTCCCCACCCTCCCCATGGCCAGGATGCATCACAGGGGCTTTGGGGCTGCTGAGCAGGTGCAATGGTGACTAGAAGATCAGGGGCAGGATCTGAACCAGAGTGCAAACAGTTCAGTGCTGACTTATGAGCAGCGGATGAGAAAACTAGAATCCCCCTCCCTGTGTCCTTCCAACTTCAGCCACCAGGCCTGAGAGTTAAAATATCTGCTCCCCCTCCCCATTTTTTTTTAATGAGAAAAATCATATTCAGTTTTAATTTTCAAGCAACATTGTTGAACTTCCACCCTGACCTCATCCTCTTGAGGACAAAACATTGATGGGGGGCTCTCTGGAGGGAGAGGTGTTATGCACACCACACAGGTGGCGATGTAGAGGTCACGGAGCAACTCTGCAATGAGCATTCTGTTTTCACTTGGACTATTAACAAAAAGCAAAATTCTCTAAAGATTTTTCACCTTCACTATTTGAGATTTTTATTGCATGTGTCTCTTGTTATTTCTATCACATTTATTCTGCAGTGCTTGCTGGTGCTTATAGAGATGGGAGGAGACCAACCTGACATCCCACCTGCCCCTGCATGCTGTCACAGCCAAGAAGGAACCAGGCAAGGGCACACGTCCCTCCAACTGTGACTTCTTTGGTTCCCAGGAACGTCTGCCTATCTTTGCATGGTAAGTTTGGGGAACCACTCTCTCCCTTTCCAGTGCCAGGAGGAAAGGGCAGAAAGAAGCAAGCCAGAATTGTCACCAACGTGGACATCTGCTTGGGCTAAAACTTGCCACAGCGGGACCAGAGAGGGCCAAGCTTTGCGTGGACTCTGGCCCTACCGTGTGCATTAGCATCCTCATATACCACCTGAACTCCCTGTACCTGCCAGTGCTTGGCATATGTCACCTGTGCCGATACATAGGGTCATCACAGATTACAGTATGATTCCATCTTAGGAAGAAACAGGGTTGTACAATGGACGATGATTAAGATTTTGAAAAATGTCCTTATGAAATAAATACACAGTGATACCCATGGAGGTTATCTCTGGGTTGTGGGATATGAGTGGTTTTTGTTCTCTTTTCTATACATCAATTGCCAAAATTTTCCTACATCAGAAAAGATTTTTTAAAATTTTTTATCAAGAAAGACAGAAACTTACTATTTAATTTTATAATCAAAAGTATATTCTGGGGCTGGGGATATAGCTCAGTTGGTAGAATGCTTTCCTGGGATCTAATCCCCAGCCCCACCACACACACAAAAAGTATATTCTGTGTACCTACTGTGAGCCTATGTGCTAGATCAGGTATGAATCAGTGGGACGAGATGTGACCACAGAGGAGAGCCAGTCTATGTAGTAACAAGTGGTGAGCGCTCATGGAGAGGACACACCACCCATGTCTGTCCAGAAGAGAACAGGCTCTGGTACCACCAGCCCATGGCTGTGCAGGAAAACATCCCAGTTTATAAGGAAGCGTTCTCATAAAAAAGAGAGTGCAAGGGGAATCCAGAGAAGACCCCTCTAGAACCCAGGGAGCATAGCGCTTGGTGCTTTGTCATTTCCAATCCTCGTCTCTTCCTGGGCTCTGGCTCTTAGGACAGCAAGGATTTCAGCAAACATCCAACTCCCCGTGGCTGCCTTCTAGAAGTTTCCAGCATATGCACATAAAATGGAAGCTAAATTTACAGGCTGACTAGGGGAAGGAAGCTGTAATGTCACACTCCACTTACTTAAAAAAATATGTTGGCAATGATCCATTAAATCATAAAGGCAAGCTAATTTAAAGACTCTGGCCTGCTCAAATACCAACCAAGTCACAGTCAATTTCAGGTTCTGCCTTAGCCAAAGCATATATCAAAAGGGCAATAATTTTATATTAGGTAATTGTTATAAATTAATGTTTTTACTGCCCTTAAAGTTTACCGATTTTTTTTTTTTTACCTTCAATTCTACTCTCATTGGCAGAGGAAGGAGGCCTGTTTATTGAATAGGGCTAAACAGTTTTGCAGTCTGGAAAGGGTAGAGGAGTAGGTAGATGGAGAATGTCAATGTTCGACCACGAGGTACACTTATTAAAAAAAGGAATCATTCAGGCACTGATAATAAATGAGGCTCATTCTTCATTAATAGGACTGTTGCCATGGCAACATCCAGCTCACAAAAGTATTTACATCAGCCACCTCACACAGTTCTGACGCGAAGGCGCAGCTCCAGCCTATCTCCCCCACGTTCGCCCCTGGAATCTTCTGTTAGGACTCAGAGCCGCAGAGCCGGTCTCACTTAAGATGACCTCAGCAGCCACCAACCCCACTGCAAATGGGTCCTCTCTAACCCCAAGGAGGCACCGGAAACAAACCTCTGGGTACATGGAAATGGTTTCCTTTGGCCAAAAGGATGATTTGTATGAGTTGTTTTTATTTTCCCTCTCATCCAGTATTTTAAAACATTCCATGTCATGAATATTAATGGGTATTCAAAAAATCACCCATTGTTTCCCTAAAACTTTCATTTTTCCAAATGCCTCATTGTCACCAAACAGCCTAAAGCACTCGCAGTCACTGTGACACCATGAGTCAGCGCAACTGCGTGTGTGTGTGTGTGTGTGTGTGTGGGGGGGGGGGTGTGTGGGTGAGGATGATGTGGCAGTAAGTAGGAGCCACTGGCCTAACACTGTAACTGTAGGGGCTTTCCTTGAGAAAATAATCGCATAATCATAACCCAGCGTTAGCCCAGGGATAGTCACAGCGATTTGATGAACAATAGGGCAGGGGGGAAAAATCCAAGCAAATCAAATGTCACAAATTTCTAAAATGATTATAAGTAATACCAGATGACCATCCTCACAGGGAGTGGACCAGAGGAGGCTAGCGGTTCCCTCTGGGTTGTGTTCTGCATTCTCATCAGGACATTATTGTACCTACATACAGTTTGTGACTGTCAATTATGGCGTAACCATGCAACAAAATACTATGCAGTCATTACAAATGATAATGCAGGCCTCCACTGCCTGACCTGGAGACAGGCCCAGAACATATGGCCTAAATTAAATAAGCAGATTACAAAAACAGTATGTGCAGAAAAATCTGCAGAGCCTATAACATAAGCCAACCACTCATTTAAAAAGCCTAACGTGGAGCTCTTCTAAATAATTGATTATCCCAATTGATGTGAAAAAAAAAATCAAAGATTTGAAAGAGTTAAAAACAGCATTTCTCCAGGCATGGGAATAGAAAAAGAAAGAAAACACCACTGTATGTTCAAATCCATTTGCTTTTCTGACAGGCATGAATATTGCTACAAGTCTGTATTCTGAACAAAACCGTTCCCCTAAATTAACTTAATTTTCAAATTCAATCATTGTGCAGCTACAAAATACTTGGCAGATTGGCTCCTTTCCAAGTTCTCTAATTTGTTTTTTCTAACACTTAAGGAATCTAAAATACTTGATCAACATGTTTTGGTGAAATCTTTGGATGCAGGAAGCCAGCAATGTTCTCGAGGTAGATGACTCTTGGGCCTACACATGTGAAAGCCATCAGGCTGCCTTAAGACCACTCAGAACAATCAGATAACAAAACACTCCTGATTCTAGAATGTACTAGAAGGCAAGCTCTAGTCTTTCATTTTGTGTGTGTATACACACACACGCACACACACACACACATGTTGTTATTTTTTTTCTGGTACAAGGGATTTAACCCAAGGGTCCTCTACCACTGAGCTACATCCACAACTCTTTTTATTTTTTATTTTGAGACAGGGTTTCACTAAGGCTGGCCTCAAACTTGCAATCCTCCTGTCTCAGCCTCCTGAGTCACTGGGACAACAGACACATGCCACCGTACCTGGTATTTAAGCCATATTTTTCATTCAACTTTTCATGCATGTATATGAAAATTGTGTCCCAGAGAACTAAGTAGTGGCTACCCACATATAAAAGTATGTATTACAACAGAAACTCAGTAACTACTGCTTAATAATGAACAGGGGAAATCACTAGAAAGCAGTGTGGGGTAGAAGAAGGGACATCATGAGGTTTAGGTTCAGAGAGGCCTGAAGGTACATGGCTACAGCAAGTTCCCCAGTCTCCCTGAGGCTTGGTCTCTTCATCTTGAATGCTACCTTCCTTAAAGGGTTCTCTTAACGATCACAGGAAATAACCCTCGTCAGGAGCCCTGCACCGGGCCTGACACACTGCGGGTCCTCAACGAATACAAGTTCTCTCTCCTCTTCTTCTTTTTTTTTTTTTTTTTTTTGAGAGAGGAGAGAGAGAGAGAGAGAGAGAGAGAGAGAGAGAGAGAGAGAGAATTTTTAATATTTATTTTTTAGTTCTCACCGGACACAACATCTTTGTTGGTATGTGGTGCTGAGGATCGAACCCGGGTCGCACGCATGCCAGGCGAGCGCGCTACCGCTTGAGCCACATCCCCAGCCCCTCTCTCCTCTTCTTTACAGTCGCCCCTCTTACCAATATGCAAAGCGGACACGAGGCAGGGAGACCAAGTTAATCTGTAGGGGCTGTGAAATTTGGCTAAATCGTTCATTCACCAACCTTGTCTATCCAGAACAACCCATCTAGACTGGTTCTCATGATGAACCCTCGACCAAGAATGGTCCTGGGTAAACTCTGGTTGCCCGTGCCCTTTGGATTCCCAGGCCAGGGTGCCCTGCCACAAAGCTGTGCAGGATAGGTGACATTTCCTGGTGCCCACGATTTCTCTTTGTCTTTCGTTGCTCAGTGAACTCCCTTTCAGGCCATACCTTGACTCCAAGATATTTTCTTCTAGCCCTAAATCTTCTTTCCCCCTCTTCTGATGGTAACAGCCAACACATGCTTTTCGTAAAAGTTCGAAGACAAGGGACATTTAGGGGGCAAAAGCCTGCAGTCACCCCACCCCCAAGGATGACCACTATCAGGGATCCTTCCAGACTTTATTTTTAACAAGGCAAATCCTTCTTAAGTGCACATTTCACCTCCATACCCTCTCTTCTTTCATTTCCTGTTCAGTTATCCCCAGAAAATCTCTTTTCCCATCTTTCTTGCCCCACTTGTGAATTCCGAGGTTACCTTCACAATGGTTGCTAAGCATCAAAGGAGTATAACTATAACACTCATAAAAAAGAGAAGAAAAATCCTGTTTGGTAGCAAAGTAGAAAGAACTCAGGCTCAGCTGCAGCTTAGAGTCTGCAGAACCTGCATAGGAATCCCTCCCAGTTTCCCGTATCCCTAATTAAACTCACATGCCCCCAGGTATCAGCGATCTTAATAAACCACTCTTTCTCATTTAATGTTATTGTTTCCCTATTTCATTTAACTAAAAGCTTGGTGGGAGAATTTTTCCCCCAGCATTTTGCAGTGAACAGTGCCGCTTTTTCTTTTCCATGGCTGATACTTTTATAAAATAAATAAAAAGACATTAGAGAAAATGAAATTTTAAAAAATTTCAGATGTTTTAAAAATTATTATTATTTTTTTAAAATAAAAGTATAAGTCCTGGTTTTGTTCAATGACTAGCTTTTGGAGACTTGAAGTTCCCCTGTTGGATTGCTATAAAAATCTTCGAAGTCTTACTCCCCGTCTCTGTACTTGGTAGTTTCTGCACCGCAGCCACTTACCTGAACGCTACGACACAGTAGCTGCTCACTGTGTAGCAAATCATCCCTGGCTTACCTCAGGTCTTGGGGCAACAACTCTCAAGTTTATAGCAACTACCTGACAATGAACTTGAATCGAGGCAGGAGGTGTCATTTAAAGTTGAGGATTGTCTGTATTTGGATATATTGAAACCATCTACTGGATTTTTTACTTTCCAGCTGGATGGTTTACAATTATACAAACACAGCAAGACTCTGAAAACCAGGGAAGTTTGATTATTGGAAATAGGCTGTTAAGTCTCAGCCAAAAATTCCATCTCCCAGCTTACCCTTTCGGAGGTATTTCTTGCCTGATCTAACACTGGGAAACATAGAGGGGAAAGCAACCTGCCAAACAAAACAAACAAAACTCTATTCTTTTTTAACTCTGACCTTCAGCTTAAAATACTTATAGTAAGGTTCACAAAAATGTCTCCTCTCAGATAGAGCTCACGGATTTCTACAGGCAGCGACTGCAGGTCGATATACATTGGCGGATGAACTTGCTACTTAGGAATTCTTGTCTTGCTTTTGAAAGCCGCCGGAGAGCCCCAGTTTTCAATGGCACACTTTCCCCAGCTACAAAACAGGAATGAGAATGAAGAGAGTGAGGAGGGACCAGACAAAGTGTCAGGCCTTCGATAAATTCAAAAAGTGTGCATCTGTGAGAGGTGTGTGTGTGTGTGTGTGTGTGTGTATGTGAAACGAAAATCTAGAGACACAGAAATCCAACACCCCATGTTCCTCACTATCTCACTTATTAATTCATGACTTAAAAACTAGCTTTGATGATTTATTTTCAACTGCCAGTTCAGATTTGCTTGATTCGAATTGTCATCCATCCATGGATTCAATTATACGTTAATAATTTGATTCATTTATCTAATATTCACTTGCATTCATTTATTTAGCAAACATTTGTTAACCATTCACCCTGGGCACAGTGTTAGACACCAGGAGGGCTGGAGGAAAGCAGTAGGCGTGGAGAATCTCGTAATAAACCACAAGCCAACTCAGGTGGGCCTAAAGCTACGGCACCCTACCTGAACTGTCTTACCCAGACAACAATCTGTTTTAACCAAAGCAGTTGAAAGCCACACATTCCGAGACCCTTATTATTTAAAATAATTCTTTTAAAAGGGGCTTTCTGAAAGGAAAAGGATTTGTACAGCAAACATATCTGAGTGACAAATTATTAGTTCATTGAATACTGTGTTCTTATATCACCAAACATTTTATATTTAAAAGTCTTGCCTTGTAATGTGTCTCATGTGTGTGTGTATACATATACTGTCATGTTTTTAAAAAGTCATTTTTTGTTTCATTTTGCTTTATTTCTGGGAGATTGAACTCAGGGGCACTTTACCACTGAGCTACATCCGTGGTCCTTTTTATTTTATTTATTTTATTTTTAAATTTTGAGACAGAGTCTCGCTAAGTTGCTGAGGGTCTCTCTAAATTGCTGAGTCTGGGCTCAAACCACGATCCAAGTCACTGGGATTCTAGGCATGCGCCACTGGTGCTCAGCTCAAACCGTGGTATCTTAAAGTGAACGGCGTTAAACCACAATCGAGATACAACTGGTAAGGGAAAAAAATATGATCAAGGCTGGAAAGTATATCTTGCTCTTTCTGTGTGCCCAGTAACAAATATGCAAATACCTATACCTAGAATCAGAGTGCTTTGTGGGCCAGAGCACACATAACATTGATGGGTACTAACATAATATTATGAGGAACTCTTAAGTGACTGATGTGTGTGTGTGTGTGTGTGTGTGTGTGTGTGTGTGGTGCATGTTTTGTGAGGACGGGTGTATGGGTGTGTAGATAATGAGATGATCTAAATGAAATCAGAATGTAAAGAGGTCACTACTTTGGTCAAAGTATTAATGCTAAAGTAGCCTCCAGGCAAGCAATTAATGATCCTGAAATCCAGATAGAACAACATCCACTGCAATTATTGACATCACTTTAGAAAGAAGTAAAGCTGGGATAAGAGAAAAAAGCAAGGAAACATGCAAAGGAAAGGACACGTGTTTTGCAGCAGCAGGTGTCAGGGTTGATTTCTGACGTGGGAAACAATCCAACGAAGGGTATTCTCAAGGAGAAAATTTGCTGGTTACCTGCAGGAGCTTCTGACACGGACTGAACTGTAACAATGCTGTTCACCTGCGACTCAGACACCTGATTTCTTCCCCAGGAAGGTAAAGTGGTACTAAGTGGGATGCATTGACACCCAACCAGGTGGGCATGCTCGGAGTGTGCACCGGGTGCTGGCAGTTCCATCTCACCTATGCCAGTGAACACAGAGCAGAAAGGCTGAACCAGGGCTGTCACTCCATGGGTTTCCCATGGCCAACACCAGCTGTGGAGATCCGAAGGTGCACAGGAGGCAGAACCTCAGCCACAGTTCTGCAGCAGCTCACAGCCAACCTGGAAGCAGGTTTCCTGCACCCCCTGTTCCATTCACAGCCTCAACTCCAGGAGAACAGGAATGTCTTTCAGATTCAGCCACCTGGTGAGGATTCGGCTTCATTCCACTTACTCAACCAAAGAAGTCAATTGCCCCTAAAGAATTTGTTACTGACAACAGGCCAGTAAAAGCTGGTTTCATTGTGAGGTCCTTCCCCTTCCTGCTTGATTTGTTAGTATAAGCAATAAAGGGTTATGTGAGGAAGTGAAAAAAGCAGGATTCCTTTCCATGTCGGGCACACTGTTGTGCTGTTTATTTCTTCAATCTCAAATTTGAAAATTTTAGATAACATCCATAATAGAAAACAATGTAATTGCAATTTTTTTTTTTGGTAATGGGGATTGAACCCAAAAATGCTTAACCACTGAGCCACATCCTCAGCTCTTTTTTGTATCTTACTTAGAGATAGGGTCTCGCTGAGTTGCGTAGTACTTTGCTGAGGCTGGCTTTGAACGGGCGATCTTCCTGCCTCACCCTCCAGAGCTGCTGGGATTATAGGCATGCACCACCACACCTGGCTGTAACTGCTATTTTAAAGTTAATTTGAATATATATATATATATATATATATATATATATATATATATATATATATATATATATATTAACTTGTAGTTGGACACAATACCTTTATTTATTTATTTTTATGTGGTGCTCAGCAACCCAGGGCCTTGCACTTGCTAGGCGAGTGCTCTACTGCTGAGCCACAACCCCAGTCTTGAATGTTTTCTCTTAACAGTTACACACTTCAAATCTGTCAGCTTCCATTTAGCTATCAGTCTATGATAGAAATTTTGTTTGTATTTGGACAGGAGATTGCAGCAGCCTGGCTGGGCACAAAATCACGAGCCACTCACAGCCTTGTAGATTCAAACAGCAATTCTTTATTCCGGAACTCTCACCGGCACTCTACATGCACGTTCTGGGGAAAATCCACACTTCCACTGGGCTCTGCATCCCCAAATACTCTCTGAATCCCGCGAGAACCCAACGGGAACTCAAGGAGGGGGCGGGCACCTGAGGCAGCAGGATACACCTGAGGCAGCAGGATACGCCCTATTCCCAGCAGGGTCCACCTTAAACCTGGACCTACCCTAATCCAGCAGGATCCTCCCTAAACCTGGATCCACCCTGGTCCTTGAGCAGGGTCACCTTTCTCAAACATTCATGCAATGTCACCTCGGTCCAAGGCAAGCCCATTTCCACAATGGAGAGTCCTCCCTCTAAGCAACATTGGGTAGGCTGACAAGGAAATTGCCATGCGTCATTCCTACTTGGCTATGGCTCTCAGCAGGAGATCTTACCTAAGAATGCACTGTACATAAATGATCTTAAGCATACAAAAGCTATTTAAAATGCCTTTGGTATTTAACAATATACCAATAATAAAGCTTAAAAGTACATAAGGATTTTTCAAAGAATGCATCTTTCTTGAACAAATTAGGTTTCATATGACTAAGAAAACTTCACATTTCCCTTTATCTCATTTGAAAAATTTTGAACATTCTGAAAGAAATGTAGAAGAAAGTTTAGAATGGTCAATTCAATATAATTAGTTTCCTGATATACAAGAATGATTCAACACCAGGGGCTATATTAAAATAATTAAGGAGAAAAGTCACATGCTTATCTCCACAGATTCTAAAAAAAGACCCTCGACAAAATCCAACAATTTTCTTGCTTTAAAAAAAGAAGACCCACAATTGGACATTAAAAATGATTACACACACACACACACACACACACACACACACACGTGTACACATATACACACACCTTTTTTCAGTACCAAATAAGCATCATCCTTGATGGATTAGCATTACTATTGAAAGACGAGCCATTATCAGTATTTTATTAACACTGTCTTAAATGTACTAGAAAAGAAAAGACACAGAAGTTCTAACAACTAGAAAGGAAGAGGTGCATCAATTATTATTGGCAAATAATTACACACCTACAAAATCCTGGATCATTAAATGAAAAGCTACTATAAACCACCAGCAAAGGAAAGAACCAAAGGAAACAAGGTGCAGAATGAGCAGAGAAGTCAGAGCCTGCCTGTGTATGAAGGGCCAGTAAGAACCTACGGAGATAAAGTTGGTCCCTTTACCAGCAGTAACACCATCCCCTCCAAAAGAAGCCGGGAATTGTACAAAGCTCTACAAGAAAAACTAGAGAGCACTAGAAGGACCCAGAAGTGGTGAGAACCTATGGGAAGATGACCCGTTCCTGGACAGTCAACATCCCACAGAGGCGAACTCGGAATCCTCATTTATCCCTTCACTTTGATCCCAATGACAACATCCACATTTTCCTTCCGGGAATGGACACATTGATTCTTCATGAAAGACAAATGGGCAGGAACAGCCAGGGAAACTGGACAGAGCGGGCCCCAGGGGAAGAACCCACAACATGCCAATGAGCTCTGAATCCTCAGTGATCAGCGCCGTCCTGGGACATGAAGAGACACAGGGCACGGCGGGAGGAATGAAGAGCACAAAAGTAGACCCAAAGGCACTCGGGTGCTGGGTGCATGGGAAGGCACCCTTCAGTCAGCAGGGAATGGGCCCATGAACAAGATGGCGGCGGGAGGTGGGGAGCCACTGGAGAAGGGCCTTTGGATCTGTACCCGGCATTAGCCAGGATGAACTCAAGTGTGGATCCAATTTACACGCAAACAACGAAGCCACACCAATGTCAGACGAAAGAGGCTTTTAAGTCACAACTCAAAATCCAGAAGTCACAAAAGAAAAAAAAAGATCCCTTCATAATAAATGCTGCGACATTAAAAAAAAAAATCTTCTGCATGGTCAAAAAATAGCCCAAAGACATGTCAAAAGACAATAATAAAGTGGGAAAAGTATCTGCACTTTTCAGACAGAAGGTTACTCTCCCAAATACACAGAGATCTCTAGAAATGACAAACCCACAGCCTTTCTTTTGGGACTCCTGTCTATGGACAAAAGACTGGAGTAGACCACTCACAGCCAGAGAAACACAAGCAACCCTCAAACATAGGAAAGGATGCCCAACCTTACTTGTCATGAGAGAAGCCAAGATTAAAACCTCACGGAAGTACCCTCTTGCGCCTAGACTGGGAAAACATCCGCAGGCATCGTCCTCTGTAGGGAACGTGGGGAAACAGATCCGCTCATCCCTGCTGAGCCAAGAAACTGCACACCCCCCAGGGATGGCGATTCAAGCAGATCTCAAGCAAAGTGCCCTCCCCTTTGCCCAGGGAGCTGACATCTCCGTCGGGCATCCCAGATCCCTCTCGATCCTCCCGCACACTGCTCTTCTCTCCAGGGTGACCACCCAGCTCCTGGCTGCTGACTGGCTTTGGCTGGGAGAAGGCCTGGCAAGAAGTGGGGACACAGGTAGAGGGGAGAGGGGCTCCATCCCCGACTCTTCCCTGCTGGCTTCCACGACTTGGCTGTATCTGTACTGAAGGCTGTGAGTCCCACTCCCTCCCCTGGACCTGGCAAACCCTGGTTCTTGTAGCACATTCTGGGTGCTGTATGTCAACAGTCCCTTCATTAAACTCTCCTTACAGTCCCCTGGTTTGATCCATGGCACCTAAGCCTTCTGGGAGCCAGCAATTCCACTTTGGGGAACCTATCTTCAGCCATCTTGGACAGACAGGAAATCCTGTGCACACAAGGTGAAAAGACGGACTTCCCAGCCTCCGGGAAGGAAGGAGCCATCTGCTGGTTCATCTCATGGCAGAAAGTGGAAGGGCAAGTAAAAGATTAGAAACTACTCCATGTTCGGCAACAGGGGTCCGACGGTCAAATAAACTATGCCGTGTCCACGCAGAGGGCTGTTACAAAGCTGTAACAAACAAGGAGGCTCCACATGTACTGATAGAACTCTAGAACATGTCATTAAGTGAAGAAAACAGAGTGTAAAGCTGTATCGATAATGAGGTGACCTTTTAGTAAGATAGGGACTAGTAAGAAAACATATTTTTTCAAAGATCAATGCTGAAAGGATACATAAGAACGAAAACTAGTCACCTTTCGGGGCAGGGGATGTTTTAGTTCGTTTTCTGTTTCTATAACAGCATACCTGAGACTGGGTGATTTATAAAGGCAGATGGTTACTTCCTGCTTGGAGGCTGGGAAGTCTAAAGCATGGTTCAGCTCATGGCAGAAAGTGGAAGGGCAAGTGGGTTCCTAAGGAAAAGGAGGACCCGACAGGCAGCCTAGTTCATAACCAGCCACTGCAGTGGTAAATGATTTACTCCTGAGAGAGCAAGGACTCCCTCCGGGAAGATGGACTGAGCCCATTCATGAGGGCTCTGCCCTGGCCCCAGACATTCCCCTAGCCCCACCTCCCCACACTGCTGCCTTGAGGAATTAAGGTTCCAACAAGTGAACTTGTGGGGACACACACCACAGCATGGGGAAATGGGAGGAACAAGTAAGTTGGTAAACTTCTCAACACAGCTTCTCCTGGCTGAAATTCTTTAACCCGGCAAACATATTGTTTATCCAAAAAAAAAAAAAATAATAATTAAACTAAATTAAATTCAAAAAGCAAAGAAAAAAACAGGTATCATCTCAACCTTAGGAACCTAATTCATTACTTTAGCAAATATTCGGTGCTGACTTTAACTTTCAGTAGAGTAAACTGGGCGATCCCCTGGTCATGATGCCTGGTGGTCCTTCAGAGACACTCTGATCCCAAGTCCAGTTTCTCATCAGCCAGTCCCCTAAGCTCTAATCAGAACACCCCATGAGAGGTGGGGATGATATACTCTAAAGCCAGGCTTCCTTAAATGACAAGCTCACCACAGCGATGCTCAGCTGAGGACAACAGCTTAGCAGGACATGGGCTGTGCGTCAGAACACATTTGGTAGCAAAGGATGTGTTCAGTGCTCAGTCTTTCATGTTCTTGGGAAGAAACGATAACCAAGGTCCATCTCTCCATGACCTTTCTGAATTCTGCAGATTTAGTGCCAACAGCACTGTGAGTAATGGCCAGGCTGAGGTCAGGTGCCAGGGACTCTGTCCTGGAGGTCAGCCATCTCCCTGCCCTCACTCAGCACCATGCTGAAGACATGCACCAGTCACTGGGTACGTCAGCTTCCACCTGTGCCCAGCCCTGTTCCTCCTTCCTCACTGCACAGAAAGAGTGGGTGGAGAGGGAGGCAGGCCAGGGCCAGCTCATGCCCACGAGGGATCCAGTTACCCACACGGGGTGGGGGGAGACACAGCTGCCCAGCAGGTTAAGGTTGGCTGTGCCAACGTCATGGATGGAACTCTGGAGACCAGATCCCTGGCTCTGCCACTCTCAACCCGTCGCCGCCATCACCTAACTAGTCCAGTCCCCAGCTTCCTTCTTTGTAGGAGACAGAAAGACAGAGTGACCAGGGAAAGGAAGGGAAGGATGAAGCGGGAAGGAAGGGAGGAAGGAATGTGGGCAAGAAGGCAGGCGGGCGGGGGCAGAGTGGGGGAGGGGGGAGTGATTGACAAATGGACCATTTCCAAGGGCTTCCTTCCCTGAAAACTTGGACCATCACAAAGGGCTCAGGCAGTGAGAGCCAGAGGAGGCTCTTGCCAGTGCCATCGTCCTTCTCACTAAGCAGCAGATGACTTGGTTATGATCTTGCTCTTGATGTAGGAGTCAGGCCAGCTGGACAATCGGACCTGGACCCGCCGGTGCTGGTCAGGGGGACACACAGGGCTCCCTCTGCCATTCCTCAAATTCATTACCCAACCAGCACAGCATAAAAAGAACCAAACGTTTTGTAGATGATTTAAATAGATGGTACAGACCAGGCACATCCAGGGTCACTATGAGCCATCAGAAGGGTGGCTGGAAACCACCTGAGAAGATTCATCCTTTAAAGAACATCATATCATCCGGTGTGTCATTTACTCATATGCTAAACGTGTGCTCTGCTTAGTTGAGTTGTATTGCCCTTTTGTTCAAACTGTGGATCTCTCGTTTCATGAAACAATAAGAATTTTTTAAAAATCCATTTTAATCAAGAACAGGGAATAAACATTCCAAACCCCTAGAGACATTCCAAATGTAAAGTCCATGAACCTTCCAAAAGGAAGGTTAGGAAGAGCTATGATCTGCAGCTGCTTCATAATTGTCAAACCACTCAGAAACAGAACTGAGATTGTTTCATATACCGGAAATAACAGTAGAATAGCTTTGTTAAAAAAAAAAAGTATCAGTCCATTTGTGGATAAACAGTGCCCAGCCAAGCACTTGGTATTATGTGCTCCCATTATCTAGAGAACTTTTCTTTTAATATTAAGGACTGTATTTACCATAAACATCTATTACAAAATTATGCATTGTTTATTCTTTCCTAAAAGAAGTATAAGCGGCGTGGGTGTTGCCAGGTTGAGGAGTAATTGAAATAAGCCCTTTGGTGTGTGCTGCATACAAGAAAGCTTCACGAGATCTAATCTTTTCTAAACCTGCTCTGTCCTCCGGTTTAGTGGAGCTTCCTAATTGTAGCTATTAGCTCCCCCTTTCTTGTGGTCCCTTGTCAATGGACTATTGAGTGTTGGGTAAATGAAGCCAGACCAGGAGCCAACACATGGAGACAGACGTTAAATCACAGCCTGGCGGCCCTCATTCATTATTCGTGTCTGTGGAATAGCTTCTAAGCCCAGGGACAGGATTTATTTAAGATGATGCCCATTTGTGTCATTCTCAGATTTCCATACAGTACAATCAGGTATGTGAGGGCTTTTTTTTTTTTTCCTGGGCAACAGGTGTGTTCCTGAAACAAAGTTCAGCCCCCACTTCTGGCTTATGTGAGAGGCGGCAGCTGCAGGCTTAATGCCTGTGACACATGGTCCTGCAAGAGAGAAGAAAATAAACGACTTGTTCAAAGTATGAAAGCAATAGGCAGATGGACGGTAGCCGCCTGGGCTTTTCTTTGTGTGGTGGTGCCGTGGCCTCAACTTGTGGGTGACCGTGTGTCTCCCCCTTTCTCTTTCTCCTTCCTTCCTTCCTTCCTGCCTGTCTTCCCTCCTTTCTTCTGTTTTTCAAAAACCAGTTAAAAACATAAATTTCTTTATGCATTACATGGTCCATATTCTTTCCCTGGAGACATGCTGTTTATAGGCTGATGGTGGGAGAAGGAAAAAGGGAATGAGTCAAGGTGGAGTTTACAACTCACTTTGTTCTAAAAAGAACTTCAAGAGACTGTTCACAATTTAAAGTGTGCAGATCCTACTTTTTCTTTTTTACAATGCAAATAACTATTTATTTATTTATTTTTAAGAGAGAGAGAGAATTTTTTTAAATTTTTTTTTTATTTCTCGGCGGACACAACATCTTTGTTTGTATGTGGTGCTGAGGATCGAACCCGGGCCGCACGCATGCCAGGTGAGCGCACTACCACTTGAGCTACATCCCCAGCCTCATATTTATTTATTTTTGTACTGAGGATTAAACCCAGGCATCCCCAGCCACCTTTTTATATTTTATTTAGAGACAGGGTCTCACTGAATTACTTAGGGCCGCTCTCTAAGTTGCTGAGGCTGGCTTTGAACTGGCGATGCTCCTGCCTCAGCCTCCTGAGCGGCTGGGATTACAGGCTTGTGCCACCCAAGAACTACTTATTCATAGGCCTCATTATTCTCGAGTGAAAAGTTTCCACCTGGAACGTTGTGAGATGTCACTAGTAAGAACTACAACGTCCTGTGGACGCTGAAGCACACCATCAGCATTAACCGATGGTAACAGTGACCACTCCAGCCTATCTTCACTGTCCTGAGGACATGTGGGCATGTCGGCTCTCGGGTGTGGTCATGCCTTGGCATACAAGCGGCTCCTGCCTTACCTTGCTGCACACAGGTTTCTTGTAAATAAAAACACCAAAGAGGACAGACCAGTGTGATGGTGGAGCTGTGGGGAGCCTCTGGCAGGGACACGTCTTAGTACAGTCTTTTCTGGAACTCAGGCGTAACAGAGGTCCCCCCTTATACCAAAGGGTACTTCAACAGAAATATTCAACAAAAAAGAAGAATCTTTGGTTTTCTGAGGTCTGATAAACAAGTACAACGGGGAACAATATTATAAGATGAGCTATCATTTCATGGCCACCTTGGCTTCTCTGGTAAAACCGAGCCCCTGAATTCCCTGCAAGACCAGAGCTGGGCTCATGTACGCCAGCGATTGAGGAAGGAGCAAAGAAAGAACCACTTTTTCACCTTAACCCCAAACCACAACTTTATTCCAGAATCATATTTTCTGGGAGTCTCCATTGAAAATGGTTTCACCCCACGGTCTCATCAGTAAGAAATCTAGAGGCAGACAGATTTGGAATTCATTCCTCTGAAACTCACAAAGGCCAGCGAAAAACAGAACCTGCTGATAAGTTTGTTTTTAAGTTGTTAATTGGTTTGGCTATTTAGATTTTCTACTAAATGCATGCAAATAACAGCCAACCTCAGGAAGCTTGCTAATATCTTAAAAAGTGAAAAGTGTACAACAGGAGACCGGGAGGCTGGCTCCACACTGTTCAAGGTCTCTTCCAATCTAGGGATTCTCAAATTTTCTGATATTACTTTTACTCCAGATGTACTTAAAAAAAATGTGGTAAGAGACACACAACAAAGTTTACCATCTTCACCCTTTACATACACGATTCGATGGTGTAAAGGATGTCCGTGGTGTTGTGCTCTCTCCGGACCGTCTTTATCTTGCAAAACTAAGACTGTACCCATTCATCAGCATCTCCCTGTCACCCCCTTCCTCAGCCTCTGACCACACCATTCTGTCTCTGTAAATCTGACTCCTTAGGGTACTTCAGATAAATGAAATCACATATCTGTCTTTTCGTGTCTGGCTTATTTCCCTGAGCAGAAAGTTCGCAAAGCTCACTGCTTTATAGCATGTAATAGGATTTTCTTTCTTGTTAAGGCTGAATAATATTCCATTGTACATCTACACCGCATTTACTTGATCCGTTCATCTGTCAACGGATCCTTAGACGGCTTCCCCCCTGGACTACTGTGAGCGGTGTTGCTGTGAACGGGGGTGCATAACATCTCCTCGAAACCTGCTTTTGGGGATACACCGGCCATGAGATTGTCAGACTGAGATCATTCTCTTTTTTCATTTTTTTGAGGATCAGCCACACCATTTGCCATAGCAGCTAAACTGTTCCACATTTCCACCATTTCCCCCACATCCTCACCAGCACTTACAGCTTTCTGGGTTTTTTCTGAGAGTGGTCACCCCAACGGATGTGAGGCTATATCCTCAGGCTACACTTTAAGGAAAGAAGAGGGGCCTGGTGACAGAGTCAGTGCAGCCCACGTCTCTTTATTAAAACACAAGCCAAGTGGCCCTCGGTCCTGTGCCCAGCGCCCTCCGTGGCTTCCTCCCGCTTGGAATAAGACCAAATTCCTTACTGTGACTGACAGGCCTTCTGGGGTGGGCCTCCTGTTCTCTCTCCCCAGCTCACCTTCTCCCTGGCCTCCTGCTCTCAAAGTTCCATGAGGCTAAGGCTTGGCCTCTCCTATCCATTCCTGACCTCCCAGCTTCTAGGACCGTGCCTGGCAATGCCCCATCAGCAGGCGCTGCAGGAAGGAGTGAGCCAGGGACCATCAGTGAGGGTTTTAGCTACCGCCATGCTAGCCAGTGAAAAAGAAGTAAATAAGATCCCATCATGCCACCCGTGTCGTCAGAGGCCGGCTGGCCACTCTGACTCTCCATGGGGAACGGAAGGAACTACTCACGTGAGTGTCCACGTCACCGGCAAGGATCCTGCTGTTCTTTAAGAACTCAGCCACCACGCTGTCCATCAGCTTATCAAAGGCTTCCACGGAGGGCGCCACACCTTGGAGAGGAACATTTAGTTATTCCCTGGCAGTCTAATGAGAGCCAGGCCTGCCTCGCACTAGGTAACGTGGCCCATGAATGTCCCGTCATCACCGCTAATGTGTTCCCGAAGTCATTCCCTGGCTCAACCCCGACGAACCGAGCACTTCTCAAGGGCTCAGGAAAACAGTGTCTTCCACCCTCCTGAGTGAGGACTTTTGCCCACAGCCTCTCATTTTCCTCTCCTCCAGCTCAGGTGGCACCCTCACAGGTGCAGAGGAGGAAAGGGAGAGGCAACAGAGCGTGTGTCCTGCCCTTCCCTGCTAGGGACGGAACAAAAGGCAAATCCCCAAACTGAACTGAGCCAGATTCACCCAAGGCCACTGGACTTTTTTTCTACAGGGACCTGTCCAGGTGCTAGGTCATCCTTACAAATAGCTACCAACTCTTTGTCCTGGGGGCCAAAATAAAATGAGCATGATGGACCCTGGGTAGGGAGGCAAAGACTGCTGACTCCACTCTTCCTGCTCCTTCCTCTGTCCCAGACGGAGGACAGGCGGCCCTGATGGAAAGGCAGAGACATGAACAGCCCACCGGGTTCTCAGTGCCTGTGACCCTAGAGCTGAAGTGACGACAGCCCAGCTCTGTGTTCTTTCCCTACTTTTTGATCAAATGAAGAAAACCTGGGTCTCTGACTTCCTGCCCCTAAGACTGAGAAACATAATATTGAGAAACTTAGACTTATAGACTGTTGATATCCAAACCCAAATCTAGCATTTCCTTTCTTCTGTTGTATGAATACATCATCACCCATAAAGCTAGAGGAGAAAGCTTCCTCCCCTCTCTCTTATTCCTACTTGCCCAGTTTTACCAGCTCAAAGGGGATGGAAATGTTCTGTACAGCCCTCTGCACCTATAAAGTTTCAAGCAGATGTTGAAACTGTGCTATCTTAAATGCAAAATTCTTGAGCATAAGAGGACACAAGCCCCAGCTGCCTCACGGGTTCACCTGGAAATGGAAAACCCTGTTTGCTGTCATGGAAGGGGCCCAAAGGTCTCCGCCGAGTATTTAAAGTGGGAGAAAGTTTTGGAAATGTGACAGAGGCCTCTACCTAGCAGAAGGTTCGGTGATGAAAGGGAATATTTTCTAATTTCCTTTCATCACTCTACTCTGCTCACACCTCCTCCGGGCAGCCTTTAATGATCTGTCCTCTCACCAGTCTGCACCCTTTGAGCATCTCTTAATCAAAGCATTTGCAGCTCTGAATAGTAATGCACGGAGACCAAAGGTTCCTGAGGATTAGGACTGTGTATAATTCATCTAAGATGTCCTCGCACCTCGCACCGTGTTTGTCACTTGGCAGGAATGCAAAAGTACCTCTTCACTTGTTAAGCTGGACTTATCTAATTATGGTGAGGGGGATAAGTGCGGAGCCCCACATCATAAAACACGTCATGACACACATAACAGCAGACCTTTGAGCTATGTGCACTATGTATTTGTAATGGATTATGTTCTTTCTAGAAATTTCTTTTAAAGTAAAACATAACAAAACAAAATATTTTTGGTGCTGGGGATCAAATTTGGGGCCCCGAGCATACTAGGCAAGTAACTCTACTACTGAGCCACACCCCCAGCCCCTAAATAAAAATTTTTTAAAATTTGACTCTAGGGACTGGGGTTGTGGCTCAGTGGTAGAGTGCTCATCTAGCATGCATGTGGCACTGGGTTCGATCATCAGCACCACATAAAAATAAAATAAAGATACTGGTTCAACCTAAAACTAAAAGATAAATATTTTTTTAAAAGAATGTGCTTTATTTAATTTTTTTCCCTAATCCTTAAAAATATTTGACTCTAGTTAAATAATAGTAATGATGATGTTTATATTTAAGGTTAAAAAGTTGTTCTTAAGAATTTTTTAAGAATAGAATTTAGGAAGCTACCAACATGTACTAATGAAGGAAAAAAAAATGTCAATGATGTTGTTTAGGACTTGTAATATATTCTAACGATGGGCCTCATTCAGACATTTTACTAATTATCTTCCTTATTAATTACCCTACTTCATTTCAAGTAGGATAACAAATTGCTAGCTAAGTTGTTTTAGAAAATATTTGCTTTAATAAACGGTTTGCAATGATGTGCTATATTAGAAAATATCTGTTTAAACACCAAATAATTAAATTATGTCCTCCAATTTTGCTAGCCTATTCATTTTCCCAGAAAAATTATTTTCATAAAGAAAGCACAAAATTCAGTCTACTACCCCTCTAGATGCATAAGATTCCAATCATTGATTTGATTTTTCTTTACTCAAGAGCATAGTTCAATCCTCAGAGGGTGGGTTTTGTCTTTTTTTTTTTTTTTTAATCACTCACAGACTTTACATTTGGGGTCAGCAACCTCAGGGAAATGTCTTTACTGGGGATGAGGTCAGGGCATAACGAAACAAAGTTACTGAAGAACATGTAAAGTATTTTCTTACCAATAAGACTGAGGAGTCTCCTAGACCCACTGCACAGCTAACAAAGACTTAAAATGAAATCATGAATGTGTTTCAGTGGTTGTGGAAAAAACTTCCAGACCCCTGGCAGCCGGCCTGCAAGCCCCGCCCCTCCCAATTCATTCAGGGCATTTTAATTTTCATTGTGTTCAGGGGGAAGAGACAGCCGGCACATTTGTGTTCACCCAGTAATTCCTGTCCCCTGGCATGTAACACAAGGCACGGCTCCAAATACGCCCGAGATTCTGGAAGCACCAATGGAGGTCTTCCCTGGGGAAGTGGATTCTGAAGCCTCCTCTTCTCCAAGGCTTTTCTCAGACCTCCAAAAGCTGACAGGCTTCAAAACGGGTCAGATAAGGAGGAGGTGCACGTGGGACAGGAACAGAACTGCCATGTTAAACACAGATTGCCCAGTTAAATCTGAATTTCAGAGAAGCAATGAATAAATTTCTAGTGTAAATATGTACCATGCAGTATGCCCAGGCAGTATTTGGGACACATTTATACCAAAAAAAAAAAAAATCTTCTTTATCTGAAATTCAAATTTAACTCGTGCCCTGTATTTTCACTTGTTAAACTGCAGACTTAGACAAGAAGGAAACTGGAGAAATTATTATAGATAATTTGAAGAGTCTGCCATATAGGGTACCCTCTTAGAGAAAGAGTTTTTTTGAACCTACAATTTTTAGGAATCTTTTTTGTTTAAATGTGGTGTTGGCCTATAGTTTTCAAAGAGTGAATAGGCAAGGTGACCATGGGAGGTGGCCCTGGCACATTTCTCAAATTTCCCTCCACATCAGACTGGCTTCCCTCAAAGCTGCAGTTCCTAAATGCAAGGACTTGTCTTAAAATCAACATCCGCAGGATAATTCCTTCCAATCACGTTGCCATTGAGAACATTTGTTTCTTTTCTTTTTCTTTTAATAATCACTTTAGATAATACAGCCATTGAGTATTGGAACAGCCATATAAACACTAAAACCAAGAATAATGACATTTGGCACATGGATTTTTACTCTTAAGAGGCACAGATGTTGGTAAATTTTTGTGGACTGCAGGTTGAAACTTTTAAAATGTTATTGCTTTTCATAATTGGTGCAAAAAATTTGTTCGTATTTCTGGAGAAAGAAAACTCATTTTTTTCCTTCCTTTTTTCAGGGGCTGCGTGCTTATGGCCACACAGAAAGGAAGGAGGAGGCACGGTGGCAGCAAGCAGGTGGACTGTTATCTGGACAATGAAACGATGAGGACAAAGTTAAGTGACCCACACGGAGACCAGCCATGACGGCTGTGTGGCCCTACCTCCATGGACGCCGTTCACCTCCCCACAGTTCCCAGGAGGCTTGTGTGACTCTGCAGACAGCTGCTCCAGCCGGCAGACGGCTCGCTCCAGTCTCTCCACCAGGCCCTGCATGTCTTCCATTCTAGAAGGACACACACACAAAGGGAGGCCACGTGAGCACCAGGGTGACACCCTTACACCTGCCCGCAGGAGGAAAATGAGAAGTCCTCTGAGCGGCTTGAATGACCGAAAGACCATCGCCACACGTCGTCGGGAAAGTACGTGAAATTCAAGAGAACACCAGAACTTGGAACAAAAAAATTAGCAAACAATTGAAAGCTTATTTTCTACCCAACTCAGTGCTTTTTACATGACGTGATATGTCAGACACACCACCCTCCTGTGCCTCACCCTCCAGCACCTGCTCTGTGCTTCCTCGTTACAAGATACAACTCAGACATGGTGCCTGCTTAGACGCCCACAAGCACATATCCCAAAATTAATATTGCCAACTCTGGTTCTGCTGAATGGTGGGGGAATATTTTAACTATTTCCCACAATTTTTTCTGGCAAAGCATTATTCCCCAGGGGCTGCTAAACCCAGGGATAATCCTTATTTACTGAGTAGTGAGAAAACCAAACAGCCCAGCACAGAACTGAATTTATGAAACTATGTGCCATGAAGGGGGGAGGAGAGTCCCTCCCCAAGGCCAGTTGGTTCCAGTGGGTTTCTATTGCTGAATCAGTTTAAATGAAAATGATCCTGAATGGTGGGCGATTTTTAACCAAAAATATTAGAAATGATTCTTTTCCTTGGATAAGGCTGCTGGCTATTTTGTAGTAAAATTTTGTGTTAGGTGTGGTGGATTTTAGAGACAGGCTCTTTCTTCAGTTACTCAGTATTCTTGCTGGAATAAATAGGAATTGAAGTGGACTAAGGGATGGGGGATAAAAGTGGGATTGGCTAGCCATCCCTTCCACTTCTAAACAGATATGTCTCTGTGCGTATTTATTTATAAACATATATGCACACATATTTTTATGTATTTGCTTGTTTATTTATTTTTTGGTACCAGGAGCACTTAGCCACTGAGCCACATCCCCAGCCACATCCTGAGACAGGGTCTCGCTAAGTTGCTGAGGCTGCCTTTGAACTTGTGATCCTCCTGCCTCAGCCTCCCAGGCCACTGGGATTATTACAGGCATGCACCATAATTAGCTGACCCAAACAAATATTTAAATGACTATATATGGGGTAAGTATGTTAAAATTATTGGTCTTAGAATTTACATTTGCATTCCTCTGGGGAGTGGAACCCACTCTAATTCAGGCGGTTCCGAGAGTGCCACTGTGTAGGCACCATGACCCTGACCACACCCACTTATGACCGCCTTTGGCACAACAGGGTAGATTCCCAAAGAGAATAAAACGGGCCTCCTCTTAACGGGTGCCCGGGGTTCTTCTCACTCTTAAGAACTTTCCGAGCATTACTCTGAGCCAAAGAGGAGCACTCTGCTTCTCATCCAGAGACGCGGCTGCCCCGGGCATGGGAAGCGGGCACTGCTCTGAGATGGGCAAACATTTCATTTCTCCTGGGAACCAGGATAATGCACTCCTGTTGGGCTCTGTATGCCATGCGCCTGGGGTTTCAATACCACGATGACGCGCCGCTGCGTGTTTCCAAGGCAAGGCTCTGCTCATCCAAACGTGTGTGCCTCTCTGTGATTCTGCCTCCAAATGTCAGTCATCAGATTTGGAGGCAGGGCTCACTGCCTATTTTGGAAAGTTATCTCTCTGAAAACTGCTGGCAGCCACTCTCTTAGAATATGGAGCAGTGTTCTCTGCACGGCCGAAACCAGCATCAAATCCTGAGGGGATTCAGAATTAGAAATTTCTCATCTATTCTTTTCCTCCTCACGTCAGAGCTTTTGATTCCACCGCAATAGAAGAGAGGGGGGGAAAAATAAAAAGGAAGAAGAAATTGAATTGAACCCTTTACGTAATCTTCTTGCAAGGGAACAGGGTATCTTTTAGGTGGGTGAAGGCCATTTGAGAAAGGATGAAAGCCCCTCAAATCTTTTAATAGTTGCCCATCTGTTCACAGTTATCTCTGTTCCCTGTTACCCAACTTGCCAAATGTTACCACCATGGACTTAGTCCTGACGGGGGGGGGGGGGGGGGGGGACACGTTTGCTTTGTTAGCAAGCTCCGGGCCCATAGGAAAGCACCAGCCCCCCCCCCCCCAGCAGCTCACAGAGGGAGCTGCCCTGGGAAGGCCTGTTACATTTCACACTTGAGACTGCCATCTCTGAGTGCTGCCTAATCAGACCCCCTGACAAGACCCACACTCACACCCTCTAATGGCGCTCCATATGGTGAGAGACAACGGGACTCAGCCCATAAACTGCGGGGCTGGGCAGATTGCTATGGAATGCATCAGATGTCATTCCGTGTAAAATCACCATGAGCAAGACCCAAGTCTTGCCACGGCTTCTCTAGAGACCAAAATGTGGCTCATACCATGAAGCTCGAAAGGGTTTAAAGTTTTAGAACAGGTTCTATGAGAAACTGAAAAATAAAAGAAAGAGTATACCAGGGGACATGTTAACACCTCCAAGAGGCTGCTGAGGTCCCAGCCCTCTCCTCCATCTCCCTCTCTCTCTCTCTCTCTCTCACACACACACACACACACACACACACACACTCGGCTGCTGTCGAGACCCTCAAGAATGAGGGAAAAAACAGAGCTGCAGATTTTCCAAATTCTTCCCGGGCACTTCCATCTGCCTTGGCTTTTCAAAGTGCATTTAGCCAGGTTTGGACAGGAGCCAGGATCTCAGAATGAGGCTGAAGAAGCACACGAGGTAGGCAAGGCGGATGCAGGCAGCAGGGGCAGGATGGGGCAGGAGTCAGAGCGAGGCGGCCTGGGGAGTCTGCACAGGAGCAGTGTGTGTGTGTGTGGGGGGCACGGCAAGATGGCTGGAGGGGAGAAGCCTAAGGAGCCGAGAACAGGAAGCCGCGTTGGCAGGTGGAGAGCCCAGAGACTCAGCCTGGTCCTGCTAGGCTCACTCATCCCCTTCAAGCACCAACCCGAGGCGAGAGCTTCCATAACCTGGGGCTTGGGGAGGATGCACACGCACGCCATTCCAGAGGACCAGGGTTGGAGAAGCGAGAGAGGGAGCCTGGCGCTTCACGGCTTTGGCTTTCTAAGGCCGTTTAAAGAAGCGAGGGTTGGGGTTCTTCTTAATTCCTCCTTTGGTACCCATTTTTGGGTGTTCTCTTTGGAGTTCCACTGCGATGAGAAGCCCACCCACCCTAGCTTATCTCCTTCTTATTATTACTTGCGCTTTCCGCACTTTTCCTTTTCTACCTATTTTTCTTTTAATGGACACATACTGTTTGGACCTACTTAAAGGTGACAGTATGATAACTCAGTGCGTGTTTGCAACGTGCAATGGTCACACCACGGTGATCGGCATCCCCTCTCCTTACCATTTAGCATTCCTTTGTGTTTGGAGGCTTGGGCTCCTCTCTCCCAGTTCTTCATTAAACAGATCAAAGTTGGTTGTCAGTTATAGTCACTCTACTGTACTGTGGAAAACTTGGACTTATTCTGCCCATGGAACCACATTTTGGTGCCCATCATCCAATCTCTCTCCCCACCCCCGCTTCCCAGTCTTTACTAATCATTATTCTACCGTCTTCTTCTTTGAAATCAACATTTTTAGCTTCCCCACATTTAAGTGAGAACACGCGGTACTTGTCTATGCATCTGGCTTATTTTGCTTAGCACCAAGTCCTCCACTGCCACCTGTTTACCACAAATGACAGGATCCCATTCTTTTTTATGGCCAAATACTATTCTAGTGTGTATATATACCCTACTTTCTTTATCCATTTCTTGTTCACATATCTTGTCCTTTTTTTTAAAGTTTAATTTTTTTTTCATCAAAACTATACATGAACAGAAAGAGTCAACAGTTCTACATGTCTCCTTTTTTTTAAGAGAGAGAGAGAGAGAATTTTTTAATATTTATTTTTTAGTTATCGGCAGACACAACATCTTTGTTTGTATGTGTTGCTGAGGATCGAACCCGGGCCGCATGCATGCCAGGTGAGCGCGCTACTGCTTGAGCCACATCCCCAGCCCGGCTCCTTTCTTTTTTAATTTATTTTTTAAATTCTCTCTCTTTTTTTTTTTTAGTGGTAGTCGAACACAATACCTTTATTTTATTCGTTTATTTTTATGTGGTGCTGAGGATCGAACTCAGCGCCTCATACATGTTAGGCGAGTGCTCTACCTCGGAGCCACCACCCCAGCCCGTTGCTCCTTTCTTTTTAACGGATACATAATAACATTAATATATTAATGGGATACCATGTGACATTTTGACATGTGGATACACTGCACAAGGCTTAAGTCAGGTTAGACACGTCGATCTCCTCAAGTATCTATAACGCCTTCATGGTGACATCAGTGAATATCCTTTCTTGCAGCTTTTCAGGATACAATGCACATGATTTTTACACAGGTGTCAGGACTAAGTCCATGGTGGTAACATTTGCCCCTTGTCTTTTTTTTTTTTTTTTGTCTCAAGAGTCAACCATTTTCAATTATTTTATCTATTTCTTTTGGCAACTACCTCCTTGTCTCTAAGTAACATGCTTCGTCCTGTGTCTGGCTTATTTTTCTTCTGTTGTGGCATTTTCCCTTGAGTTTCCACCCAAAACTCGAGGGTTGACTTATTTCTTGACAATCCCCACTAACTACGCATCTGCAAAAGAAAATCTCACAATCCTCCCAATTGTGTCCTGTCTCCGTTTTTGTGTGACGCCACTCAGCATCAGCACACTGTGCCTGTGCGCATTGAGCCACGAGGTGTACACAGCGGTCAGCTTTCCATGCTCTGCACGTCCTATTTCCCCAAAGTGATTATTTCCAGCTTCCTAGTCCCCGTGGACCTCACAACAGCTCACACCCCACCTCTTCCTCCTGCTCTTCCTCTGGCTCTTCCTCCATTCGACGGCGCCAACACACCTGGGCTTCTCTAGACTCCTGGGACACAGCTCTTCTGCATGTTGCTCCGACTCACGTGGCTGTCCCAGCAGGTGCTGCACATGGTGACCCAGGTCACTGCCCGCTCCAGGCTAGGGACTTCCCTCGCCTCTCTTAGGCTGTCTCACCTTTTCCCTGGACTCTGTGACTTTCTCTTTTCTGAGAAAAAAAAGAAAGGTCATATTTTTGACCTGCAAGTTTGAAAATATCTTTTTGATACTTGTTCAGTGATTGAGCTGAGGACAGGATTCCAGGCTGCAAGTTTCCCTCAGAATTCAAAAGGGATGAATTTGCGGCTTCAGGGTCACTGGACTGCTGCTGAGAAGTCCAAAGCCCTCTGACTCTTGACCCCTTGAGTACACCCAGCGTTTTCTTTCTGAAGGTAGATTTGGAGTCTTCTCTCTGAACACTATGACGATATGCTTTGTTGTCAATATATATTTTCTTTTCTTTCAGAGGTGGAGTACCAAGGATTGAACTCAGGGGCACTTGACCACTGAGCCACATCCCCAGCCCTATTTTATATTTTATTTAGAGACAGGTCTCACTGAGTTGCTTAGCACCTCACTTTTTGCTGAGGCTAGCTTTGAACTTGCAATCCTCCAGTATCAGCCTCCTGAGCCACTGGGATTACAGGCATGTGCCACTGTGCCTGGCTATATATATTTTCTTTATAAATGATTTTCAAGAGGCCCAGAAAATGTTGGAAGGTGGGTCTTGCATGTTGTTTATCTCTGAGTGACTTTATAAACCAAGTTGTTTGTTTCCAAATACTCCATACACTTCAGAATGGAGCCAGCCAGTATTCATTAATATGCTCTCTTGGAATAATAAGGTATCCTAAGAGAAAATATGGCTATTAGTTTTTAAATGTTCTGCCTCATTGATCATTTTACAAAAACCATCCTCGAAACCATCCAGGATATTAGCTCCTAACACCATCTGACTCCATGTCCAATGTCCAGTGTCACACCCCCAGTGCAATGACCGTGCAGAAAGACTCAGAGAGATGGGGTTTTATCCTTCTCCATAACAATTCCAGAAGCAGAGATTTCCACACACTTTCACACAAAGTCTCAAAGGTCTCGCTCGTCCTTAACCTGGATAGTACAGAGAGGCCATGACTTCGGAGTCAGACATACCAGATGTGTCCTCTGGCTCTTGTCAAGCAGAGGATTATGAGAAAAGAACTTAATTTTGCTTTGCTCCTGTCACTACCCATACATAGACTTGCTCTGAGGCATAAAGATGCACGTTAGCTAATGCTATAAGATACTCCACCTCACTGCCCCTCCGTGGCAATAGTCACAGTATTGGAAATGTTAAGCAGTCAACGAGAAAGTCCCATCAATGGAAGACACTTCATTTTTTTTCCTCTCCATTCACTTATTCTTACAATATTTCTGAGATTTTCTCAAGTCTGTGTGTAATGGTTACTAGAAAGTGATCAATTTGGTGTGTAACTAGTATTTTGTATTCTCCTCATAAGTGTTTTACGACTTCCTTCCTTTCTATGGTCCTCCACAAAGGACACACACGCACAGCCTCTGTGGAACCAGCTTTGGAAACGAGCATCCTTCATCCCCATATCACATCCAGACCACCTCATGCTCAGTGGTGAAGGTCTGCCCAGGTTTTCCCTAACTGGTTCTGATCAGTTGTAAATCCGGCTTTCAGAGCTGCTTGGAACACTGGCCCCCGTGCGACCCTGTAAATGGTGATAGGCCCAGAATAAGCCCAGTTGTCTGGATTTCCTCCCCAGCATCTGTAAGGCATACTGTCCAATTAAAATGCACCCTCTGCTTCCTCTCCTATTAGCACCTGTACACCTTCCTCCCCACCCCAAGGAGCCTGGTCCAGAGCTTTCCATGAGCTGGGGTCGTATCTCACTCTTCTCTGACCCTCCTGCTGGGTCCAGCATGGTGCCATATGCCTAGAGGATTCTATAAATGTTTCTTGATTGACTAATTAATTGGCTACCACTCACTGCCTTTTCCTTGCCTGCCCACTCGCTGGCGCAATCCCAGATGGGGCTGCAAGCCAGATTTTCACAGGAGAAATTTCCATTTAAAAGTAGGCATTAGATTAGTTTTTCCCACTTGGAACCACAGCAGCTTCCCCCTCCGGTGACTGAAAGAACAAGCTTGCTCCCTCCAGATAGAAACCTCTAAGTCTTCCGGGGCTCCTTTTGCTTTAGGATTTCCATTTTTAAAACAAACTCCATGTTGTTCAAAGGGCTCTGTAAATTCCTCACAGCGAGCTCCTGAAATAACTAAAGGGGAGAACATTTTCATGTTGATAATAAAAGGTTTCCTGATTGCGGTTCAGAGTGCTGCTCACAAAGTCCAAGATGCCATCCGAGATGGCAAAGGAGGCTCAGATACAGGGGTTCTGAAGACCACGAGTCTAAGATTAAGCAGGAAAAGACTGGAAGGAACAGGAAATCGAAGACTCTCAAACCTTTTCTCACAGTGAGTGCAGGCAACTGGTTCATAGGAGAACTCTGCAAAAAGCCAAGTCACTATGGTGGTTCCTCTGGAAGGGCACTACAATTCAAACGTATTTGTTCAACTACCATGAAACCACACTCTTTTTCCATGATGTATCAATGACTGCCTTTCTTTTCCAGGAAACCATCACTCAGGCTTAGGGGACGTAGGGGAGAAACAAGCATCATAGTGTCCATTCACCCGTCCACTGGCCAGCTCAGGGACCATGTCTGCTTTATTCACCCAGTCAGCACCCACCCTCGGCTAGGCATGATGCTCATGTTTCAGAGGCTGGGGTTGATTGAAGTACCTTTCCTGCCCCGCTGTGGTGGGAGGGAGATGAGAGCAGACCCCACTCACTCACGCAGGGAGCTGCTTCCCAAGGCCCTGCCTTCCCTTCCTAGTGTTCACCTAACTCTCCTGCAGAGCATTTCTGGAGCCGGCTTCTCACCAAACAGCAAACAGCTGCTGCTTTAGTTAGGATCTGAAACGTCCCTCCCCCCCCCCGCAAGTCCCTGTTGGAGGCCTGGTTCCCAGTTTGTGCACCAGTGGGAGCTGTTAGGAGGTGGGACCTACTGAAGGAAGTGAGGTCATTGGGGGTGTGGCCCTTGAAGGGCTATGGGGACTGCCCCTTCTTCTCTCCTCCACCTCGCTGATGGGAGCAGCCTCTCCTGCCATGTGCCCCCACCAGGACCTGCTAGGCTGCCACAGGCCCAAAGCAACAGGGCGGAGCAACTGCAGATTGATAACTCTGAAATCACGAGCCAAATAAACCATTTCTCCTCCTAAGCTGTTCACCTCAAGTGTTTTGAGACAGTGATGCAAAGCTACCTACCACTGCCACGAGTTTTCTTCTTTTATTTTATTGCAAAAAATGTTTCAAGACTCTGTTTATAGACAGTGTGATCAGAATAGGGGAGACCTCGATGCCTGCGTCCTCTGTGTCCACTGCTTCAAGGTCCTTCCTGGCACTACTGACCCATCCCGCAAACCCCAAGTCCTTCCAGAGGAGGTGCAGAGTCCCACGGATCAGGGGAAATCCTCCTGTCCTCTCCATCAACCCACCCACCCAGAGTGGAACCCAGGAAGGCAAACTGAACCCCCAGGTGGGGAAATGGCCTCCCCAGCACGTGAGCTCTCCCCCTGGTGGGATCGCCCCTCAGAACCATGCCTGGCGGGTCTTGTGGTATAAGTAATTCTGCTCTGGGTTGAAAGCTCTGAAGATACAAATGAGGACTTGTCCCTTGATGAAACAGAAAAAGCATTATTGAGATCAAAGAATCTTCACCACACCCTTCAGTGACAGCCTACGTACTCCTGGGCGCCCTGGGTAGATTATTTAACTTGTTGAGTCTCAGTTACCCTATTTCCAATCAGTGAATTCCTTTCTTATTCTTCACTCATTAAGTTAAGAAAAACTGTCTGTGAACATGTTCTGAGCTGTGGCTTGAGCCCCTGAGGCTACACGACAGGGTGGGACACAGACTGCACCTTCAGGGCCCCCAGATCTCCTTGAGGAATAGACAGTTCAGCCATGGGGTCAAGCCAGCCCATCACAGGGAACTGAGCCCAGTGGGATCTGAGGCCGGGAGAAGCCCACGTATGTCCAGAAGGCTGGTTCTGTGCCCCCTTGGGTGGTGGAGCAGAGTCAGGATGGAGTCATAAAATCACAATTCATCCCCTATTCCTCCACCATGAAGTGGAGGGAGCTCTCTCGGCTAAATGTGTGGTAGGAACCCTTCACCAAAAAAGAGCTCTCTCTAACCCCTCAGTGGCCCTTTCTAAGTGCCATGCTGTCTGGGAAGCTCTTTCTATTCCTGTGTCCTCACTCTGACCTTGTGACCCTTATGCCCTGGAGGAGGTAGAAGTCAACAAGCTGCTTCTCAGAGGCCCCCGAGGGCCACATTCTGGCACTGAGAAAAGAAGAGCCACAGAGATGCTGGTGGGGAGGCTACTACACACAGCCTGTTTTCCTTCCACCAAGTGATCATCATGCTCCCTTGTACTCAGCATATATAAAGAGCTCTTGCAACTCAATTATAAGACAACTAGAAAGACAATATAAAATAGATGCTGGTGAGAATGTGAAGAACATGGACCTCAGGCACTGCTGGGGCTGCAAAGGGGTGTGGAATAGAAACTGGGAGTTCCTTAAAAAGTTCAGCACGTATTTCATTTGAATCAGCCATTCTATTCCTCAGTGGATACCACATATCCTCGATGTCTTGCTTCCAGGTGAGGCGATGCCAACAGGAGGAAAATGAAGAGGAGCAGGTCAGCCCTGGAGGACGAGGGTGACATGTCCACAATGGCATTAGGTGACAGGTGGCAGCTTGGGGGCCATCTGCAATTCCCTCTGGAACACAGCTATGATAAGAAGCACCCCCCAGGTTCTGGGGGAGATGAAAGGAGGTGAAGAAGTGAACTTTGTGAACTAGAAGTGACCCTCCGTGTCGTTATTCTAATCTCTCCACAGCTCTGTGCTTGGCACCCATGAGTCATAGTTCACAGGTCACCAACCCTTCCATCCCCAAGCACGACGGACGGCCGTGACCCCTCACACACCACGCTGCGGAGACCCTGTCAATGAGCAGACCCCTGCGGGGACACTGCTGCCTGGAGGCACCGGGGGGCATCATTCTGTGTGGTCAGTCGCTTCTCCCAACATGACTCGAAAACTCTGAATTCATTAAATCCTGCCATCCAGCGATAAGAATGCCCTGTCTCTCTAGAATAGTGACTAATAAGGTTTGCCGAAAGCCCTTCTAATCCCATAATCCATGGCATTCAGAAGATTAATACGTAATTGAATAACAGTTCCAACAACTCTTTAATAAGAAAAAGAAAAACCTACGGATCGGCCCCAGGGGCTGGACCCGTGTTATGCTGTTATGCGGAGCTCTCCACCTGGGGGAGTGTGCTCGCTGGGCGTGGAGCAGCCGGGTGGTCAGGTCCTTTGGTCCCTCTTGCTCCCAGCCTCCTGGGTCTATTTTTATGCTTGATTTCAAATGATGACTTCAACAGAGTGTTTAAACAGTGCTGTGGGCGACCCCAAAGACTAAGAGATTCTTCTTTTGCTCTTTGGACCTGGGAACCCAAAGTCAAAGGGGAAAGAGAGAAAGAGGGAAAAAGGGAAAGAACAGAATAAATGGTGGGTGTGGGAGAAACAGCGGGGGAAGGAATAAAGGGAGTCATCAAAAAGGGGGGCTACAAGGGGAGATGGAGAAGGAGCAGGCCCACATTGGCCTATCCCTGAACTGCCTTCAGAATGCAAAAGCAACCGCTGGATTCTGAAAGGACAAGCTGGAGCTGAGGAACTGAGGAGAAGAAGCCAACTTGAAAAAGCCACCCAGTAGGGAGGGAGGATCTCAGCTTTCTATTACTATAACAAAATGCCTAAGATAATCAACTTAAAAAGAGAAAAGGTTTATTTTGGCTCATAGTGTTGGAGGTTTTCATTCCACGGTTGGTCGGTTGTCCCCATTGTTTTAGGGCCTGGATGAGGCAGCACATCACGGCTGGAGCCCAGGGGTGGACGCCGATTCACCTTAAGACCAAGAAGAAAGAGGAAGAGGAGGGGCCAGGGTTCCAGTATCTCCTTCAAGGGCACACCATGAGTGATCAGAAGATTTCTCCCCAGGCCCCACTCCCTAAAGTAGCCCCAAGCTGGGGAGTAAGCCTTTAACACACGGGCCTTTGTGGGACATTAAGAGCCAAACTGTAGCAGGAAGCTGGTCCTGGTGAACCTATGCCCATAGTCCCAGCTACTCAGGAGGCTGGGGCAGGAGGACTACAAGTTCATGGTCAGCCTTAGCAACTGAGTGAGACCCTGTCTCAAAATAAAAAGGGCTGGGGATGTAGCTCAGTGGTAAAATGCCCCCAGTTAAATAAATAAAGAAGACAGACAGACAGACTACACACATGATGAGCTAAAAATTGAATCTTCAACATCCAACAGGAAAGAAGGTAGAAAGAGGAGAGAAAAAGGAATTGTAATCATAAAATATCACTGTCTGAATAGACACCCTGTGAATTAGTTTTTTTTTCTTCTGTGACTAAAAGATCTTACCCAAACAATTATAGGAGAGGAAAAAGTTATATTTGAGGGCTCATGGTTTCAGCCTCCTTAGGAGGCTGGCTCCATTCCTCAGGGCTCGAGGTGAGGCAGAACATCACGGTGGAAGAGTGTGGTGGAGGGAAGCAGCTCAGATGATGATCAGGAAGCAGAGAGACTCCACTCTCCAGATACAAAGTCTATACCCCAAAGCCACACCCCCAGAGCCCAGCTCCTCCTGCCACACCCCCTGCCTCAGTCAGCACCCAGTTAACCCCATCAGGGGATCGATTCACTGATTGGGTGAAGACTCTTACAACCCAATCCCTTCTCCTCTGCACCTTCTTGTGTTGTCTCACACGTGAGCTTTGGGGGGTGCCTCACATCCAAACCATCACGCCGTGTCTCAAAACAAAAAGGACTAGGGATGCAGCTCAGTGGTGCAGGGCCCCGGGGCTCAATCCCCAGCACCAAACAGGAAAAAGGAAGAAAAGCAAAAACTCTAACAGGGAGGTGCAGCCTCTGAAAGGTGGCTGGTTGTCAGGAAGGGTCAAAGGAGTCCCCTCTGAGCTCTCTCTTCCCCACATGCCCACTTGCCCTTCCGCCTCCCGCCAGGCTGGGGGAAGCAGGAAGGCCCTGTCCCACTCTGCCATGGTGCCCTTGACTTTCAGCTGTTTCTTTGTCTCCTCTTTTCTCTCCAGGTTATTAACCTGGAACTGTGCAAGGGGTGTATGTCCCAGTAACGTCCCCCAGCCGCGCATGTGTGAACCAAAGCACGTTATAAACCACAGCTAAGCCCCAGGCTGACCCTGAACAGTGCATGCATGGGACCCAAAGCCACACAGCAAAGCTTTGGAAATGGAACCGACGTTGGAACCGTTGCCACAGCATACAAACAAAACGGCTGCGATTGGCTGGTGAAACAAAAACTCGAGCATTTTCCAAAGGTCCCAAATCTCACAATATAACACTCAAGGTCCAAAACACAGTCCAAAAATATCTGGCATGCACAGGACCAGAGAGACACAACCAATTCTCAAGAAAGAAGATAATCAATAGATGACGCAGACACTGGGATCATCAGACAGATTTACAGAAACTATTTTAACTGTGACTGAGAAAATGAAGGTGAACACTCTTGAAATGAATGGAAAGGCAGAAGGTCTTACTAGAAACACAGAAACCACAAGAAAGACCCGAGTGCAAATTCTAGCATAGCAAAATATAATGACTACAATCAAAAGTATACTGCATGGGCTCAATAACAGACAGGAGATGACAGAGGAGAGTGTCCATGAATCTGATGATACTATTACCTCTGTCTCAGATCAGAGGGAAAAAATACTGAAAAAATTAACAGTATCTGAAAGGCTGTGGGACCACACTAACGTTCTAATATTAATGTCCCAAGTCTCAGGGGAGGAGAGAGAAATCAAGGTAGAAGACATATTTGAGGAAGCAATAGCTTCTAAATTGGTGAAAGACATACATTTACAGATCCAAATAGCACTGTTTTGTTAGTTCTTTCTTTCTTTCTCTCGCTCTCTCTCTCTCTCTCTCACACACACACACACACACACACAGCCTTACAATGAGTGTGGCCAAAGGGGAAAAAAATAAAGAAGAGTCAAGTAAGACTTTAACCACCTAAATAAATAAATAAATAAATAAAATGCAAAGGGCCAGCATCCTCTTTGGGGAGGTTTCATATAAGTATCTTTAGTTTGCAAATGTCCTCCATGAGTCTTGCAGAACAAGGAGTCACTAGAACTATGTCAATAAGTAAGTTGATTCGTTTAATATTAGGATCATTCGAGGACCAAGCCAAAAAGGTAGACAAAGGAACCGAAAACACACATGGGAGAAAAGACAGCCTCTTCAACAAACGGTGCTGGGAAAACTAGAAATCCATATGCAGCAAAATGAAATTAAAACCCTGTCTCTCACCCTGCATGAAACTCGACTCAAAGTGGATCAAAGACATAGGCACTAGAACAGAAACCCTGTGCCTAACAGAAAAAAAAGTAGACCCAAATCTCCACCATGTTGGCCTAGGACCTGACTTCCTTAACAAGACTCCTAAGATGCAAGAAGTAAAATCCAGAATCAATGAATGAGAGGGAGGGCTGGGGTTGTGGCTCAGCGGCAGAGAGCTCACCCAGCACGTGTGAGGCACTGGGTTTGATCCTCAGCACCGCATAAAAATAAATAAACAAAATAAAATCATTGTGTCCAACTACAACTAAAGAATACATGAAAAATAAATGGGATGGAATTGAACTGAAAAGCTTCTTCTCAGCAAAGGAAACAATCAATAACATGAAGAGAGAACCTACAGAATGGGAGAAAATCTTTACCACACACACATCAGATAGAGCACTTGCCAATGTCTTGGCTGGGCACAGATCACGAGCCACTCACAGCTTTGTAGATTCAAACAGCAATTCTTTATTCCCGAACTCACACGGGCCTCTACACACATTCTGGGGCAATCCCAGTTCTCTGCCGCCCAATTCACCTACTCCACGAGGCTTTCTTTTCCAATTTACTTTCTGAATCTCACAAGAACTCAACGGGAGCTCAGGCAGCAGGAACGCCCTAATCCCAGTAGCAATAATCTTCAACCTCTAACTTCCCTAAAATCCCTATTGTCTTAAACCGGGAACGCCCTAAACTCAAGGAGCGGGATACTTCCTCAAACCTGGTCAGCTCTAAACCCGGATCCGCCTTGGTCCTTGAGCAAGGTCACCTTACATGCAATGTCAACAGTGAAATCCATTTAACATGGGGTACGCTAGCAAGGAAATTTTGATGCGTCATTCCTACTTGGCAATGGCCCTCAGCAAGCACTAATTTAAAAAAAAAAACAAGTAACCGATCAATAAATGGGTTAAGGAACTGAACAAACACTTTACAGAAGAAGAAATACAATCGATTAACAAGTATATGAAAAAATGTTCAAATCTCTAGCAATTAGAGAAATGCAAACCAAACTACTCTAAGATTTCATCTCACTCCAGTCAGAATGACAATTATCAAGAATAAAAGCACCAATAAATGTTGGCAAGGCTGTGGGGGGAAATGGTACACTCATACATTGCTGGTCAGACTGCAAATTGGTGCAACCACTATGGAAATCAGTATGGAGATTCTTCAGAAAACTTGGAATGGAACTGCCATTTGATCTAGTATCCCTCTCCTCGGCTTATATCCAAACGACTTAAAAACAGCATACTACATTGACACAGCCACATCAATGTTTATAGCAGCTCAGCTCATACTAGTTAAACTATGGAACCAACCTACATGCCCTTCAACAGATGAATGGATGAAGAAGAGGTGGTATATATACACAATGGAATATTGCTCAGCCTTAAAGAAGAATGAAATCATGGCATTTGCAGGTAAATGAATGGATATTTCATGCTAAGTGAAATAAGCTAACCCCCTAAACCCAAAGGCTGAATGTTTTCTCTCATATGCGGATACTAATTCACAATAAGGTGGGGGAGCTAGGGAAGAATAGAGGTACTTTGGATTAGACAGAGGGAAGTGAAGGGAGAAGAGGGTATATGAGGGTAGGAAGGACAGTATAATGAACAGGACATTGTTACCCTACATGCATATATGATTACATGATCCATGTGATTCTCCATCATGTACAATGAGAGCTTATACTCCATTTATGTATGATGTGTCAAAATGCATTCTACTGTCATGCATGACCAATTAAAATAAATAAATAAATAAATAAATAGGTTTCCACATTTATGGATCCTCGATTTTTGCTCAGAAATCAGGAAGAGGCAGGGCAAACCATAAGAGTTCTCACATTTTTACTTGAATCAAGCCTAAAAGAATTTTGCGAAACCCTGTTGCACATTTTTAGATTGACACATATTTTTTTTGCCAAAATATGAATAGTTGCAAAGGATATAACTGCCAGCACCCTGTAAATATTGACATGTAATAGAGAAATGATTTTACCACTCATCAAAATTATATCCGATGAAATCATCATTATTCATTTTGAAAGAATACATGGGCAGGTTGCTCTTTAATGGTCATAAATTGTGCAGAATTCCACTTTCCCCTTGAACTTACACTTTCTTTCTCCTTGCCTTATAGAAGTTCATCCTCATTTTACGTATTTTGTGGTTTTAGGTCCTTTACTTACTGTCCTACTGTACTTTTCTGTATCAAAAACTTATTTCAATTTCAATTTTAATTCAGGGTAAAAGTATCTTTTAAAGTTCTTCTGATACCATTGTTACTATTATTAGAACCCAACTTATCAAAACACAAATCACAAATTTTAACAAATAGTCACTTCCATTGCAAACCCCTCTCTTCTGAGTACTTTTGTTTTTCAAGTATCTTGTGCATATGTGGATAAGTGTACTTATTATGAGAATGGGTCAAGGTTGGGCCTCGATTTGATTCATATCATTTTAAAAATCAGTGTAAGGGTGGGATGTGTAAATGCAGATGGAAGAAAAAAAATTATTATAAAAATGCCATTCAATTCTTTGAATGCCTCCTGAGTTATATGCTAAAGATCACTTGATGGTAAAATACGGAAGATTATTTTAATTATCACTGTAAGAATAAATCAGGAAAGACAAAGTTGGTGAGCACCCTACCTGCTCATCCATCTGGGTTATGCCAGCCATTCACTGCCTTCAACTAGGCTATTTTACAGCTAACTCTACAGAGAGAAATCAACATGTGAAAAATAGACAGTAAGGAAAATAGCTACTATATATATATATATATATATATATATATATATATATATATATATGCAAAACCAAACCAAAACACCTTTATCCAGTGGAAGATCAGCAGTCTTCAGCCTCTCACTGAAAGAAGCCAGTTTCACATATTAAGCACTCGGTTCGATTCTCAGCACCGCATATTTATTTATATGAATAAAATAAAGTCCATCGACAACTCAAAAAATACTTTTAAAAAGTGGTTTCCTTTGAACTGATTCAGTCTCTTGTTTTAAAAGTAGGTTTTAAAATGTTCATTTTTATTTGTATGAGAGTCATGATTTTGTTTTAATGTTTATCCTTTTACTTCAGTTTACAATGTGTCTAGACTGACCAACCGTTTTACTTTGTTTTTTTTCAGATAAGGATTTAGAAAACCCACGATTTGCAAAAGGATCTCTGTTCAAGCATTAGAATCACCCACTTCCTCATCCCCAAAACTTAATATTCTGAAATGCCCTCCCTTTTTGCTCTTCCCACCCACTAGATATTCACCCTCTTGGGCAAAACAAGTTACCAGCACGGGTTAGAGACGGAACTGGGAGGGGGGCCATGGAGGTAAGAGAGGTAAGTCTGGGAAAGGAGGTGAGCACTGCCCCCTGGCAGGCCCTCTCGGGAGGGTCAGTCTTAGGGAAAAGTGCAGGCAAGAGGTGAGGAGGGGGATGATTTCTCAAAGCACTTGTGTTCACGCAGCTCTGGGAGCCGTTGGGTGTGGCACGTGCACGTGGCAAAAGGGCTGCTGATCTACAGTGAGAAGCATGAAAAGTGTCTCACCTTGCTAAGGTGACGACATGACCCATCCTGGATGCCACCCACTTGAAGCTTGATGTCAGGAGTCACTGCTTTGGGCGGTGACTCAGTCAGCACCAGGCATGGATGGGTTAACGCCTTTACTGAGAGGGAAGAAGGGGTGAGGGATGGGTCAGTGGTGTTATAATGCAGGGCTGCCCCACATGCCCGGCCCCTTGTGCACGTGGTCACCTCCGGGTCCACTTCTCCACCATCAGGTGACCCATCGCTGTTAGGTAGGTAGTAATGAGCAGTAGAGGGCCACAGGGTTCTCTGAACCGCCTTTAACCAACAATCAAGTAACTTGTAGAAAATCAACAGGCGAACGAACCCAAGAAACACGTCAAGAAGAAAAGATCCAGGGGGCTAAGTCCTGACGGGTCACCTGGGGTTACTGTGCAGTTCGGCTTTGAGGTCACAGGTTTCTCAATGTATTTCAGAAGGTAAATTTCATTCCAAGGGCACTGAGACAGTTTGCTGGTGCACTGACCACAGCACCCACATTGACACAGGATTGGCTTGTAGATGAAGCCCCCACTGAATGGCATGGAGGCCAGGACAGTTCTGGAGAGAACCAGCAAGGGTCAAAAACCCCCCTCCCCAATGTGAAGGAAGAATTACACATGGGATTGGTGAGGACTGCAGAGGGTGGACCCCAGTCCTCTAGGCAAACATCAAATGGTGATAAATTTGGAAGCAGCACCCAGCCAGGACTACACCTAACACTCATGGCTTAGAGGTCTACGGAACCTGCTTCTGGAAATCCTGATTGGCCAGTTCCCTTGGTATGGCCCAATGTGACTGCTTTTCATTGCCAGAGAGTAAAATCATAAACTTATCTCAAAAGAACCCAGGAAGTCTTCTAAATGGAAACAAGATAGGAAGGAATGGAGACAATCACTGGCATAGATCTTTCTAGTTAGGTTCCGGCTCAGACATCGTCTTCTGTTCATGGCATCTTCCTTCGCTGATGTGCATTTCTTGGTCCCCAGTGACAGATGCTGAGCACGGAGTGCTCACTCAACATCGAGACCATGAATAAGTGATCAATGGATCCCAGACCTTCTCTGGATTTGTACGTGGAAGGACAGAGGTTATTTTCTCACTATACTGTGCACAAATTCAGATATAAGACATCCAAGATGTCCAGGCACTAAAAGATCTGCCTTTGGTGTCTCTGCAGAGGTCACATTGTCCTCATAACACTGCCACTGAGACCACCTCACCTCCATTTTCAGCCTCCCAGACCCCTCCTGCCCTTTAGTATCCCATCCCATCAATGCAGATTTTAAAACAGACTTTTAGGTTACAGAATGGCCTTCAAAGTCTGAGAACTGGAGACTCAGGAGGCCTCAAAGTGTGCCCAGTCCATCCATTCATCGGAGTGTGTGACGCTGTGAGAAGCAGGACTACTGGACCCTCTTCACTTGGCAAAGGGGCCAATGAGAAGCCCAGGATTCTTAGACAGATGTCCAGTTACTAGACAGGGCACATGAAGACCCCATTCATTACTCAAAAGTTCTGCTTTTAGGCAGCTTACTGTGTCTCTCTCTCTGTGGGGCAGGAGATTTACAGGGGGGGGGGAACTATTAAATAATTTCTTGAGAGAAGAAGCCATGTTTTCCTTGAGTAGAAAAAGAATCTATAAAGAGAAAAATAAAACAAGACAAAATTCCTCTGGACAAAAAAGCTCATGTACTGAAAGGTGGAATATGGTATCACTTGCACGAAGGAACCCAGAATGCGCAAATTCAGGCGGGCAGAGAGTGGAGTGGTCTGGGGCGCTGTCCTGTAATGGGCACAGAGCTTCAGCTTGGGATGAGGACAAAGCTCTGGAGGTGGGCAGTACTGATGTGAAGGGACTTAGTCAAACAGTTACTAAACACAAGTAAAAAGTCATTTTCATTGGAAGTCTCTATACTTGAAAACGATTAAGATGGTGAATTTTATATTATGTGTCTCTTTCCACAACAAAAAGAAATTCTTTTAAATGCTTTATAATCGCCTGTTCTGGCCTATGGGTGCTTCCTCCCTTCCTAAGTCATAATATCTGAATAAACTGCAAAATCTCACAGCCTGAATCAGAAGCTGCCCAAATAACTGATCAGCTTGTTGTTATCAGAACAACTAAATCACAGTAGAATCCTGGGCTGCAGCAAGGTCCACAATACATGGAATGTTTTAGTGAAGCTTACTGACCCTTCCTGTACCTTGCCTGAAGTAATGCCCCTTTGATTTCGTAAGGTTGTCTATCCTAAACCTACGACGTCTAAAAGGAGGTGTTCATGAGTGACTGGGTAATGAGATCATACTGGGGAACTCAGTTGTGAATTTTAGGTTAGTGTTTTCCCACTAAGGCATCAGAAAACATATTAGACCCACGCCTGTAATCCCAGCGGCTCAGGAGGCTGAGTCAGGAGGATCACAAGTTCATAGCCAGCCTCAGCAACTTAGCAAGGCCCTAAGCAACTCAGTGAGGCCCTGTCTCTAAATAAAATATTAAAAGGGGCTGGAGATGTGATTCGGTGGCTAACCACCCCTGGGGAAAAAAAAAAAAAAAAAAAAGTAAACACATTAGATTTGGAATTTAAATAGATCAGAAGCAAGACTCTCAGAATTAGTCACTTCATCTTGAGTTAGATGAATGAACACAAAGGTATACACCACCAACATGGAAAATGACAGAGAAACAACCTTTGTTTTTTTGCCAGTAAAATATATGACATCTTCACGTTCCCACAGATGTCCTGCCCAGGCACATGAGAAAGCGCTTTGAAAGCAGCATTGTTGGAAACAGCAAAACACAGGCGGCAACTCAGAGGCCTGTCAATAGGGAACGGCTAAATAAATGACGGAATATTTGCCAAAATTTATTATATAACTTCAAATAACAACATGGGTGACCTCAAAAGCTTAACATTGAGTTTAAAGAAAGTGAGATTAGCCAGGTGAGGTGGTGCATGCTTGTAATTCCAGCAACTCAGGAGGCTGAAGCAGGAGGATTACAAGTTTGAGGCCAGCCTGGACAACTCAGCAAGACCCTGCCCCAAAATTAAAATAAAAAGGGCTGGGGATGTGGCTAAGGGATAAAGCACTGGGTTTCAATCTCCAGGACCAGAAGGAAAAAAAAGGTAAAGAAAAAAAAAGTAAAAAGAAAAAAAAAGGTGAGATTATATATTACTTTCTTATAAATCAAAACCAAGTAGAACTTAACATATGTTGTTCAGGAATTTGTACATGACATAAAACTGTTTCACAATTAAAGCAAGGAATGATTAACTCAAATGCAGGGTTGGCAGGGACATGGGAAATGACCCGGGGGAGGAACGCAGGTGCAGCCAGGTAGGTGAGCGCCCAGTTTTTTCTCCCCGGAGCCTCTATTCTCCCTAACAGCTTTATTGGCATGTTTTTCACATACTGTACAATTCACCCACCTAAGGTGTACAATTCAATTATTTTTAGTACATTCACAGACTCGTGCAACCATCACCACAATTTTAGAAAATTTTCATCAGCTCAGGAAGAAATCCTATCCGCTTTATTACTTTTTTAGAAACTCACCTCCAACTTCAGCCCCAAGGGATAATTAACTAATCTACGTTCCAACTCTATAGACGTCCTTGCTCTGGACATTTTCACCCGAATGGCTCATACAGTGTGTGGCCTTTTGTGACTGGCTTCTTTCACTTAGCATGGTGCTTTCAAAGTTCACCCCTGCTGATGTAGCGGCACTTCTCTCCTTTTTATGGCTGAATCATATGCCATTGTACAGACAGACCCCATTTTATCTACCATTCATCAGCTGATGGACATGTGGGTTGCCTCTGCCTTCTGGCTATTTTGAATGGTGCTGCTATAAGCATCTGCGCACAGGTTTTTGTGGGCATGTTTTAATTTCTCTTGAATACATACCTACAATGGAACTGGCAGGTCATACAACACCATTTAACTTGAACTGCCAAACTGGTTTCCAACGTGAAGGCAACATGCTACATTCCCCTGAGCAGTGCCTGAGGCTTCCAGTGTTTCCTCCCTCACCCACTTTCCTAATTACCTTCCCCTTTTATGACTGCTGTCAGCCAGAATCAAGAAGTTATGCTGTGACTTGCATTTTCCTGATGAATAATGATGTGGAGCATTTTTTTTTCATGCATTTATTGGTCATTTGTATATCTTCTTTAGAGAAATATCTATTCAGATCTTTTGTCCAGTTTTAAATTGGGCTACTTATCTTTTATTATTGAGTTTTAATAAGTCTTTATATATTGTGGATATAAGTCCCTCTCATCAGATATGATTTTTAAATATTTCTTCCCACTCGATGAGCTATTTTTTTCAAAACGATCTAGTTCTTAAGCCTTAGTTTTAAACTGGTGATGGGTGGTAATGGGCTCGTAGGTGTTCATTTGAACATAATGTTCCTAGGTTACATAGATTTATTAACATTATTTTTATGTATAAAATATCATATAATTGATGAATTAAAAACAAAACTTCTTGTATAACGATAAATATTCAAAATGAAAGACCATAAGGCCCCCAAATAAGTTAATGCTCTTCTTGAAGGTGTTTAACTTAACTCTTTGGGTATAATTTTGGCACTTAGAAAATCTAGCCCATTAATCCTTTCAAAAGGTTCCTTTCTAACTCAGGGTGGCAGGAAGGCAGAGTCCAGCCAGCAGGACCAACCTACTCTCCTCTCTTCTCCTGTGTATTTTCCCTCCTCCCCTAAGCTAAGAATAGTATTTTTACATTTTTTTTTAGTGCCTGGGGGGAAAAAAGAATATTTTGTTCCTGGTGAAAAGTACGTGACTTTCAAACTTCAATATCCACAAATAAAGTGAACCATGGTTGCACCATTCCTCTATATGTTATCTTTGGCTGCTTTCAACCTATGACAGCAAAACCTAATCATTACTAAAGAATCCACATGGCCAGCAAAGCCAACATATTTACTCTCTGGGTTTTTACTCAATAAGTTAAATTATTTCTTGTTTCAAAGAAAAACAGACAACACCTACTTCCTATTAGCAAAGCACCTTGGTAACTATCTTCATGATTTCTCAAAGTCAGCTTCTTTTTCTCTTTATCCTTAGTAAATAGTTACATGGCCCCTTGATTCTAATTTTATTAAGGATTTTTAGATTTGGGGATCCATGGAGAAATCAGCTTTTCTTGCAAATATACAGTCTTGTCAAGTTATGGTCACACTTAAAACTATTCACCTGATTATTTACACAAACTTTTACTGCCTATTCACAATACACTGAGTCAATTTCTATGGACTGTTATACCACCCCCACACCCTCCTTGCCCTCAATATGCTTACAGTCTAATTAGACTCTAACAACATAATTACCCTAAAGATCACACTTATGTTGTAATCCTTCCCAAAATGGACCTAGACGTTTTATCAAACATTGTAAGGCACATTCCTTAAATTAAAAGAAATTTGGACAAGCAGAAGAGATACAGGCTCTACCAACAATTCTGGTAAGCGGTGGTGCCTGAGTCTCACAGGCTTCTGCAGTCATGACCACGTAGCCAAAGGTCCTTGACCCTTGGGCCAAGCGTTTCTCTTCACCTTGGCGGTTTGGACCTAACCCAGCTTCACTATCCTAAATGCAGTCACCTACATTCACTCATTTTAAAGAATGCATGAATTCAAATATCGCCCAAACTTGCAGCATATCTGTGGTGCTGATGAGAATAAAGATTCCCATCTGCACGCCCGGTTATTGGCCCTCCAACTGATGACGAGGCGGCTACTTTTACCAACAGCCCTCTACCCTAAGCAGTCCGAGAGCAGCTGCGGGGTACATTTTCGGCGCTGTCGCTCCATGCCTCAGTTGTCTTTGCATTTTTAACAAGTGACTCATGGCCTCAAGTCAGGTTCTGCGGAGAGGCCAGGTCGGTTTCTTTCCAGCACTTTCTGATCGGGGTGGCTCTGGTCAGCTCCATCTCAAGGACACCCCCACCCCCATCCCCGGGAGCCTCACGAGCCTCAGATTCGAGTGGGCGAGACCCCCCCAAAGTTGGACCGGCCCGGGCTGCAGCGGCTCCGGGTGGGCAGGCCTCGGCGGCCGGCAGCTCCCGGCCCGCCTCCGTCCGCACCCGCCTCCGGAGCTGCGGGGCCAGGGCCGAGGAGGCGGCGCGGGCGGAGCGCACCTTGCGCTGACCCAGACGGGGCCGTGCGCGCCGCGCCCCGCTCCCGGGGTCGGGTCGGCGCAGCCCGCAGCCCGCAGCCCCCGCGCCGCCTTTATTCCCCGCGCGCCGCCGCGACCCTGCAGCTTCGCACCGCGGCCGGGGGCGCAACTGGTCAGCGCGGCCGCCGAGTCCCTGCACCTGCGCCCGCCCCTGCCCGCGCGGCGCCCGGATTACCTGCTCCGGCGCCCCGGGGTCCGGTCCTCGCGATGCCAAGCCGTGCGCGGCCACCGGCACCCTCCGCCCGCCGGCCCTCCCCTGCTCCTCCCGCTGCCTCCTCCCCCTTGAATGGGAGTCGGTCACGCTGCTCCCGGGGAGAGTCGCCGGCTTCCGGGAGCTCCAAATACAGACGAGCGCAGCCGAGGGGGAGGGCGAGCGCAGCGCGAGGGCGAGGAGTGGAAATAAAGGGGAGCAGCGAGGAGAGGGGGTGGAGGGAAGGAGGGGCAGATGGGCCGTGGGAGAAAAGAGGGAGATGGGGACGGCAGAGACGCGCGAGGGAGACTGGCTGCCAACGCCAGCCTGCGAAAGCCAGGCATCCACTGCATCGGGAGTGTTGCAAGGAAGTCTGGAAAGATCTGGAGGCTCCTGGCTGAAGGAGGCACAGATAGGTTGGGTCCCCAATGGGTAACGGGTCCTTAGGGAGCAAGAGACTGGCCTGGGTCCCCACCCCTCCCATCCGCGATGTAAGGACAAAGGCTGTGGGTAGGAGCAGTTATCCAACCTTTTAGATGGGCATCAGGGTCAGATGCACGTGTATCTTGGAATGATTCTTTTTTTAAAGTACTATATATACAGCAACTTTAAAAAGTTGCCTGATTATTTAAAAACAACCTACTTCTTAAGAGGGATATTGTAGCCACGTCCCTTTTTATATATGGATTATAATTACAAAATTGGACGTGTTCCTCTTTTTTTATTAACGTTATTAGGTGGAAAGCATTGATTTTCAATTTTCATTGGAGTTTACTTCAATCTGAAAAAAGTGCACTTGAACCTCTTGGTTGAATGAATGCCAGAAAAATAATTGCTTGGGGGGTGGGGGGTGGGGGGCAGCAGGAATGTAATTGTTGTCCTCTTAAAGAAAGTCTCCAAACAAACATGAAAATGAACCTCTGAAAAGAGAATTCTATGTCAATGTTAAAACCACTTCTTGTTCAGTTCTTTGCATTACAAGGCTTATTCTGACCCAAGAGGTCGCAATTTAAGTCAAGGTCATTCCTATTACATATTGCTCTTGGCTAGTAATGATGATGTGCAGTGCCTCTTTGCTCCCCTTTGTTTGGAAAACAGGTAAACAACATGACATAAACATCGATTGATGAAATGGGTACTCGATGAATGGGTACACTACATAAGGTCAGCCAACACCAACCCTATGATGCACATACTTTGCATATATTAGATATTCAATAAATTTGTACTGAATAACACAGGGATGAATGAATGGATGGATGGGTGGGTGGATTTATGTTCCAGGAATGCATATGCATTAAGTAATATGTCAATAACAACCAACTTGTTCAGGACCATAACTAGAAACTTCCAAACATCCATGGCTAAAATTTTAAGCATTAGCTTAATAATAGAGTATTTCTTTTAGCTAAATAGAGTCGTTACTCTGTATCCATGTGGGTATATAAAATGGTGCAGTATTTGCATATAATTCATATAGTTCTCCCTTATACTTTAAATCATCTCATGACTACTTTTAATATCTAACACAATGTAAATACTCTGCAAATAGTTGCAATGCTGTATTATTTGGGGAATAATGACATGAAAAAAAGTCTGAATGCCTTTAGTACAGCTACAATTTTTTCCAAATATTTTCAATCCAACATACATTGAATCCACAGATGCAAACCCCTCAGATATAGGAGGCTGACTGTGGAGAATAAGGTTGAATGAGGCAAAATTCTGTCTTCAAGTTTATGACATAATAGGAAGATGTGGAGAGTATAAAAATAAGCACAGTGTAAGGAAAATTGCAAAACATACCCTAAGTTAGAGCAGTATTTGTGGCTGTATAGGAAAGGAGGTTGTTCCTACTACTCCAGATCAAAGAATGCTTCCTGTGGAGTTAAGAACTGAGTCTTCAAGAAGAAATGAGACATGAAAGGTGATTGGTCGCTGACTGTACACCTATAATCCCAGCAGCTCAGGAGGCTGAGGCAGGAGGACCAAGAGTTCAAAGCCAGCCTCAGCAAAAGCAAAGCACTAAGCAACTTAGTTGAGATCCTGTCTCTAAATAAAATCCAAAACAGGGCTGGGGATGTGACTCAATGGTCAAGTGCCCTTGAGTTCAATCGACAGTACCCCACACAAAATAAAAGAATGAATGGTGCAAGAAGAACACTGAAGATGAAAGGAACAAGCCAGGCTCAGTGGCGCACACCTGTAATCCCAGAAGCTCAGAAGGCGGAGGCAGGAGGATTGCAAGTTTGAGGCCAGCCTCAGCAACTTAACAAGATGCTTCTTGAAATAAAATAGGCTGGGGATGTGGCTCAGGTTAAGCACCCCTGGGTTCAATATCTGGTACAAAAAAAAAAAAAAAAAGGAACATTAGGGACAATATTGAAGAGGTGACAAAGGATGAGACCTGTGAAGGACAATCTGAGATTTTATTTTTGAATTGAGGATTGAACCCAGGGTTACTATACCACTGAGGCTCATCCCAAGCCCCTCTCCCCTTTGAGACAAGTCTCACTAAGTTGCTTAGGGCTTTGCTGAATTGCTAAGGTTGACCATAAACCCAGGGATACTGTACCGCTGCTGTACCATGAAGCTACATCCCCAACCCCTGCCTCAGCAATTTAGCAAGACCCTGTCTCACAAATAGAAAATAAAAGGGCTGGGAATGTGGCTCAGTGATACATCATCCCTGGGTTCAATCCCCAATCCAAAAAAACCAAAACAAAAAAACCCCCAAAACTCAGGGCTGACAAATAAGGATCATTGAGCATGTTTGTTGAGAAATGTTTCTTTCACAGGATCAGTTCTGAAGGCAGTGGAAGTGGAAAATGGAAAAGATGCTGAACTTTTCTGTGACTGTCAGTCCTCCTTGAGATTACAGCGAAAGCCTGTCTGTCTCTGTGGAGGGTGATCTCTTTATTTGCTATACGAGGAAACCAATATTAATTTCTATTCCTTCAACTTCTCTGCCCTCTACCTTAAAATTCTCCTCTCCTCTCCCTGTCATTTATTTATTTTGATGTCCCTTTCCTTGTCAAAATAAGAATATTCTTTTCTTGTTCCACTTGGACCCTTACTCTTGCATCCTGGGTTTCTCCCCCTTCACTGTGTTGTCCCTGTGGGTTACTTTCCAATTTTACCCAGCCAGGGCTGTTTCTAAGAGCTGACCACTCAGTGCACACATGGGGAAGAGGAGGAACCCAACACTGGAGTGGTCCTACAGTTCTTCTGCCTTTCTTTACGTAGCATAAGACTTCTGAATAAACTATTTCCTATGAACAGGTTTTTCTAAAATCTTGATGGAGAAGGTAACCCAGGACCTCAAAATTCATTGTCTACAAAGCTTATAGGAGTACCAGGTAGCCTTCTATGATTCCTTCACAGAATCTACTGAGATCCTATCTTATCTGTCTGCTGCATTTACACAATACATCCAACTGGGCAATTTATGAATAATAGAAACTAATTTCTCACTTTTGGAGGTTGACAAGCCTAAGATCAAGCAGACAGATTCTGCTCTCTGCTCTCTGCTTCCTGATGCTGCGTCCTCACATGAAGGTAGAAGATGGACTAGCGGGCCACCTTTAGCCACTTTTATATGCATGCAGATTCCATGCATGAGGGTAGCACACTCGTGATTTAATGGGGCCCCCAAACAGTTCACCTTGTAACACTATCACACTGAGTTTTAGATTCCAACATATGAATTTGAGGGACACATGCATTCAAAATATAGCAAGTCCCAGAGTACCTGTTCATCAGTCCGACATGTGGGAGGGCTAACCATCTGGGTTGGCTTGGTGAAAAATTTGTCCCTAAAGGGGTGTACTGAATGGGAACAAATGAACCCAAATAAACTCCTGTTGCTAAGCAGTGGCCACATTGGCACATGAAGAGAGAATGGGTCACTGGATTCCAAATGAGGCTACGGAGGGCGCTCGATCTGAGAAACCTGTTCCTCCCATGTGGCTGCTGAAATTACTGAGACCAGATTATTGGCTCTTGCTGCCTCACCGTGATCCCACCTGCCCTGTTGGGTTGGTCTCTGACTGGCCAATGGAAAATGGCCAATGGACACAGTATTCTTTCTCGAAGCTTCTCCTTGTTGCTAAGGGGGACAGGATGATGGTGATGATGTAGTGCCTCCACAAACACACCTATTCTGAGTCAAAAGTTCTGAAGAACATGTGACCAGTGTATTAGGGGAACTTGTATCTTATTTTAATAACTCCACAGTGGAAACTGATCAGTAGGTAATTTTATTATCAGCTGACTCAAGAACATTTATTTTATAAAGTCAGTGATCTGTGTTCCACACGTTGTGGGTACTGAGCAAACAGGATAAAAATGCAATTAGTGCTCCATATCCAGTTTCCACATCCAAGGACACAATCAATCATGGAACCAAAACATCTTTTAAAAAAAATGTGTCTGTAGTGTATAGCAACAGAATCTTTGCCTTTATTCGCTAAACAATACAGTATAAAACTGTTTATATTGTATTGGGTGTTATAAGTAATCTGGAGACGATCTAAGGCATGCAGGAGGGTGTGTAGGTCATGTGCAAATACTACAAGAGACCTGAGCATCCTTAGGTTTTTTTATTCAAGGGGGTCCTAGGACCAACCCACATGGATGGATACCAAGGAACCACTGTGATCAATAAAACTTACCAAGCCTTTATTACTTGTCAAGCTCTGTCCTAAGCATTTTATATGGGCTAACTCTCCACCTTACAGGTTGGGTACTGTTCCTATCCTCACTTTATTTATTTATTTTGATACCAGGGATTTAACCTGGGGTCCTTAACCACTGAGCCACATCTCCACCCCTTTTTAATATTTTATTTTGAGACAGGGTCTCGCTAAGTTGCTTAGGGCCTTGCTAAGTTGCTGAAGCTGGCTTTGAACTTGTGATCCTCCTGCCTCAGCCTCCTGAGCCACTTGGATTAGAGGTATGTGCCACCACACCCGGCCCTTATCCTCACTTTATAAAAGAAGAGACACAGAGGTTTAGTCATTTGATCAATATCACAATAGCCCACAATCAGGTGGGATTTGGAATGCGGTAGTCTGGTTTGACTGTGCTCTTAATCACTGCATTTTATGGAAACAACTAGGAACAAACAGAAAGCTAATGACTGATAGTAACACAAATAGCCTCCCAATATGAGATATCTGAGTATCGTTCTCTGTGTTATCACCTAGAGTCAACCTAGAAACAGAAACAGATATTTCACTTCTGTTGTATTGATGTTTCAGGGATGAAAAGTCCCAAGGAAAGTGGCAGAACTTCACACAGCGGTCCTTTGGCATCCACGGGAGATTGGTTCCCAGACCCTGCAGATACCCAAAGCCAGGAAGCTCAAGTCCTTATGTTAAATGGCACAGTAGTGGCATAGGACCCAGGCACAATCTTGCACATACTTTAAATTTTCTCCAGGTTGCTTCTAATGCCTAATAGGATGTAAATGTCCTATTAATAGCTGCATTGTTTAGGAAGTGATGACAGGGAACAAAGTCTGTACCTGTTCAGTGCAGACACAATGTTTAATCTTGTGATTTTGATCCACACTTGGATGAATCTATGGCTGTAGAACCAGAGGACACCGAGGGCTGACTCTATACCTCAGGGTCAGCTGTGTAGAGAGGAGGGCAGGGAAGGGTGGGTGAGTGATACTCTCAAGTTCAAGAAATATGGACGATCTTACCCTTTCTCTGCAAAATACAAACTCCTTTGGCAGAAGGAATTTCATGGCTGCGGCATATGATCTGATCATCAGTCAGGGTTCTCTAGAGAACAGAACCAACAGGACACGTCTGCACATACTTTAAATTTTCTGTATGATAAATTGACTGTATGATGGTGAAAGGGGTTTATTAGATTGGCTTACACAGTGGGGTACAGGATGTTCCCACAATGGCTGTCTGCAGGCTGGAGAGAAAGGGAAACCAGCAGCTGATCGGTCTAAGGAGCTGGAGCCTCAGAAAGACCCCATGATGCAGCCTCAGCCTGAGACTGACAGTCTGGAATTTCCTTGGAGAGTCTCTGGGGAGAGTCCACCTTGGGAGAGTGAAGGACCTGGGGTCCAGCGTCCATAGGAGATGGCAGCAGCATCAACACACCCACTCAAGAAGAACCAAGCTTGCGTCTGGTCTGTAGGGGCTTCCTCCCTCCACTTTCTTCCGTTGGGACCCCAGTCTATTGGACAGTGCCTCCATATTCAGGGCAGATCTCCTCACTCAGTTTGCCGTCCCATGTGCCAATGGTTTCTGGAAACGCCCTCACAGACACACCATGGAGTCTCTAAATCCTAGCTGCTTCGATCCAATCAAGTTGTCAATCCAAATTAACCATCATGAGTCCATTCCTTGTCAATTGATAACCCCACGTGTCTCTTTAAATCATCCTTAATCTCCAAATAAACACAGTAACAAGGTCACAGTCCTGATTAATATGACGTAATTATTTCACATACAACCCAAAGGCTCTCGTTTCTTCCCCAGAGTGGGAGGCAGTTTTTGAGTGATGCTTACTTTACTCTTCTAACATCTCATACCTGAAATACTATCATGTAGCTTTTCCTCTCGAATACTGACATCTAATAAATGTTACATAATGAAAGAATATGAGGCGAAGAAACCAAGATATCTGCTTGATGTGTGTCCATGTGCACAAATATTCTTAAACAAAATAGGAAAGAAATATTCATGACAATTATAACTGGTAACATGGCCGTAGTTGGTATTTATAACTACCGTCTACCCATTCTGGATTCCTTCTGCCCACAGCAAGTTCCTTAGCGGATCTTGGTCCTTTACTTGGAGGGGTGACCCATACCCTCATTGTGGAAAGGCCTGGGGTATTTGTTATCTTGCCTGGATTGGAGTGCTGCAGTTTCCCAGTGACCTTGATAACAGGCTGTGGAAATACGGAGAGGCCCCAAAGGATCTCCTGCATGCCAAAAAAACTTTTCCTTGCCTCCACTGTGGAGGAATAGTCCAATTTCCCCTTGGTCAATTGCATCCATCGCCCCTGCCAACATGGTTAACTCCCTTCTTAACTTGTTGACTCAGAGGCAGGAGGGGCCCAAAGTGGCCGTGGGAAAATCCTAACTTGTAGTTCAAGGGGATCTGATAGAAGTGCCTCCTGATAGAAACACTTCCCGCTCTGGAACTAAGACTTCCAGGCCAACAGAACATAAGGTGGTGGCACAGGAAGTAAAACACCTGTTAGTGAGCTGGGTGTGGATAATCCCAGTGGCTCAGGAGGCTGAGGCCAGGAGGATTGTGAGTTCAAAGCCAGCATCAGCAACTTAGAGAAGCCTTAAGCAACTCAGTGAGACCCTGTCTCTAAATAAAATACCAAAAAGGGCTGGGGATGTGCCCCAAGTTCAATCCATGGTACCAAAAAAAAAATCTGTTAGTGGGTCACTGGGATACTGGTGAGTGGTACCACCCCACTCCCATTTCCATCCTGGCTGGGGAAGAAACAGTACATTCAGAGCACCTACAGCCTTCTGGAGAATATTGCCTTTAGCAGCTGTGAGCCACCACTTGGCCCCTGCCCCTCCAGGATCCAATTACACCATATCATTTAAGTTTGCCAACTCAGTGATGGTGGCTCCCACAGTAAGTTCTGGCAAACAGAGAAGAGCAATGACAGAGCTCTTCCAGGATGCTGGCGCTCCCTTCACAAATCTGTTCCTTAAAGTCCTAGTGAAGGGCACATCTTCTGGACCCTCGAAGTGTGGAGAAGGTCTCACGTGGCTAAGCCACTCCAGCATTCCAGCCTCTGAATCCCTCCATCAACAGTAAACCAAGGGAGGTCAGGCATTCCCAGCTCACAGTAGGCCATCTTCTGATCCATATGTCAGCCAACCAACCAAATAAACTATTAGTGCCTTTTTGGGGTGGGGGGGCACTGTCAGCTACTACATTAAATCTAGAATCCCTGCTTAAAGGGCCCATATCAATCAATTCAGCCTAATTTCATGTTCCTCCCACTATTATCCCATACCCTTAAAATCCATTCCCAGACCTGTTCCCCAGTCATCTGCTTGTACCAATTAGAAAACTCAAGAAGTTCCTTTGGAGAGAAGCACACCTCCTCGTGGGTCACACTGTCTACCTCACCTCTGGGACCTGCTTGGGCTTGAGTCTGCTTCCAGTTCCAGAGGCAAAAGCAGGTGGTTGGGGTGGGTCTTGAGGCGTAGTGGCTTTGTCCCCCTTGGGAAGTGCATCATGGAAGGTCATGACAGTTTCCACAGAGGATTCAGGATTAGTTCCCTCAGGGGAGGTGGGGAGGCTGAGACCACAGGAGGTGGGTGGGGAGGCCACTTCCTCTGGCAAAACCAACCCTGGGAAGGTAGGAGTTCAAGGTCCCCAGCCTCTTGGGGTCCTCCCTCACATCCCCATCTGAACCTACACTAGCCCATTCTTTCCCAAGCTGCACCCTCACCTTGCAGACACCCTTCTAGGCTGAGATTTGCATCTTCATTCAGCTAATCACATGATGAGAGTTTTGAGTTTGGTTTTCAGCAACCTCAGCCCTGTGCTTACTAGAGAGAAGAGTCTCCTTCAAAGCACACGGAGAAGCTGTCACCTCATCCATGGGTGTCTGGAGCTGAGAAACTTGATCTCTGAGCTCATCCTCCTCTTTTTCTACTTTGTCCAGTGAATCCAGAAGCAACCAGCCAACATCTTCTTATTTCTTCATTTTCCAGAAATGGTTAAAAGCATCACTTGCACAGTCACTAAACTCCTTGCTTCTCACAAGAGGCGAATGAGGAGCAAGGGGTGCAATCACTTTGCGAATCTCTTTCAACAGTTCACACCACGGATTCTTGGTGCCGTCCATGTTACCGGCTGGAGAGGCTTCAGCAACTTCAGGCAGAAACAATCCAGAGAACCAACTAACTCCAAAACCCAGAGAGCCAACTCAGGAAATTCATCTCTACAGTGTGGTTTCTCTAGATCCACTCTTGGTACCTGAGAAACGGATGTGACTCCATTTTTGAGAAACCAGCTTCAACCTCAAGGCCTGCCCTAAGGAAGGGGGCATGACTCTTGTCCTTGGAAAGACCCACAGAGCACTCCTAAGCACATGCCCACCCTGCTGAGTTGTTTATCTACAAGTAACAGGAGAGATCTGCAGCGCCAGGTGTCCCTGACTCAGTCAGGCTAGGTGGGGACCCATAGGAACCCCCTAGTAACCACCAATCAGCATGAGACAGGGAAATACCTGGGATGCCAGATGATCCCCCAGTAGTTTATGGTGGTTGATAACATGTTGGGAAACCATGTAGTTCAGCACGTACCCCCCTCGTGGCCTAAACCAATCAGTTCAAAGGAATCCCCCTCTTGTACTAACCAATCACCCCTACCCAACTTGTTCCCACCAGTGAATGTGCTCATCAATGCTAAGAGTTGTTGTTTGTTCTTCCCGTGGTGTGGAATGATTTGCTGTGTGATGTTGTGACGCATGGAATATCCCCCCAAAACCTATAAAATCTCACTGAACAAAGGACTGGGACTCACTCCCTGGGACCAATGCGTCAGAAATGGTTGTGAGTCCAGGCTCGAGCTTGCAATAAAGACTCTTGTGTGATTGCACTGGATTCGGCTCCTGGAGGTCTATTGGGGTCCCACGAATCTGGCATTACATGAGGTTTATGTCTTTTTTTTAACCTTTATTTGTTTGTTTATTTTTATGTGGTGCTGAGGATCGAACCCAGGGCCTCGCATGTGCTAGGCGAGCGCTCTACCGCTGAGCCACAACCCCAGCCCCGAATCTGGCATTACAGTACCCAGATCTGTATTAGTCGGGGATCTCTAGAGAAACAGAACCACCAGGATATCTAATTATAAGAGGGCATTAATTAGATTGGCTGACACGAGGAGGTACCTGCTGTCCCACATGGCCTGGCCCTCTGCAGGCTGGAGAGAAACAGCAGCTCCTTGGTCCCAGCAGCTGGAGCCTCAGAAGAGGGATGAGGGATGCAGCCCCAGTCCTAGGCTGGAGGCCTGGAGCTCCGAAGAGCAGGGAGCAAGGAGCTGGAGTCCCACATTCAGGGCAGAAGGCAGCAGCAACAGGCTCACCAGGCTCACCAGCTCAAGAAGAATGGAGCCTCCATGGCTTCCTGCTGCTATTTGTTCCATCGTGGAAGGTGGGGACATCCTATTGGACGGTGCCACCCAGATTCAGGGCAGATCTCCCACTCGGTTTGCTGTCCCAGGTGCCAATCATCTCAGGAACAACCCTCACAGACACATCCAGAAACCTCTTAATCCTGGACGTTTCCTAGGTGTCTATCACTCCCATCAAGCTGACAATCCAGGTTTACGGTCTCGCTGGTTTCCCCTGCTCTCTAGAAGCCATGCTGAGCTTTCACGTGATGGAGGAGCTGCAAAGTAGGGCCGCACTGACTGCAGCCACCTCACCTCCACGGTCACCTGCCTTCCCTTCACCACTGTCCAGAGAGCCAGCCTCCCTTGGCTGCAACTCACTCTTCGTTAAGTGGTTCTAGAACACAGAAATAAACTGGATGGCAGCAGCACCCAGCCTTCCTTTTCCCAGAGTGATGATTCTTCGTCATCTCTTAGATGACCCTGCCCACCCACAAATGGTACAGTGGAGGGCCGGAGGGTACAGGAGTGGAGCAGACAGCAAAGGGGAAGATCCAAGTCTCCCTAGCCCTACTTTTCTATCTCAGGCCCCATGGCCACTACACATGGCTGCAAGGAACAGGGATTCTTAACCTGGGATCTTTAGATCATTGTTTGGTTTTTGTTTGTTTGTTTGTTTTGGTACCAAGGATTGAATCCAGAGGTAATTAGCCACTGAGGCACATCCCAAACCCTTTTTAAATTTTTTTAATTTTGAACAGACTAAATTGCTCAGGGCCTCCCTACCTTGCTGAGGCTAACTTTGAACTTTTGATCTTCCTTCCTGCCTCAGCCCCTGGAGTTGCTAGCTTACAAGAGTTTGCCACTGCGCCCAGCTCTAGATAGGCTTTTTAAAAAAAAAAATTTGTTTTATTTTATTTTATTTTGTGTTTGTGGTGCTGGGGATTGAACCCAGGGCCTTGTGCATGCAAAGCAAGCACTCTACCGATTGAGTCATATCCCCAGCCCCTAGGTAGGTTTTTAAAACATATTTTCTTAAATTGACATATAGCCACCGTACACATTTAAGGGTACTAAATGTGAAATTTCAATACATGAATGCAGTGTAATGATCCGATCAAAGTAATTGGCATATTTGTTAGTTCAGACAGAACACCATTTCTTTGTGTTGGGAACATTCAAAATTTTGCTAGCTATTTTGAAGTAATCAAGTAATTGTCATCCATAGCTTTCTTACTGGGCTACAGAACAGTAAGTTTTTCCTCCCATCCAATGGCACCTTGATCCCATTAACCCATCCTCTCACCTCTAGATAAGCTTTTGTTTATTTGTTATCAGATAAGCTTTTGCTTATTTGGGTACTGTAATTGAACCCCGGGTGCTTTACTGCTAAGCTACACACACCGTCCATTTTATTTTTTACTTTGAGACAGGGTCTTTTTGAGTTTCTGAGACTGGAATCGAATTTGTCATCCTCTGTCCTCAACTCTTAAGTCCTTAGAATTATACGCGTGTGATACCATGCCCAGCTCTCCTCTACAGACGTTTGGAGAGTCTGCAAATTGTATTATTTAAGGTTTTACGTTTGTGCATTTGTCCAGGAAGACAATTCATAGCTTTAGTCATATTTTCAGTGATCTATATCTTAAAAATGATTGAAATATAACAGTTTCCAGAAGCAAAAACCAAAACCCAAACAAAAACAGAAAAGCAATTCCAACCTGCCTTTTCTTTCTGAGTCCCTTCACACAGGAAGCAACTCAGCCTCAGGTGAGCACAAGCTCTGGGTCCTGGGGAGCAGAGGCCCTGGGCAGAATCATCTGAGTCCTTGACATTCCACACCTCTAGCCTTCTGGGAAAACCTTCCTTTTATAAAGGAGATCTTGAGATGCCTGCACTTTCCTTTGAGGGCATAACCCAACTCTTCCAGGGACTGGGTAGGTGTAGGTCAAGGTCAGAAAGCATTTGAGAAGAGGAAGGGGCTGATAGCACCATGGAAACCATGGTGCCTGGCTCCAGTCACCCAGTCGGTGGGTAAGATTGTCTCTGCATAAAGGTTTCGTGTAACTAGAAATAGCTAAGACAGCCCACCTTCACAGACCTGAAGACCTTTTTAAAATTCCACTGACTCCTTGGAGCTGTACCTAAATAGTGCAGCTATTCAGCTTAGATTCACAGTTGTCTCTTTGAAATTTACCGTTTACTCGTTGAATTAGAAAGACATCACTCTCTTAATTTTTTTCTCTTTTATCAATATCTAAGTGCCTAAGAATTTCTTTGACATCATTTCTCAATGCACCCCCCCCAAATTCTGCTGCCAGTCCCTATGACATTTCTTCCTCTTGTCACATATTAGCAAATAATCTCCATCCACCCTCCATCTATCTGTTAGCCAGATGCCCAGGTGTAAGGGACCCCTGCCCAGGAACAGTTCTTGGCCTGCACCAAGGACTGTATAGAACATGCGATCAGTGGTCAGTAAACACTTGGTTGTTTAATGAAACAAAATAAGATGTAAAATCAAATCTTAGAGAAATAGAGACATTTTTCCAAAACCCAGAAATAAGCTATTGCCAAAAGTCATGTAGTTTTTTAAAATCCAATTTTTGGGAAGAGCTAAGAGAATGGCTTTGAAAGCAAAACTAATCAAGAAGAGTCAGATTTAAAAGTTCAGAGACAGTCTAAGGGAATGGGATTATCCAAGAGGATCTCAGGGACCTGCAGGTCAATTGGAACTCAGATCGAGTATACAAAAAAGCTACCAGTGGAACCCGAAGCCTCCTCCCAAAGGTATAATGCCGCAGTCTGGCTGGGCACAAAATAACCAGGAGGTCACGAGCCACTTGTAGGTTCAAACAGGAACTACTTTATTGCCAGAACCCCACGAGAACACACCCGGAACTCAACCGAAACTCCTTGAGAACCAACGGGAACTCAAAAGTAGCAGGCACCCGAGGTGGCAGGAGCTGCCTTATTGCCGGACAGCAGAGGTGTATATACACAACTGAATACACAGCTTGTTTCAATTCAGCATCATCCAGTTACAGCAATCAGTCATTATCTTAATAATTATACACAGCTTAACTTAATTATCATCATCTTAATGGCTCGCTGGCGTCACCTCCCAACCACTCCTTCTGGCAAGATGCCAGGCACCATCCTGACCTGGTTGTGGCTCTCAACAGTTTAAGACCACGTAATTGTACGAGGCTAGTGATTAGACCAGGGTTTGTCAGTAAGAAGGCAGGCTTACTTATTTTCCACTTAAATATCTCAAGAGTTATGAGGATAAGAATAGATAAAAAAGATTTCATCATGTTAATACTATATGTGAGTAGTTCTGTATTCTTTCATATTTTCATCTCTCTTTCTTTTGGGTACTGGGGACTTAATCCAGGGAGGCTTTACCACTGAGCTACATCCCAGCCCTTTTTTTTTTTTTCCCTGAGCCGGAGTCTCACTAAATTGCTAAGGCTGGCCTCGAATTTGTGCTTCTCCTGCCTCTCTGGGATTACAGGCATGTGCAGTTCATCTCTCTTCTGTGTGACATATTTTACAATTATACATTAAAGATGAAACTGTAATGTATAGTTGAAATGGGGGATTATATTTCAGCTTTTTTTAAAACTATACTTATTAGCTGGGGATGGTAGTGCATGTCTGTAATCCCAGGGGCTGTGGAGGCTGAGGCAGGAGGATGGCAAGTTCAAAGCCAGCTTCAGAAAATTAGCAAGGCCCTAAGCAACTTAGTGACACCCTGTCTCAAAAAATAAAAAGGGCTGAGAATGTGGCTCTATGGTGAAGTGTCCTTGGGTCCAATTTCATGGTACCAAAAATAAATAAATAAATAATAAAATAACTATATTTATTAAGTAGAGTTTTCTTGCTCCTCTTATTTAATGATAGCAGAAATAAATGTTTACAGTATTGCTCTACAAGGGGCATAAGACATGGAGAAAGAAATTTCGAGAGGCATGGAGACGTCTACCTAGAATGTAGCCAAGATGAATAAACCCTCCCCAGTCCCCCCCTTTTTTTTGTACCAGGGATTGAACCCAGGGGTACTTAAACACTGAGCCACAACCCCAGCCCTTTTTATTCAGAGTCAGGGTCTTGCTAAGTTGCTTAGGGCCTCCCTAAGTTGCTGAGGCTGGCTTTGAACTTGCCATCCTCCTGCCCCAGCCTCCCCAGCCACTGGGATTAAAGGCATGCACCACCCAGCCCAGCTATGATCCTCTTTTAAATGAAAAAGATGCCAAAATATTCAGCTATGTGGCAAGTAGAGGCTCTCAACAGATACTGCTGATCTGAACACCGTGACATACAGCAGTCAGGCAACAACCAGGGAAATATGCATTGTCCAGGAGAAACATTGATTATCCCCCAAGCCATAAGATGTCAGCAGCCTCTCATGAATTCAATAAACGCAGTATCATTTCTATATTATTGACTTCACATGTTTGTAAGTACAGAGTATGTTTTGTGGTGATGCTTAAAAATAACAAGAAGGCTGATTTAAACCCTGACCCTTCCTTCTGACCCCACCAGAGTCCTGCGGATGGGATCCAGTGGTTTCTCAGCGACTGTGAGGGTAGACTCATGAGTTATTTAGGTGTCTGACTGACAGGGAAGCAAGCGCGGTGAGCCACCTTGCCCAATTCTGGTCAGAGCAGGAGCATTTGTCCCCCTCTCCCCCACACTTCCCATCCAGATTAGCTTCATCGTCTTGTGACTGAAGGAGAAAATAACTCCCCAGCTGTCCACGGCGCTCTCAGCTGCCAGCACAAGAACTTGATCACTCAGGAGGAAGTTCCTGATTTAAGGAGGGAGAATCCGCATGCGCACTTTGCACCACTCCAGGCAGGCTTCTGGTGGTAGTCGAGGGGGAACCTCAACAGTGCACCCCAAAGGGTGTCTGAAGTACCCTTGAGACTCAGCCTGCAGACTCTAAAAGTTGAATTTATAAGTGCAGAGAGTATGAGGCAGTAGGGTGAAGGCAGATATGACTCTGGAAAGAGGGGTGAGTGTGGGGATGAGGAAACACCCATCAGAGGGTAGATGGAAGGAATAAGTTTGGGAGATGCATTGTACAGCGTGGTAATAATAAGGTATTGTAGTCTTGAAAGTTGCTAAGAGACTAGATTTTACATATTCTGTCAACAAAAAAAAAATTGTAAGTATGGGAGGTGAGGGATATATTAATTAGCTTGGTTTAGCCCACTTCCTAATGAGTACTCATGTCAAAACATCAGATTGCACACTGTAAAAATATACAATTTTTAAGCTGGGCATGGTGGTGCACGCCTGGAATCCCAGTGGCCGGGAAGGCAGAGGCAGGAGGATTGCAAGTTCAAAGCCAGCCTCAGCAATTTAGCAAGGTGCAAAGCAACTCAGTGAGACCCAGTCTCTAAATAAAATACAAAATAGGGCTGGGGATGTGGCTCAGTAATTAAGGACCCCTGAGGTCAATCCCAGATAAAAGAAAAAAAAAGATAGGCAATTTTTATTTGTCAACTACAACTTAATTAAAACAAAACAAAACAAAAGACACTGTGCTGTCATTGCTGTGCTTTGGTTTCTGCCCTGTTCCTGGGAGGCAGATTTCAGGAGGGACTAGATCACCATCAGCTGGGTTTGTGTGGTGAGAGAGCTCAGCTTTACCTGGAGAAACTGGAGGCACAACAGTTATGGAGGTGGAAAGGCAGGATACCCTTGGACCCCCAGGACTGGGCATGGATGGAGGTCATGGAGGACACTGGGAGGGAGACACACTTGGACCCTGAGTGTCTCCCAAGTCCCTGTGTGTTGAAGGCCTGGTCCCCAGCCTGGGGGCACTCGTGGAAGGGGGTGGAACCTTCAGGACCTCAGGCCTAGAGAGAAAGTCAGGTCTCTGGGGTGAGCTCTGGGAAGGGGTATTGGGACCCCAGACCCTTCCTCTCTCTTTTACCTCACAGATATCATGAGATGAGCAGCCCTCCGCTGCCACAAGATCCTGCCCTGATGCAGTGTGCCACCATAGCCCCAGAGCCACAGGGGCAAGCCACGTCAGACTACAACCTCTGAAGTTGAGCCAAAGAAAACCTCTCTTCCTTATAAGTTGATTTTCTGAGGTATTTGTCACAGTGACGGAAAACTAACTAATGCAGAAGGTGTGGGACACTGTGCAGGCCAGAGAAGACCGAATACAGAGCCAGGACTGGTGAAAAGCGGTGGCTGGCAGGTGTCATCAAATGGTGGCACCAGGATCTGGCTGGAACAAAAACTTTCAGATCCACCATCTGTGGCAATTGGAAGAGATCCTAAATCTAAACTGAAAGAATTTAGAGGGGCTGCGGGTTTTTTTTTTCATGTTTTAAGAATATGTTTAATGTTTTAAAATTCATGAGTGAGTGAAATTATGCATTTTTTGGAACTTTAATCAGTGTCTAATTATAATTTTGTGGGTTTCTCTTAATACAGGTTGACTATCCTTATCCAAAATGGACCAGAATTATATTAAATATTTTTTTTTTGTATCTTGTGATATTTGGATACATATGATGAGATATCTTGAGTATGGGATCTGTTATGGTTTAGATATGAAGTGTCCCCCAAAAGCTCTAGTGTTAGTCAATGCAAGAATTTCCAGAGGTGAAATGATTGTGTTGTGAGAGGTACAACATAATTGGTGAATCAATCCACTGATATGGATTAACTGGATGCTAAGTGTAGGCAGGTAGCGTGTGGCTGGAAGAGGAAGGTCATTGGGTTTACATTTTGTGCCTGATAAACAGAGCACTCTCTGCTTTTTGGCCATCACTTCCTGAGCAGATCTCCTCCACCATGCCCTTCGGTCATGATATTCTGTCTCATCTTCCACCCAGAGCTATGGAGTTGGCTGACCATAGACTGAACCTCTAAAACCATGAGCCAAAATAAAGTCCTCCTTCTCTAAATTGTTCTTGTCCGGTATTTTGGTCACAGTGATAAAAAGCTAACTGAAATAGGATCCAAATCTAAACAGGAAATCACTTAAGTTTCATACTTAACTATAGCCATAGCTTGAAGGTAACTTTATATAGCATTTTTAGTGCACCTGTGTCTTGACTGCGACCTGTCACATGAGGTCAGGTGTGAAATTTTTTACTTGTTGGCTTTTGGAGCATTTTGGATTTTTGGATTTCTAGATTAATAATGAAATAAAAGTGGATGAAAAAAAATCCATGGAACCTTTGTGAAATCCCTGGAGAAAAGGGTGGTAGACAGTATAGGGAAGAATTAATTCTACAGCACAGAATGAATTAAAGTTGATATCTCAAGTTTCTGACTTGATGAAGAAAAAGAATCTTGGGGGCCAAAATCTACATTGACCCTAGAAAAGAAAAAAAAAAAAAGATTAATTTCTTACTTCTCACAGATGTAGCAGTGAAAATCCATTCTTCATGCAACAAAACCTAATCTTCAGACAAGTCTTGAATGATTTACTACAGCCTCATAAAAAGTGTCAAAGGGATCTATAAAATAAGACCAGTCTGCTTCACATTTTTGTAAAAGCAACTGCAGAAAGTCTGAAGAACTGTGTGGTGCCATTCAAACATGTTTGGTGGTTGATAAGTCTTAAATATACTTGAAAATCATTCAGCATACTTCTGAACTTTTTGTGTGTATTATGCACATTTTTTTGAATATGATTCTTCTATGAATGAAGCTCTCTTAGCATCATGAAAACCCATAATTTAAAATCTAATAACTGCATTTTTCTTTATTCTGACTTCTATAATTCAGAAGTGATTCCAGCATCTGATGTTTTCTGTGTTCAGGTATTTCACATGAAGTCTCATGCAGGTATTAAGAAAGACTTCGAAGATCAGTAAGTATAATTACACGCCTCTTGTCATCTGAAAACAATTGATGTCAGGAAGAAACTGTCTTCCTGGAGTGTTTCGTCATCATTCCCTTGGTCTCTTCTAACCAGAATCTGAATCGCATTTCCCTAGAATAGAAGCATCATAAGCCCTTTATTTGTTTTGATTTAACTCAAAATATCCATTGAGAGAGTTTTGTCCCCACTCAACCATCCACCCAAAGACAGAGAACTGATCGCAAATGCTGAACAACAGCTTTGCATTTTCCAGGGCTCTTCAAAACAGGAGTAGGAGCTCCATGGCCTCCCACTGAGTGGCCAAAAATAGATAATTTTCCACGGTCCACTGGAAAACTGGCATTTATCAGTGGGAGAAGCTTATCCATTATGTAAGAGTACATTCTGTAGATAGATTTTTCAACTCTATACAAAATCCAGTCCCGAGTGCCAAAATTCCAGATCTTGTCTTTCCGTGGTGTCTGCAGCAACGAAGTCCAGACTGTGTTCTGGAGCAAGCTCTATCATGACAGTCATTTGCTCTGTATATTTCAAGACAGGCAGCCAGTACAGCTCAATCACTCTTCCAGGCTTTGGAATTAAGCAGAAGGCAAGTTTTATTTTGCAAGTGAGTTTAAGTCTATCATGTGCAAACGCCTTTGGCCACTCTCTGGAGAGCAGTGCTGTCCAGAAGGACTTTGTGATAATGGAAGTGTTGGTGTCCAAGTTAATTGGAAAAGTCCAGGTGTGCTTTCCCTCCCCCTGATTTATCCTTCAGAGCAGAAGCCTCCTGCTCTTCTGAGTAAGGACAGAAGAATAAAATAGCAGTTGGACAAGGAAAGAATGACACATTCCTAACATCCGTGTTCCAGAGTTCTCTTATCCATCATGGCAGACACTAGACATGTGGCTTTGTATGATTCCGTTTGTATGAGATGTCCAGAGAGTTAAATCTATACAGACAGAAAGTAAATTGGTGGTGGCTACAGGCTGGGGAAAGCAGGAAATGGTGAATGACAATTAATTGGTATGGAGTTTCTTTGGGGTTAATGAAATGTTCTAGAATTAGACAGTGGAGATGGTCACAGAACTGTGAATGTAATAAAGAAAACTGAACCATATATTTAAAAGGTAATTCTTATGGTACATGAATTGTATCTCAATTGAAAAAAAAATGTTTATATGAAGAAAAAACAATGTGGCATGTTGGTGGGTGGTAAGAAAACCCTAAGTCATTTGAATCACTAAAAATTTAATCATTTATTTTTTTTTCAAGTCTGTATCTTTTCCCAGTTTCTATTAAACGCATTCAATTGGAGTTACTAAATACACCACTAAACAGAAATCAGTAATGGTGATCTCTCGGAGAGATCTGCATGGTTTTCAGCAACCTTATGACAAGTGATTGGTCTTGCAGGGACCCTGAAGTCCCACAATCTCCCAGCTCCCCGGGTGAAGGAATGTCAGGGCAAGTTCCACTGTTCATTCTTGATCTCTTCCGCTTTCCTAATCAACCCTTCAAGCTGATAACTGAGATTGTTTTCTAAATTGGTTGTCCTCAGGAAAGAAGAAATTGTTATTATTACCAAAGCTCAAGACATATTTTCAAAAAATGAGGTTTGAAAACAGTGCTTTAATTTTTGCCTAAAAGCATCCAAATTCAAGACACTTAATAAAGAAAGATAATTAGAATTTCCAAAAAACCCCAAAACCTTACATTTTCCTCCACGTTTTTTTTTTCTTATGTTGAAATATGCACAACATAAAATTTACCACTTTAAGTGCACAGTTAATTACATTCGTGTTATTGTTCCACCATCACCACCGTCTCCTTCCAGAGTGTTTTCCCCTTCCCAGATGAAGCTCTGTTATGTGCTCAACACAGTCCCATCCCCTCCCGCCAGCCGCTGGCCACCATCACTACTCTCTGTTTCTATGACTGGCTACCCTGGGTGTCTCTATAAGTGCAATCACACGTTTGTGCTTTGTGCTTGGCTTTTTTCATCATGTCCTTCCCTCCTTTTTAAAGTTAAATAACACCGCATCTTATGGACGCACCACGTTTTGTCAGCCATTTTATTCACTGATGGACACTTGGGTTGCTTCTACTTTTGACGACTGGGCGTAAGGCTGTTAGGAACGTGGGCGTGTGGGATCCATCAGATTCTCGGCTTTCATCTCTTCTGGGTCTATTCAGAAGTGTGATTGCTAGGCTATCTGGTAATTCTATGTTTATTTTTATTTTAAAAATTTAATATGTATATTTAGTTGTAGATGACACAATATCTCTATTTTATTTATTTATTTTTATGTGTTGCTGACGATGGAACCCAGTGCCTCACACGTGCTAGGTGAATGCTCTACCACTGAGCTACAACCCCAGCCCCTCTATGTTTATTTTATTTATTTTTTAATTGTAGGACACAATACCTTTATTTTATTTATTCATGTGGTGCTGAGGATTGAACCCAGTGTCCCCTGCATGCAAGACAAGCACGTTACCACTGAGCCACAACCCCAACCCTGTTTTTTTTTTTTTTTTTTTTTTTTTTAAGGAATTTTCATACCATTTTCCACAGGATCTGGGCCATTTTGCATTCCCATCAACAGTGCACAGGTGTTCCAGTTTCTACACAAAGTTATCAGCACGCAATTTCTGTTTATTCATTTGCTTTATGGCTATTCAAATGCGTGTTGAGTGGTATCTCATGGAAGATTTCATTTGCGTTTCCTAGGACTGGTGATTATGAGCATCTTTTCGTATGTTTATTGGCACTTCCAATATTTCCTTTGAAGAAATGTCTATGCATGTCCTTTGCCTATTTTTTTCTTAAATTGGGTCGTTTTTGTTGTTGAGTTTATTTCTTTATATAATCTAGATATGGATCTCTTACCAGATGTATGACTTACAATTATTTTTTTCCCATTCTATAGGTAGACTTTTCGTGCATGAAAGTCTTAATTTTGATGCAGTTTGGCTCACGTATTTTTCCTTTGTTGCCTGTGCTTCTTTGTGTCACCTCTGAGATATTATAAAATCCCATGTCATAAAGTTTTCCCTTAAATTTTCATCTAAGAGTCTCATAATTTTAGCTTCTACTCCAGGTTTTTGGTCCATTTGAGTTGATTTTTGAGTGTGGTTAATGTGGTGGATCACCTTTATTATTATTATTTTTTCTTGTGGATCTCCTGCTTTCTCAGCACCATTTGTTGTGGGGGGGGGGAGGGAGAAGCCCTCTCTATGATAATCTTAACATCCTTGTAAAACAAATTATTTGACCACACAGGCAGGGTGTATTTCTGGATCCTGTTCTAGTCCTTTGATCTATATGATGTCTGATTTTATTCCAGCATCACGCTGTTTTGATTGCTGTGAATTTGTATTAAGTTTTGAAATCGGGAAGTGTGAAACTTCCAACTTTATATTTTCCAGGATTGTCTGTGGACTATTCTGGATCTCTTAAGCTCCCTTATATTTTAGGATTTTTTTTTCTTTTTTTTTTTTTTTAAAAAAAACCTGTTAAAATAAAAACTTGATTTTATGTTTTTCAGATTTTAATTTTTTTCCATATTTTTATTAGGGCATTATTGTTATATGCAGTAGTGGGATTTGTTGTTACAGTAATATGGATTGAGCTGAATGTGTCAATCACTTTGGGTAGTATTGCTGTTTTACCAATCTTAATTCTTTCAATCCATGAACATGGGTCACCTATTTAATGATATCTTCTTTAATTTCTTTTAGCAATACTTTTCTAGTTTTCAGTGTATAAGTCTTTCATCTCCTTTGATAAGTTTATTCCTGAGTTTTTTATTCTTTTTCATGCTACTATAAATGAAATTGTATTTTTTCCACATTGTTCATTTTTAGTGTATAGAAACATCTGATTTTAAATGCTGAATTTGTAGACTGCAGCTTTGATAAATGCACTTTTTAGTTCATAAAAGGTCATTCTGTTGTTGTTTTGGTTGGTTGGTTATTTGGTGTGTACATGGGTGAAACCTTCCAGTTTGGGTACATGTATATGTATCAGTATATCATGTTGTCTGTCGACAGGGGTGATTTTGTCCTTTACTTCCTATTGAGTGCCTTGTATCTCCTTTTCTTGCCTATTGTCCTAGACAGAGTTTCCAGTACCGTATTTAATACAAGTGGCAGAAACTGGCACCTAGTTTTGTCCCTGACCTTGGGGAAAAGCTTTCAGTCCTTCACCACTGGAAGCCAGGTCAGCTGCTTGGTTGTCATACATGGATCTTGATCATCTTGAGGTCATTTCCTTCTAGTTTATTCAATTTTTTCTTTTTCATGAATGAATGCTGAATTTTGTTGAATGCTTTCCTTGCAGAATTTGAGAGGATTGTGCGGAATTTCTCCCCCTCTCTTCTGTTGGCAAATTATGTTATCTTGATGGATTTTCAAATGCGGAACTCTCCCACAGGAGGTTTTGATCTGAGAACATGCTCATACAGAAGCCTGAGACACTACAATTTTTACTCTAATAATTTCGATTACTTAAAAAAAATTCTTCAGGTTTTGTATGTGTCACTTTGCTGTTTATAACTTTTTCTCATGATTTTTAAAAATATTATGGAAGTCCATCATTCTAATTTCATATAATTTAAGACATTTTAGATAATCATAAAAAAAGCGATTTGGAAATTAAAAAAAAAACTAGAATGAACTATTTGGAGAAACTGCTTATTACTTTAAAGAGAATTCTCGAGATGATTTCAAACTCGTGGAACAATGTAATTACATAATACTTTAATAGAGCTATTCAATTGTGGTGATAGATATGTAATTTTCTCATTCTGGGCGTTTTTTTAGAGTTTGGTATTTTGAAATTTAACTTTCTCTTGAAAAAGTGACAAAGTATGGATGTGTGAGTTATTTTATCAGTAGACCTACAAATTGGACGCACATGTAGAGCAGCATGCCCACTGGAAAGTAGCGTGAGCACACACATGCTTTAAATTTTTGTAGTTCATCTCACGCAAAGTGGGGAGAAAAATGGTAAAATTAATTTTAATATGCCCTATTTAACCCAATATCATTTAAATATTACTTTGGTATATTATTCCAACAAGTGTTCTAATGTTATTTCAATACTGTTTGATATGCTTTGTTTAACTCAATAAACATATTAAAAACACGATTTCCAAATTTTTGTGAAGTTGATTTTTGAGATTTTTTTTTCACTAAATCTTTGAAATACGTATATATTTTACACTTAGAACACAACTCACTCATACTAGTCTCATTTTAAGTGCTCAGTAGGCACATGTGGCCAGGGGTTGGCACAGGTACCTTTAGAATTCTACATGTCTTGCAGTTACAGTAGCAGAACTTTTGGGCCCATTGAGTCCCATTAAGTAGAACTTGGCTATATCTCAGCATCGTATTTGTGAAGGGCCCCCCGGGAGGGCAGAGGCTGGAGGTTGATCACAAGTATAGTGGTTGTTTCACCACTTGATTGGCATTTGGACCTACTGAGGGCCTCAGAGTTTGAGGATAGATTGCTTTATTAATAACGGTCGTAAGCTCCTGATTTTTCTCTCCAGAAAGTTATTATTTTAGCAGAGTTCTCTCAGTACTTAATGTAGTTGCCAGGAATTTCCAAATAATAATTCTATTTGGCATCAACTGAAACATAGAAAGTTAATTTTAATAGTTTATATATAAACATCAAAGTGATAAGAAAGCATACTGTGGAAAGTGTCTCTCTTACTCCTGTCCCCTATCTTCTCAGTTCCCAAAGCTCCACTGTATGGTCATTGTTATCTATTTCTCCTTTGTTCTCCCCCCCCCCAGTACTGGGAATCAAACCTAGGGGTTCTTAACCACTCAGTCACATCCCCAGCCCTTTTTAATTTTATTTAGAGACAATATCTCACTGAATAGCTTAGGGCCTCGCTAAGTTGCTGAGGCTGGCTTTGAACTTGAGATCCTCCTGCCTCAGCCTCCTGAGCCCCTGGGATTACAGGTGTGCACCACTTCGCCCAGCTCTCCTTTGTTCTTCAGCTAATGATGCTTAAGCTTCAGAATGTTGCATTTACTACGTCCCTTCTGAAGCTCTTGTTTGGGGTTCGAGTTCACAAAGAGATATATTTTTGTAACCTTTCCAAGAATAAGATATTTTCTGTTACGCTGAGTTAAGACCAGCGTCTCTTTCCATTTCAACTTTCCCTCCAATACAGCTCTTTTCACCTGTGTGGTGATAAAGTGGTTCCATCCAATTTTGGGGTGTTACCAAAGGAAGTTGACTGTGGGATACATTTAATTTAGGCTTAGAAGTATGTATTTATGTGTTTTACAGCTACTTTATGTATAGTAAATTGTTGGTAGGAGTAGATTCTAGGACTATTCCTACCGTCCATGGCCAGGAATTGATCTCTACCTGGACATGTCAAAGTGTATACAACACTGGAGAAACACTTATAGTAGAGCAGAAATAATGTTTGAAGAGTAGAAAACCAAAATTAGTCTGTGGAAAGTTATTTCAAACATCAAACATACCAAATGATAAATGATTTGATTCTTATTTACATCTGATCAGAACTAATACTTTCCCCAAGATTACACGTGAGGACATGGTACATACCACAGATTTTTTTTCTGATGAGAATTATGTAAAATCACATTTGTTGAGAATATCTGCATTTGTGGAACACAAACCAGCAGTGCCACAAGAGTGAAACTGTCTAAGAGAGGAGTCACAAATCTTATGTATCCCAATGTGTTGAATGGTGTGTTAGCATAATTCATACAGCTTGCCCTGACAAAGTTTGGTGCTTTGGGGGAAGTGGCACCCAAAATTGCTACAAACTCAACCTGTTAGACTGAATAACCTATATATTATGTCCATATAAAATAAAATTATAATTTTTTCTCATGCAATGAGGCAATACAAGATTAAGTTGCCCCAAAAGTCAGAAAAAGAGCATTATAGTGATGTGTCAATATTACAAACAAGAGCATTCTTCTTTTATTCTAAATTTTGTGATGTTTGGAAAATTTTCTCATGTACACCAATTATCTGATTAAATTCCTTATCTTTTCAATTTTAAAAAACTCTTGCCTGATAACCCCAATATCTAGAATGTATATAATTCTGTTTATATTGTCTGTTTTTTTTTTTGCCATTTGGTTCTATTGCTAGGTATGCCTACTACAAGGTTTTTTTTTTTTTTTTTAAATGCCAGGCATTGTATATAAAAAATTCTAGAGGGGTGGAGATGTTATCTTTTTTCAGAAAGGATAAATCTGTAATTTGCCAGGCAGATATCATTTTAGAATAAGGTTGGCAAATCTTTAATTAGGAACCAGAAAGTAAATAATTTAGGGTTTGCAGGCATACACACACACACACACACATACACACACACATCCCTTTTGATGCAATTTTATTGATGAAGTTCAAAATACAATCATAATTATTGTTTGTTTGTTTGTTTTTTTTTTTTTTTGCTAAGACATGTCTAATAATAAAAATAGGGTTCTTTCTTGAGATGACATTTTACTTAATTGGGATTCAGATCTAGAGTTCCCTATCATCAAAGTGAACTACAAAGTTTCATTTATTAATGCTAATCTGTGATAAGTTTTTATGTATTCATGTATTTAAGATTCACGTGCATTTATGTATTTGAAAAATATCTTTTAAAACAAATAGGTAGGTACTTCTAAGTATTAATATAATATTATAAAAATATGTTAATTAAATGTTATGTTAATTGCTTGTAAGGCATTTATAGAATTCTATGTGATTCTTAAATTAAGATCAGAAAATAGATCCATTTGCTATGGTTTGGATAGGGTTTTCCCCCAAGTAGTGTATGGACTGGAAGCTTTGTCTCCAATGTAATGGTATCAAGAGGTGGTGGGACCCTTAAGAGGTGGAGCCTCACGGGAGGTCATTATATCCTGGAGACAACACTCTCTGAGGGAATTAATGCTTTCCTGCCCCTTTTGTGGAAGTGAGTCTGATCTACAGGAATGAGTCAGTTCTTATGAGAGTGAGTCTCTGCACAGTGGACCGGTTCCTCTCTCCCTCCTCTTTTCTGCACGTGCTCCCTCCATGTGATGCTCTCTGCCAGGTTATGATGCAGCCAGAGGCCCTCCCAAGATGTAGGACCAATGCCATCTAAACTCCACCAGAGCTGTGGGCCAAATAAACCTCTTTTAAAAATATATTTAAGTAATCCCAGCAGCTTGGGAGGCCAGGCAAGGGGATCATGAGTTCAAAGCCAGTCACAGCAAAAGTGAGGTGCTAAGCAACTCAGTGAGATCCTGTCTCTAAATAAAATGCAAAATAGGGTCAGATATATGGGTCAGTGGTCAAGTTCCCCTGAGTTTAATCCCCAGCACTATATATATATATATATATATATATATATATATATATATATATATAGTGTATATACATATGCATATAATGTATAGCAACACAAGGTTGACTAAGACAGTACTGAAAGTTGGCATGTTGATGTTTCTTACCTTAATTTTTACCAGCACAGGAAGTCTCAAAGCATGTTGACATTATTCACGATTTAAACAATATTAGGTACTATATAAATGACTTCAACATACTATAAACTACATATCTGAGTGCTATTTTACCTGATAATTTAAGTTAATTAAGAAACATCAAATTTTCAGCAAAGCTATTTTCAGAAAGGAAGAAAGTTGTGTGTATAACATAAGATTCTAACTTTAAAAACTAGAAAAAGAAAAACTAGACCAAGAGCCTGTAGGAAATATTATAGAGAAAATATAAAAAATAAAAACTGCAATAAAACTAATAGTTAAACTAACTAGGAAAACAAAAGATAAGACACACATTACCAAAAACCAGGAACAGAAGAGAAATTTAAAGGATATAAGAAATATAGTGATTTTATTCCAATAAGTTAGACAAAGATTAGTGAAATGGGGAAAAAATTCTAGAAAGACAAATTCCAAAAACGGACTCAAGAAGAAATGGAAAAATTGAGTACACTCAAAATGATGAGAAAAGTTTCATTAATAATTAAAAATAATCTTACAAAGAAGAGTTAGGTCCATGTGACCTAACTGGTGAATTTTACTACATATTTTAAAATAGTTAAAATACCATCAACTTTAGCCAGGTGTGCTAGTACATACCTGTAATCCCAGTGGCTCAGGAGGCTGAGGCAGAAGGATCACAAGTTCAAGGCCAGCCTTAACAACTTAGTTGTCCTAAGAAACCTGGTGAGACCCTGTGTCAAAATAAAAAATAAAAAGGACTGAGGATGTGGCTCAGTTGTAGAGCAACCCTGGCAGGGTTCAATCCTTAGTACTAAAAAAAAAAATACAACTTTAAAATAATAACTTTTCACAACTTTTTTAGAAAACAGAGAAGAAAAACTCTGAACTCATTACAATAGAGGACTCTATGACCCTGAAAACAAAGCAAGACACTCATAAAGACTATCTGATACCATGAGCAAAATGCAAAAGTCTTTCACAAAAGATTTGAAAAACAGAATTCAGGAATAGATAAAGGGGTTATGCCTGGTAAACAGTGTGATGTATTTCAGGAATGCAAGGTTGGTTCAGTTCCTGAAAATCAATTACTTTAGTATCCCGACAGTAATAGAATAAGAAGGAATGAAAATCACATGACTGTCTTCATTGATGCAGAAAAAGCATGTAAAAGGCCCATCACACACACATGAGTTTAAAAAAATCTAAAAACTCATAAGGGAAGGAAATTACCTCAACTTGATAAAGGGCATCTATGAAAAACCTAAGATTAAAATCCTACCACCATATGGAAAGACTGAGAGTTTTCCCCCTAAAATAGGGCAGGAAAAGCCAAGATGTTCCCTCTGTGTTCAACATTCTATTGTAAGATTCTAGACAGACCAATAAGTTAAAAAAAATGTATATAGTCTAGGTTGGAAAGACAGAAGTAAAACTGTATTTGTAGCTTAAAGATAGAACATCCTTAAAAATCCACATACAACACACACACACACACACAATAAGAGAAGTATTAAGCTACTTTAGTTAGTTCATAGGATATAAAATCAATATACAAAAATAAATTTTATATTTATATAGTAGCAATAAAAATCTGAAAGCAAAATCAACACTTTCATTTATAACATCATAAATAATAATTACTTAGAAATACATTTAATAAAAAGTCAAAGTTTGTACATTGAAAAGTAAAAAAGTGTTGAGAAAAATTGAAGGTTGAAATAAATGGAGAGATGTCATGCTCATGAATGGGAAAGAAGACTCGACATTACCAAGGTAGGTGTTCTCCCCAAATGGATCTATAGATTTCATACAATCCCTATAAAAATTCTAGCATGCCATTTTGAAGAAGCTAACAAGCGGATCCTAAAATGTACACAGAAATACAGAGTTCTTAGGATAGCCCAAGAATTTTGATTAAGAAGAAAGCTGGAAGATTTACACTGCCTGATTTCATGACTTCCATAAAGCTATAGTAATCAAGACAATATGGTACTGACATAAGGATGAACACATAAATTAGGTACTGGTAAATGTTTATAAAAGGCCATATGGTAATTATTTGCAATATTGTGGTCTTTATTGCAGTTCCTCAACTTTATCATCATCATTTTATATATATATATATATATATATATATATATATATATATATATAAGCAAATTATATCAACAAGCAAACATAGAATTTTACCTCACATTATTTAAAAAATTTAAATTTATCTCCAGGGCGGAGAATATAGCTCAGTTGGTAGAGTGCTTGCCTCACATGCACAAGGTCCTGGGTTCAATTCCCAGTAACACACACACACACACACACACACACACGCAATTTATCTCCAAAGGAATCATAACCCTAGAAGAACTTGAATGGTAAAAGCTCTATAAAAACTTCATACCAATATCTCTAATTAATATAGATGAACAAAAATACTCAACAAAATTCTAGCAAATCACATACAAAAATATATCAAAAAGATAGTGTACCATGATCAAGTAGGGTTCATCCCAGGGATGCAGGGTTGGTTCAACATATGGAAATCAATAAATATAATTCATCACATTAATAGACTCAAAGATAAAAATCATATGATCATCTTAATAGATTCAGCATTTGATAAAATGCAGCATCCCTTCATATTCAAAACACTAGAAAAACTAGGGATATCAGGAACATACCTTAACATTGTAAAGCCTATCTATGCTAAGCCCCAGGCCAAAATCATTCTAACTGGAAAAAAATTGAAAGAATTCCCTCTAAAAACTAGAACAAGACCAGGATGCCCTCTTTCACCACTTCTATTTAACATAGTTCTTGAAACTCTAACCAGAACAATCAGACAGACAAAAGACATTAAAGGGATATGGGTAGGAAAAGAAGAACTCAAAGTATCAGTTTGCAGACAATATATTCTATATCTAGAAGACCCAAAACATTTCACCAGAAATCTCCTAGAACTAATAAATGAATTCAGCAAAATAACTAGATATAAAATCAACACCCATAAATCAAAGGCATTTCTGTACATCAGTGACAAATCCTCAGAAAGAGAAACTAAGAAAACCACCTCATTTACAATAGCCTCAAAAACAACAACAACAACAAAAAAAAACACAACTTGGGAATAAACTTAACAAAAGAGGTGAAAGACCTCTACAATGAAAACTACAGCATGCTAAAAAAGAAATTAAAAAGATCTTAGAAGAGGGAAAGATCTAACTTGTTCTTGGAAAGGCAGAATTAATATTGTCAAAATGACCATACTACCAAAAGTGTTTTGGGGTCATCATTACCCAAAAGCATTATACAGATTCAGTGCAATCCCAATCAAAATTCCAATGCCATTTCTCATAGAAATAGAAAAAGCAATCATGAAATTCACCTGGAAAAATAAGATACCCAGAATAGTCAAAGCAATCCTTAGCAAGAAGAGTGAAGCTGGTGGCATTACTATTCCAGACCTTAAACTATACTACAGAGCAATAGTAACAAAACCAGCATGGTATTGGCACCAAAATAGACCTGTACACAATGGTACAGAATAGAGGACACAGACATTAACCCATATAACTACAGTTATCTTATATTAGACAAAGGTGCCAAAAACATACATTGGAGAAAAAATAACCTCTTCAACAAATGGTGCTGGGAAAATTGGAAATCCACATGTAACTAAATGAAATTAAACCTCTATCTCTCACCATGCACAAAATTCAACTCAAAGTGAATCAAGAACCTAGGAATTAAACAAGAGACTTTGCGCCTAATGGAAGAAAAAGTAGGCCCTAATCTTCATCATGTCGGATTAGGCCCCAACTTCCTTAATAAGACTCCTGTAGCATAAGAATTAAAGTCAAGAATTAATAAATTGGATGGACTCAAACTAAAAAGTCTCTTCTCAGCAAAAGAAACAATCTTTCAGTTGAATAGAGAGCCTACATTTTGGGAGCAAATTTTTACACCTCACACGTCAGATACAGCACTAATCTTTAGGATATATAAAGGACTCAAAAAGCTAAACACCAAAAAAACAAATAACCTAATTAATAAATGGGCCAAGGACCTGAACAGACACTTCTCAGAAGAGGATATACAATCAATCAACAAATATATGAAAAAATGTTTATCATCACTAGCACTTAGAGAAATGCAAATCAAAACCACTCTAAGATTTCATTTCACTCCAGTCAGAATGGCAGCTATTATGAAGACAAACAACAGTAAGTGTTGGCAAGGATGTGGGGGAAAGGCACACTCTTACACTGCTGGTGGGACTGCAAAATGGTGCAGCCAATCTGGAAAGCAGTATGGAGATTCCTAGGAAAATTGAGAATAGAACCACCATTTGACCCAGCTGTCTCTCTCCTTGGTCTATATCCAAAAGACTTAAAAACAGCATACTACAGGGACACAGCCACATCAGTGTTTATAGCAGCACAATTCACAATAGCTAAACTGTGGAACCAACTCAGATACCCTTCAGTAGATGAATGGATAAAAAAATGTGTCATATATACATTTTTGCTTTTATACTAAGCAATAAAAGAGAATAAAATCATGGCATTTGCAGGTAAATGGATGGAGTTGGAGGAGATAATGCTAAGTGAAGTTAGCCAATCCCAAAAAAACAAATGCTGAATGTTTTCTCTGATATAAGGAGGCTGATTCATAGTGAGATAGGGAGGGGGAGCATGGGAGGATTAGACAAACTCTAGATAGGGCAGAGGGGTGGGAGGGGAAAGGAGGGGGCATGGGGTTAGAAATGATGGTAGAATGTGATGGTCATCATTACCCAAAGTACATGTATGAAGACAAAAATTGGTGTGAATATACTTTGTATACAACCAGAGACATGAAAAACTGTGCTCTATATGTGTAATATGAATTGTAATACATTCTGCTGTCGTATATAAATTTTGGAAAATTAATTTAAAATTTTTTTTTAAAGTTAGGGGCTAGGGTTGTGGTTCAGTGGTAGAGCGCTTGCCTAGCATGTGTGAGGCACTGGGTCTGATTCTCAGCACCACATATAAATAATAAAATAAACGTCCATTGACCACTAAAAAACATTTTTTAAAAAGTTAGAAGCATGCATTAATTCATGCAAAAATAGTACTTGTATCCTTGGTGGCATGGATAAGGTGCTGAACAAAACAAAGTTTGAGTCTTCATGGAGCTTATATTATAGTACAGAATATCATACATAATGGCATACTTACTTTTGCAGTCTACCTAGTGAAGTGCATTATTTTATAAGACTGATTTTCACAAAATAAAAGTTTTACCCGGGTGGGGGGGAAAAACATACAGGAGTAAACCTTAACAACTTTGAGTTAGCAGTTTGGCCATGACATCAAGAATGCAAGCCATTGAAGTACAATATTGATGAGCTAGACTTCATTGAAATTAAAACTTTGAGCTTCAAGAGACATTATGAAAATTAAAAGATAAGCTTCAGATTGAGAGGAATATTTGCAAATCAGTCTGATAAAAGAATATATAGAATCTGCAAAGAGCACTTACAATTAAAAAACAAGACAAGCAACCTAGTGTTAAAAGGATAAAGGATTTGAATGGACATTTTACCAAAAAGGCATATGAATGGCTAATGAGCATATAAAAAAGTGCTCAGTATCATTAGTTCCCAGGGGAGTGAGAACTATTGCCATCATAAGATGCTATTTTGCCTGTTCAAAATGGCTATGACAGCAAAGGCTAAGGATAAGAACTGTTGACACGGAGTGGAGAAGCTGAAACTCTCACGTCACTGGTGGGAATGTAAAATGGTATAGCTTCTTTGGAAAACAGTCTGGCAATTTTTCTAAAAGTTAGACATGAACTTTCCACATGATCCCCCCACCCCACCCATTTCATTTTTTAAAAATGTTTATTTTTTAGTTTTAGGTGGACACAATATCTTCTTTTCACCTCTATGTGGTGCTGAGGATCGAACCCAATGCCTCATGCCAGGCGAGCGCGTTACCACGTGAGCCACACCCTGAGCCCCTCATTTCATTTTTTTAGGAATGTAGCCAAGAGAAAGAAAAACTTAAGTCTGCATCAAGATTCATACATATATGTTCATATCAGCACATTTGTAACAGACCCAAACTGACAAGAATGCAATTGTCAGTAGATAGACAAATAGATAAACAAGTCAAAGTGTATCTATTTGAATGGAAGAGTAGTCCGCATTAAAATGGAATAAAATACCACTATATGCTACAACATGTGTAAACCCCAAAACCTCTATTGTAAATGAGAGGAGCTGGATGCACAGTACTATATATTGCATAATTCTATTTAGGCAGTTATGAAATGTTCAGAAAAGGCAAGTTTAGAGACAGAAAGCTGATCAGCCTTTGTTTAGCACCAGTAGTGGGAATACAGATTGACCACAAATGAGCTGGAATAAAAAGGTGGGTTTTGATGGTTGCACAATTCAATATGTTTACTAAAAAGTCATTGGTATACTTAACAAAAGGCAAAACTTGTAGTGTATGAATTATTCTGAAGTTAAACTATTAAAATAGAAATGTTTTCTTAATAAGATGTCTTGATGTACCTACTCCAGGTCTAGTCAAGGATTTGACCATGACTGGGATTCACCAGCCACACTGCCATCCTCAGGGTGCTGACCCCAACCTCATGCCCCTTCTCCACAATCTTGGCTGCTACTCATCTGTACACTACCCGCAGACCCCCAGAAAGAAAGGAAGAGTAGAAAGAGCTAGGAAAACAAGCTTACCTGTAAGACCTAAGCAGACTTCAACTTATATCTTAATGGATAGACCTCTTAAACATGGAATTTTCTAGTCATGCTCAAAAATTACAGATGTCATTTTCTAGCTTCTCTTCAGGAAGGCAAGAAGGAAGGGCTGTGAATGGGTATTGGTGTATCCAGCCAAGAGTTCCTGCCCCCTTCTTTGCTTTTCCTCTGGAGACTTATCAGCCTTAAGTAATAGATGTCATTATATGAAAGGGGATCAAACTGTGTGCATAAATAAATTATAGGGGAAAGGTATCACTGGCATTTGAATCATTCTAAAGATATAAAATGATGTTTCTTTTTATAACCACATAGCTTTGATTGTTTCTCCCTATTATAAAAGTACAGATTAAGCCTTGTAATGATGGGCAGAGCCTCAAGACAAATACTAGAATAGCTGCAATTCTCATTCTTAAAATACTTTTTTTTTCAGTAATAAAACACATTTAGATGGATGATCAAAATAGTTGGCAAAAAGACAGAAAGAAGAAACAAATACTGCTTTATTTTAATGAACCAGGCATAGACCAGCCTTAAATACCCCTGTAGGTCCTTTATGGAAAAGATGTCAAGTGTCATAGGTATTTTTTTAACTCTAAATATAACCCACTAAATTCGTTTTCCCATTTCCAGTTGAGGGGGTTCACTTAACTCATGAGAGCCCAGTATACCTTTTTCCAACCCCGAGTTCAATTGTGTGCATGTGGGTAGCTTGAAATGAACCATCGTGGGAGTATTTCCCAGCTCTCTTTCTCTTCCTGGAGAGGAAGTGGCTCCTTGTATGGCTCTGCCCACCAGCATTAGATTCTAGAGTTGACTGCAGGACACTCCCAGAAACAAATACTCCCCTCCTGTGTTCAACCTTGAACTCCCAAAATGAATCGATTTGCTTTTCTTTTGAAGGTCATTTTCTACCTAACTTCACACCAGCACTAACATTAAAATTCATGCACATCTAAAAATTCTGATGATTTTTTTTTCTTCGACTTGTATTTCAAGAGTGCACATGATAATAGTCTATAACCTACCTGTGCAAAGTATGACCCTATGACAAAGAGAAATATGTGGTGTTTTGTTCCATTTCCATGCTGACTACTCTTCCAATCAAGGTACCCAGCTCTTTTTTTATAGCTTGAAAAAATTTAAACATGAAAATATTGGGATGAGTAATTTGATGGTGGGGGAGGATAAAAATAAACTCATTGCCAAGTAGTTTTATGCCAGAGATACAAGGAAATCTTTTGGCAGGAAGTCTCTCATGGACATCAGTGAAGCCAGTTGGCAGTCCTGCACTGGGAACTAAGTCCAGAGAAGAAAAACTGTCCAAGACTCTGCTCCGTCTTGTCTCAGAGATACAGGATTTTGTTTCCTGAGTATTACCAGAAATTACTGTTGGGGTAGACAGGCGTCCGAGAGGAACATCACTACTACCAGTATCCCAAATGGTAGCAGGCATCCTTGACACCAGGTGCCCTTGAACAACTGAGGCAAGAGAGGAAGGGTGAAGAGGGGCCAGGAGCGAGAGGGAGCCAGTGGAGCATCAGGATCCACCCTGCTGCGGATGTGCAGTGGGATTTCATGTTCACCCCGATGGCTCCAGACTAGAAGGTTCTAGACTTGGAATCTGAGGAAGCAGCTTTCATAAGGATGTATGTACCACCAGGTTCAGTGAGGCAGAAAACCCTGGGCCACCTGTCATACCCCCTCTGCCTAGTAAAAGACTCTGTTGCTCTTGATAGAATTAATCAAATGAATGCATGATTTTCATTCTGTTACATTTGATTGAATGCTTCCAGAAATCAGGACATTTTTTAGTGCTAAATGAATTATTTAAGATATGGTCTTTAAACATTAAAAGTCACACATAAATGACACTAATGTCACAAAAAAATGGACATATTTAGAATGCCAGCACTGGCTGCATATATCACCGGTCTGATGCTCTTACTTCTTTATGTAGATTGATCTCTGCTTGGATATTTCCAGCTGTTGGGAACTCAAGACCTCACAAAACATTCCTTTTTATTTCTAGACAGGCATAAATTCTTCCTTGTATTAACTTGTAATTTGTCTCTATGCAACTTAAGCACTCTTTGGTCCTTGTTTGAGTCTTGAGAAATCATCTTTCAATTATCCTCCTGTCTCCCTCCCCCAAGTCTTCTCCTGTGACCCAATAATTCAAAAATTTTCCCACAATGACTCTCATATGATATAGTGTTGAAAATCCTCTCTACCTCCTGGATGTGAGACTCTGGGTGTTCTTTATTGGTTGAAATAGTCTTATATAATTCAGTACAGAACTAAACAAAACACATTGGTTGTGATCTGATCAGGAACTAATCCTGCACTAGGCATAGCGTCTGCAATCCAAATTATATTCTTAGCTCATCAGAAGTGTTAGTCTGCCAAAATCCCTACTTTATTATAGGAGATTCCCTCCCCCATTTTCTTCTTGTATAGTCAGGTTTTGAAACTTAAGGGCAGGACTTTACATTTACTCCAAATGATTTTTTAAAAAGAATTTAACCTTTATTTTATTTACTTGTTTTTATGTGGTGCTGAGGGTCAAACCCAGTGCTTCACCCATGTTAGGCAAGTGCTGAATCATTGAACTACAACCCTAGCCCCCAAATGATTTTTCATTTTGTTAGATTTGATTGAATGTTTCCAGAAACCAGGACATTTTTTAATGCTAATTTTTAACATCCAAATAACTAGTTATTTTTTTCTAGCTTCATATCATTTAAACATTTAATCAAATACTTTTTTCTCATGAAAATTACAGGTGAATGTTTTTAAATTATAACCAAGGACAGAGACCTGTATCACACCACAAGAGACCTACCTGTTGGTGAAAGGGACCAGATTTGTGGCTTCTAACAATCACTTCAATGTCCTTGGATCCAAGCCATCTATAAGGACATCATGCATAAGCATGTTCCTAACAAGTCCATGCCAACTTCTATGGGTCACCTCTTGCCTTTCTTTATAAAATGATTTCACAAAAGGAAAATGGATTCTCATGGTAAAAACACATGAAATACAGAAGTAAAATGACCATTCCCTCTTCTCTCCCCTTACTTAATTTCATAACCTTATATGAAGAAAACTGAATTGTTGCTTATTCTGCGGGATACTTTCTTTTACACCTGTAACAATAAATGTATATATTATTTAGTAATGTATAATGGACAGTCCTCCATATTACCTCCTGAAAAAAATACCAGAGTCTCTTCCATGTCAGTACACATTCTCTTTAATGGCTTCAAAGTAGTCCTGCATTTTCCACAATTTGCCTTATTATCCCCCTATTGATGTACCCTTAGATTATTGTTATTTTTTTTTTTTGCTTTTATAAACAGTGCTGCTAAGCACTGTATAAGCATCTTTTCATATACATATTCAAGCAAATGGGAAATAATTCATGTAGTATAGCTAGAAATAGGATTTCTACATTAAAATTCATGCACATTTTAAAATTCTGATGATTTTTTTCTTCAACTTATATTTCAAGAGTGCACATGATAATAGTCTATAACCTACCTGTGCAAAGTATGACCCTATGACAAAGAGAAGTGGAATGATTTGGGAACTTGTTAGAAATATAGAACCTCAGGCTCCAACCAGATCTAATTAATGAGATGTGGCCATTTAACTAGATTCCCCGATGACTCATATGCACATAAAATTTTGATAAGCACTGTTCTATGTATTCTTTTCCTCATCCAAATAAGATATTGTCAGTCTTTTAAATTTTGTTCATTCCCCTTTAATTTACAAGTGCTAAAAATCTACTAATCTAATAATATTCCTTAGAATTTTTCTCTGGGATCTCTGCTCAATATATGTATTGACAATTACAGTAGCTGCCCTTTATGAATGTGAAAAATAATGTTTTCCCTAATCTTTTGATGTGCCTTTCATTCTCCAAGACTCCTTTTTCACTTATAATTATTTGATATTATTATAATTATTTGATATATTCATCTGCCAGTTCCTTCTTCTTTCTCGGACATAACTGTTGCAGGTTGGGAGACCTAAACTTAGATCAAATTGATAGGCAAGTCCACAGACCATCTGGAGGTATTTAAGAGCCACTAGAGATATGTGTGCCTCTTTTGAGAACTGCTGCTTCTGGGCAGTCTGTAACAGGGCATCCTGGGACCCCTGCTTCAGTTTTGTTGGGTGCTTTTCTAGTTGAGTTTGCCCTCGGTCTTCTACCTCAAGACAAAGGGCTGCTCTCACTCTGTCTTGGAAGAAGCCAGGCAGAGTTGTGCTCATTGGACTGGGTTGTTCCTGGATTATTGCCTAAGGTGACTCCACATGTACTGGCTTTTAAGCCAATCTATGACCTTTGTGCTGCTAATAAATATTTATTGAATATCCAACTGCATCCCAGAATACGGTGCTTCATACACATCAATTGACTTAATCCTCAAAGCCTCCCTCTAAAATAGATACATTAGTCATTTTCCTGAATGGGAATTTGGAGACTGAATAAGTGCTAGCAGATGGTGGAATCTGACTTGATTCTTAAACGCCACCTTAGACCTCTCTTAGAGGTGACCAGTGGAATTATTGGGAGGATCAGCAAGAGTGTCAGCAGGACTGAGGGTTTTGCACGCACAAAGTCACTTTGCTATTAAGTAGAGTATTATAGAAAGTGTTGACATTTATGGAGTTAGTAAATATAAAACTAAACCAAAATGGCTTAATCTGTAAACATAAGTGCATTCTTTGGTCTCTTTTGCTTATATGGATACTCTGTGTCCTGGGGAGCTTAAGGATCAGAGTTGGCCCTAGCTCCTCTTCCTAGGTTTCCTGAAAGAATAAGACAAAGGAGAAAATAAACCATGATTCTTAACCCTTATAAAGAGGTTGCTGTAGACAGGGGTGCTGGGTCACCACTGAGTGGAACAAACCTTTGTGATCCTTCTTTAGCCTCTTCTGTGTCCCTTAGCTATGGGCTCTGTGTAGATGGTTCAAGTTGTTTATAAAACTGTCCCTCTAAGCTACTGGTCTTCCTTCTGTTTCTGATACTCGAACAACACAGGGATCACACAAATGTGTCCACCTATTTGGAGGCTGTAGTGACTGCAGTTTTAAAGAAGACCCCAAATGAAGTCAACTTTAAATGAAAAATGCACACCTCTGTGTCAGTACTTTTAGGATGATTGGATTGATGGCGTGTACAAGACCTAGTGACTACTGACAAGGGAACTGTTTTACTCATTTATTAAAAGATTTCCTGAAAGCAAGAGAGTCTAGTTTCTAGACTCTATTCAATGCACACTCAGCATTCATTTATGGGCCAGAAGCACCTAGACAAAATGTGCAAGGCTTGCATTTCTTCAAAGGCCTCCTTGGGGGTCTTTTAAAATTTTGAGCTCCTCACAAACACACTTTGTACCTAAATGTTAGTTAGCCACACTCTGTTGGCTCAATTGTCTTAGCCATTATGAAATAAAAAGAGAAAGGGAAGGATGGTAATGTAAGTATGTATTTTAAATGTACCTTCCCCTCCACGGAGGGAAAAAATAAAGGAAAGGAAACCCATCCACTAAGGGATTGGCCCCTGTTTGACAATCTCTGACTTAGACTTCCAAGGAAATATTTGGTTGAAAATTTGTAGGGGAAAACAAAAGATCTTATGAGGTTATTAGAAAAAGAATTTTCTTGTGAGATAAGGAAGAGGAACAGAGCTGGGAGGAATTAGTATATTTCCATATCCTGCTCTTGGGAAAAGAACCCAAAGGATTTCTACAAATGCAAAATGAAGTTAATAGCTTGGACAATTTTTAAAATCTCTTATAGTAGAATGCATAGCACTTGTTTAAATTGTCAGAGATGATTTAATAAAAAGGTAAAATCATGAATTTTATACGCATACAAAATGAATAAATGCTAAGGAGCTTAACTCATGAGTTAATATGGGAAGCAATGAGATTCTAGAACTGATTCCAAGGAGAATTTAAAAGAGGCAGCATGCGGAGGCCATGAAATAAGTTCACCAATAGATGAAAAACCGGCTATTTCTCCAGGATGAGGGAGAGAAACAAATTGCGTCTCCACCACACAGAATTTATTTACGGGTCTATTGACAAAAAATCTTTGCATCGCATCTGAGTGTTGGGACATAGCTCCAAGACAATGAGAGACACACAGGTCAGGGAAGCAGATAATGAAGGATGTGATCCAAGCAGAACATCGTTTTTCACTGAAGATATCTGGCAATCTGCTGGTACATTTCAGTCTTTTACAACATTTTTTTCCTATATAGATGGCTTAAAGCCAAGGCATAGCAGGACACTTTCCTGAATGATTCCTATGATTGTCTCAAGGTCTTAGTTTGCATATCTGATGCAGATGGAGGCTTATCAGATTAAATTTCATTCCAAATAGTGCAAGGGTACGCATTTATTTTTGGATGGTGAGGTTCAGTTTAATTTGCAGGAGCAGAACAACACAATGGCTAGTGAGGACTGGCTCCCATCTTGGAGCATGTTTCCCGTGGCTTAGGGAGAGCCCACTAGATGGGAGGGGAGACATCAGACCTGAGGGAGCGTCGGATGGAAGGGGGCAGAGGTTTTGTCTGAATCCTCAGTGGACTTGACCTCTGGGATTGTCAAATGCAATCTCAAGAAGCCTTTTAAACATTTTCGTCATTTCTGGAAATTTATCTGTAGATTCTTCTAAATCCAGGAAAACATTATTTTTTCTCTTTTATCAGATCATCAGCTTCATTTGCGTCTTTACAGATGAGTCATTCATTTTCTGATTTTGTTCCTCTTTTGACTGCCTTCTCCAAGAGCTGCGGATACTTGACATTGAACTCCCTTCTCCTCATCTCTCTCTTTCTTTCTGTGATGTAGAGGATGGAACCCAGGGTGCATGCTAGGCAAGTGCTCTGTCACTGAGCTGCATTCCTGTCCCTCTTGACTTGTTTTCTATGATTCTTTTTTTCATCCTGAGATTCAAATTCCTTTTCGACTGCTGCTAACAACAGTAAAGATATTGTTCAAATGTAGCTCTCATGTTCTGATCAAAGTTATTTTCTTCAAGGTGATTCATATCCTCAGACTTTGGAAAATGTGCAAACATTTATGTCATTACTAATACACAAGTGATGTTTCAGCTGTACCCAAGACCAGGAGGAAAACCAGAGCAGAGAACTAATGAGCATTGTATGTGCTAAAAGGATCTGGTAGTTACATTTCGTATTCACCACTTGGGAATGGAAGGCTGGGGTCAGGTTGAAAACCCAGAACACTGACAAGGTTCACCTCAAGTCTTTGAAGATTCCAACACTATCACCACCACCACCACCAGTAGCAATACCAGCCTGGAGAAATACCAAAACTGGACAGGAAAACCAAGTGCCCTGCATCTGGGAAAATTGAATGCCTTTCGGCCTCAGAGCTTTTCAGAGCCACAAAACTGCTTCTCTTGTGACTGAGAAACTCCATTGGTAGCTCTGATGAAAAGGTTTCTTGAGACAAATTCTTCTTTTAAAGGGCCTTGATTAGATTGTTCACCTTGAACTTAAAACCATGCGCCCCAATGAAGCTTTGTTCAAAATTGCATCATGGTCTTCCCAACAGGCAAAGCTCTCGGAGCTGGCACCTCCACTCCCTCAATAGGTCTGGTAAAGGGGTTTCACATTTGCAGGGTGATTTATCAGGTTTGCAGGAGGATTCAGTCTACCTTTCAAAAAAACATCACAGGGCTGGGGATGTGGCTCAAGCGGTAGCGCGCTCGCCTGGCATGTGAGCTGCCCGGGTTCGATCCTCAGCACCACATACCAACAAAGATGTGTCCGCCGAGAACTAAAAATAAATATTAAAATTCTCTCTCTCTCTCTCTCTCTCTCTCTCTTAAAAAAAAAAAAAAAAAAAACATCACAGAGGGTGGTGGCATGGGATGGGACTAGCTCTTTGTATTTATTTGGTCATCGATGTTTTCCTCTTCTTTCCCAGTTTTTTTCACAAGCTTAATGCTGGCTTCAAAAAGCATTTTTCATTCCTTTTGCCCTGCAGCTTATCTGCTGAGGAATAGACCATCCTGCCCAGTAATCTAGAGAATCAAGACTCCCGCATGACTGGTGCAGTCTTGAGCCCAAGCAGCCTGGCCCTGAACTCCACTCTGGCTTTCACCAGGCATGTGACCTGGGACAAGTCACTTCACTACTCTTCACTTAGTTTCCTCATTTGGAAAACAGAGACGATATAACATTAGTGAGTATTCCAGGGGGCTATTTTAGAAACTAAATGCACTCACTTTTACAAAGTGTCTGAGGGCACAGCTTGGCATTCAGGCAAGTCACATAGGTATACTTAAATTAAATAACTGTGAAGAGTGGGAAAAAGTCTAAACATCCATCAGTATGAAGTTGGTTCTACGCAGTGCATTTATACAGGAGTATATAATGCAACTTGTCCCCTGAAAAAGAATGGGACACAGTCCCCTGTCTTATATGTATAGATGTCCAAGAAAAAATAATACACACACATATACATGTCTACATAGAAAATGAGGTCTGGAAAAACATGCAGGTAACTATTATTTACCATCACTTCTGAGATGCACAAAGAGAGCTGGGAATTCTAAAGATGTCCTTTGTATTATATACCCCTTTGGTTCCATTAAAAATTTTAATCTGGCTTTCTAATTTTGTTAATTGTAATTTTGTTAAGAGAAAAAAAAAGGATTATTGAAAAAAATTAAGGACATGTACTTAATTGTGTCATCTGAAAAAGTAAAGACAAGTGTTAGAGATTCTGAAGTGCTTTGCTGGCGTCTTTTTGTACTAAACACAACTCTAGTGTTTTCTCTGGGAACTGGAGCACCTCTGAAGATCGTCCACTCTCTTCTCCAAACCATGATTTCAGGCCAGGACACATGGATAACATTTACTACTACCAGGCATGGTAGTGCACACCTGTAATTCTACCAGCTCAGGTGGTTAAGGCAGGAGGGGTCCAAGTTCAAAGCCAGCCCCAGAAACTTGGTGAGAACCTGTCTCCAAATAAAAAGAGCTGGGGATGTTGCTCAGTGCTTAAGTGTGTAATGATACTATTAAATCACTATCGTCACTCCTTAGAGTTAAGCTACAAACTGTGGACAGGGATTATAATAAAGAGGGAATCCTTTTGCATGGAAAGCTGAAGTTAAATACTTGAAGGGGCTGGGGGTTGGGGAGCTACAGTAGTGGAAGTGGACTTCAGAGATGGCAACCAGTAGTGAAAGACTATTGCTTGGTTGAAACTGGCCTTGACTCTGGCACTCTTGCATGTTCACCTAGGAAGTGAGTTCACATCTCTGAGCCTCGTTTTCCTACCCCGGAAAATGAGGAGGATAAGATTCATTTGTATGACAATGTATAAACAACTTGTTTTGTTCAATCTACTATCTATCTGCCATTGATCTATCTTCAGAGCCTAAAATAACACCAGACATACAATAGGTCCTCAATAAATCTTTATTGAAAAGGGAATTAAATGAGTTAATATCAAGTTACCTGCATGTTGGCTGTAGCCAGTGTAGCTTAGTTCTCTTCCTTTGTTCCTGCAAGGCATTTGGTAAGTTTCTTTCTGGCATGTTCTTCCTGAAGGGAGGTTTATGGACTGAGGCAAGGATAAGCAATGGCTTCAATGACTAGAATCAAGGGTGAGTTAAAGGGTCACTGTTAATCTGGCTGTGGGTTTCAATCCTTACCACGGGACTCTGTCCTTTTTACTTATTAAACATTTTTGTTGGGGTTAGGGATAGCTCAGTTGATAGAGTGCTTGCTTCACATGCATAGGCCCTGGGTTCAATCCACAGCATCACACAAAAAAATTTTTTTTATGTACCTGGGCAAAAGCATAAGTCATGTGGTTCATCAGATATTTGTATAACACCAACGTGATAGCAAGGAAATATTTGGGAAAAATTTAGATTTGGGTTGTGGTTAACATGAGGGACAGAATTGGGATGAGATTTAACTGGATAAATCTAAGGACTTGCATTTGGGTGTAAAAAAAATCCTAAGTCATGTAACCATGGTGGAGGAGACTTGAAGTCACTGAGTTGTTATCTTCGGTGCACTCAGCACGTACCAACTTCAAAGACTGTTTATATCAATCAGATCTTGGACCCTTGAGTAGCATTAATGGAAACGAGGCATCAACTTAAGCTAGGGCCTGGTTCCAACTGACTGTCAATTCTGAAGGGCTGTATTCTCCTCGCAGGGTCCTGGTTCAAACACAGCCTGCAAAAATCACATTGAGCTTAGAGATGATTGACTGATCAGGATCACGGAGGGGCTTGACATTGTGTATGAAGGGTGATTGAAGAAACTGGGGAGACCTCTCTGGGAGGAAAAAACTGCAAGATAAGGTGTGGCTAGGCTGGAATATGGCAAAGAAGTTAGATTTGAACTGTGACGCACCGACATGGGGAGGTTAATGGACAGATCAATTTTTGTCTGGTTATAAGGGAGAATTTTTCTGTAAAAAGATGGCATTTAAACCATAATGACCTTTTTTTCCCCCCCACTGGAAGAAGGAGGCCTGTCCTTTTTAAAAGATCACAAAATAAAAATGGTGGAATATAACATGGCTAGTACTTTGAAGCCTGTTAAAACTCAAGCCTGCTAGGGCATTGGGGGGACAAACGTTTTGAGTTTAAATAGTTCACTGACTTTGGCAGAAGATCACACAGAGGTTGATCCATAGTTCTACGATGACGTTCTAGACAGGATGGCACCTACATTAAATATTATATAAGGCTCTTTTCAGGTTGGAGAGCCCATTATTTAATGAATGAAAAAAACAAAAAACAAAAAAACACGGACTCTATTGTGATGGTAGCTCGATCCCTAACCCGGGTCCTGAGCCTCCTGTGCATATGACGAGTGTCAGCGCCAGCCTTCCGTGGGTCAGGCCCTGCCCACAGCTGTTAAGTGGAATGGAAAGCAATGCAGTTGCTAAGCAACCGAGGTTTGGATAAATATACCTTCCTTTTTTAGTGTACCAGATAAGCAGATAAACAAACATTTTCTTGACTAGGACTTGATCTTACCCTGTGGATACGCACAAAAATGAATGAAAAAAATCAAGGCAGATATTTAGGTAATTCAGGGCAAAACTTTCCATGGGCAAATCATCTGTTTTTTTAAAACCCCAAGTGACTGGGCCAACGGGAGTGATGTCTTTGGTTCTGCACTTAGTGAGTGTGACCAAGTCCCAGAATCCCATGTTTCTCCCTAAGAAGGTGGAATACAGAGATAAAGACCATGAGACTGGTGGTGGGTGGGCCACTGTATTTCTTCTGTCACTTAATCACCTTGGCCGTGCAGTTGGTGTGTGAGCTGGGTGACTGTTTTTAGATCTTGGGCCACAGACAGTAGTTGCTAACAGGACAGTGAGGTCAGTTTCTGGCAGCAATGAATGGTTGTTTCCCCAACCAGGCTCTGAACTCTTTGAGGACATTTATTTTTGTTTTTCACTGGGTCCAGGAAGCCTATAGTAAGAGATATTAATTTATTACGATTGCAAAGCTATCCTTGAAATCATGTATATTCACTTAGGCTTCCTAACTGTATGGGCAATAAATACACACCCTAAATATACATAATTGTATGCATATCCAATCAAGATACTTGAAATGATGCAAATGGATCCTCTGAATGCATTTATTACGACACTCTAAAGCTTCAGCCAAGAAAAGCATTTTTCATGAAACAGTGCTAAGATTTTGATATTCATTTATCTAATTTTAGCAAACCATTAAACTCAAAACTTTTTCAAAAATTCACAGACGTGTTTGCATTTGAAAGATGGCAAAGTTTCAAAACATTAAGGGTCTATGTTGCAACATTTTTCCTTTTCTGATTTAAAAAAATAACATATTCTTTTTTAATGGAGAAAATAATGATCGTTTATGATCATGAGAAAGGCCAGCGGTGCTTCCAGTCCCTCACTCCCAGGGAAGGCAATGGCACTTTCCTAGTTCAGCTAAAAAGCAGTGCCTCTCGCTGTCCTCGGGGCTGGAGTGAGCAGACGCCATGATCCCTGAGGCCACAGGGCTCAGTCTTCCCTGCTGCAGAGCCACCCAGGGGAGGGGCTGGCAGCTAAGAAGCCTGCAAAGGCTGCCGGAACTTTCCCTCCATTTCCCCTCCACACATCCCCATGGACTCAACAGAGCCACTCCTAGCCCACCCTTCACTCTTGTGATTTCTAGGGGTTTTGCATCACCAAGAGCCCTGGAAGCCACCAGATCCAAGAGGCACATGAGCCAGCTGTGGAGGGCTTTCTCTTAGCCTCGAGGGGAAAATTATTTGAGGTGGGAAAAGCTAGACAAGATAAATACATGATGAAACTCAGATTTTCTGAAGGTCTCTGGTAATAGGAAGCTCTCTTCCCCTTAAAATGCTCCGATTAGAGGTCTTAGCTCACCACGCTGTCACAGGTAGGGGACAGGCATTTCTATCATTCTTTTTTTTTTTTTTTTTTGGTACCTGGGATTGAACCCAGGGAGTGCTCAACCACTGAGCCACATCCCTGCCCCTTTTGGTTTTATATTTTGAGACAGGGTTTCGCTAAGTTGCTTAGGGCCTCCTTAAGTTGCTGAGACTGGCCTTGAACTTGTGATAGTCCTGCCTCTGCCTCCCAAGCTACTGGGATCACAGGCGTGTACCACTGTGCCCGTCTACTATCATTCTTATTGAGAGATCAAGAAACGAACATGTAAAGAGGTCAATGACTGAGTTCAAGTTTTTTTTTTTTCTTTCAGCTTGTTGGACACAAAACTATTACTTTACTTCTTTGAGAGTGTCTGTTTAGAGAAGATGAAATCAGAGGCTCCATTTAATTAATTGAAATTAATTATTTTATGGTTCGAGGGATTGAGCCTGGGGTCTCGTACATGCTAGGCAGGGGCTCTGCCATTTAGCTATGCCCCCAGCCCCAGCTTCCTTCTGTTCCCATGTCCACCCTCCTACCTTTCTGTCTTCTTATACAGCACTGCATTATATTAGTTACTATAAATAATCTAGAGATGGTGTAAGATGTATTGGAAGCTATGCATAGGTTATACGTAAATGCGACATCATTTTACATCAGAGACTTGAGCACCTGGGATTTGAGTATGAATGGGGGCTGGAACCAATCCCTTGAGGGACACTGTATTTACGAAAATCTGATTGGGAGTCAGACTGAGTACCTACTACTAATGAATATATACTATGGCTCTGAAATTTGTAATAAGTAATTCTCTTTTAGGAAGGAGGTCTGCTATGATGCTCAAATGATTCTACGTACTTATAGAGATGAGAATATTTTAGCTTTCAGAATTTAAAGAACACGTAGGCGTCTCTTAGGAAGATGCAGTGCCCAGGAAAAACAAGAAGCACAAGACCAAGATATTTGTATGCTCACACAGGAGAATTTTTAAAAATCCTATTAATTTTTCGTTTGATACGTTGTCTTAGTAACTATTTCAAGATGTTCAATGCTTGCAACATAATTCATAGCTTTACCAAGACAGGAGAAAAATAGAAAGAGATGGGTCCTTAAAATACCTTTGCCAATGAAATGAATTGAATTGCTTTGGATTCCAGGAATAGTCGGTCATTTTATTTGGGGCTGTTAAGGATGATATGGGGCACAGGGAATCTTTGTGCTTTCGCTTACATTTCCATCCTTTCACAATCGCGAGTGCGTGTTCGAGGCTCATCCAACTTCCTTGAGCTCCAGATCCGAGGCAGGAAAGACAGGCACAAGGACCAGCTTAATCTTTGGATCTGGACTTTGAAGGTTGGTGTCAAAATAATGGTGTTCAATACCCACATCACCGAATCCCATAATCCCAGGGCGATCTCAGAAAAATCCACCAGAGGTGAAAAAGAAATAAAGAAATGAAGCCACAAAACCTCACCCAGAAGCCAGTCACGGCTTTCTTGTGGTCTCTTTATAAGGTTTGTTGCTGAAGGGCCCAGAGGTGAAGGTGACCAGGTCGGTTCCTGGCAAACTTCAAAGATTTATTCAAAATCCCCAAACCTGCCCTCCCTTTGTTAACCCTCTTTTTAGATGAGGCTCTTGTGGCAGGTCCTGTTCGTCGGATGCTCTTCTTAGTTCTGTTTCCCTGCTGTCCCCATGAGTTTTAAAGAGTTTTAAAGGCAGACATTTCACTTTCAGGAGCATTTTGTCTAGCTGAGGGTGATAATATAATGGCACAGGGCCCATGAAACAGCAGAATTCTGCTAGGTGACCTTGCTGTCCCCATCACAGGGATAGATGTGCTTGGCAGGGTCTTCCTCTTTTCCCCTCACTTCTGCCTTGCACGCCGACGTGACAGCTGTAGCTATTTGGCCACCATGAGGCTTCTAACATAAAGGCCAAGAAATGCTGGGTGACACAGGTCACCCGACTGATGTCAGAAGCCTCTTCTCTCCGCATTTTCAACATGAGAAAATAACCTCTTCTTTGCTTACCATACTATCGGTTGGGCTTTATGTGATTGGCAAGAGCTATCCCCATCTGATGGGGCGTTTGGCAGACATCCTAATCCCCACAGCACCCGCAGGGCACCCGAAGGGTAGCTGTTCTCTTCCTATTCCTTAAGCCAGGAAACCGGGGTGGGAAGAATCTAAACAACTGTTTAAGGCTACCTCGGCCTCAGTCACTTCACCTGCATTTCTTGGTTTTGATGCAGTGTTTCTTTTTCTGGCCACACACCAATGCTCCATGGGCTCATTGCTCTTCATGGCCCTGGGTCGCCTTCTCTGCACAGGTGGACCTGTGTGTCAGATCGTTCCCAGGAGGAGATTCAGGTTGGATCCCAACCTGCCTCGCCGCGTCGTCCCCACTCCCCCACCTCCACCGTCTCTTCTGTAAGACTCGGGGCTGGATCAAAGTTGGAGCATCTCTTCCAGCTTAGTGACGGCACCATTGTCTCACAGGAGACAGGTGAGCTTCCCCACACCAGGGCTCTGTCTTTTCTTTTCCAAGCCCAGGCTCTTCTCCCTGCGGTAGCTAGGTGGAGATTCTATTAAGGATGATTTAATTAAAGTCTGCTCTAAAGACCTACAAAAGAAGCAAGAGAAGTGTGTCCTAAAGTACTAAAGGGAGAATATTATGGGGAAATATCAACTCAAGCTCATCAACCAGAGACTGGAGACGGTGCTCCTTAGGAGAAAGTTACCAGGCACGTGAGGAGTCCCCCGTCTACTCCACGGGTGCTTGTTCCATCTCCTATGTGGCTAGTGCTGGCTCCACATTGGGAGGTCCATACAGCTGGGTGACTGCCACGACACCAGGACACGGAGAGGAGAGAAAAGACCCAGGAGATGCAGTCTGAGGTGGTGAGGGCAGGCTCCACCTGCCTCTCAGGCGTGAAAGAGCATGTTCAGGAGACTACAGGTTTTGTCTGCATGGCTGAGTGTATGGGTGTGAATACAGTGTTGGGGAACAAGGCCGGAGATGGGTCCTGGTTACAAAGGGTGGCATAGCTGTGTCACAGGGAGCCGCAGGTAGAGTGGGGCCAGAGAGAGGATCCGACTGAAACTTTAGAAAGACTAATGCATTATATGATTTTGCAAAATATGACATTGTGGCACAGTGGCCACTCTGTTATCTGATATCCATAATATGCATGATATGGACGTAGCGTATGTGTAAGAGTGACTTAAGGGTGACAGAAGACTCCAGAGAACATCCAGGGCTGAGATAATGAACGTGGCTAAACCCATGGTAATGGGGATGGAGAGGAATAGACAATTGCAAGTGGCACCAAGGAAGCAGAAAGACAGTATTCCTCCACCAACTCAATGCGGCGATGACCAGAGCATAACATTGGGAACCAGGCCCCGGGAGGAAGTTGTGTGGAACCACGTGGGGAGTTTTGCTCTGGCTATGAGAAACTTAGAACACCTGAAAATGAGATAATCTCATTTTTCTTTATAGTTGACTAAAATTCCATTGTGTATATATATCACATTTTCTTTACCAATCATCTGTCGATGGACACCTAGGCTGGTTCTATCGTTTGTCTATTGTGAACTGTGTTGCTATAAACATGAATGTGCATGTATCATTGTAATATGACGACTTTAATTCTTCAGCATAAATACCGAGGAGTGGGTCATATGGTGGTTCTGTGTCTAGCCTTTTGAGAAATTCCTATACTGATTTCCACACCGATTGCACTGATTTGCAATCCCTCCAAAGGTAGAAAGGTGTGAATTTTTCTCCACATTCTCTCCAGCATTTGTTATCATTTGTGTTCCTGATGACTGCCATTCTGACTGGTGTGAGATGAAATCTCAGTGTAGTTTTGATTTGCATTTCCCTAATTGTCAGTGATGTTGAACATTTTTTTTCATATAATTGTTGGCTATTTATAATTCTTCTTTTGAGAAGTGTCTGTTTAATTCATTTGCCCATTAAATAATTGGATTATTTGATTTTTAGTGCAAAGTTTTTTGAGATCTTTATGTTTTAGATATTAATTCTCTGTCAGAAGAGAAGCTACCAAAGATTTTCTCCCATTCTGTGGGTTCTCTCTTCACATCCCTAATTGTTTCCTTTGCTGTGCAGAAGGCTTTTAATTTGATACTGTCACATTTATAACTCTTAGTATTATTTTCTAAGCTTTAAGGTCCTATTGAGAAAGTTGTTGCCTGTGGCTAAAAGCTGGAGTGTTATTTTTTCCTAGGAATTGTAGTTTCTGGTCAAATTCTGAGGTCTTTGATCCATTTTGAGTTGACTTTTGTGCAGGGTGTGAGATAAGGGTCTAGTTTTATTTTTCTATAAGTGGATAACCAGTTTTCCCAGCATCATGTATTATATATATAAAAGCTGTCTTTTCTCCAGTGAATGTTTTTGGCACCTTTTGTCAATCAAGGATCAGATGATGGTATCTGCATGGGTTTGTCTCTGTGACTTCTATTCTGTACCCTTGGTCTATGTGTCTGTTTTTATGCAGTACGATGCAGTTTTTGTTACTATAGCTCTGTGGGATGTTTTGAAGTCAGATATCGTGATGCCCCTAGCATTGGTTTTTTTTTTTTTTTTTTTTTTTGGCTTAAAATTGCTTTGGCTATTCTGCATCTTTCATTCTTCCAAATGAATTTTGGGACTGTTTTTTTCTAGTTCTGTGAAGAATGTCAGTGGTATTTGGATGGGGATTGCATTGAATCTGTATATTGCTTTTGGTAGTGTGGCCATTTTAACAATATTAATGCTGCCTATCTATGAACAGGAGAGGTATTTCTATTTTCTGGTGTCTTCTTTAATTTCTTTCTTCAATGTTCTATAGATTTCCTTGTGCGGGTCTTTCACCTCCTTGGTTAGATTTATTCCTAGGTATTTTATGTTTTTTGAGGATTTTGAGAATTTTGAGAATGGAATTGTTTTTCCTGATTTCTTTCTCGGCAGATTCACTGTTGGTATATAAGAAAGCTATTGATTTTCATGTGTTGATGGTGTAACCTGCTACTGCGCCAAATTTGTTTATTAGCTCTAGGAGTCTTTGGGTGGCTAAAACTGAAGGGCATTTTATCTGAAGGGCATTTTCTCAATTTTGAGGATGGAGCCTATTTTTTGATTGATACTCAGGGCACAGAAGAAGGAGATGAAGTCTTGTGCCCACCCAAAGTGCAAGTAAAATAGAAAACCCCATATAAAGACCAGATCCTAAAGGGGTAGATCTTCAGTGAGTGAAGGGGAAGAGAAAACAAGATTCCCATACAACGTTGGTGGGAGAATGAAACTGTGAGCCCCTCTGGAAGATGGTCTGGCAGTTTCTTAGCAAACTAAACATAACCCTACCCTGTGGTCCAGCAACTCTACTTTTGAGGTCTTTGTCCAAGAAAAACAAAATGTCCCCAAAATTACTTATATGGTAATGTTCACAGAAGCCTTATTTATAATAGCCCTAGACTGGAAACAGCCCAAATGTTCATCAACACAGAATGGATAAACAGGTTGTGGTATATGTACACAATAGAATACTAGCCAGCAGCAAAAAGGAGCGCAGTACAGATACACACAACAGCATGATGAAATCCGAAAACATTAGACCAAGGGAAAGAAGCCTCACTCAGAAGAGCACAAATGATATGATTATATTTATACAAATAGAGCATGCCAAGCTACTCGAGTAAGGAAAATAATCAGAAAAATTGATGCCTCAGCTGGAGCTGCGGCAGACAGTGGCTCTGAACAAGGGACATAAGAAAACTTTCTGGGGTCCTGTTAATGACCACTGTATTGATAGCTTCGAAACTTACACATTGATAAACCTAAAATATGTGTATTTCATGGTGTTTAGATTATATCCTCCAAAAAGAGAATTGTAAACAAATATTGACTCAGTTAGTGGTTTGTGTGCTGAAATTCTTAGGAGTGAAGTGTCGCTTCAAATGCATCAAAAGACAAGAAGTGTGGAGGAATAGAGGCACGAGGAACAGGTGAGAAAAACAAACATATTAAAGGGGAATTTCATGATAAGTTAGTGAAGAAAAGAAGACAATTTGGAAAGGTGTCAGTCTTGACTGTGAAGGTCAGTAGAAAGCAAAAATAATTCAATAGTTCAGTGAATAATTTGAAAGTCCAAATAGCTTGGTGCCAACTCTGGGGAGATCCCCTCTGGCTGCATTACATCACAGGGATGACATCATGGCAGGAGTGCATTGAGAGGAGAGGTCACATGGAGATAGGGAGAGACTGGGGGGCGGGCAGCTTTGCTCTTGTGTAACAGCCCTCTCTTGAGAAATAACCAGGGTCCTTGGTTTTTTTCTGAGCGTAGCCTCCCCAGTGACCACTCCTCACTAGGCCTCGCTTGTTGAGGGTCCACCCCCTCCTCACTGCAGGACACAGCGGGGGCCAAGGTTCCATGGGAACTGCTGCAGGTCAAACCACATCCAAGTCATAGCGGACTGGATGATGACTCTGTATGACGTGGGACCACTCATTTCTTCTACCTGGGCCTCAATTTTCTCACCTATAAGTATCATCACTGACCCATGGGTTCCACAAGTTCTCTCCTGTGTGTCTGGCCCATTGATTATACTCTCCGATCATCCAAACACCTGAAGTCTTTTGTGTCTGTTTCTTCAGTCCTTGTATCTGCTGGCTCCCACACCCAGCACCCTGGCGATCCAAATCCAAGATCCCGTCCAGGCTAGTTCAACCTTATGCCACGTTCTACCCAAGGTCATTTACTGACACTATGCACCAACCAGTGGATTCAGAGACTCTATTTTACTCTAATCCAACACAACCACCTAATCTCATTTCATTCATCCAATCCCTATCAATCCATCCAGTCCCATTTAATTCAGCAGGGCATTCACCACGTCCAGGCTTTGTGTAAATGACAAGACAATAAAAGGCCATCCTAATCCTCCCAGAGTCCTGGTTTGATTGGGGAGATGGTCAGGTCAACAATATAATAGGCTCCTTTATAACAGAAGCATTCAGAAGCTCTAGAAATGCAGCAGAGGAGGCAGGGACGTCTCTTTCTTGGTAGACTGTATCACCACTCGCTGACATCAGCTCGACCCCCAAGGCAGGCCTGCTGTGAAACATGACAATGGGCTTCACGAAGTCATGTGTATTATATCCATGTACAAGTTCACGAGCAGTGTGTGCTTTCTGTTTTTCCTCCTCCATCCTGCCCAGCTACCTTTCAGCAAGTTTCTGCTGGGCTGTCCTGGGTCCTGTAGAGCAGATGACATGACACAGCTGCAGCCAGCCATGATGCTCTCAGGGCTGGAGGAGGATTCAAGCTGTCCCAAGCCTCTGAGATCCGTTCACATTGCACACCTCCAAGGGCTGATCAGGGATTGTGGGCCCAGTGTCCTCTGCAAGAAAATGCACGACAATAGTTTAATATGATATTGAGGAGCTGGGCCACCAAAGCCACATTCTTTGTGAACGCAAGGCAGCTCCTAGAAAGGACAGAACATGACCTTGATGAGTCTTAATTTGTTCCAGAGAATGCATTTTTGGTCACTCGGCAAGTGAGACGTTACTGTTGCCTTGTGATCCTCTTAAATTAGTTGCCACTATTACAAAACTACATTTGTTATAAACAAAGACTCTTCTGGTCTTTAAGGTAGCTTCATCCTGAAGAGGCAAATCAAACACTCAAACTTTATACAGCTTTTAAAAATTTTTTCTTTTTCTTTTTCTGGTTGTTCAGCTTTCTGTAATGTGGGTGACATAGTCTGTCCAGATGGGTCCTTTGAGTTTCTTAAAAAGAAAACACCAGTGTCTAATAGGAAATGTGGGATATTGGTGTGGACAGGTATCTTGGGGGCAAAGTTGGCTAGTTATTACTCTTGGGGGCTCACAAAACATATTCCACAATTTTGTTCAAGGGGCAACCCAAGTATCAGGCATCTCGTGGATTTTCTTCTCCTAACCTCTTGTGATTGTGCAGAAACAAGACAGAACAATTCTACAGAGTAGCACGTTTCTAAATAGGTAATGTTTTAATTCATGACCATTAGGCTTCTGGGCCTTCTGAGCTGTCCAAAGGTCTGGTTCTCTTAAGTCACCCACACTCCTAGATCTTCATTATAGAGCTTCTCCCTCCTTGAAGCACAAAGTTCTGGTCCTCATGAAGCTTCAGTTATGGGAACAGGGAAGGCCGGAAATAAATCAGCCAGTAAATATACTCTTCAGGTAGGTGATCAAGGCAACGAATGACACGAATTTTGTGGGGACCAAACATTAAGTCCTTAACAGTCTCCTTTCCTTGGACTTCCTTTCTTCTCCTATCCCAGTGACACTGAAGGGCTCAGCCCTCAAGCCCCTCCTGGTTGTCATTAACACTTGTGCTGAAGGTGACCTCATCTGGTTTGTGGGTTTAAAATCCATCTGTGTCTGCACGTCATACCCAATTGTCAGAATAGGCTGGATCTTTCTGCACACTTCCTTCCAAGCTCAGTGATTTGGAACAGCACACATTTTGTGTCTTTCACTTTGAAATGTCCATCACAAATCAGCAAGGACATCTGCTCACTTGGTCACTCAGGGCCTACACCTCCATCATCTGGCCAGGAAAACAGGACATAGTGAATCATACTGTTAAAGATTAAGCCTTGAGCTGTCCGTCACTTCTGCTCTCATTTCATTCGCTAAGGCATGTCACATGGCTATGCCTAACTTGGAGGAAGTACAGGCCTACCCAGCTGCAGCAGAGCCGGCCATATTGGTGAGTTCTCACCGTTTTGTCTCAGACCCTGATATCTGCTGAGCTCTAGACCAGTGTATCAAATGACCCTTGGCATCTTCTTCCAGGTAGTTAATAGGCACTTCAAAGTTACTATACCCAAATCAGAATCTTCAGTTTCTTTCCCCCTCATCCTCTATATGGCCAAATCGACTACCGAGTCCCTGTCTGTCATTGTGATAAATAGAACTGTAGTGTCTGCTACGCAGGCTTGGAGTCATCTTTGGGTTCTTTCTGTTTCTCAAACCCCACCTTACCTAAAAATCCTACTGCCTCTGTCATTAAAATACATGCAAAATATGACCTTTTCTCACCTCTTTATTATGACCATTCTTGTCCAAACCACTGTCCTCTATTTCACAGGTGATTGCAGGTGCAATCTACCTGGTTTCCTGTTCCCTGTCTGCCCACCACCCCCGAAGTCTACGCTTTTCGGTGCAGGCAGAGGAATCCCATCAAAACACCATCATATCATGATCCTCCTGAGCTCAAAACCTGTTGGTGGCTCCCTGTCTCACTGGCCGTAAAATCCCGAGTCCTTGTCACGGCCCCCAAGGTTCTACGTGTTCTGCTCCCCTCCCCTTGCTTTCTCCACTCCGGCTGTACTTTCTCTCTTGCTCTTCCTGAACACTCCAGGCACACTCCTGCCCCTGAGCCTTGGCACAAGCAGTTCCCTGTGCCTGAAATGATCTCTGTGACCTGGCTTCTTTCCTTACTGTTTTTTTCCCCCCTGGTTTAAATGTCATCAGAAAACCTGAGGCAGTGCCAGCACCCCTCCCTACCTCCTCTAGCATTCTCCAGCCTTACCTACTTTTTTTTTTTATTAGTTTTTAACCCAACCCAGAAAATAATACTTACTTTTGTTTTTGGTCTACCCTACTTCCAGAATAGAAGCCCTAAGAGTGCCCACACTGTATGTTTCCTACTACCATGTCCCCAATCACTAGCCCCTACAAAACACTCAACGAACATTTGTTGGATGAACAACTAAGAAAAACAATTAAAAATGCCTGACCTTTATTGAAAATTCATTACTCGCCTTGCTCTGTGCTTGCGTACTTTACGAGTCGGCCTCCTCTTATGAAGAAGGAGACAAAATCTGCCTAAGGTCAGGCAGTTGGTGAGTGGGGGAGCCCAGACTCCGTCACAGGTCGACCTGCCTCCAAATCCACACACTCAACCCTCACACGCTGACGACTCCGTCCAGCCATGATTTTGGCAAACTCCCTATGAGCAATCTATTAATGCACTCTTAAATTAGATCCTAAAAGTAAGGAAGGATTAATAATTAAATGTTACCATAAAGAAGAACTAGACAGACCTAGAAGATAGTGAGCTTTAAATGGAATCGAAAATATATTTGGGAATTATGTTGATTTTTCAGTCTTCCATATTGGATCTAAAACCACCCAGATAGACATTTCTATACTTACACAGTGACCTGATGTGGAGCTGAGTGTGCCAAAAATAATTCAGTGTCCTTGACCAATCTTAAAGGCAAACACATAAGCAAACTTCTGGTCAAGTGTGTTTCTGACCAGACTTTGACCCAAAGGAATCAAGCTGGCCGAAAGGGCATTAGCATGTTGAATGCATCTTCTAAAATTGCTCCTGATCTAAGCTATCTGGTGACGTAACTGGAAAGTTCAGAGAGCGCTGTGTCACCCCGAGCATATTCTGTTTCCCTGGAACCAGGGCATGGTTGGCGAGGCTTCTCCAAACAGCAGCATTTCTTATTCATGGGGTTCTTTCTCCACTGAGCCATAGATTATTGATGGGTCTCTCCTTTAGGCAAGGCTGCCTGTCACCCTAGACAAACACAGCATGGCTCTTCATCCTTCCTTGAGCAAGCACAGATGTCCCCTGAGAGCACCCACGTGCGTACTCACCCAAGGCAGTGGGAGGTGGCTCCCACGTAAGCTGCTGCTCAAAGGCAGCCGAGTGCGTAGTGGAGGTATCAGGTGAGCTTCCCGGGGTGGGGAGAGATGCTGGCAATGACCGCCATCTCCCTGACAGATATCATTATGGATGTTTCTCAGGATGGCCGGGCAGCATTCTCCAGACTCCACATCTTCACCTGGTGGCCCCAGAATACCTTCTCTTCCAGACTCTTTCTCAAGTCTTCCTTCTCCTACTTTAGACATTTTGTTATGTGGAAAAATACATGGAAATACAAAGTGTTACAAGAGCTTCTGTAAGAGAAAGTAGGTTAGCAAAGGAATGCATACCTAATTATTTTTCCTATCTTCTTTTCATACTTCAAGAACTGCTCTGTTAGAAGAGGTGTAGGAGCAACTTGAGCTGAAATCATAATGCTCTTCTAGTTATAAGAGAAAAGGGAGAAAAGCACTCTTGCGATCACCCAGTCCCAACTCTACAGACGAGGACACTGATATAAGGAAATCACGTCACTTTCCCAAGCACCTAACGGGGATTACGGGAGGGTATGGATCGATCTCTGAGCCTCTGGCTTTCCGGTCCTACATCCTCATGCCTGTAATATTGGTTGTCATTTAGAAAAGTGTCATTTAGAAAAAGTGTCAGTCTCTTAAAAAGTGGCTGATGAGTTATGTGTAATAACTATTTAACATAATCCTACTGACACTTGGATCTCTGTTTCACTATTACCAGCAATTAGTACTATATCAGCAGTAACCTCTTGAAGATATATCTAGGGGCTCTGCCACTCATAATGCAACACACTTATTCCTACCCTTCAAAAATGGGAAAATAGACCTATAGAAAGCAGAAGAGAACTGTTTTTTTTTTGTTTTTTTTTACAAATTCGATATTGGAGTGAAAATGTCACTAAAGGCAAAGTGAATTTAGGAAAGAGAAACTTTCTTACTGTGGCAGATTTAAAGATGGCACCAGGTACTTTTTTGGTTCTCAACAAAGGTGCAGGGGGGTGGGGGGCAGTCCTCAGCTCCTTGCCATCAACTCTGGGTTGGCCTTGGTGACTTACCTGGAATCCACAGGATGGGGAAGAAGCAATGTGACCTAACTTCCTGAGCAAGGCCAAGGGAGGACATGCAGCTTCCACCTGGTAGTGTGACAGGACGAGGAGGCCACGCTGAGATGCCATCTTGAAAGTGTCTTCCAGCCCTATCTGTTCAGGCCACCAAGCCAACGTCACCCCCAGCCATCCTAATCCTCCTGGATGAGTCCACAGCAGACACTGAAGGGCAGGGGGCAGCTGTGCCTTGCACCTAAGGGTTGCTGACCCATAGACAGTGAGCACGAGGGAACGACCCTTCTTGTTTTCATATCATTGAGGCTGGGGGTGGTTTATTATATGGCAATAGGTAACTGGGACAGTTAAATAGTTTGGTGCTTCCCTTTGTTCAAATGTTTAATTCCTCAATCATGCCACACATTGTTTTTATTTTGTCACTCCTAGAGAATGCTTCACCTTCTTCTTTGATGCACTTACCGGCTTCCATAGTCTTTCTGTAGCTTTAACTGACATCTCCTTTGTATCTGAAAAAAAAATCTACGAACCCACACTAGTTATATCTGACTTGACATAATCGAACTCAGGAAAAGGATTGATATTTTATGATCAATAGCAAACAATTCCTCTGGAGTGACTGTAAGAAAGATAACTGATCTGTAAAACAAAGAGAAGTTTACTTTTAAGAAATAAGCTTGGGGCTGGGGATATAGCTCAGTGGGTAGAGTACTTGCTCATCATGCACAAGGCCATGGCTTCAATCCCCAGCACCACCCAAAACAAACAAACAGAAAGCAACAACAAAACCTCCCCCCTTTGTAGTTACTCCTACTTCTTTTAATCAGAGATTTTTGAAAGTCAGTTATTCAGAGACCTGGTAACCGTTAATAATGTAATCCAGGAAAGCCAATGCTGACGGGTTATTCTATAGAAGCAAAATCCAGTGACCCACTTCCATACTATATTTTATGTATAGTACATGCTCAATCAAGATTTGATTTTAGTATTGATATTAATTTATTAGAACAGGAACAGAGAGCACTATTAGGACAAAAAGACAAAAGAACCACTCTGGAGGTGAAAACTAACTACAACTTTGTAAGTTATAATTCGTAGACTCTTTTGGCTGGGGATGTGGCTCAAGCGGTAGCGCGCTCACCTGGCATGCGTGCGTGCGGCCCGGGTTCGATCCTCAGCACCACATACAAACAAAGATGTTGTGTCTACCGAAAACTAAAAAATAAATATTTAAAAAATTCTCTCTCTCTCTCTCTTAAAAAATAAAAATAATAAAAAAAAAATAATTCGTAGCCTCTACCGGCTGCATCATTTGGCTGCCCTGAGATTGTCACATACTGAGCTAACTCGGTGAGGTCACCCATGTCTGGAATCACAGTGCTATAGTTGGGGATGTTCCCCAAAGACCCATGTGTCAAAGGCTTAGTCCCCAGACTGGTACCACTGGGAGATGGTGGAACCATGAGGAGGGGCCTACTGGGAAGTCTCGGGTCACTGGGGATGTGCCCTTTGAAAGGGATAGTGGAACCCCTGCCCCTTCCTCCTTTTCTCTTTGGCTCCCCAGTCACCATGAGGGGAATGGTTTTCCTCTGCCATGTACTCCCGCCATGATGCTCTCTGCCACCACGGACCCAAGCAACGGGACTCATATGCCATGAAGTGAAACCTCCAAAACTCTAAGCCAAAGTAAGCCTGACCTCTTCCTATGTTGATTGGTCTCAGACATTTGTTTCAGTAATGGAAGGGGATGGGCGTATGCAGGATCTCAACCATGGTACCGATCCATCTTTTACAGTTTAGAGAGCCTCTATCTTTCTAATACAAAGAGTTTCTATCAGGGTTCAAATTATTATCTAATTAGCAACAGCTAGAAAAAAATTTGTCCTTTGTGACTTGGAGATGCATATGTGTATGTGTATGTATTTGTTCAACTGTTCTTTCTGGCACACGGTAATCAGTGCAGATTTCTACAGAACACATTCAGATGTGGCGCTTGACTTAGCTTGGTAGCCAACACCAGTAAATCCAGCTTAGAGGGACCTTAACCTCCTGACTTTCCTCACTCTGAGAACCTGGGCTTAATTAAGCACACAAAATATTCCCACTTACTTCAACATATGGTAGGTAGGGATCTCTGTACACTCAAGAGCTTTACCTCTAATATTGGTTGATATCATTCTTTGGGATAATCATTTACCTTAGCAACAGAAAGATATCTGAACAAATCTGTTCACTTTTTTGGGGTTAATATAGAAGGTATTGGCCAATCCCAAAAGGAACTAGACTATTACAACATGCTGGTCCTCTGTGAGCCTTTTCTTGAATGGGAATCAAGAAGTGATCACTATCAAGCCAACGCTGCCTACCTGTGCCCAGCAGTGCCACTGTGAGAACTGTCCCCATCTGCTCACAGACGTCCTCAGGCCCTTATTGCATAGTTATAAAAGTCCCCCAATACTATGAGCATGCAATTTCACTTAGTCCCTTAGAATTCATTACCTTATGAACATCTTGTAATCCCATGGAACCATCTAGATTCTCTTGGAAAAATGACAATCACGTTGAGTCAAGGCCAGAATCTACTACAGGTGTTGGTGTTAGGTTTTTCCCTTGGCAGATCATTTCCAGTATGAAATGAAATTTCTCCCAGCTCCCAGCATTTACATTTCTGTGCCCAGTGGGAAGGCCCCGTGGGCATTTCATCCAGCTGAGATGAGAGTTGGGGGGCTGCAGCCAGAGCACCTGCATTTCTAAGGGTCTCTTAGTTCTAAGGGTCTCTTACTTGGTACCATTCAGTGCCCCGTGGTTCTCTCTTATCCATTTCTTTGTAGGAGTCTCTGGGGCGTCTCATCCTTTCAGAAATGAATGTTTGATTCATGGAGCATAGTTCGGATGTAAACTGAGATTTTTTTTTCCTTGATAGATTTCAGGGCTAATTTTGAAAAAGCATTGTTACAATGGCTGGGAGCCTTCGCCACATCCCCTTGCTGAAATGTCTCATTCTGGGAGACAAGCACCATGCCAAAAGTGGCAGCTGGGCGAGAGTTTTTAAAAACACAGATAAAAGAAGTAAGGGCTGGGAGTAGGAGAGACAGCTGGGAGGTCTCAGGGATGTGGCCTCTAAGCAGCTGAGAGAGACACTGGCCTGCCAGGGAGGGCCTGTTGGCGAGATAAGAGGCTTTGTGCACGCTGGAAAAGTAGCCAAAGACGATAAGAAAAACAGCTGCAGGGAAGGTGTGAATTATCAAGATTCTCAGGATGCCCAGGACACAGGACGGCCACACGTGCCCTTAAAGGCACCGCACGGTCACAGCTTTGGCCTGGCAGTTTCACTCCTCAAACCGGCTCCAAGGTCTGATGCTGTGCCTGCCCCTCTGCCACTTCTAAAGCACCCTGGCTCCTGCCTCTGGCATTACTCATTCTAGCCACCATCCCTCCTCAATCTCCTCCCCATCTGAATCGACGAGGTCTAGCCCCGAAGGGCGGAGGGGACTTTGGCCTGTAGTTACCTGTAGCAACTGGGTTCTGCAGGGAAGTCCAATGTTATCACGAACCTCCCTGGCAATGTTCATGAAACGCGTGTTATTATTCGACATCCTTTTACATAAATTCACAATTTTACTTGTCTTTGATTTTATGAGGCTCTTATTATATTCTCATTCAGTTTTATAACAGTTCACCATCATTAATCACAGCATCTGTATAATATTTTCCCTGCAAAAGCTCAAGTGAGTTGAGGTCAAGATGACTAAACAGTCATCATGCTCTTTAGTACTCTCACCAAACAAACGTTGCCAAAAGAACGAAACAAAGAAAATGAGCCTGGACACGTTTATGTTCTGCCGTCTTTATTAAGGTTTTGATTCTATATGTACATTTTTGTTTTGGTTGTAGACGGACAGTATGCCTTTAGTTTATTTTTACCCAATGCTAATGATCGAACCCAGTGCCTCACCTGTGCTAGGCAAGAGCTCTGCCACCGGGATACAGCCCCAGCCCTCACATTTGATTTTGATCTCCAAACTGAAAGCATGTTTATTCAGTTTTCCTTAGTTTCTGAGACAATTCCTAGTGACAGAGAAAAAGACTGATGAAATATCCCAAGGGCAGGGAGTCCTTGGCATCAGCCAGACTGGGCTGCCCCTCACCACTCGACCACCTTGCGCTGTGACTTTGAAACCTCATGCTGCAGTGAGGTTTTAGTGTTTGGCACCAATGGATGCTCAGAAAGTTGTAGCCAAGATCTAGATAGATATTTGAAGGGGTGAATGATGGTAATAGCGTATTCAATTTGATGTTGATGACAACCAGTATTTTTTTCTGTAAATTTTTTTGGAATGGAAATGGAAGCAAGAGTTGGAGGGAGTGAGGGAAGGAGACAGATAGATAAAGAGAGAGAGCCACAGCCAAAGGATCCATGAGGTCAGGCTCTCTGTTCACGTCAGCCCTTGGAGTCCTCCTGGAACTTCAGAATCTTTCTTTTACTTTGCATTTACCCAGTTGCACGTTTCCAACATATTATCTTCCCACCAAGCATTAGTTAAATACTGCCAAACAGGGTACGTGACTGAGCATACAGAGTGTTTTGAAAATATTATTGAGACAGGAGATGCAATGTGGAAAGTTAGCACTAAAAGAATTTTTTAAAATATGGTCTCCCAATCCAAGGCAGGTACAGAAAGTACAACTGGAAGTCAGATTAGAAGGGGGTTCAGCTGGGTGTGGTGGTACATACCTTTAATCTCAGAGGCTTGGGAGGCTGGGGCAGGAGGATCCAAATTCAAAGCCAACCTCAGCAACTTAGCGAGGCCCTAAGCAACTTAGCAAGACCCTGACTCTGAATAAAATACAAAAAAGGGCTGGGGATGTGGCTCAGTGGTTAAGTAACCCTGGGTTTAATCCCCAGAATAACAACAAATAAAAGAGCAGATTCAGAATAAATCAAATCCATTCAGGGCACCACTGAAGGCTCTGTAGCCCCTTTGGCCTCCTCCCTCTCCGTCCTCCCCCATGACTCAAATCTTCATGCAGGTCCATTTCCTCCAAGTCAGAGCTTGCCTTCTCACATGGAGTAAGAGACAGAGGACAGGAACTGGTGGCTCTAAGGGATCCCAGGTGAAGCTCCCAAGGCTCCCTGGACAGAGACAGGAAGCAGGAGGGTGTGCTGACGTGCATAGAGCATTGGCTTCCGTCACCCCATCTTGAAACCTGGGTTCTGCACGTCCTGAAGCTGTGGCTTTGGGCTGGGTGCTTGCTGCTGCCTTTTGTCTGAACAAGGGGGGTGGTTTGGCCTGCCTGTCATTGTTATGAGGATTAAATACAGGGACAGGGACAGGGACAGGGTGGGTGGTGAGTGGGTGCAGGTCCATCCCACCACAAACTGTCCTTGATTTCTCTAAAGGCTCATTGAAGGCAGACCAGCCTGAGACCGAGACAGCAAATCACCTGCAAAGAGATATCAGAGCTCAAGTTTCCCAGCTACAAATGGCTTCTAAAATGTTGAAACAAAGCATACTAAAGGCAAGGTGCAAACATTTCCTTTAATCTCCTCCATTTCGACTCACTTGCTTTTCTACTTAAAATGGGAAAAGATGATCGAAACATTAAAATGATGCCAACATTCCCTGTCTCTGGGAGGTCCAAGGTCCGTGACCAGGATCTATCTAAACCTGCCAAAGGCTCTATAATTCTCTGTTCCTAAGAGTTATCAGTTACAAAGCACATATTTTTTATCATGTTTTAACCTTTGAAAAACATAGTTCAGGAACTCCGCTGTTAACTAAAAATAGAATTACCTTATGATACAGCAACTCTGATTCTGGGTATGAGGCCAGAGGGACTGAAATCAGTACGTCAAAGAGAGATCTACTCCCCGTGTTCACTGTAGCACTGTTCACCAGAGTCAAGACGTGGAATCAATCTAAGTGTCCATCAACAGATAAACAGACAAAGAAAATGTGGTACACAATGGGATACTACTCAGCCTTTAAAAAGGGCAAAATTCTGTCATTTTGATTACATGGATTAATCCAGGGTCCATATGCTTGGTGAAATAAGCCAGACACAGAAAGACAAATATCTCATGATCTCACATGTGAAATCTACCAAAGTCCAGCCCATAGAAGCAGAGAATTGAATGGAAGTTATCAGAGGCTGGTGAGGGGTTGGTGGGTGAGGAAAAGGGAAATGTTGGTGGAAGAGACAGAATTTCATTAGACAGGGGGGACAGATGCTGGAAATCCATTGCATGGTAAGGTAACCATGGTTATAATGTGCTGTCTATTTCTAAATTGCTAAAGGAGTGAATTTTAAATGTTCTCACCCTAAATGATAAGTGCATGAGGTATGGATGTGTTAATTAGCCCAAACTGATGATTCCAATCAAAACATCACAATGCATTCCATAAATATATACAATTATTATTTGTCAATTAAAATTTAAAAATTTAAAAGGAACTCAGCTGCTATCCCGAATGCCATTGATTCAATTATTAAACAGAAGGAAACCATGCAACTAATTGCTGTCCCCCTACTCGCACCATCAGAGCCAACCTCGTAGCACTCAGCAAGTGACACCCCTCTTCCCTGCATGGTCTCCCTAGTGGCCAGCCCACGTGACCCCCACGCCTTCATCTCATGCTCCTATTTTTAGGAGATGCTTTTGATTTCAGCAACCACTTTCTTCATCTATTTATTTATTTTTAACATCCTTTCTGTAATCCCTTTTCTCAATTTCAAAATGTACGTTAAGTGTACGCAGAATGCAAAGTGCCTGCCCTGGCTCCCCAAGCAGCACCCACGGTGTCCCTTTATTTTTCTTGAGGCATCTACAAGGACAGGTGACAGAGCAGGAGTATTTATAAAGTAAACGAGTCCATAGCTGCTTGGGACTGTCCGATGAACAGCATTTTAAAATAGAGCTGAAACACCGTTCTCTGCTTTGCAAAACCATGCCTTTGCATTTAGAATTCACGTTGGGAGTCAGAATTAGATATCGGCCCTTTGATGAATGCATTCTCTGAGCGATTAAATGAAAAGAAATAACGATTTGTACTCAATCCCTGTCATAATGTAATTGGAATTACCTCTAACGGTGGCAGAATGGTAAACAATGTGTACCCTCCAATCCACTTAAAGTATATTAATAGATTAGTGGCGGCACGTTGATTGTAAGAGAGAAATGGCATTTGTCCTGTGGGAGACAGTGGCCCAGACAGGAGGGCTTTGTAGACCTTATCCTTGAGGAAGTCGGTCTAGAAGGGCCCAGTACAGCACAATTACTCAGAATTATTTATATCAAAGTATAAAATGTAGATCACTTTTCTTATCTAAAAATTCTAAAGGACTTGTATATGTGTTGTCTCATTCTTTCTTCTTGATTTACAACTGGTACTTCAAAACCTGAAATTCCGATAGGTAGATGAGAAAACGTTCAACATCAGTAATCATTAGGGAAAAGCAAACCAAATCCACAATGAAATATCACCTCCCCTCAGTTAGGATGACAAGAAATAAATGTTGGTGAGGATGTGGAGAAAAGAGGAACGCATGCACTTAGGTGGGAATACTAATTATCACCATTATTAAAATTTGAAACTAGAACTACATGATCTAGCAATCCTATTACTCAGTGTGCTAAAGGACACTAAATCAGTTTATCAAAGAGCTATCTGCACTTTACTCAAAGTCACCAAAATATGGAATAACTTGTGTACACCCAAGGATGAATGGATTTTTAAAAGTGGCATACATACCTAGTGAAGTACTACTCATCCACAAAAAAAGAACAAAATCCTATCGTTGGCAACAACATGAATGTACCTGGAGACATTATGTCCAGGGGGAGAGGGAAAAATACTGCTTGATCTCACTTGTAAGTAGAATCTAGAAGACAGATCTTATGGAAGCAGAGGTAGATAGTAGTTAACAAAGGCTGGAGTAGTTCGTGGGGAGTGGGGAAAGGGGAGAGGTTGGTTGTTACATAGGAGGAATAGTTCTGATATCTATTGTACAGTGGAGTGACTGCAGTTGACAATAATGTATTATATATGCCAATATAGCCAGAAGAGAGTCTTTTTTTTTTTTTTTTTTTTTTTTTGGTACTAGAGACTGAACCCAGGGGCACTTGACCACTGAACCACATCCCCAGCCCTTTTTATATTTTTATATTGAAACAAAGTTTTGCTAAGTTGCTTGGCAACTTCCTTAGTTGCTGAGGCTGGCCTTGAATTTGGCAATTCTCCTGCCTCAGCCTCCTGAGTGGCTTGGATTACAGGCATGAACCACCATCCCTGACCAGAAGAGAGAATTTTGAGTGCTCTGACCACCTCACCGTTTGAGGTGATGGATAGGCTTATGACCCTGATTTGATCATTGCACAATGTGTACACATAACAAAACATCACACTCTATAAATAAATTCAATTATTATGTCAATGACAAATAGAATAAAATTAAAAGACAGCTTGAGATTTAAACGATTTAGCTAAAATTGGGATTGAACAACTGAAACTCAACTCAGAACAAATACCCAAAATGAAATTGCTTCTGTTTGAAGTGCTTAAGAAAAACAAAGTTGGAATTTCCATGGAAACCGCCTGGAACTCTTGAAGGAGAAGGGAGCACTAGGGTAAGGCTGAACATGCATTTGTTTATTTTTTGCTCCTCTTCACCTCTGCCCCTCTAAACCTCAGGCTGTCAGCTTAATGAACGCCTTCAAACCTGGCAGAGAATTAAGAACCATATTTGACAGGAGCAAACCAAGGACTAAATTTAGTTCCTCCACGAGAGAAATGGATTCCATAATCTTTTTGTCTGTTCTTCCTTCCCTGATCTGGGCGATTTCTCTCTCGTTCCGTGTGACTTTCATGCTGCTGTTTATCTGTTACTCATTTGGCATAAAATCATATTTCACACAATCTCGTGAAATGCAGTTGTGTCTTCCTTTTCAAAGGATCACTTAATAATTGATTAAGTCAGTCACCAATATCGTACATATCACCTGAGTATAACCATGGCCATTTGTCCAAAGCGTTAGAATTTCTAAAATGTTCTCCTATCAACTGACTTTATTGTATTAGTCCATTTTCTGTGGTTAATGACACAACTTCACAGACTAGGTAAGTTAGCAAGAAAAGAGGTTTATTTTGGCCTCATGTTCTGGTACAAGGTCAAGGGGCCACACCTGGTGATGTCCTCCTCACTGACAGAGTCCCAAGGCAGTGCAGGACATCACAGGGTGAGAGACGGGGAGCGCACAGGAGATCTAGCCAAACCCACTCTCCAGATAACCCTTTAACCTGTTGTTATGGTTTGGATGTGAGGTGTTCCCCCAGAGCTCAAGTCAGACAGGAATGTCTAGGGGTGAAGTGTTTAGGTCATGAGAGCTGTAAACTAAAGAGTGGATTAATCCACTATGTGGGTTTATGATTAGAATGGAGTGCTGGGAGTTCCTGTAGACAGGGAGGGCTTGGCTGGAGGAGGCGGGTCACTGGGGGAAGGTCCTGGCTTCCTGCTCCCCCTCTGCTGCCCAGCTGCTATGGGCCAGGCAGCCCCTCTCCGCCACACAGCTCCATCATGATGGCCTACCTCACCTTGGGCCCACAGCTTCGGGGTTGGGCGGCTAGGGACTTCACCTCTGAAACTGTGAGTCCAAAGTAAACCTCTTCTCCTCTTGAGTTCTTGCCAGGTATTTTAGTCACAGCAATGAAAAGCTAATATACCAATTAATACATGAACTGCACGAATGAGCTAATCCGTTCATGAGGTCAGAGCCTCAACCACCTCTTAGACTCACTCGGTCCAACCTCCTAATATCTCATAATGGGGACCAAATTTTCAACACGAGTGACCAAAAAATAACAATTACACTTGAATCGTAGCATTCATTTAATCAGTATAACCTCAGAGACAGAGCGAGCAATCGTGTTGGGTATGAGCAACTCACGTTTCACTAGTTTGGAGAGGTGAAGATCACCCTATTAGGAAGTAAGGAAATCAGGACTCAGCCAGCACTTTGGATCCCAAGACACACCACTCCTACTCAAGTACTGGTCGCCTGCTAGACAAATGATGACTCCTCAGTTCTCGGGATCACCTGTTACAATCTGTTTCTTTTTAGAAATGTATGCCTTAGCATTAAATGTGACAATCTTGCTGCTATTACTACATGTCAGGAGACATCCAAGAAAGTTAAGTCCAGAGGAGGGTGGACTTTTAACATTCTTGAATATGGCTATTTTTTGACAAGCTTTCTCCAGAACTGTCTGACCTATTTTTGATCAATAAATCAAATACTGCTTCATTTCAAGTTCTGCAACAGATGGCTTATTGCAGACGAAAAGTGACCTTTCATAAACCTGAAAAATTTAAAAGTAAATCATGTCTTTTAGAAGATAGTCATTGGTGCACTGACTGAATTCAGTAGCTTAGAAATTATTTTACTGATCCTAAATAACACATTGAAGTGCAATAATACCGCTGCCTGGTATCTATTTTTCCTTGGAAAATTATAGGCAATTAAAATCTGCGCCTGTGATGTCTCTAAATGGGGTGGTAATTATGAAGTAAAAAGTCTGTTGTTATCACCATTTTCTGTTGCTCAAAGTTATTGAAACTAATGGAGTTCAAGAAAAGATCTATCATGGATTCGGAAACATTCGGACAGAGATCAACCCATTCTACAATTAATAGAGCACATGCTTCATGGCGATGGATGTGACGTCTCTCACTCGATGTGCTAACACACACCTCATTAGATATTACCATACCTTTGTGGACAGAAATTTTAAAAATCGTAAACCAACTCCTTTCTTTTGGTCAGCCGTCATGGTAGGGCTTCATAACAATGGCTATTACATATTGACTTACCACATATGTGGCTCTGTGACAAGTAGTTGGTGTATTTTATTTAATATTTAAATAATTATGAGAGACTGGTATCTTTATCCCAATGATGAGACATGAGAAACCCATAAAAACATCAAGAAAAAATGGGGATCAGAGAGCAGTCTGCTCCACTTACATTGGTAGAAAATGGTGGGCTATGGTTCCAAATCCCGGCTTCGGACTGGTCCCTGCCATAACCCACTACTTTCCACCCAACTTCATCCAAAAAATTCTGAGGGATACCAAGAGTCCTTTAGGGTTCACTCCTGGGGGATGCCCTTATCACTTGCCAAGGATGAGGTAGACAACTGGTGAACTTTAAAGGTACAAAAAAAGAGGCGGTTGGGAAAGTTTTATGCTTGCTGAAAGAATTTCATGTGAATCATGGCTATTAACACTAGTTAAAAGGAGAAATCGTCGCCTTTACTACAGAATTAGAAATGATCACTGCAACAGAAGTTTTTAAAAATTATATTTAATACAAGTGAATAGATTAGAAGATCTGAAATGTTATAAAGCAATATACACAATGAATAAATAATTTGCACAGGAGAGTCATGTCTACATCACGTAACACTGTCTAGTACGGGGATACTTAAAAGTAAATCCAGTGATAATGGAGAAAGTCCATAAAAATGCTAACCTGTCTTCCCTTGTATGAAATTGTTCAAGTATAAAAATCCAATACAGTGTAAAATAGTATTCAATTTAGTTTAAGAATAAAAATTGCAAGTATTGCGGTTTCAGAAGAAAAACGTAAAGCAGCATTTAAAAACTACATAAACTACATAAGAATAGTGTTAGAGGAACGAATTACTGATAAATGAGATCTACACGAGCAAAAATCAGAGAAGAAAGCATGGAACTAGCAATGTAGCTTGTTTAAAAAAAAATCTCAACTAAAATAAACTAAGATGTGTTAATGTAAGAGTACTCTCTTATACAGTGCACATACGAATTTAAATAAATCCAAGTCAACATCTTCAGTTGAATAGGTTAATATTTAATATGCTACATCTAGACCTACTAAATAATTTATGCCATGAGATGAATACATAATTTTACAGTGTCACATCTAAAGTTCCTTTCTTTAGAGTGCAGCATAGTAAAACTTAAAAATAAATATCTTAAATAGCATTACTATTAAGGCACAGTATAAACCACATTATCATTAACCGTTGAAGAATTGTAATCTCAATAACCTTGTTGTCTCAGGTAACTGTATTCACTAATAAATAGTTTTAAATAGGACTCTGAAATAGATACTAAAAAGTGTAAAATTATTTAAAAAGGGGGGGAAAAATAAATTGTCCTTAAGACAGCTCTTAAGGGTTTAGCGTCTGCAAACTTGGCCTGCCTCTATTCCTAAGCCTCGAGTCGAAACGATAAATAGAAAAAGAAGGCTGTAGTAGTAAAAGTCTGATCCTGTTTAGGGATCAGAGTTGCTGACAGCAGCAGATACAGGTTTCCCAAAATTGAAACAGGATGGGGAGAGGGATTAGGATGTGACAAGCTCATCAAACATGCACAAGTGATGTGTTCCTTCCAGAACAGTGGGTGACTGATTGTACAGCGACTGCGCCCAGTAAGTCTACATCACTTGCCACACTGTCCCACTCATCTAGCGGACAGATGAGGGAGCCTGTCCACCACCGTGCCCACTGCCACGCTCCTGGATTGATTGTTCGATGCCCATTTTTGAGATAGAATAAACACCACCTTCTTCCTCAGAAAAGTCCTAGAGGCCAATAGTGACCGCTAAAAGCGACAATCAGTGCTTTCCCGTTTTGTTGGTTTAAAAAAAAAAATCTGCTTTTAAATGCATTTCAAGCTACATATTGCTCACTCTGTATTCCCTGGTTCAACTAGATTCAAATAGCATTTTTTTCTAACTTGTAAAAGGCAGTTTGCTTCCCTGATACTATAAAAAGAGCAAAAATAAAAATCCCGTTACAAAAGTGAAGTTCCATCGGTGCGCCTGCCGTCCTCTCGTGGTGGCCTTCAGTGACTCAGGCTCTTTGGGATTGATTTCCAAAACTGCGCCCATGCCCCTCATTCTCACCTCTTTTTTATCTAGAACACTACCTGGAGTATATATAAAAAAAAAATAATAATAATAACTCTGCTTCACAATAGCATCGCTTTTTTTTTTTTTTAAAGCTGTTAAGTCAATGTTAACTCTCTTAATAGCTACTAAAAATTGGAAAATTGGGAGGGAAAGAGAAAACAATTCAACTTTTGATCAGATGGCTGGTTTACTGCATTCGGTCTGTCTGCAGCTGCTGAGGCTGATACTGGCCAAAGGCTGCAGCGGCTGCAGCGGCGGCAGCGGCGGCCGCAGCTGTCCCAGGGGCCGCAGCGGTGAGGGGCTGCTGGACTGCATAGCCGTAGCCCCCCGCGGTAACGTATCCTGCAGTCGCTGGAGAGGCTGCATAGGGGTACTGGTCGTAGGCGGCGGCCGCGGCAGCTGCAGCAGCTGCAGCGGAGTATTGTGCATACGCAGCTCCAGTGTAATCAATGTAGGGCGTGGTGGAGGCTGCAGCGGCCGTGGGCTGCACGTGCGGAATGACCACTCCAGGCTGCACAAAAGCCTGCGGGTAGACATAGTGGGCAGGAATCCTGTAGAGAAATAGGAAACAAAGTCAGGCAGCCGTCGCCTCCCACCTGTTGCATTCATTGATCAGAAATGAGACAAACTCAAATTTAGTGGTTATTATGAGTATAGGGTTGCCATAATATCTACTTTCAGCGGTCCATCCAAAGTACTCCGGCAGGAGCCAAAGTCATGGAGCATGACCCTCCCTGCTAGAATTTTCACTTATGATTACTTAAGTAGCACGGATTCACCAAAGTTCCGAGACCAAATCAAGGTTCATAATGACTAGTGCTGCATATGAGATTTAACAAAGGCTTGATTGATTAAGGTTTTTAAAGATAATTTTGTAAAGGGTGCATACAAAAAAACCCAAAAAACCAAAAAAAACCAACAAAACAAAACAAAACGGTTAGCAAATATGAAAGTTCATAGCTACGAATATAAGACTTAGAAAGGTAACCGGTGATGGCCAGTTTTTCAAAACTGAATTTCAACAAAGTCGGTTTGTTTATTATCATGGCAACCCTACTTGAAATTGCTATGCAGACTCGGCACACATTAATCTCTCTGCAACCTCAGTCACCCTTATTAAAAATGATAATTAAAAAAAAAAAAGCAGGCGACAAAATAAAAAAAAAGGAGTTTAAAAGTTCACAAGTGTGGTAAACACAGCAGAATCACACGTCTCAAACGAACGTAGTGCAGCTCACTCTCACAAGAGGCTGTTGTGGGAAGCTACAAAAATGCTATTAACATTCATGGCAGTGATTCCCAAGGAGATGTGCGGCACACTTTCTTTCTTTCTTTCTTTAATTTTTCCATAAAATCCATAAGGACACAACGGTCAATCAAACCTGTTTTGACTATCAGGCAACTGAGGGTCAGCCAGCTTGTTTATCTCTATGCAAGACAGACAGAAGGGGTTTTGGGGAAATGAGGAGGGTGAGGGAAAAGGAAGGGAAATACAGCTAAATATTTCTAACATTAATAGAAACTTAAAATATGGACGCTATAAGGAACGTTTACTCTGTACATCAGCTAAGTCCTATTTTGTCCTCCAACTCAATAGAAAGAGATATATTAGTATGTCCGTTTTACATCTGCCCTATTAGTCAATATTTTGCAAGATTCAATTATATAGTATTATCCTGAAAAAGTTCAAGAAAGCAAAACAAAGTCAAGTTCCTCTTAAAAGTTTACATTCACAGGTAACATACAAAACAGACTCTAGTGACATTACTCAAAAGTTAATTTGAAAAATAAATCATAAGCGGTATTTTAAAAAATCCAATGCCTCTCAGCTCTCACTCTTGAGATTAATTTCTGACCATTTGTAAAATACTACCTCAAATACAATTTATTTTATCTTTCTTTAAAACAATCTCTAGCATAATCCCTAAAACATGACACTAGAATGCTACCCGGTATCAACAAGCCAACAAGCCCAGCTTACAAGAAGCAGAAACACAATCTTCTTGTATGAGCAATCTTCAAAACTTTCAAGACTCTAAGCGAAATTTCATAATTGGATTTTTCAAAAACACAGACTTTGCTTTGCCTTTTCAGAGGGGTAGTGAAAGCCCTCATTAACAAACAGCCACGGAAAGGATGAATTCATCACAGATGGTAGTGAACTTTGACCCCCGTGATAAAAATACGGTCAATTTTACTAGAGTCGTAGATCTTTCCCAGTGCCCGGTGTTCCTGAGGACACTGAGAGATGTCCTAACTGCTTGTCCGAAACCGGGCGCGCGGGTCATGCACACACGTGGGACTGTGCTGCGGATCAGGTGACTGGCTCACTCAGGGCAACAGGTGTGGCTTTACGGAACACTGTCCCTGGAGCCGCCACGTCCACAATGTGCAGACGCGGCTAAGAGGGCCTCCTCTCAATGCCAGTTTACACGTGGTGATGGACAGCAGTGGCTGCAGCCGGGCTATTTTTGATCCTGTCATGCGACAGGGTTTCCAGCGGGTAAAATGTCTTTATAAGGCTAAAGTAAAACATCTATCAGCTGCAAAGGCCAGCCAGCACAGACCTCACTGATACCCAGGCATGCACCCTTTGTATTCCTGAAGTTCCCAGCACAACACAGTGGTTACTAGGTTCCTGTCTCAGAAAGAAGTAAAAACGTGTGTGTGTGTGTGTGTGTGTGTGTGTGTGTGTGTTTGAAGAACACACTGAAACACAGGAAGAGGGCTTACAGTACTCTTGTCTCTGCATTAACGTTTTATTAAGAAACAGTTCTGATCTGATAAAGCCACCCAATGAGAGTTATAACTTTTGCAGGAAGATCAGACTTCTACATGAAGTCTGGCAATGGTGAGCAGGACGTCTGGAGGGCAAATGGAATCGTGGAGCCCTGGAAGGTTTAAGGAAGAGGAGAACCCAGGAGACTGTGGAGAACCTGCCACATTTCAGTTCCCGAGGAAGGCAGAATAGCACCATGGGGTACAGTGGCATTTCTGCTGCAATCCCTGCATTGCGAGTTCTTTTAATAGCCTACAGAACTCCCTGAGGCCATTTGCAAATCTCCCTCCTACCACATTTCTTCCTTCCTTTCCTGAGGATTGAATGCAGGGGGTGTTTTACCATTGAGCTACATTCCCAGCCCTTTTTATATCTTTTTTTATTTTGAGACACTGTTGCCAAGTTGCTTAGGGCCTTGCTAAATTGCTGAGGCTGGTCTTGAACTGGGAATCCTCCTGCCTCAGCCTCCCAAGTTGGCTGGGATTTCAGACATGTGCACTGTGCCTGATGCTCCTGCTATATTTATTATCAGTGGACTTTCTGTCAGTTAATCCCTGTATGTACACGCTGGGCAGTTTCAACAGCACCAGAGCAAAGCAGATACTTTGGGTAATTTTCAAAGAAAATTACCTTTCCTTTTTCTCCCCATCTCTTTGGGTCCCTCTGATGTCTCTCTCTGACTTTGGGGCAGCATCCTGGCTTCCTTTTCCAATTTACTGCACAAACTGCTGATCAAGACTCCATCTCGCTCACTAGCTCTAAGGAATCCACAGCCCCTAGCGTCAGACCTAAGTGCACATTTTTTTAAGCCTTGCCATTTTAGGCCTTTTATGTATCTGGCTCCAAAATACCTTATTGGCATTTCTGCCTTTCCTTGAGCGCAGGTCAGCTGGACTCCTTCATGGTTCCTGCATATGCACAGGGTTCTTTGCTCATGCCTTCATCCCTCACCTGGGATGTCCACCGCACTTCACAGCTACCTTTGGTAAACCAGGTTCCATCCACCCCAGCTCTAGCGCTCGCTCAGTAGGAGGCTTTGGAAATTTGCTTTACCTTCTAGTCTCACCTTTTTGCATGGGAAATGGACTAATATTTTCAACCCTGAGTTGCTGTTCATTAAATAAAACTCTATGGGAGGGGCCTATAATGACAAGTATAGCAGCTATGCAGTAAAACAGTTCCCTAGCCTCATCACCCTTTAAGACCCAGGCCCCCCTGGACTTCCTTCGTGAACACCTCCTGAGTCCTACAGATCTGACCACTCTCACTCATCTAAAGCCACGTGGACAGCTATCTTACTACATAATGAGAAGGGAATTGTGTCCTTTTTGGCTATAACTTGACACTAAGAAAAGAACACAGCTTCTGAAGTCAGGCAGACCATGATCCTGAATCTAGAATCAGACTCCAACATTTACCAGACCTGTGATCAGGGGAAAGTCAATTAAACTCTCAGCATCTTAGGGTTTTTTGCTCATAGAAAATAATATTAACAGTGTCTTTGACAAATACTTATTGTAAGAATTAAATGATGTAATTTATGTAAATCCTTTATCTGTCCCATGCAGGTAGTGGATGCTTGGTCAACCGTAGTTACAGTCTATCCTGCCCCATGTAGTGGACGGGATGAATACCTAGAACAGGGTACTATGCCTTGCATACAATTTAGCACTTAAGCTGGGCATGATGATGCTGGCCCATAATCCTAGTGGCTTGGGAGGCGGAGAAGGGAGGATCCTGAGTTCAAAGCCAGGCTCAGCAAAAGCGAGGCGCTACGCAAATCATTGAGACCCTGTATCTAAATAAAATACAAAATAGGGCTGGGGATGTGGCTTGGTGGTCGAGTGCCCCTGAGTTCAATTCCTGGTACAAAAACCAAAGACCTTAGCTGTTAAATGTGTACTGAGTAAATACTGCAGTGTAAGTTCCACCGGATCTAAATTAGCCCAGAAGTTTCTATTCCAGATCAGCAGTTTCCTCCAAGGTTTCTACAAGAAAATGCTTCTCTCAAACACAAGCTATTTATAAGCTATTGTCCAGGAAATCCCTCAGTTTCTCTACATCTGACCATGTAGATATAGAAATTCCTTCAGGCTAATGTTTTGTCTTTAAAGACCCAGAGTCACCTGGGGGTTGTATAAGGATCACATAAAAAAAAAAAAAAAAGTCACTAGAATTTCAAACAAGTGAAGTAAAATTAAAAAAAAAAATTCTCAAGCATCTTTGCAGGCCTAAAATAAGAACATGTGGCATTCACATAGAATTTAGGATGACCAGGTGTGATTTGTTGGGTACAGACTCAGAATTAGAGTGGTGCTGAGAACCCCTTAAAAAAGAAAGAGAAAGTTCACTTGGCCCACCTGGAACGCTATCTATGTCTAATAAGAATTCAAGTTCAAATAATTTATGCACATAGTGATAATCACCATCCTTTATAAAGACAGTTCATATTAGAAGAGATGAAAAACAAAAGGTTACTATCAAAACATGCTTGGTTTAAAATTTCCATAACACATTTTACCCTGGTGGTTCTCATCTCCCTGGTATTACTTTCTTCCTTAAGGATCTATGATAACTACTGTGACCAGGCCAAACGTGCAGTCCTGGCTCTCAGGACCTTCCACACAGTTTGGTCTCCATGCACTGGACTTTCATTTATGCTGTCTCCATCCTCAAGGACTAGAAAGGTACAGCCGTCAGACCCAACCAGTTTTCGTTTAACTCATCCAGGACATGGCTATGGTGTGAGTCTAATGCAAGCATGTTCCCTACACTGACCTGTCCAGAGCATCCAACTCATTTCTTATTTTCTTGCTACTCTGAATTCTTCCTGTATTTGAAACAATACCAAGTCATTGAGCAATCTGTAGTTATTGATTGGTTTGTGTTCTCTTTCTTCCCAAATAGTGCACAATTTTTTTTTCACTTTGCACAGTGAAAACATAAATATACACTAATACTTGTTGATGGATTTGGTTTCAGAACTGTTTTAAGATCATTACTAGGCTCACCACCACTTCTTCAGACATATATTTCTCTTTCTAATCCCAATTTAAATAGTCTAGACCAATGAAAACCCATGGAGATGATCAGACCCACAATATGTTATCAATATCCAAGTTGGCTTGGATGGGTTTGATACATAGCTATTGCATATATGAGGGCCCTTTCTAATCAGAGTGGACAAAAGACTCTTCTATAGCTAAACAAACAAAAAAATGTTGGAGTTGGCAATAAAAGTGAACCTCTAATATGTTAAAGGGAAGGTAATAAGGTGTTCATGGAAAATGTAACTTGACTCTCAGTCAAATTACTATTATTATTATTATTATTATTATTTTGCCTATTTTCAGAGACATAGAAGGCAGACATCTATCTGTACAGACAGATTCCATCCTTCCAGGTTACATATGTAGGTGTTGAGGTCCTAAGCTAAAGAAGAAATTAGTGCTGAGGATAAAACGCTTTTTGAACAACTAGATTATTTAAAAAGGAAGTTTAAATCTGTGGCATTGGAATTACAGAAATATTGACCAGGTAGAATATAGTTCAGACTCCAGTGTCCAGGATAAATTTAAACGGTGACCTCCCACAAGATCATGTCTAAGTGGAAGTGACTTGGGGACTTCAGGACAGGAAAGCTGGTAATGACAGAACCCAGAGACAACACAAATGAGCAGGCTGTCCACCTGTTAGGTCTGAAGGATGGAGGTTAGTGCTATGCTACTCAAAACAAAAATTAAAAAAAAAAAAATTTAAGAAACTGCCCAAACTGGCTAGTGTTAATGAAATCTGATGAGAGTCGTTGAAACCTTAAACTAGAAAGCCTACAAGTAGATATACGCAGCAAAGGAAAGAAGCCCGTTCCCAGAAAACTTCCCATAGAACAGAAACTTAGGACATGCAAGCAATGAATTTGTAATCTTACAGAGAGAAATCACACAATTTAGCACTCACTACAAAAAGACGGTTAAATGGAAGTCACAGGCTAGAGCTTAAAGCAGGGGAAAAAAAAAAAAAGCCCTTTGCTTCTCATGGCAAAGTGAGAAGTCAAACCCTCAACACCACCACCAAAACCAAACCGCAAAGAGCCCCTTCCCAGAGGAGAAGAAAACACTTTCACTACAGCTCTTTTCAATTAAGTAAAAAGCACACAGTTTAGCTATCAACACCACTTCATTACTGTAATAAATAAAATAAAGCACACGGAGGGCTATTGACTATTGTGAAAAATAAAAACAACAACACCAACATCCATGCATCGTTAATCACCATCTGAGCTTGTGTGTCTGAGTCTACTGGTTACAGAGTTTAATTCCAAACAGAACTATTCCACCTCTTATCATCGTATCCTTCTCATCAGTTAGCTTAACTGTATACGAGCCCTGTCAGGTTAGAAAGAGATAAATAAAATTGAGTCAAGTTGAACAGCAGTCACGGTGACGGGACACAATCGTCTTGTGCACAAGTCATACCTGGTACGTTTTGTTTTGCTAAAATCATAAGCTTAACATTTGTCTGGTTTGGAGTCTGCATACTTGGTCAGACAACTTGACTCATCTAAAAATATTTATAGCATCACCATTAAAAATACACAAACATATGTAAATATGGAGAACCAGGAACATTTTGTGACCTGTTGAACTTTTCTGCTTATCATAAAAAGGCAGGTGATCAAATGACAGCCATATTGAAACTTCAGAGGGCTTGATGAATGGACTTACCCGAAAGGTCTCTGTATGAGGGCTGGATGGAGCTGCTGCACACCAAAGGCAAAACCTAGCAACAAAACACAACACATTCTCTATTCGTACATGACTGGGCATTTACTATCACCACACAAAAAACGCAACCACAACTTTTGATTAAAAAGGAGAACACTTTAAAGAGGAGTATATATATATATATATGTATGTTTTTTAAAAGTTGGTTTTATCAATGTGGTTACTAATCCAAAATAAAGACTAAAAATGGAAATTTTTTTCCCTTTAATCTGCAAAGTTTAGTTGACAGAGACTGAATAAGACCTTAGACATTTAGACCAGGGGAAAATGCTTATCAAGTAAAACCAAGAACAACAGGATTTGACAATGAAGTACATTTAACAGAATTCTTGTAGTTCTGAATGACAGTTGATAAAAAGTCTTTGCAATACAGGACATTCTGGAACTCTTTGGATGTGCTTTGGAAAATTATGGGCTTTACAGTTTATAGTAATAAAAATTCATAGAAACAAACTCCCCATTCCTTCTTTTCTGAATAGTTCATACACACAATATATTAGACAAGTACATATTTTTAAACACCCATGGATATTTGAACTTATTCTCACTTTCTTGACAATCTAGTTTTCTATTAGGTCCACGTGGTTGGAAGTGTCAACCTCTTTCCTAAATTTCAGATAGAAAAGAGTGAAGAGTATGTGATTTAGTCAAAGTTGCTTGCCCAAGGAAATGACTAATGTGCTCAATAATCAACTCTCAATGACTTGTGCTCATGCAAAGGACAATGTGGTAAATAATCCAAAAGGTCATACTTTCACACAGACAAAATATTGCACCTCTTTGGCAACTCACAGCTACACAACTTTGAACTATTTCTCATCTCTAAGTGACTGTCATTTTAAAAATCGGGAACATGGGTAGGTGAAACCTATTTTTTTTAATTACAGGTATTGTGAGATTTTGCATTAAAGCTTTACCCACCCAGATATCACCCCCACTCATATGTTTCTCTAGGTCATGTTCATGGCAGGCTGTCTGTTCTGAGCACCCTGCAACTGGTGATAAAAGGAAACACAACATTAAGTAGGGAGCATGCTTGCTGCAGTTGGCAAATTTGGCCCATATCATCCACATGACTCACATTTTTAGCTACAGGTGGCTAGCTAAAAATTGGAAAATTGAGTGCAGACTACAAATGTATACCAAAAAGTAATGAGATGAATCAAATGAACTCTTGTGTCTGTCCAAACTACCTAGACCCCAAGATATCCTTTTTGCACACATTTCAAATCCTAAAAGGAGCAAAACTGTCATTTATCTTTAATGCCTTGGTAGAGTAACCAGTCACAGTTCAAGTTTACCAAACACATCTACAGATTCTCTCAGAAGCTGATGTTTTTCGGATCAGGGTACATTCTGCCCCTAAGTGGGGGGGTCTGCCAGGGAAGGGGAGGTAGACATTTCTTACCTGGTTGCATGATCCTTGGTTTTGCTCCCAAGTATGCCAGATTCACATTGGCCTTCCTGCCGTCAATGATGGGGTTGGGATCTTTGCAGGCCCTTTCGGCAGCAGCCCGGTCAGCCATGGTGACCTTAGCAACACACACACACATACAGACATACATACAAAGCTCTAAATTAACCCCTGAAGAAACCAAGAATCACAGCGGAGAAGTCACTCACAATAAACTGACACTCAACTTTTTCTTTGGGGGTGGGGTGGGGGTGAAGCTGGACAGTGCTCCTTGATCTTCCGTTTAAAAAGGAAGGAAGCAAAGAAGGAAGGAACCTTCCACTTCCACTAAGTCCTGAGGGTGCTAGCCGGGCCTAGCAGAGATTTGGAAGCCTGAATTCTTATAACTCCTCTTAGATCCCCCACCCCGCGCTGCCCTCTCCCCCAATGATATCACCCCTGTGTGCCCCCAGGTCCCACCAGACCTCTGAGGCACCGATCGCTTAAAAAAAAAAAAAAAAAAAAGTACAACCTCGCATCTGCCCCAGGCTACCAACCACCGGCAAACACTCCCTCCCCAACGACAATAGCTATTGTCCTACACTGGGGGCTCCCAGCTCTCTGGCAGCTGAATTTGCACGTTTAAATCTCCGGGAAGCTTAATGTGCTGTTTCAGTTGTCCAAGAGCCACAGGATTATCTCTCTCTCTGTTTTTTAAAAAAGAACCTACCTTTGCAATTAAAAAGGTGGGGGTGTGACTAGAGGGGAAGAGCCTCAGACCTCTTGGGGCGTCCCCTCCCTATCCCAGCCCAAACGCCAGAAGACACAACGCATTTTTACAAAGCAACAGCGCGCTTTATCCACCAGCCTCCAGGAGGGGAAGGCAATTGTGCGGGTCTACGGCCCCTCCTGCCCGGCCCCCAGCGCCCCAAATCCAGCAGTCATTACCCTCCTGCCCCGCTGGCTCCCCGACACAACATCAAGTCGGGTCCTCTCGGTACTGGACGAGCCAGGCGCCGGCCCTCCCTCCTCCAGCTCCACCGCGCGCAAAGTTTCTGTTCAGCCTGGAGCGAAGGGGCAGTGCAGCTCACAAGGGCCGGGCGCCGTGCACCGCCGCGCGGAGCCCCTCACTCCTAGCACCGACCACCAGGACAAGCGCCACTCTGTCCCTCCCCTTCTCCACGGTCCTCGATCTCCCCGCGGGGCTCTCCGTCCCCCGCCCCCTCCCCCATCCGTGCAACTTACAAATCCGTAGCCCCGGGACTTGCCCGTCTGCCGGTCCGTGATGACCACCGCTTCCTCGATCTCGCCGAAGACCTCGAAGTACTTGCGCAGGCTGGCGTCGGTGGTGTGGTAGGGCAGCCCCCCGACGAAGATCTTGGTGTACGTGGTGTCCTTCTGGGTCGTGTGCATCTTCGCGCCCGCCCCACGGCTCGGGCTTGGGCTCCGGCTGCGGCTGCGGCTCGGGCAGCGGCTGCGCGTCCTCCTCCGGCTCCGCGTCTCCCGCACCCTTTCGCGGCCGCCGGGGGCCAAGGGGGAGCGCGGAGGCGAGGGCGGCGGCGCGGCGGGGGCGAGCGGCCGGGGGCGGCCGAGGGCGCTGGGCGCTCGGCTTCCGAAGTCGCCAGCAGCCCCGGAGACTTGACTTGGCTCTCTCCTCCCGCCCCCCCTGCCGGTCACGGTACAAATTCTCCGGATCCTCTGGGTTAGGATCTGGTTCTCTAGAAGGGGCCAGCGGTTCCGCTCACCCCGCGGGGAGGTAGAAAATGCAGAGGGTGGTCCTCGAGCGAAGAAGAGGGTGCCTTTAGAGGTAGATTTTTCTTTCTTAAGAATTAAGTGTCGTGGGCGGGGCGTGGGTCGGGTCGCGGTGAGCGCGTCCGAGCGCCGAGGTGGAAGCGGGGGGGCGCGGCGGCAGCCCGGGTGGGGGGCTCCGAGCGGTTCCGACTCGGGCTGTCCCTCCCGCCGCGGAAGCTGGAAGACCAGTGCGGAGGACGGCTCTCCACCTCTCTGCTCCCTTCCCCCGCCGCCCAGGGGTCGACGCCCGGCTGGGGAGGGGGCGGGCCGGACGCCTGCGATTGGCCGGGACAGCACCTGGGGCGCCCGGCGCCGCCGCCCCCCAGCTGTTAGGAACAGCTGCTTCTCTCCCCGCGCGGCGCCGCGCTGGGTCGCCGCGTTGGGCTCTGTAGCTGGCGCTGGGGTAGGGCTGGAGACGGCCTTGCTCCTGGCGTCGCCTGCTCCAACCCGTCACAGTCCTAGGGACCCGGCGCGGCCCCAAATCGGACCCTCAGCGCGGAGACTGCGTCCGAGCGGGGAGCTGCGTTGCTTTTCAAAGCCGACGACGCGAGCTCTCTGCGCTAGGCCCCTACGACAGGGCGGGCGTGCTGGACTGGCGAATTGGGGGTCCCAGGCCCGGGGGCAGTTATAAAAGAGGCAGCCCCCACCCCCACCCCAGGCACCTGGTACCAAAGAGCTCTGCCTACCTTATCGGAGGAGCTGGATACTCAGGCCTGGAGAGTAAGAGGGTCCCCAGCTTTCCTTGGCCCCAAGAGCTGGTGCTTGGGGAGAACCAGAGAGGTAGAGCCAAAAGGGGGGAAAAAAAAAAGAAAGAAATTTTTTTAGCACTTGGGTGTGTTTGGTAGAACGATTAACTTTCATTGCTCACGGCCCAGCCAGATGTAGATGCTTATGTTCATCAGGCACCGTCTTTTATTTTAGAGGACCATAAATTAGTACTTTAGCCCCCACAGTCACCAAATTTATGTTTTTTCCCCTAACTTCGTTATTCAGATAGATAAGGACAGCCACTCATTATAAATTCTTTTTCCCTCCAAAGTATCAATTTCTTCTATTGAATTACAAACCTGTTTAGTGATTTGACCCTATCTGTTTTGTCTGGATGTAATTGTAAAAGGTATAATTTGTGAAATCAATTTGTTACATAACCACTCATTTCTACCAGCAGATTTGCAAGCACTTGTAGAACACAGTACTCCCCATATATATATTTATTGATTTTTTGCAATGAAACAGAATTTTACAACTTCTTTTAATCAAGCGTATAATTCAATAAGGCCTTAACATCAGTCATATCTGAGGTTTGGGTGAAAATAGTTAATATGAGCAGAACACTTCACCTCTTATTGTCAGTGTACAATTTTCTTTCAAATCCTTTCCATTCCGAGTTTCCCTTGAAGTCCCTACATTCATTGCCTGGAGCCACTCCATTTGTTCCCTTTAAAGCAGGTCAGTGTGTTAACCTGTTGGAGAGGCACATATGTGCTGTTTCTCTTTCCAGGGCACCTTCCTTGTCAGGAGGATGAGAACTACTTACTGCTAGCAAAAGCTAATAAGAATGCAAATGTACTTCTGCAAAACCTGAAATTCCTCCTGCTGACTTCAGCTTGAGGTTGATTTTTTTGAGGTTATCAGGTTCTTGAAGTTTGAACCCCCCAGTGGGAGAAATGGAGAAAAAAGAAAACTTTTCTTTAATCCGATTAAAAAATTAAGTATTTTACAGATAGATGAGAGCCAGAAAGTGGAAATATAAACAACACCCCCTTCTTATTCCTTAAATACAGGTTGAAAAGGGACTCTGTGCTGGTGATGAAAGATAATTTTTAAAACTTAGGAGAAACCAAGCAGGCCCTGAAAGAGAGGAGGCCTGTTTTTTGATATTTAACATTCATCCCGCAGTGTCACTTAAGAATTGCAGCACTTAGATGAAGCTCAGGCAAAAGTCCTGTAGTGCCTGAGAGGAAGCTACTTAGCAAGAAGCCTTAGAAGGCTGAGTTTGGCTGTCTTGTCTGCCTTCTTGTCTGGACAGGAAGTCCAGCCTGGAGGGTGTTTGGGAGTGTAGCCAGGAGCTTGGATACTCACTAGGTGACCTGGTGAGATCCAAAAGGAAATTCTGATCCCAGAATGGGTTAGCTGTCATAGAACTCAACTTTTGGTACTAAGAGGTTCCCCTGCCATGGCTCCTTCCAGTCCCTCCTACAACACCTTCTTGTGTGTCTTTATTCTTTCAAGGGATCAGTAAACATCTGTTAGTTGTATTTGAAACTTTGTTTCATTTTATACAAAGTCATACTTGGATATTCCCTAATTTTGAATTCCAGAGGTAATTAAAGCATTACTAATCCTCTGATGTTATGTGAGTCTCTGTGAACAAAGGTTAAGAGGGATAGTGGTTCCTTATTTTCCAAACCTATTTAAATAGAAGCCATAATTCATTCCCAGGGTGTCTTCCTGGTAGCAGGCAGCAGTGTGCTGGGCATAATTGATACCCCCTGTGGGTTTTGTTTTACATCTACACAAAGGTGAGCCCAGTTACAATGGCCAGATCCATCTTTGGTGAATTTATGAACCTTCTTCATCAATTCATGTAGATCTAGGGCCATAAAATCTTTCTGAATTCAAAGTTTCAAGGTTACTAAAAACTAAATATTTCTGTACAATTGCCCATTATGAATTCAGGTTTGAAAAACAATGCTTTGATAATCCTTTCGCTTTTTCAGCTGCTTTTGGCAAAGGACACTTGTATATTCATAGGAATTATGCGGTATGATGTGTTTTGTTTTTTTTTTTTTTAAAGAAAGAGCCGTAAAATACTGTATAAGTTATAAATAGGTTCCAAGTTTGTCATATCCAAATTAGTACATATGGATTGCCCTGATTCCTGGTTCCCACTCCTTGGCAAGATCGATCTTATTTTATTACTTGTAGTAAATTATTATCCACTTTGTTCAAAAATCTTTATCTGACTAAGAAAGGCTGAAACCAAACTAAAAAATGTGACATCCATTTATATATTTTCTCTGCCCCCCTCCCACCTCAATTAGTCATGGAGAGTAATTACAGGATTATAAGTGCTTACAAGAATTTTGAAAAAATAGAAAAATATTTCATGAAGATTGAGAAGCACTGTTCTGGCTCATCCCTGAAACTCCTACTCGTAGACAAGAGTGCTTTAGATAATCAGCTGCCTGAGGGTAGGACAATCTCTTGGGTGTCATAGGATCTCTTGCAGGTCATTGAAGACAGAGGTCTATACATAGCACTAAATAATATGCACTGAAAGGAATTAATATCTTCAAGATCTCTATCTTCCAGCTTGATGGGAAGAAATCCATTCTGGATGGAACTGGCTACTTGTAGAATTAGGCCAGATATTTATCTTTTAAATAAAAATATGGCTTCAGTGAGATGTTTGTTTGTTTGTTTGTTTGTTTGTTTGTGTTGTTTGAAAATGTTTTACCTTCCTTTCAGAGTCTGTGAACATAAAGTGAAATGGAAATTTATAATGGTTTTCTATTCATCAAAGTCATGATGCTTTTAATCAGACATTCCCCTACCTGAAAGCAGAGTAGGTTAATTTGGGGGATCAGCAAGGGCAAAATTGAAGCTCAGGGTGGACATGAAGTTCACTTGAACTTCACCTTGTGAATAGTTTCCTCCTCCTGGCTAGAGGTGGCCTTGGGGAAGGCAAGGAAGAGACTGCAATCCTTTTAAACCCACTATGTGCTGCTACACATTTCAAACTCAGGGCGGGCTTTGGTTGTAAGTCTTCAAATAGTGAGACTCTGAGCTGACAAGTTATTTTTAGGGAGCTGATGGTACCTCCCTATGTATTGAATTACCTCTTTCTCCACAACAGCTTCTTATGATGTTGCTGGTGTGCCGGGCACAGGGTCCAAAGCAGTGGAACTAGCCTTGAATCCAAGACAGAGACTTAGGACCTAGCCTCATCACTTGGTTTTATCCCTTTAAAAAGCACAGATGTAAAGCTGGGGGTAGCTGGCTGGTAGAGCATTTGCCCAGCAGGCCTAAGGCCCTGGGTTCAATCCCCAGCATTGCCAACAAACAAATGCACATCAGAGAGAAGCATAAATGTATTGAAAAGAGTTTTAGTGGTCTTCCCTGAGTAGATACACCTGATAATGGAGGAGAAAACCCAATGATAGTACTCGAGTACTATTTATTTATTTACTTTTTAATTTAAATGACTCAAGATCATTTTGTAAGACTGGTGTTTTTCTCTGACCTCAATGGAAAAGTATATTCATGAGAGGAAATTAGGAAAAAAACATCAAGAGAGACAAAGAAAAAAAGTAATATCATCCACCATTCTACTCCTGAGAATAACCATTGGACATTTCAAAGTAACTAATCCCAGGCTTTTCTTATACATAAATACATATATTTATACATATATTTAAGCACTGACTATGTGCCAAACATCATTCTGGGAGTTTATAAATACACACACATAAGTTTACAAACATAGTTACATTCTACATTCTCTTTTGCTATCAGCTTTCTTTGACCTAATATGGTGAGATATTTTTCCTTATCATTAAGTAGTTTCTATATTTCATTTTAAATGTCTAAATAACATTTTATCATGTCAATGCCCCAAAATTTATTTAAGCAATTTTTTAGTTGGTCATTTTAATTTTTTTTTCCTGTTCCAACTCATAAAGGGCTATGAAGTTAATACTCTTGTAAATAGATATTTTACATATCCTCTGTTACTATTTAAGGCTGGTCCTATAAGGCACTTTGTTGTATCCATTGCAAGAGCCCTGACTCCCAGAATGGTGTTTGGCACATAGTCAGTGCTTAAATATTTGTCGAATGAATGAGTACATTCTTACAAGTTTATATATTAGGTTGGAGGGTATGCCCATATTTAGATCTTTTAGTACATATTTCCAAATTGTCCTCCAAACAGTAGCATCAGATTCAATTTGTACCAGCAGCACACTGATGTCAGTTTCCCTGAATCCTTGTTGACACTGCTGTCAACAGTGAGACAAGTGAGAAACATCCTGAACAATACTGGCTTAAATAATAAAAAAGAATTTATTGTCTGCTCTCACTGAAAAGTCTGGTGACTTGAGTGCAAGGTTCATGGAGTCTCCAAAGCTGTGGCTGCATTTGCTGAGATCCTCCTGCCTTGCCTTCCCAGTGGGTGGCTTGTTCTTAAGTTGGCTCCAAGACCAGGCTTCCAGCAGCTCTAGGCTACAAGTTTCCTTGTTTAGTTGTGGAGGAGGGGTGAGGTAGAAGGTAGGGGTGGATCAGATGTCTTCCTCCCAATTATCAAACATCTGACCTTCCCTTGGATTCATCTTCTGTTGTGAACTCTCTCAAACTGATCTCAGAGGCCAAAGGAATCTGATAGCTGGTGGGCTTTGGATTGGCCTCCACTTTGTTTTTCCAATATGACACAAATTTTTGAGGCCTAGCAGGTGAAATGGTACTAGTTAACCCACAGTAGCCCATCCCTGGTACTGGGGTTGAGATGAATCCCACCAAACCCTGTGGTTGAGAGATTCTGGGTTCTTTGGGTGAAGAAGAATGGGTACAGCAAATGCTTTGTAAACAACAAAAAATGACATGGACTATTTGCATTTAATATTCCAATATTTGTATTTTCTAGGGTAAAAGTTTTGTGTCACTTGATCCCCACCCCCCGTATCTCTGGGCCATTTGTTCTTCTTTTCAGACCTGAAAATGAGGTTTTGGTGGTCCCCCCCCCCCCCGCTTTAATTTGTAAGAACACTTTAAAGACCTGTTTTGACAGATGTATGCCATGTAATTCAGATCATCCAGTTTAATTCCTTATTTTGGAATTGAAAAAACTGAAGAACCGGCCTTGGAAGAAATGGCTTCCTCAAGGTCGTCCTTCTAGCAAAGGACTCAAGGGGGATTTATTGTATTTTATTTTCTATTTGTTTTAATTAGTTATACATGACACTAGAATGCGTTTATGCACTTTACTCTATCATACATAGATAGATGGGATATAATTTCTCAACGGGGATTTAAATGAGCTCAACTTACTTCTGAAAAACGATTTGTTAAATTTAGATATGATTTGGGTAGACCCAATTCCACAAATCCGAAAGTACAACGTGTGTTTTCACATACGTCTGCACCCATGTAAGTCCTAGATAGATCAGGATGCAGAACACTCCCAACTAATATGACCCCCCCCCCCCCCCGCCCTTCCCAGTGGATAACAATCCCCATACACATGCAGGCCCAATTGCAACCACGGTTCTTCCTTCTTTTATCATAGACCAGCTTTGCCTGTCCTTGACTTTCATATAAATCAATTCATTGAGCATTTACTCTTTCCTGATTGCTGGGTTGGGCGGTTCATGGAGGTGGAGACTTAACAGGATTAGGTGCAGGGAAAGGTGACTGACCCCACAGTCTCACCCAAGGCTTTGACCCCCAACCCCTTGGGGAGCTCTCAAGTTGGAGGCAGCTCTAGAGCCTCCACCCACAGTCCCTGGAGGTGGGTCACACCAGGAGGAGGCACAGCCATGGGCGATGGACACCTTTACCCTCAGCCAGGGTATAGTAGATACTCCTTATCCTTGGGTTCACTTTCTGTGGCTTTTGTTATCTGTGATCAACTGCAGCCCCCACAATATTAAATGAGAAACTCCAGAAATAAATGATTCTTAGCTTGGGATTGCATGTGGTTGTGAGCAGTACTCTGAAGTCTCATGCCGGGCTTCTCTCTTCTGACCAGGACATGAGTCAGCCCTCTGTCTAGTGAGTCTGAGCTCATTAGTCAAGGGTGGCCATCTCGATTGTCAGATTGCCTGTCCCAGGATCATAGTGCTTGTGGTCAAGTGACCCTTGTTTTACTAAATAATGTCCTGGAGGCACTAGAGTAGTGAGGATAGCAATTCTCTTACAGCATATTGCCATAATTGTTTTATTTACTATTAGTCATTGCCGCTAATCTCTTGTGGTGCCTGTTACAAACTCAACTTTATTGTATGTATAAACGGGAAAAGGACAAGGGTACATAGGGTTCAGTACTGTCCTTGGATCCAGGCACCCACTGGGGTCCTGGAATATGTCACTGGTGGATAAGAGGGGATACTGTATTCCCATTCAGGGCTAACAGCAGGGGGCTTTCTGCTGGTAGCCTTTCCAACACTGGGGGAAAGAAGTCCTTCATTCCCCGGGCCAAGGGCCACACCAACCATCATGGTCTCCCCCTGCTGCCTCTTGGATGTAAGTCTTCATAGAAGTCAGGGGCAGCTCCTCCTGGATTCTCATGCTCCTTTTCCTGAGAGAACTTAGAAGGGGAAGGTTAATGGGATGAACTGCAACCTCTAGATGACCTTGGGGCTGCCTCTTCCTCTCATCATCACCTTCTTTTCTATCCATTCTGGACCCTCGCTGGCCCTAAGCTGTCATTTCTCTTAAACTTGGTGGTTTGCCTAGTCATTTGTATTGGCCAGGATTGTCCAGAGAAATAAAATCAATAGGATCTATCTATCTATCTATCTATCTATCTATCTATCTATCTATCTATCCATCCATCCATCCATCCATTATCCAGACTGATCTTAAGGAACTGGCCAATGCATCTGTGAGCTGGCAAGTCTGAAATTTGTGGGAGGTTCAGAAGGCTGGAAACTCAGAATTCTTTCTTCTCCAGGAAATCTCAGAGTTTGCTTTATAGGCCTCCAAGTAACTGGGCAAGATTCATCCATGTTATTGAAAATAATCTCCTTGACTTAAAGTCAACTGATTTAGATCTTAATCACATCTACAAACTATCTTCATAGCAACATCTAGACTAGTGTTGGACCAAACAACTGGGCATCATAGCCTAGCCAAGCTGATGTATAAAGATAACCATCACAGGGTGGAACTCAGACCTTCATTCCTGAGGGATGTGAGCCCCTAATCACCAAGCCACTCTTATTACATGCTGTCTATTTAAAACTGTCAAAAATGGGGCACAGGAGTACCAAGAGCATCCTCCAAGTGGATCATGCCAGACACATTCCTGCCTCATGGAAAGAAGCAGCCTATTTCCTCTGATGACTGGGGTCAATAATCTCCTTCCTTGATGCCTGGACCTAACAAGGCTGAAGTGCCCCGGTGGCAATGTTGCTGATAGTTGAATGTGATTTTTGCTGTGTTCTGAAACTGAAAGAGCTCTGAGTCGCAGAGATAGGAAACAGAACTTGTCATATAGGGTCCTAGGGGATGATGGCAAATAGGGCCCTCTAAACTTTACTCATTGGTTCTAAGACCCATAAATTACAAATATTTGGTCTTTGTCCTCAGTTCCTGGGGGGGGGGCTCCTCAAACCCTTGGAGTTTATTGTCTTTATATGCTAATGAAATGACTCACAGGAAGTGGGGCTTCAGGATGGGGGCTGGTTAGCAGAAAAATCAAACACAGGATTAGACAGTTAGAACTTTCAGCCCCACCCTCCAACCTTCAGGGAGGGGGAAGAGCTAGAGTGTGAGCTCCATCACCAGGGGCCAATAATTTAATCAACTGCATCTATGTCAGAAATCTCCACAAAATCCCTACACGACAAGGCTCAGAGACCCCTAGGGTTAATGTACCTGTTGGTGTGCTGGCCAGCCCTCCAGACTTTGCCCTATGCATATATTCCATTTTTCTGTTCCTGAGATGTATCTTTGATAATAAACTGGAAATTGTAAGTAAAGCACTTTCCTGAGTTCCATGACTCATTCAGGCGCATTACTGACCCTGAGGAAGGATTTGTGGGAACCTTTGAATTTGTAGTCAGCAGGGCAGTGAGGGTCACTTGGCGCCCCCAACTGCACCCTTGACCTGTGGCATCTACCCTAACTCTGAGTAGTTACTGTTAGAACTGAACTGAATTGTTGGATGCCCAGATGTTGGATGCTGGTGTCAGAGTGTGAGAATTGCTTGTTGATGTTGGAAAAGACACCACACAGTTGGTATCAGAAAAAAAAAAAAAAACATGCAGGAACAAGTCACCATGTGAGGGTCACTGATTTAAAGTATGTGCCATGTCCTGGTCTTACCAGGAACTACCTCTGAGATAGAGTGTTGTTGTTTTCAACGGATTCAATGGGTCCTGAGTTGTGGGATGTCCTCACAGCCTCATTTCTTCTTTGTGGTAAAGTGGATCTGTTGGTCTATTGCAGTTAGGTGGTGTTTTAGTCAGAATAATCATAGAGAAGGAAAAGCTTATTTGGGGGCTCACAGTTTCAGAGGTCTCAGTCCATGAACAGGAGGCTGTCTTCCTCAGGGTTTAGTTGAGGCTGAAGATTGTGGTGGAGGGAAGCAGCTCACATAATGATCAGGAAGCAAAGGGAGACTCCACCCTCCGGATACAAAATATGTACCCCAAAGGCATGCCCCCAGGACTCCACTTCCTCCAGCCACACCCCTCCCACCTCCGTTTACCACTCAGTTAATCCCATCAGGTGATTAACTCACAGATTGAGTTAAGACTCTTACAACCCAATCATTTCTCCTCTAAACCTTCTTGCATTGTCTCACACGTGAGCTTTTGGGGGACACCTCACATCTAAACCATAATAGGTGGGGTCCTGGGCTAGATCCTGTGGACACACAAGGCAGACTCATTCTCGAAGAGTTATTTGCACCCTTCCAAAATTTCTACTCTTTCCCAAGATCTAATTTCTTGAGTCCAAATTGGTCAACTTGCTTTCAAGGGACTGGCTGGTCTCTTCGGGGGGGGGGGGGGGGGGGTGTATTGTGGACCTGATCAGAAGCCAGCTTGTCACAAGTTATGAAGGATTCATTTCTGTTTTCTGTAAAAATATCAGGATGTCTGTATGGCCTGGCCATTAGTTGATGTTGTAAAGCTGATTGGAATGCCTGCCCATGCCCTGAACTCACCCAGGTCCGGTTTTCCCTGACCATATAACAACCCTTTCCTAAACCTTAGTGACGCCTCATAAATTCTGGCCTTCCCTGGCTGGATAACGACCCTCTCTGAGTCTCTAAGATCTCCATAAATTCTGATGCCGGGGCCAGCAAAAATGTAAACTTGTGTTATGCTCCTCGGAGTGTTATTATCTGTAACCCCCCTTTGTGTAACTTTTTGGGCTATAAAACTGGGCCACAAAGAAGCCTCGAGGCTGTCCTTGGCTCCCACGATTTTGAGGGGCAAGGCAGCCCGGCTGGTCGAAACAATAAGCTTGCTTTAATTTGATTTCAATTGGAGTCAGTGGTCTTTTCTTGCGTCCTGGTCTAACAGACCCAGCGTGGGTATCTGCCACCAGCCCCCTAGTTACCTGATGAGCCTTGGTAAGAACGGTAAGGCCACCATAGAGAGTCTGTCCGGGTGCCCATGGTGCCCGCCCAGAGTCATTCACAACAGAAGGTGGCTGACACCAACTACTCTAGCCCTTTTTGTCCACCTGAATGTGGCTCAAGGGCATTAACACATACTCCAGAGTTCTCCACGCTTTTGGGTCCCTGTCAGATAGCTTTCTAGTTCCTCTTCCTTTCAAGACTTTCTAGACTCTGATCTCCAATATGATGGCCAAATCATTGCTGCCGCCTATCTATATGGATTCTGACCTTGGACCCCTCTTTTTTCCACACAGAAGTGGTTGACCTTGTGTACTACCAGAGCCACGTACCATGGCAGGAGTTCCCTTCACCTCTGTCCTTCAGGCCACGGCTGAGTGGGGCTGGAGTAGAGGGGCCGTGTAGCTTTTGGCTTCTCCACATCCATGAACTAGGCTGGGGATTTTCCTTTTGTCAGTTGGTTCTAAAGGATTAAGCATAAGACTGTGTTGAAGGAGAAGTGCAGGTCAAAAGTGGGTGACAGACCGGGCATGGTGGCACCTGCCTGTAATCCCAGCAGCTGGGGAGGCTGAGAGGAGGATCACAAGTTCAAAGCCAGCCTCAGCAACTTATCGAGGTGTTAAGCAACTCAGTGAGACCCTGTCTCTAAAAAAAAAAAAAAAGTGGGTGACAGTCTGCTCCACCTGCTCAAGTAGCATTGTGTCCTCTGGTTTGTGTTCACCATTCTGCCAAGTAACGCTTCTGTCTTTAATGCACTTGTGCACCCTTAGAACTCAGTGGTTCTGACAGCCCAGCTCATGGTGGAGTCATAGTGCCTCGTCATTTGGCTTCCCATGGTCAGGCACTCTGCCTGTACCAGGGCCCAGTAGCATGCCAAGAGCTATTTTTCAGAAGATATATTATTATCTGCTGCAAATGGCTTCACCCTGCAACCTTAGGGGTCTGTGCTGTAATTCTCTTAGGAGGACTTTCCATAAACGTCACATAGTATTTTCCCCATCACTGATATTTCAGATAGCAGGGTCTCTCAGGGCGTCTGGCCCAGGTGACAGGGCTGTTTGCATCACAGTGTGGATTTGACATGGTGCTCTTTCCTGCTTCTGCCCCCACTAAAAGCTGGTGGCCTTTCGTCGTGCCTTTTACTGAGTAGGAGAGAGTCCTAGGTGAAGGATATTTGTCTTCACAACCCAAAGTGGTCCACCAGCCAGGGTGATTCCTTAGAGGTGGAGGGAAGTGGAAAATGCTGCAGTTTGTCCTCTGTTTTGGAGGAGCAAAGCTTTACTGATGCCTTCGTCCCTGGATGCCTATTTCCCTTCCTCTGAAGTACCATGTTTCCCCAGGGTTTCTGCTTCCTTCTCGCAGGGTCCAGTTAGCACCGCTCAGTGTAGTGGATCAGCGTGGTGTCCACTGGCTGTCCACCTGTTTCATGTGGCCTGGCCCTTATTTGTCAAGTGTCTTTTTGGTGCCATTCTCATTTTACTCCCTGCTGGGAATTCAATTACATCTACTTTACACTATTTTAATATTTTCCCCCCAGTCCCTGGGGCTCTGCTCATTTTTATCCTTCAATTGTTTTCTCTCTGTTTTTCATTTTTTATTGATCTCTGTTAAGTTTCACTGGCTCTTCTGCGGCCTTCAATCTGATGTTAAACCAAAGGAGTGATTTTTAAATTTCAATTATGATAGTTTCTATAATAACATCTTCATGTTTTAAGTTTCCATTTCTTTGCTGAGATTCGATATCTGTCCACTCATTAAAACTTGAGTTTTTTTTTGTAGGAGAGAGTCAAAACAAAACAAAAAAACTTTGAGCATATTTCTGTTTAAAGTCATTGTCTGCTAAGTCAATATCTGGGCCTTCTTTGAGTTGGTTTATATTGACTGATGTAGTGTTTTTATTTTTAACTATAGAGCACAATGATCTATTTTGGCATGTCTAGTAATTTTTTAAATTGGAAAAGGCATTTGGCAATGACATCAGAGAGATTTGGACACAGGTGTGTTTCTTTCTTTTTTTAAAGAAATTATTGGGAAAGACTTTTTCTTGGGGGGTGGGTACCAGGATTGAACCCAGGGTCAACCACTGAGTCACGTCCCCAGCCCCATTTTAATTTTATTTAGACAGGGCCTCAGTGAGTTGCTTAGCATCTTACTTTTGCTGTGGCTGGCTTTCAACTAGCAGTCCTCCTGCCTCAGCCTCCTTAGCTGCTGGGATTGTAGGTGTGCACCTCTGTGTCCAGCATGGTTACATCTGCTGGTTTTTGTGCTAAATGGCAGTTAAGTTACCACCTTAGAGGTGTGCAGATTTTGTTTTATACATTGTTAAGGCAGCACTATGGAGGGTTTCCCCAAGTCACATTAACTGGACAGGAATCAACACACCAACTCTATCTCCCCAGAAGAATTTGTCAGGACATGGTTTTAGTCTTTTGGGGGATGGTCTATAGTAGGCCTTAATCAAGAATTTAGCTCTTGCTGGGCACAGTGGCACACACCTGTAATCCCCCGTGGCTCATGAGGCTGAGGCAAGAGGCCTAAGGATCTTGAGTTCAAAGCCAGCCTCAGCAAAAGCGAGGTGCTAAGCAACTCAGTGAGACCCTGTCTCTAAATAAAATACAAAGTAGGGCTGGAGATGTGGCTCAGTGATTAAGTGTCTCTGAGTTCAATCCCTTATACCCTGCCCTGCCCCCAACAAAAAGAGTGTAGCTCTTAATTCTACAGCCCAGCTTTTTGGGAGTCTCAGTTGGCTCTTGGGAGATTCATGAGGCATGAGCGAGTTATTGGCTGCTCTGAAATTCTTCTACCTCTCAGCAGCTGCTTGTTTTCTGGTATTTTTGGTCCAAAATCGCCATTGTTTGCTAAACTTCATGGAGTCTTGCCCTATGTAGGTGCAGCCCAGGCCACAGACAAGGACTGGTAGGGCATCCCACATGCCACCCCAAGCTCCACCTTCCTGTCTCTCAGGGCTCCCTCATCTCTGATGCCCTGCCTTGCCCCATAGATTTTAGGCACTTCATCTTCCCCAAACTGGAATCCTTGCCTCCTCTCCTCAGCAAGGCTGCCAAGCCCTGCTGACACCGGTTCACTGTGTGTGGTCAGGAACTTATGCCCAGAGAGCCAGGGCAAGCATAGTGTTCAGCTCAGGGTTGCCTTCCCTCAGGGACTTTAGTCACTCATGGTCTACTGAGTGTCTGAACACAGGGCCACATGTATTTTATCTAGTACTGTGGTGTTTTAGAGAAAAAGGGGTGGTGCCAGTTAATTACTTTGACTAATCTTCCACAGCAGGAAGTCTACATTCTAAAAGTCATTTAAAACATTTGCAGCTGCTACCAGGCTCGGTGGTGCACACCATTAATCCCAGCAACCCAAAAGGCTGAGGCAGAAGGATCACAAGTTCAAGGGCAGCTTCAGCAACTCAGTGAGATCCTGTTCCAAAATAAAAATAAAAAGCGTTGTGGATGTAGCTCAGTAGTAAAGCACCCTTGAGTTCAATCCCGAGTCTATACCCCTACAAAAAAGAAACTACTTTTCTTGTAAGTTTTGATATGTTGCGTTTATTTTCATCATCATTCATCATAAAATGTCTTCTAATGTTCATTGTGAGTTTTTTTTTTTTTTTAAACCCGTGGTTTATTTAAAGGTATTGTCACAGGAGAAGACATTTCTCTGGAGAAGAGTCCAAGGAGTTCCCAGAGAAGGGAGAACTTGACTCAGGACTAGCGAGGTTGTTGGCATTTGTGACAGAAAAGAATTTCAGCATGTGTCTGTCAAAAGCAAGGAATATGTATTCAAAGGAGAATGCAGGCCACCTCCATAGTGACAAAACACAGCCCCGTGGTGTGCACTGTTCAGATTTGTTATTTGGAACTGGAGATTCAACCCAGGAGTGCTTTACCACTGAGCCGCTTTGAGCCCCAGCCCTTTTTATTTTTTTGAGATCATAGGCCTTGCTAAATTGCTGAGTCTGGCTTTGAACTTTCAATCCTCCTGCCTCAGCCTCCCCGGCTCTTGGGATTACAGGCATGTGTCACCCTGCTGGTCTTGGGCTATTATCATGTATAGAGGACCTCTGTTTAGGGACTGGGTTTGAGGTGGAGCTGGGAAGAGTTGCACAATTCCAAGACAATTTTCCTGGTGCTCTTCATCGCCCTCCTTTTACAAGGGCAAGGGTCAAGGGCCTGGGTGTTTTTTGCATCTCAATGGGCGTTTCCTTTAGGACAGGACGCCTCTCTGTTGATCCCAAATCCCTAGCTCAGCAGGTGAATAAACTTTCAAATATTTGGGAAATTTCTAGTTACCCTCTGTTTCTGTGTTCTATTTGATATGCAAAGTGGTCGGAAGTAGACACTGTGTGGTTTTATTCTCTTGACCTTTTGAAACTTGTTGAAACTTATTGATTGCCCAGAATATGCTCTATTTTGATAAATATTCTATGTGCACTTGAAAATGACCATGCCTTCTGCAATGACTGTATGGTAATCTGTGAATGTTAATTGGATCAAGTTATTAATTGTCGTCAAAACTCTGTAGAGGTCACTGATATGGTTCTTGTCAGCTTTTTGTATTAATTCCGGAGAACAGTTTTTCAAAATCTCCAAGGACTGGGGATTTCTCTTTGAGTTCTGTCAATTTTTGCTTTATATATCTTGAAGCTGGATAACCATATAAATTTATGATTCTTTCCTGTTGATTTGTTCTTTTTTATCATTTTGAAATGTGTTTCTTTTTCATAATAATTTTTATCTTAAGATCGACTTTGTGTGATGTTCATAGAGACATACCAGCTTTCAGGTAGTGTTTGTAGGGGGCATCTTTTTTTTTTTAATTCTTTAATTTTAAACCCACCAGTGTCTTTATGGTAGATTTCTTGTAAGCAGACTCACATCTCTTTTGGATTCAACCTGATATTGTTAGTGTTTTAATTGGATTGTTTAATCTACTTAAATCTATTATTGCTCTAATGGGATCTGAGTCTACCAGCTCATTGTTTTCTGTTCTGTGTGTCTTCTGCCTCTTTATTCCCCCTTTCCTGACATTATTCCACTACATTTCCTCTATCACTTTTCTTCGGTGTGTCATAACCTTATATATTTAGTGCTTACTCTAGAAATTACAAAACATATTCTTAATTCATTACAGTCCACCTTAAATTGGTAACTATACTACATTCTGAAAAATGCAAGAGCCTTAATTCCATTTACCCCCTTGAATTTGCTATTTTGATAAGTACCTCAATATATATTTTACAACACACAAAGCTTTATTATTGTTACCTTAGTTGTTAGTGTTATTTTTTTAAAAAAACCCATATGTTTATCCTCTTAGGTGCTTTTTATTTCTTCTTTAACTTCTGTGCTCTCAATTGCAATGATTATGTTGAATGTATCTTCTCTTTTCCTTGTTTTTTGGTTCTGGGGACTGAGGATTGAAACCAGGAGTGTTTTACCACCGAGCCTACCCTCCAGCTTTTTTTTTTTTTTTTTTTTTTTTTGAGACAGGGTCCTGCTAAGTTGCCTAAGGCCTTAATTGCTGAGGCTGGCCTTGAACTTGCCATCCTCCTGTCTCAGCCTCCCAAGCTACTGGGATTACAGGCATGTGCCACTGGGCCAGCGAAAAATTTCTTTAAATAGTTCTTACAAGACTATTCTTCCTAGGATGTATTTGCTTAAACTAGCATTTTTTAGATTCACAGCATTTTGGAACCTCTGAAATCTTATCAATTAGCATACCAAAAGCTATGTGTGTGAGTTAATAGGCTTCCTTTTTGTGTATGTCCCATTTACTTGAAATTCCAAGAATTTTTATGCAAATTTTTGGTCCCTTCATCTTTAATTCTCCTTTACCTGGAACCTGTCTGCCAAATCCTAGCTTTACCAGCAGAACTAAACTCTGACCCATACTTCCTCTGTCAAATACAACTACTGCTGCTCTGGGCCTCTACTTCCTTGTGCTTAGATTGGAAAATAACTTCAGGGAGGGAATCTAGAGCGAGTGTGGGGCTCACCTGGTATATTTCTCCCCTCTTGAGAAGGGGCACCTAGGAATCGCTTGCTGTGCAAAACCTTGCAGCTGTAGTTCTATACATTTTCTCAGTGTCTCTAGCTCTGTGTGAAGGGGAGTCTGATACCAGGTACTCTGTCATTGTCTGAACTGGAATTTTAAACATCAATTATAAACATAGATACTTTGGGTGAAAACTCCTTTTATATTAAAAATACATACTTCTTCATTTCTAAAATCCATCAAACAAACATGACTTGAAGATTGTTATGTAACAGTTATCCCACTTATTTCATTGGATTCGCAGCAAACTTTTACTAAAAATGCAGGAGATTCAATGAACTCAGGTCAACATGGAGACAAAACTTGCAAGGCCAAAGTGTTTCCCAGGAGATCCATAGGCGCAAGGGCAAACCCTCAGCATCTCAGAATTCTTTCCCCCTTATCCATAGATGTTTGTTCCTTCCAAACGTCATACTCAGACTCCAAGCATAGAAATTTTATGCTCATTGATATCAGAACTTGCAGATATTGCCTAGGTATAATATGTGATCCTTTTAAGGGAAGATGGACAGGAGGAATCATAAATTCCCACTCCTCTGAGATCCAGGCTGGCCTGATGAAAGTGCAGTGTATCAGTTCCCAGATGTGTGGCTTTGTTAGAGTACCATGGTGCTTTTCCATGGCTCTCCCTACCCCCAGTGGTATTTTCTGGGTCTCAAAACAGTCCAGATGTTTCCTCTAACATCTGAATCTATCTTTCTTTCTTTCTTTCTTTCTTTCTTTCTTTCTTTCGTACTGGGGATTGAACTCAGGGGCACTCAAACACTGAGCCACATCCTCAGCCCTTTTTTATATTTTATTTAGAGACAGGGTCTCACTGAGTTGCTTAGGGCCTCATTAAAACTGAAGCTGGCTTTGAACTCTTGCAATCCTCCTGCCTCAGCCTCCCCAGCCACTTGGATTACAGAGATGCGCCACTGTGCCCGGCTGAATATTTCTTTTCCCCTTAAACTCATAATATTCCTACATAATCACAAGTATATATCCCGCGAGGAGGACTGTGGAAATTTGGGACCCAAAAGGGAGAAGCTGAGGGAGCGCGTGGTGGCCCGTTGATGGAGTGCAGGAGTGTCTATTAAAGAAAGCATGCGGTCTGTGTACTTAGCTTTCTCCATTTAGAAAGCAGCTCAGTGGACCTGCCAGGGAGACCAGCACCAATAAATTAGCTAAAAGCACTCAGAGGAGTCATCTCCTTGCAGTGATTCGGAGGGGAACTTGCGCAAATCAGAAAACCCTTGAGCGCTGTGTTTTAAATCACCTCGATGGTGAGAGTAATGCCACAAAGGTCATCAGTGCACTTCTGATGGAGATAAAGGAGACATTTCCTTCTGTTTACAAAGTAAAGCAGTTCATCCAGTTGTCCCTCAGGAACACAGAGAAATGACCCAAGTATTTTTTGAAAGTAACTTACTTTAGGTTATCTGTTCTGTTTCTGTCTACTCTGCACTGCGCAGAAATACCTGGCTCCTTTTGGGTGTGGGACAGGGCCATTTTCCGCTTGCGCTGAGGGTCAGCCTCTGCGTAGGATATCTTAATTAAAGGAGCACTTCTTTTAACTTTAAAGGTCAATTCAAGTGATGGATCAGTGATATAAAGCTTATGTCAGTTAAGTGGCTAACCAAACAGTTACATAATTGTGTAATTTTGGAGAGATATTTATAAATTTAAATTTTTTTTAGTCATTCATGGACACAATATCCTTATCTTGTTTATTTATTTTTATGTGGTGCTGAGGATCAAACTCAATGCCTCACATGGGTGAGGCAAGCGCTCTACCACTGAGCCACAACCCCAGCTCCTGTTCGTAATTTTTTTATGTAATTGTTTTCTTCCAATCTTAATTTTTCTTCTCTTTTTCTTGTATTCTTATGGGTTAAAAACCTATTCTTAATTTTACACACACACACACACACACACATACACAGAGAGAGAGAAAGAGAGAGAGAGAGAGAGAGAGAGAGAGAGAGAGAGAGAGAGAGAGAAATCCAATAAGTAATTTCACATGGAGAAAGCAGATAAACATCTTATTAGGCTGTGTTATGAATTGGCTATGAGGTGTCCCTCAAAAGCTTATGTATAAGACAATGCAGAAATGTTCAGAAGTGAAATGATTAGATTAGGAAAGCTGTAACCTAATCAGTTGATCAATCCATTTGATGGATTATAATTTGAAAGGAGTACAGTATTGGATGGTGACCATAGCCAGGTGGGGGGGCATGGCGTGGCTGGAGGAAGGAGGTCACTCGGGGTGTGCCTTTGGGGTTTATATTTGGTCCCCAGTAAGCAGTGATCTCTCTGCTTCCTGGTCACCATGAGCTGAGCAACACTTCTCCACCACGCCCTTCTGGCATGACGTTCTACCTCATCTTGGGCACAGAGTAATAGAATTAGCTGATCATGAACCTCTGACACTGTAAGCTCAAAATGAACTTCTCCTCCTGTTTTTCTTGTTGGGTACATTGGTCACAGCAATGCAAAGCTGATTAACATGCTGACAGAGCATTCCATCTTATATTCTGCAAGAAGTATTACAGAACTATGTACCGATAAATTAGCTAGGTCCAAATTCTCTCTCTCTCTCTCTCTCTCTCTCTCTCTCTCTAAATATATACATATATGTATATATACACACATATACACATATATATTCAGGTATTAAATGTTTACATTCTTAGAAATAAATTTCTTAATTTATACACACATACTCATGCATACATGTGTATTACATATTTTACACATATGTATCTAACTTGATGTTGAGGTCTCATCATCAGAGGTAAAGTTTGGGAAGAATAAAATATTTCTGATTAGTGCAATATCACAGGTTTGAAGAATTTCAATATTTTAGGAAATTCAAATCTTCTTCTTTTTCCTGTAACCATGTTGGATGTGTAAAAATCATCCTTTCTAAATGCCATAACACATGGGTTAAAAATTAACTTATCCTCCATGGTATCCTCAGACCACATTCACCCATAGACAGGATGGATTTTAAAAGCTAGGTTGATTACCCAACCTCCCTTTGTGTCTTTTTTACTGGTTTAGGGCATTGGAAAACTGTTTTGAAAACTGACTGGTGGGCACGATGTATCCTGCTTTCTGTGACACTGGTTTTAATATTAGGTGACTGCACATGTGCTACCTGATATTTTAGCTTAGCAAAGCCCCATTGAACTATTATAACCAGGAGGAAAGGGGTAGGAGATAAAGATTTCAGGAAGCTATGTGAGAAAAAAAATTAACAAGAAATAGCACCTAACACGTAGGAAAAAAAAGGACTTATAGAAATCAATGAGCTGCTCAGCATCATCCGTTTGCACATGTCAAACCCAAGGATGGGTCCCACTGAAGAGGATTCTATTTGGAGAAGCTGCCCGTAAGAGCGTAAAATGTGCAATGTATTAAAAGTAAGGTACAAAATGTCCAAAATGTGACCTGTCTTCTTCATGCATAGAAATCAATAGGTCTAGGGGCTGGGGCTGGGGCTCAGTGGAAGTGCACTTGCCCGGCATGTGTGAGGCACTGGGTTTGAGTCTCAGCATTGCATAAAAATAAATAAAATAAAGGTCTGTCAACAACTAAAAAAAAAAAAAAATCAGTGGGTCTAAACAGAGGGGAATAACAGAAGCTCCCCAGGAATTGGAAGAGTGTGGACCTGGGAAATCTGTTCTTTCCCTTAAATGCAAGGACAACACGGACAAAAATTGTCAAGGTCAAACATTTCAGGACTGCAGGGATTCATCAAAGGCCTGAGATGATTAAGGAGTGTTTAAAAGCAGGCCCATCTTGATGAGAACATTGAGCTTCATGTTCATCTTCTCCCTGGCTCCCCAACAACCTTCAGGACTGACTGCTTCACAATCATTTCCTGATAGGTGTGAGGCTGCTGCCTCAGCCTCCTGAGCTGAAGGGATTAAGGTGTGTGTCACTGCACCTGGCTAACATAGTTGCCCAGCAGCCACCGGAGAGGACAAAATGGTGTTGGCGCATCCCCCCAAAAGCAGCACATGCAAGCTGTCCTTATCAGCCCAGTCTGGCTGTTCCTGAACACCTCTGAGCTTGTCTTTCTTTGCCCCCAGGCAGAACTCACTCAGAGCAGATAACCTTTGTCCTGGGACACTGTTCAGAAATTTCCAGTGGTGACTGTTCAACATTGCAGCTCCCTAAGGTGGTCTCCTAATCTTCTCAGAAGCTATTACATAATACTCAGACTGGGGTGCCTTATACACACACAAAAAAATATTTCTCCCAGTTCTGGAAGCTGGAAGTCCAAAGTCAAGACACCAGTAGATTTGGGGTCTGGTGAGGGCCTGCTCTCCCCTTCATAGATGGTCACATTTTCACTGTACCGCACGTGGTCAACACCCTGAAGGGCCTCTCTTGAGTCTCTTTCCTAAGGGTACAAACCCTCCATCTTCGTGACCTAATTACCTCCCAAGGCCTCATCCCTTCATTCAATTACCATTTCAACATGAAAGTTTGGGGAGAACATGAACCTCCAGTTTGTGGCAGGTGGTAGCAACCAATGACGACCAAAAAGGAAAAAACTTTGGAATGAGGTATCTATAGGGAGCTTTGAAAATCTCTGCCATATTCCTGGGAACCCAGAAGGCCACACATAAGTGCAAGTTTGTGTGTATCCCAGACCTGAGAAGGCAGGTTCCAGTTTGAATATTTCTTTGATATTACCCTCTTACCCTCCTACAAGAAAAGTCCTAAAGGAAACGGCCAAGAACGTATTGAGCACTGGTATGACTTTGGAATCAGTGAACAACTTATTATAGTGGCTGCTCTGGTGCTGTTATCATGTGTGGCTTCTTGTAGGTTTGTAGGAGTCAACTTTGGTCATACTTTCACATAGAACCACAGACTTTTAGAGAAGGCCTTATAAATTTTATTATAAAAGTGAGATACTAGTGAGATTTAAAAAATTTTTTTTTAGTTGTATAGATGGACACAATATCTTTATTTATTTTTATGTGGTGCTGAAGATAGAACCCAGTGCCTCACATGTGCCAGGCAAGTACTCTACTACTGAGCCCCAGCCCCAGCCCTGATACTAGTGAGATTTAGTGGGACACGACATCATTCCTTGATATTACCTGTCAAATAAGTACCGAGAGGAAGCGGTTGATTGGGAAGGAAGACTAGAAGTCAGGTATATACATTATGTGGGTCTTGCCCTCATTATCCACAGAAGCAACAGTATATTAGACTACGCTGCATCTCACATCTCTAGATTTTCTTTCTAATGAGATTTTTTCCAACATATTTCTCAATTTTGGGCTGGGTTTCCGAAGGTTTCATTTTTCTTTTGCCAAATGTCATAATGCATAATTCTTAAAATCAGTTTAATGTATCTCTGTGGGCCATTGAATTGTGGGTGGTGTACTTAGCCTTTTCCATTTGATTGGCTTTGCACTTTCCCTAAATGAACTTACTGTGGTGATGTAAAGTTTTGCCTCTAATACTCCCGGGCTCTCCGGTTAGTTCAAAATACCATTAAAATTTCAAATCTAAGTTAATTTTGATTTAATAAGTCATACCTAATGCTGCTTGTGTTGATGATGTCATCCATTATTCTCAGTAATGGTGGCCAGAGTTAGCAAATAAAAATTCAGCATTCCCCGGTAAATTCAAATCTCAGATAAAAATAATTAAGCCAACTACCATATAGGACATACTTATTTTAAATATTCATTTTTTCCCTGAAATTTATATTTCACTGGGTACCTTTATCTAGCAGCCCCAATCCAGGTACTTAGGGCATGTCACTGGAAGAAAATTCCTGCTCTCACAGAACCCATGTTTTAGAGGGGAAGGGAGACAAGACAATGGACCCAATTAATAGTGAGCTATACAGTGTGTTAGAGAACAAATCCACTTTGTAAAGAGGAATTTAAAGAAGAGAGTAGCATCCCTGAGCCTGGGTGTACTGATGTTCTCTCCCTTGTTGAAAGAGGTTCTCACTTTAAGCGGATGGTTGGTGAGGTAAACCTCACTGGAAGGGGAGATTTGAACACAAATCTGAAATACCCCTCCAGAATTGAATGGAAGAGGATTTCAGGCTGGGGACAGCATCTGGAATATTGAAGGAACCGCAAGGGGACCGGTGAGCTGGAGAACAGTGAGGGAGAGGGAGGGTCGGGGAGAGGACCTGGGAGGCCAGGCCAGAGGGACTGGCACACCTTCGTAGAAAGGACTTTGGAACTCTTGCAGAATTTTGAGCAGAAGGGTGATGGGACCTGATCTGACTTTTTAAAGGCTAGAAGGTGACCACTGTTGTCCAGGCGGGAGGTGAGGGGGCTCTTGCTGCTCATAGAGGTGGCGGCAGAGCTGTGTGAAGTGGTGAAGATTCTGGGGTTCACTGAAGGTTGAACCAACAGAATTTCCTGAAGATAGAAAATGGAATATGAAAGAAAGGATTTAAGGGTGACGTCCAAGAGTTTATCCAAGAGGGCGATTAATGAACAGACGTAATGTCTTCTCTCTAAGAAACTGGCCAATTTGTGGTCTGTGTCAAAGGTTCATTTGGCACTACGAACCAAGTTGCACCTTGTGCACTATTTAAAAAAAAATTTTTAGTTGTAGATGGACACAGTATCTTTATTATTTATTTTATTTATTTGTATGTGGTGCTGAGGATCAAACCCAGGGCCTCACACCTGCAAGGCAAGCATGCTACCACTGAGTCACAACCTCAGCCCTTTGTGCACCGTTTAGACAAAACTTTGTGTGCAGATGCAGTCTAAATGTAGAAAACAGGCAGATAGGGAGTCTGTCCTTCTATCTTTCCTACTGGAGTTTCCTTGTTGATGTACCTCACCTGTTGCTGCAGGCTGGCGTTCAAGGGCACAGATCTATGTCTGTGAGGGGGTTTTTTACAGAGCCCAGAGATGGCCCAGTGGCACCCCACACCAGGCAATGTTTGCTCTCTTCAGGAAATGCCCAGCCTTCAGACTGGGGATACGTTTAAGGAAGTGTACTGGAAGCTCCTTGGACTGATTGTGATGACCCTGATGTGTCATTTAAATAATATATTAGCAGACATCCACGGACACAAATTGGAGCATGACCTACTGTTTCTTTGGGGAAAAGTAAAGACCACCCAACACTATCATGTGCAATGAATGGACTTTTACAGAGACATTTCATTTTACCCTGCCTGTTGGGATGAAGGATGGGCAGACAGCTTGCCAGCTTATGAAATGCTACCCAACCTGATGGCCTCAGCCTCCACGTGATTATATCCTTTTTATTTATTGATAAACACCATATGCCCGTCATGTCAGAGATCAGAGAATGTCGGGCAGTCATTCATTAGACCCGACTACAAAGCCTCCCCGATGATGCTCCAGTTCGCTCACTCTTGCTGAGACTCACTTCTGAGGACCTCTCTCTCTGGGGGTTCACAACAGGGCATGAGACTCAAACAGCGTGACTTTGATGGCTGAGCCATGCTGCTGTCACCAACATGAAACTGCCATCTCCCAACGATTTTCCTGGATACAGGGTGTCATGATTCAGGTTATTCTTCAACAGGAGGAGACAATAAAAATTATTTATAATTATTTCCAAAATACATAAATTTCACCCTTCCTAACGATAGTTTACACAGACTAAATTTAAGATGGATGTGCATCTTCTAAGTCTCCATGAGCCAGGGAGGAGGGAGTCTTATTTAGTGTCACAGATGGCAGGGTGATACTATTTTTGGATTAAAAAGAAAATATATGGTAGCAAGTCTATGAAAAAAGTCGGGGGGGATTTTTTAAAAAAATAAACTCATGGGAATGCAGAGGATGATAATGTTGATAATGATCATAAGCAAAACAAAACAATGATAATAGGAAGTAATTTATTGGACTTTTAATATGTGCCATGTGGTACTCCAGGCCCTCTGCATATATTAACTTCTTCATCTGCATAGCAATCTCATGAGCTGTGTATTGTTTTTTTCTCTCATTTTATAACTAACAAAACTGATGTTTAAAGAAGGTGAATAACTTGCTCATGGTCACACCGGCAATATATGGCAGAGCTAAGACTTGATCGAGGAAGTCTAATTCCAGAACTTTAGCTTCCATGTGATATTAAATAACATGAAATAGCATCAATCAGCTGGGTATGCTGGTATGTACTTGTAACCCCAGCAACTTGGGAGGCTGAGGGAAGAGGATCACCATTTGGAGGCCAGCCTTAGCAACAGGGTGACATAGTGAGATCCTTTGCAACTTAGCAAGACCTTGTCTCAAAGTAAAAAATAAAAAGGGTGGAGAAGTAGCTTAGTGTTAAAGCACCAGTACCAGAAGAAAAAAAAAAGAAAAATGAAATGTCAATAATAGAATATAACACCTATCCTGGTATCCTAGTTTGATACTAGGGAAATGCCTAGTGCAGGAAGAAAGAAATAGCTCTAGGTGGAGTCTTAAGAAGAAAAATGATGAAGATAGCCTGGAGGGGATACCAGACCCAAACAGGCCCCATACACTGGGCGGGATTTTAATGCCCACAAGGAAACAGGGTACAGGAACCTGGGTCTGCAGGAAGCTTGGAAGGAGATTCCCTATTATAGCTGGGGGTCCTGAAGGTTTGGCTTCTGTGTGAAAGGGACCAGAAAACCTGCCCAACAATCCAGAAAGCTAACAGGTAATGGTAAAGTCAGTCAGTGGATAAAAGCAAGTAGTCATCCAGGTACCCAACCCAAGAGCTTATTGGGAAACTGCGACACACAGGGTTAAAATGATTCAAGGGCTGGGGTACAGCTCCGCTGTAGAGTACTTGCCTAGCAGGATCGAGGTCCCAGGTTCCATTCCCAGCAGTTAGCAGCAACATCAAAAATAAAGTAAAAATTATTAGAGGCACACACACACACCCAAAGAACAAAGAACATTGAAAGATAGGATGATACTGGGAATCAAGAGAATTTTTTTTCTTTTAATAACATTTTCTATATTTTTTGGGTTTTGGTACCAGGGATTGAGCTCAGGGGCACTCAACCACCAAGCCACATCCTCAGCCCTATTTTATATTTTGTTTAGAGACAGGGTCTCAATGAGTTGCTTAGGGCCTCGCCATTGCTGAGGCTGGCTTTGAACCTAGATCAAAGATAGGGGTGTGTGTCACTGTGCCTGGCCAAAAAGTCGATTTTAAAAAGAAAAACTAGGACTTTACAAAATGAAGGAAACTAAGATGAAAATGTGACCAATAAGAAAATAGAAGATGAAAGGAGAAATAACAGTGTCCCCGAAGAAGGAGCTACATGATTCAACCAGAGGACATGGCGGGCATGGGGACTATACCCAGAGATTAAACAGATGGAAAAGAGCAGATGTTAAGAAAAATGGAAGATGGAATCATGAGGCCCAATGTGTGTTTAACAGGAGTTCCAGGTAGAAGAAACGCTGTCGGAAGAGACACAGTGTTTGGAGAGAGTGGGTGAAGATTTTTTCCAAAACAAAGAAAGATGTGCAGAGGCACACCAACTTGGGAGTAGAGTAAAACTGAACCCACTCCTAAAGACATGGGGGCAATACTGAAGCCCACCAAAGAAAAATAGACCTGAACAAAGATACACAATAGAATATTATACTGGATACTACTAATTTATAATTCATAGTATAAGTTATTATTAATTTCTGCTGAGACCCAATAAGGTCAATAACAAAATAATAGAAAGCAACTCTTCTTCATGACAAGAGAGGCGCTCACCCACCCCGGTAGGATGTGGAGAGTAGCGCTAAAGACCACCACAGTCCGAATGGACTTTGAGAATATGAAGCTGTGAGTTCAAGAATCCAGGAAAGGATTCCTTAGGAAAAATTCAAGGCATTTTCCATATTCTCACCTATATATGTGAGGGGGAGGGGTTGGGGTGGTCAGAGTCTACTCATTTCATGCCGACTAAAAGGGACTTGGAGAAGATCACTTAGAGAACCTGATACTGTGCCCTAGAATTTGAAAAAGTACAGGGATTAATTCCACCCCCTGCGCCCTGCCTTTAACTGCAGTCTCCAGAACCCTCAGTGTAACCACTTGTAGGGGCCAGGAAAGGCAAGAGGAAAGAGTGGAAATTGGAATCCATCTCCATTTGGCTTGGAAAATATATATATCTTTCCTAGGGCTAAAGAGACACTGCGGATTCTTGAACAGGGGCCATCTTGAAGGGAGCCTGCCCAAGAAGGAGGCTTGCCAACATGAAAGGAAGCCAGCAGGGACACAGGAAGGCACCACAGAGGAGAGGGGCAGCTGAGAGGGCGGGCTACGTGAGTGACTAGGGTATTGCCTCTGTTGAAACTGCCGTGTGCATCCTCACTCGGGACAAGAGCGCCACATTGCTCCTATGTAGAAGAACCAGCACTAAAATCCACAAATTCTAGAAAGCATCAGGCCAGACCATATCCACAAAGTAAGGCGGTTTTGCCCGACCCTTCTTTCCAGGGAAACTAGCTCTACCGCCCTGGATCTAGGAATCAGCTTGGTCAAAGGCTGAGGTTAGCCTTAGAGGGGCAGAGGACAGGTAGCTGCTCCTCCCTTCCCTCTGCAAGCCTCTACTGTGAAGCAGGCCCCGGTGGAAGGACTTATTAGGCACAAGGAAGAATGTTCCATTTACTAAAATGAATCTTTTTATTTTACAAATTAAAAATAGTCACATTGCTTCCAACATTACCCTGGAAGTTCTAGTTAATGCAATCAGAAAAGAAAGGCAATACAGGTTAGGAAGGAAGAAATTAAACTTTCTACACAGAGACACAATGGTCTGTGTGGAAAATATGAAAGACCTGACCAAAAACCCCTCCTGGAAATAATAATTGATTATGGCAAGTTTGCAGGATACAAAGTTAATAACCAAAAGTCAATCACCTTCCTGTATATCAGTAGTGGACATTTGGAATTTGAAATAGAAACATAGTTCCATTTACCTTAAGGACCCCTAAAATATAATATTTAAGTATAACTTGAACAAAATATATGAGGAAAATACAAAATTCTGATTCAAGTCATCAAAGAAGAACTAATAAATGGGAAGATCATCTGTATTTTCAGAATGTCAGCTCTTTCCAACTTGATCCAGAAATTCAATGAAATCACAATAAAAACCCAAGTATGTTATGTGGATGTCTACAAATTGATTCTAAAGTTTCTATGAACAGGCAGAAAACTCAGAACAACCAATACAATATTGAAGAAGAATGGCGTCGGAGGTGGGACACTGTCTCACCTGAAGACTTTCCATGAAACTATAGTAATTAAGACAGAGTATTTTGGTGAAAGAATAGACAAACAGATCAGCGAAACAGAATGGAGTCCAGAAATATAATCAATCTACCTTTGACAAGATAATACAAATGGATCAAATATAGTATTTTCAACAGACAATGCAAGAACAACTGCATGTCCACATGTAAAAAATAAAATATGGATACCTCACCCCACCACACATAAACCTACTGAAAATAAATCACAGACCTAAAGGCAACAAAGTAAAACTATAAAACTCCTTGAAGATGACATAGGAGAGAACCCACATGACTTTGAGTGGTGATGATTTTTTTTTTAAATTCGATATCAGAGCATGGACCACCAGAAGAATTTAGTAATTTAGTAAGTTTAATTGGTTAGGTTTTATTGAAATTAAAAACAGCTCCATGAAAGACAATGTCAAAAGAATAAGAAGAAAACCCATAGACCAGGAGAAAATATTTGCAAAAGACACATGTGAAAAAAAAGCTTTAATCCAAAATATACAAAGAACTCTTAAAACTCAACAAGAATATGGCTCCATTAGAAAACGGATCAAGGAGCTTATCAGACACCTCATCAAAGAACATATACACTGGAAAATAAGCATATGAAAAGATGTTCCTCACCCTCTCTCACCAGGAAATTAGGATTAAAACAGGAATGGCCCCAAACTAGGACATGGCCAGCACCCACTGACACAAAATGGTGCAGACACTTTAGAAGTCAGGTTTTTCATTTAACCTTTATTTTACTTATTTATTTCTATGAGATGCTGAGGATTGAACCCAGGGCCTCGCTGAGCCACAATCCCAGCCCCAGTTTTGTTGTTTTTGACAAAACTAAAAGTACTTTCCCCGTATAATCCAGTCATCTTGCTTCTTGGTATTTACCCAAAGGAAATGCAAATTTATATTTACCCCAAAACCTGCACATGGATTGCCGCAGTCTTGGCTGGGCACAGAATCACGAGCCACTCAAGCAGGAACAAAACTTTATTTTGAAAAAGCCGCCAATACTCTGTAGGCGCCGGCAAGCCAAACCCGGTCCTCCCACGCGTGCGTCTACCGGAACCTCCCGTCTCCCGGAATCGGGGGTCCCCCGGACCTCCCCCGGAATTTCCTCCTACTATCCTTCCCCAACCAATGGGAACTCTCCATGAGTCCCGTAACATGAGTCCGGTAGCAGGCCAGGGTGAACAGCGGGAGTCCAATTTCCATATGAATGTAAATCTTAACATAATCATATCTCAGTGGCTAGCTGGCGTCACTTTACAACCAAAGGTGCCATACATCGTATATTTGCTTGTGGCTCCTAGCATCTGCCCCCTTCTGTTTAATTAAGCAACAAGCAATGTGGCTAGGGACCGTGCCTGGGAGGTTGTCCAATTTAACATATGGTTCTTACCCGTCATGGGAGAACTGACATTTAGGCGTCAGCTTCCTGTCTTAGGTTGAATCCACTGTAATCAGATCAACCCGTCACTGACTACCAGTCCAGCATTCAGCCATGCTTGTGGATAGGCCTATGCACCAGTGGGGGGGTGAGGTTCTTGCCTCACCTCTGTTGGCCCCCAAATTTAGCCTTGGTGCCAGTGGGGGGGTGAGGTTCTTTGCCTCACCTCTGTTGGCCCCCAAATTTTAGACCATCACTAGTAGAAGGGAGGAGGATACAGAAATGCCACGACACCAAGCCAATTGATGGCTCCTTTGGAAAAATTGCGTCACTGGTGACACCATCAGCAAAGATATGCCAGTATTACCACAATAAACATGGGGTGAGCTGGCAAGGAGATTGGGCTAACATGTGTCGATCTGTGCTAAACGGAGGACAATATTTGTTATGGAAGGTTGCCAATGAGGAATTTTGCATGGAGACAGCTAGGCGAAATGCAGAAGCTGGTTACCCTCAAAGAAATATAGATATGCTATTGGGAAAGGGACCTTATGAGGGTCAAAGACAGCAAATTGAATATGACCCTGGCATATACGCACAAATTGCTGTAGATGCAGTTAGGGCATGGAAAACTTTACAGGGGCATGGAGACTTACAAGGTCAATTATCTAAGGTAATACAAGGAACTAATGAACCTTACGCTGAATTTGTAGATAGACTTATTCAGTCAGCCTCTAGGATATTTGGTAATACAGAACAGGTAATGCCATTTATAAAACAACTGGCTTATGACCAAGCAAATCGTTGCTGCAGAGAGGTCATTAGACCATGGAGACATGAAAATTTAAACACATATATTAAATTATGTAGAGACATTAATGAACAAGGGCAAGTCTTAGCAGCAGTACAACAGGCTTTAGATGCCAGGCCAAAAACATGCTATAATTGTAATCAAACAGGACATTTTCAAAGGAGTTGCACCATAAGAGGAGGGTTTAACAAAGCTGGGTATCAAAGGAATAGAATACCGGGTATTTGCCCACGATGCCATAGAGGGAAACATTGGGCTAATGAATGCCGTTCTCAAACCACCATAAAGGGTATTCCATTATCAAAAAACGGACAAGGACCAAGTGTTTACCCACGATATCGTGGAGAAAGGTATCAGGCTCCATTGCCAAAAAACGGACTAGAGGGCCCAATGCCCCGGGGCCCCAAACCACAAATATATGGGGCAATGGAGGAACCCAACAGCACCATCAAGGTAGTGCCCAGGACGCATTATCCATTAAATCCCTCATCAGACAAACTAGAGGGAGCACAGGGCTGGACATCTGCGCCTCTGCCAGAGCAGTACTAACTCCAGAGATGGGAGTTCAAATCATTCCCACAGGAGTAAAAAGACCTCTTCCCCAGGGAACAGTAGGCTTATTATTGGGACGCAGTTCTTCTACACTAAAAGGACTTATGATAAGTCCTGGGGTAATTGATCCCGATTATGAGGGTGAAATAAAAATTATAGCTAGTTCTCCAAGAGGTATATCAGTAATTTCACCAGGAGATAGAATAGCACAGTTATTAATAATACCCAGCCTGCATGATAAATTTTCCAGTTGTAATGTAGAAAGAGGTTCCAAGGGATTAGGCTCCACAGGTATAGATTGGGCTATGCTGTCTTTAAATTTAGATTCTCGCCCAATGCTAAAATTAAATATTCAAGGACATGACTTTAATGGGCTGCTGGACACAGGAGCTGACCTTAGTGTCATCTCTCGTCAAGAATGGCCAAAACATTGGCCATTACAACAAGCCACTCAAACGCTTCGAGGCCTAGGAGTGGCGACTAATCCCGATAGAAGCGCAATGGTATTAGATTGGAGGGATCCTGAAGGATGTGAAGGAACTATACAGCCCTATGTATTAGATCATCTTCCTGTAAATTTATGGGGACGAGATGTCCTAGATCAATTAGGATTGACATTAACAAATAACATCAATCCTAACGCGCCCACTACTAGGGCTAAACAAGGCTTTAGGAAAGAAAAAAGATTAAGAGAACAAGAACAAGGTATGACAGCACCTATTCAAATAGATCAAGAAATAAATAGACATGAATTGGGTTTTCAGAAAGGGCCACTGAGACAATCAAAATTACTTGGAAATCAGAAAGACCAGTGTGGGTTCCTCAGTGGCCCCTGACTAAAGAAAAGATACAAGTAGCCCATGACTTGGTCAGACAACAATTAGCGGAAGGACATATACAACCTTCCGTATCCCCGTACGGGCCACCAAATGCCGCAGTCTTGGCTGGGCACAGAATCACGAGCCACTCAAGCAAGAACAAAACTTTATTTTGAAAAAGTCGCCAATACTCTGTAGGCGCCGGCAAGCCAAACCCAGTCCTCCCACGCGGGCGTCTACCGGAACCTCCCGTCTCCCGGAACCGGGGGTCCCCCGGACCTCCCCCGGAATTTCCTCCTACTATCCTTCCCCAACCAATGGGAACTCTCCATGAGTCCCATAACATGAGTCTGGTAGCAGGCCAGGGTGAACAGCGGGAGTCCAATTTCCATATGAATGTAAATCTTAACACAATCATATCTCAGTGGCTAGCTGGCGTCACTTTACAACCAAAGGTGCCATACATCGTATATTTGCTTGTGGCTCCTAGCAATGGATGTTTATGGTAGCCTTATTCACAACGGCCAAAGCCTGAAAGCAGCTGAGATGTCCTTCAGAAGTTGGGTGGATGGGCTGTGGTATACCGAGACAATGAAATGTCTTTCAGCACTAAACAAGAAATGAGCCCTGAGCCTGGGCAAGACATGGGCAGAGCAGGGCTTCTCAGTAGGTGAAGGGAGCTAGTCTGAAAAGGCTTAGACTGTATGTGCATTGTAACTCCACGGCATTCTTGAAAAGGCAAAACTATGGAGACCATAAAATGATGAGCAGTCATCAGGGTTAGGTAGAGAGGTAAATAGGCCCAGCAGAGAGGATTTTTAGGATAGTGAAACTGTTCCACGTGCTGCCATCATGGTGGGTATGCATTATATAATTGTTCAAACCTGTTCAACACAAAACACAAGCGTGAACCTAAAGATAAGGTAGAACTGTGGTTATAATGATGCAGGTTCTTCCATCATCACCAATGTGCCATTGAAGTGGGGGACGTGTGCTGGTGCGGGGCAGGAAGCATATGGGCAATCTCTGTGTCTTTGTTCAATTTTTCTGTAAAAATTGTTCTAACATATAAAGTCCATTTTGAAAAATTACCAGGTAATTTTATGAATTGATAATGATGAGTAAAATTATGGTACATTTACTAGATTCCCTCCAACAGAATGGAAATGCCAGCTCTCCAGGGGACATGGAATGAGCAGGAGGAGATCAGTGAAGCAATCTGCTGTACCCTGTCACTCTGCTCTCCCAACGTACTCATGATGGAGCTGTTCTTTGCAAAGGTATGACAATGACACTAATCTGTAGATTTTTCATCAGCATAAATAGAAGCTCAAAGGTGGGGGAAGCAATGTAATTCTGTGCCTAACTAAAACTAAACTAAGTCCTTCCTCATCTGAATCATTCAAGCCGAGAGCTGGAATGAAAGTGTGATCAGACACACACACACACACACAATTTATTCACAAGAGCCTCGATAACTACTAAAAGATATATGTAAGTAAGAAGAAATTAGATGGCAAAAGGGAAAGGGATGAAAGGAGAAACTAGCAAAGAAATTGATAACTTACTGAAATTCTAAGTAAGCATTGATTATTGGGGATTTGTTTATAAGTAAGATGAAAACACCATACTAGACAACAATGTGGAAAAGATCTTTGTGTATTTTTGAAGGAGTACAGATATTAACCTTAATAGCAGCCATATGTTGTTTTATGATGGAGTCTGGTTCTGAGAAAGGCATTGCTGGTGCTTTGGGGTTTGTGCAAACACCGTAGCGGGCACTTACATGAAGCTTAGTGGCCCAGGTCAGTCACTTGATGTTGCCTCCTGATGCCATCAGAAGGCTGGGCAAGCACGAGATGTGTGTAGCTGCTGCTGCTGCCGCCACCCAGCTCACTGTTTTACAGTGAGCTTTGTTTATGAGCAGAAGGAGCGCACGTTAAGATGATGATGTAAGTACCATGTGGTAAGCACAGAAGCAAGCCACAGTCATTTGTCATCTTTATCGAGTATGAGGTGCTGTGCGTAATTGTGTGGCTGTGCTTTCACATGACTGGCAGCACAGGAGGTTGGTCTGCATGAGCATCACACAAACACATATGAGAAATGGGCTTTGCTGAGACATTACCCTGGTTACGTCCTCACTAGGTGTTAGGAATTTCTGAGCTCCATTATAATCTTAGGGAGCTACCAGGGTATATGTGGCCAGTCCTTAACTGAAATGTTGTCAGGCTATAACACCTGGCCATAATTAACTCATTGTTAGCTGCTACTGTGTCCTATTTCATCAAATGCTGCTTAAGTGGTATTCTATTTACATATGTTTAATTTTTCTCACCTTTTTAGTAGATACTTATATCACTGATTTTCAGTCTTTACTTTTCTACTAAGTCCATCTAATATTATGAACTTCCTCTAAATTCCATCTTAGGCTTATACTAGAAATTGTATGTATTTGTGTATGCACTTCTTGACAAATTTCAGTTAGGGATATATGTCTAATTTAGGCTTGATTTATTTTTTTTGGCTGATGAATTAAAGATCACTCTTTCATTCCTTTATTTTAAATACACAGTGGGGATGAGGAATGTTTGTTTGTTTGTTTTTCTAGAATGTATTTTTAATGCACTGTGATCAGACATTTGCCGCAGTCTGGCTGGGCACAATTCAGGAGCCACTTGTCAAAAGAAACGAACTTTATTTTTAGAACCACACAGGCCAAACAAAACAGCTCCTCAGGAAAAACCCTCAGAGCCCAACTGCCACCACTGGCTTCCCACCAGCCTCTCTCTACCACCAGCCTCTCCACCTCCCACAATCCTCCTGCTCTTGAGGCCGATTGGCTGGGTCGCATGGGCGGAGCCAAAAAAAGTCCCCCAGTGAGCAGCTCCGTGGTCTGAAAGGGCAGGGAAACAGCCCAATGAGCATCACTGCAGAGGAGCCAATCAGCTAGATGTTGCTGGGGCCGCTGTGAGCCAATCATCAGCTGGCAGTCTGAAAGTTTGCTGGGGCCCCTTCGGCTGTGGCTCTCAACATCTCCCCCTCTCTGTTTAAACAACAAGCATGTGGCTTAGGGACCGTGCCTGCCTTAGGTTGTCCAATAGTACAGACATTGTTTTATATTAATTCTTTGGTTGTTGAGACTTCTTTTATAGCCTAGGATTTTTTTTTAATCTCTATGTGTGTTTCGTGGAAAAATAAGATTATGTACCCCATTTGTATCAAATGTATGATATGTCAAGATCATTGTAATGTTTTGAGCAACTAATAAAAAAATTAAAAAAAACTCTATCTTTGAAAGGAATCTCTACTATCTCTTAGCTGAATTTAGGATTTGTGTGTGCATGCATGTGGGGAGGGGCACATGTTTAATGGGTGTGAATGCACTTACTTAGAAGGTGGTTCAGCTTTGGTAGACATGCCCAGCAATTGTCCAGTGATTGTTTTAATTTCCCCTCCCAATAGCTGGGCAGGGTTCCAATAGCTCTGCATCCTCACTAACACTGTGGAAGCCAGTCTTTTATAACCTAATAAAAGCAATTTAGGATTTGCTGTTGTGAAAAGCGGCCATAGATGTTTAAATGAAAGGGCGTGGCTGTGTTCTAAAACCTTTTTATTTACAAAGTTGGTTTCAGCCTGATTTTGCTTAGGGGCTGGGGCCTGCAGACCAGGGGCCAAGGTGCTCCTCGCACTAATATTCTGCTAACCCGCCTTTTGTTCACCTAGTCTCTTGTCATCTTTTGGATAGACAGACAGATGAGAGACAGATATACATATATTTTTCTGAATCACTTGAATTAAACTGCCTGCTCTGGGACAAAGGGAAATTCAATGTTACAAGTGTTCAATATGAAGAGTTAGAAAAATTATGAGAGTAAACATGTATTATTAATCTTTTAATCTATTATCCATACTGATGGGTGGATTGAGGTAGCTCTTTATGACTTCAAATTACGTTTTCCTGAATACTCTTTTTCATTAGTTTATTGGCCACTGTATATTCTCTTTGCTCAATTCTTCATCTATTTTTACTCATTTTCCTAAGGGTTTGACTTTTCCTTATTGATTGGTTGGAATGTTTATTGGTGTCGCATTGCTACACATTGTTGGCTTAAGATTGCACTTATTCTTTTGCTGTTTGCCTGGGTCAAGAATCTGGGTGCAGTTTTGTTAGTTGCCTCTGGCTGATTAGAAGGTTGTAGTCAAGTCCTTGGCCAGAGCTATATTCATCCCAAAGCTTGACTGGGGTGGAAAGATGGCTTCCAAGCTCATTCATGGTTGGCAGACTGCAGTTCCTGAGAGGCCACTGGACTGAGGGCCTTGGCTCCTCCCCACACCATGTGACCTCTGTTTATGAGACAGAGACAGATGGAAAAGTTAAGGGAGGGGGAGATGCTTCAGTGGTGGAGGGCTTGCCTAGTGTGCATGGAGGGTTCTATCCCTAGCACTGAAGAAATAAAGAAAAACTAAGTTGAATTCTTTCACTATAATTGTGGCTCTATCTATTTTTCCTTCATTTTTGAATCTATTTTTTTGAAAGTATTATCAAAATTCTCATTGGCTCGTAGGCACGCACGTTCCTTCTCCGTCCTCGAGCCCCTTTTCCAAATACAGATATTGTTGAGAGCCACAGCCGAGTGGGGATGGCGCCTGGCATTGCCAGAAGGAGTGGTTGAGAGGTGACGGGCAGCAAGCCATTAAGATGATGATAATTGAGTTAAGCTGTGTATAATTGCTGTGACTGGATGATGCTGGATTGGGGCAGGCTGTGTATTCAGTTGTATATGGACCCCTGCTGTCCAGCAAATAGGGGGGCTCCTGCTGCCTCGGGCAACCCTTACTTTTGAGTTCCCATTGAGTTCCCATTGAGTTCCCGTGGAGTGCGGAGCCCGGTGGAGAGCTGAGGGAGTTCCCGGGTGAGAGTGCAGGTGAGAGTTTGGGCAATAAAGTAGTTCCTGTTTGAACCTACAAGTGCTTCATGGCGGCTCAGTTATTTTGTGCCCAGCCAGACTGCGGCAGATATGTTTGGATTGTATTTTCCATTTTATCATTTATTTTCTATTTATCCTTTATTGGTCCTACATTGTCCACGCTCTCATTTCGTGTATTCTTTGATATTCATCATCTATTTCTTTTGTCTTTCTGTTCTCCACTATTACCACCCACAGGTAGGTTAGATCTTTGTCTTTTTACTAGTGGTTACTTATAGAGCACATTCTTGACTCCTTCAAATCTAATATAAAATAATACTTTTACCTTTTCATGGAAAATAACAGAACTTTAGAGCACATTAACTCCATCTATCCACTTCTGCCCTTTGTGTTTTGGTTGTCATGCATTTAAATTCTATATATTTGAACCCTGTAAAAAGTTATTAGCTTTGTACAGTCAATGTTTGTATGAATTTGCACATTTCTGTAGCTTTTCATTTCTTCCTGCATGTATGTGCGACCATTTCCCTTCCACTTGAAAAACTTCCTGTAGTGTTTGTTTTATAATGGCATTAATAGTGACAAATATCTCCATTTGTGTTGATGTGGAAGTGTGTTGATTTCACTTACTTTTGAAAAAAAAATTTGTCAAATATAAAACGAGGTTAACAGTTATTTCCTTTCATTGCATGAAAAACGTCATTCATTTTCATTACTTGAAAGCTTTCTATTGTCTTCTGGCTTTCAACATTTCTGGTGCATCTCATTATTCTTTTTTTATCATTTTTCTTCTTCTCTCCCACTGAGAACAAATATGGGAAAAAATCTGCTTGAAGATGTAAGAGAGTTATCAAGACGTTGGAGAATTATAGGGTCAAGATCTAGAAGAAAAAAGAAACACAGACAGCTGAGCTCAGTATTTGTGGCTGCTTTCTCTTGGAGATATGTGTTGATTTCAGAAGAGACAGGAAAGAGTCTGAGAAGAGTTCTATACTGACTCATGAATCCTGGAGGACCAAAAGGAGAACTACGGACTGGCAAGGGTGGAAACACCCTGGTAACTCTCCCCTAAGACTTTGGATTGGAATCATGAAGAACTACATCTTAGAAGGAAGGGTGAATCAGAAATAGACCACTTTTGAATCATCTCATCTTTGATCAGATTAAGGTGATCTGGGATTGCTAATGCTATAGCCTAGCCTGTTAGCAACAAATATAAATCTCCTTGGAGGAATATAACATCATACAAAACCTAAAATTATCTTAGCTATCTTCACATGTAATGTTCCATGTGTAATTAAAATTAACCTGTCACAAGAGGAGAATACAGACCATGGCCAAACAACAAAGACTCAAAAGAAATAATAATAAAAATAGAAATAAATCTACATATTATACCAAATCAGATAAGGTTAAAAATGATCAGGAAATTTCTAAAAAGCCAATGAGAATTTTCACATATGACTGGAAAACATAAAAATGTACCTGATAATAATTTCAGAAGTAAAAAGAAATATATAATAGCTGGAATTAAGATCTCCCTGAATAAGTTTATTAGCAGAACAGACTTAGGTGAAAAGAGATTTGATAAGTGGAAGATAAATCAAAAGGAAATATCTATAGTGAATCCCAGATCAATAACAGTAACAAAACATGGAAGATACCATATAGTGTATAAGACACCTAGAGCATACACTGAAAATATCAATTTATTCATTATTGGAGTCTTGGAAGAGGAGGAGAGAGAAACAATGTGGGTAGAGGTAATAAATGAAGAAGTTATGATTGAGAATTTAAAAAACAAACAAAACCCCCAAAAGATATCAAGCCACAGATGTAAGAAACATCAAAGACCTCAGCTGAGTCAAATATAAGGAAAACCATATCTAAGCACATCGCAGGGTGCCAGAAGAGAAAACAAAATCTTGCAAGCAGTCTGAGGGGAAACTGTAAGAGTAACAGTTGATTTTTCAACAGAACAATGGAAGCCAGGAACAATGGAAAGATAATCTTCAAAAGTCTCAGGTGAAGTGACCAACTGATGGTTGTGGCAGGACTCACTCACATATCCTGAGCTCCTGGGTTGGCTCTGATCTGCCTCTCATCTTCCTCCTAGGTCTAGCAAGCTCATGGTAGTGGGAGAGATACAAGAGAGCAAGCAGTTATGTGCAAGCACCTTTTGAGCTTCTGCTCATGCCACATCTGTTAAGATCCCATTGACCAAAGCAAGTCACATGACTGAACTTTGAACCAAAGAACAGGAAAGTCTGTCCTGCCACTTGGCAGGAAGGGCTGTGAAGTTCTAAGACAAGCGCATTGTGTAAGACAGGGTGAAGAATCGGAGTCATTGATATAATGCACGCAAGGTAACCAGTGGAAAGGAACAATTCAAATGAATGTTTGTAGCTTGCTTCTCGGGAAAGAAACACATCAGGAATGCCTACCTAAGTCATGCTAGCTGTTCTGACCGGAAGAGATTTTATAAAGGGCATGGAAAGCATTCAAATGCTCTTTCGATTTGTACTTCAGACATGCTTCCTGTCATAGCTGCTTTTACTGAATTCCAAGAGCAACTTCTTCTGCAGGACAGAGGATAAATTAAGTGAAAGGAGAAGAAAACATGTGTTTACTCTTTAAAACATGGGAGTGATAGTAAATTGAGTTGAAGAAAAATAAATATGGATTTTAATAGCATCTTTACAATGCAAACTCCCAGAAAGCACTATGTAGAATTAAGTGGGAAGATGTTTTTTTAAGAAAATAAATGAGCAGTTCCTTTCCAGGCTTAATATTTCTAAAAAAATTGGCTTTGCCAAGTTGGATCTATAGTCCAAAAAGTACATGGCAAAAGAAGCATTAAAAACGATTCAAAGCTGGGCATGGTGGCATGTGCCTATCATCCCAGCTACCCATTAGGCTAAGGCAAGAAGATCTCTTGAGGCTAGGATTTTGAGGCCAGTCTAGGCAATATCTTAAAAAAAGAAAAAGAAAACATTAAAACCCCCCAAACCCCCAAATTAAAACACGTTAAGACATTTAGACCATTTCTTCTCTCCAAGAAGAAAATAAAGTAGATTTCAGTACCTGTGGGTTTGAATCATTTGTACTTGTTCATGTAGAAAAAATGGTTAGGATAAAAAGAAAATAGTCACAGTGGTCCTGGGGGGGGGCATCCAGGGCATCGGGGGCCATGTGGGGCCAAGTCAGGCTTGGTGCACGGTGCATGCTGGACAGTGGGGTGCAGCAACACCACCCACAAAGGTCTAAGCTCAGACTTCCTTTGGGGCTCGTGTTTTGCTCAAAGGAGTCCTGCGAGTTTGTTTCCTCCTGCATAATAAATACGTGGGTTTTTTTAAAATAAAAAAAATGATTTGCCTTACTCACCTTAAGGTAATATTCAGGATTTAGGAAGAAGGGCATATATTTATGCTGTGGCTTGGATTGCTTCCTGGCACATGATGGTATCTTTCCCTGCTCAGTGGGTCTGTATAAGAACCTGAGGTTGGAGTGCTGGACTGGGAAATCTGGAGGACTGGGTTTTACTCTTGTCTTCGCCACTAGCTTATGTTCATGTTGGAGAAGTTATTTAAACTGCCCAAACCCGTTTTCTTGCAAATTAGAGGGAGACTGGACTAGACCCTTTCTAAGGTTCCTGCCCCTTCTGAGTCCCCAGGAGTCCCTTCCAGGTTCCTAGCCTAGGTCCAAACTTGGAATTGGCTTATGAACAGGGCTGTCCTTGAGCTGATCACACAGTTGGTAGAAGCAACTTTCTAGTCCCAGGCAATCTCTGATCTAAGACGGTACAGAAGCAGCAAAGGGCGAGATGGGACAGGAAGGTGCGTACCCTAAACCATCCAACAGGCGCCGAGGTCAGGGGAATGTCTTCATGGAATTAACGAACTTTTCAAGGGGAGGTAGACGCCGTTGGTCTGTTAACAGATGCAGGTTTTTTGTTTTGTTTTGTTCTGTTTTGATTCCATCAGCATTGAAACTGAGAATGGTAACAAGATCGTCACATTAATAAAACAAGGTGGTATTTGGACACTTAAACTAAACAAAAGAAATTGGACCTGGGAGTGCATTACTTATTTATGGCATCTCCTCTTTGAGCTCTCAGCTCTTTTATGAGGCCTGGGATGCTCTCTTTATTGGTCTTTAAGGCAAGTGGGAAGTACTCTGCGGTGGCTTCTGGTTTAGGTCAATGTGAGTGGGTTGTGCGGGGTCATTTGGTCCAAAGCCTCCACACAGGGAATGTGCTCTCTCTCTCCTTTTCTTGAAGGCGCTTTGAAACCCAGCTAATGGTAAGCAGGAGATATGCTCAGGAATTTCATAAGGCCACTCAGCCAGGAGGCAGTAACCAAATGAAATCAGAGCGAGACAGGGCCAAAGGTCTTCATCAACTCCGAGAAGAAAAAAGTCCCGAGGAACAGGCGGCTGGCAGCTTGATTTCTTGTGTCTGTTAAAACCAACCTGGGGCAAGTGTAATTGAGCAGAGGGCTTTGGAGGGAACTTCTCTGCCAGGGAACTTAAAGTGCTGAGTGACTAAATGGCCTTGTTCATCTCCAGTTTCTACTGTTGTCCCCAAAACAGCCACAGCAGTTCTCAGGTTACCTTGTTCCACGTCATTTAAATACTGATGACCTGGAGTCTGACGTGACCCGCAGAACAGAAACATTTGCCAATCTCCAGTGAATTCTCAGGAGGTCTCAATGTGTGTGCCTAAGCAGGGAGGGACATGAGTCTTGTTGTGCACATACACATCCCCAAGGCGAGTACAAACTCATTGTAGTTGCATATGGCCACGTTCCCTATGGAAAACATCCATTCGGCTCGCACAAAGCTTTTGTCTTGGGATAAAATCAGTTCTGCCACAGAGCATCTTCTCCTTGTCTTTAGCTAGGAAGAAAGGTTCCGGTTTTGAGGAGAGCTGGAGGAAATCCCAGAGGCAGGGCTAGCTTCGCCAGCAGCAGCAGGGTACGACGTAGCCCTCCTTTTGCAGCCTGCTGCAGAGGTGTGATAGTGACCTTCTTGTGGTTCCAGCAACATTAAGGAGAGAGTGAAGGACCAAAATGAGTCAGAGCCCCCTGGAGATGTGATGGTCCCTCACCAGGCCCTGTAGTCAGAGTGGCTCCTGGATTTTTTTTTTTTTTTTTTGGCAAGACCAGGAAGATTTGAACAGACCTGAGATGGAATTCCTCTATATACAGCTACCATTTCAAGGCTCTCTCCTCCTCGAAACCTCTCCTTTTCCTGGCCCCTCTGCTTATCCACGTTGACCAGCCCCACTCCCAGCTGGTCAACTCCCTTCCTCACCTCCCAGTTTTCTCTTCCCTTTGGTACCATCGGCTCAGCTGATCCAGCCAGTCCCTCACCCAGGATCTCCACAACCTTTCATTTCCTCCATTCCTGTCCCTGGGCCAAAATATATATAACCCCAGACAAAAGCAAAACCTAAAACCCCAAACCGCATCAGGACCGGTTCCGTGACCATCATAGCATTCCCAGCCTCTTCCCTGTTTCCCAAGGCAGCAACCTTAGATCATCCTTTCTTCTATCGAATCCTGAACCTGCCCAGAGCCCGTCTCTCTCAGCAGAAGATGGTGTCCTGTTACACTGAGAAAAAATAAAAACTGCTGCACGGTGGCCATGAATCCCTTCCCTCTCTCTCTGCAGCCACCTTTCCTGTCTCCTTCAGAAAGTGGCTTCTCCGCCCGCTCCGGGGTGCACTCTCCGTTCTAAACCATGCCTCTTTCTCGGTACTTGTTATCCCAGTTGCTTTTTCTCATCTGTATTTTCAGTATCTTTTAACTCAATTCTTCCTTCATTGATCAATGTGCTCAAATCTCTCCCATGTATTTTTATTTTTTTGGTACTGGGGATTGAACCCAGGGCCACTTGACCACTGGGCGACATCCCAGCCCTTTGGATTTATTTTTATTTTGAGGCAGGGTCTTGCTAAAGTATGATCCTCCTGCCTCAGACGCCTGAGTTGCTGGGATTTCAGGTGTGCACTCCCCGCCTTAAGAAAAATAAAATAAAAGCATCTCTGTGTCAGGTTTCCTTGGTTTCCTCTACCAGTTTTCTCCTTCTCTTCTCCACCTCACTTAGCAGAGTATTCATGTTCCGCATTTGCTTCCTCTCCTCTCTGACACAGCATCGAGGCCACTGTGATAATGGAGAGGCACTCATCCTCGTGTCTGAATTGATCACCCCACTCTCCCTCCCTCCAGGTGGAAGGGGAGCATGGGCACCCTTGCTGGTGGGTCATCGTGGTCACTGTTGTTAACACCGAAATGTCTCCAGGAACCAGGCTCTTCTCCCTTGCTGTGTGAGCGGCGCTGCCTGCACAGCACTCAACCTGAGTTCCTCCCCAGTCATTGCTCTTGGCAGGGGGGAGCCATGTCACCAAGGTTATTCTCAGCCTGCGTCCGTGACGTGTCTATCTGGAGAAGGTACAAGGCTTGCTTCTTGCCTCAGTGTAGGACATCTTTGAAGCAAGCTTCAAATCTTCCCTTGAGATCAACAATTACAACTTCAAGACAAGTTTAGTTTCTTTTTTCTGCCAAGTCTTCCCTTCCCCATTGGGAGTTGTTTCTGAGAGCCCTTTCCTGCAGGCATGGGACTATCTCAGGGTCTGCTTCCTGGGGAACAGATGAAGCCAAGTATTTTCCCAGAAAAAAAATCATTCAGGCTGACCTTCCCTCACCTGAAGATCCAAAATCCAGAATGTTTCAAAATCTGAAACTTTTTGAGAGCCAACCTGATGCCCCAAGTCTGATGGTTCAAAGCACATAGACTTAGTTTCATACACAGAATTATTAAAAGCAGGTTATGTGTATAGAAGGCACGTAGGAAAAATGAGCTTTGTGTTTATACCAGTGTCTCTTCCCCACAATATTTCATTTGCTGTGACCAAAATACAATGTAGAGGGGGAAGAGTTTACTCTGGCTCACGGTGTCTGACAGAGGTTCAGTTCATGGTGGATTGACTACATTGCACTGGGCCGAAAGTGAGGCAGAACATCCATGGTGCAAGGATGTGGTAGAGGACCCCTGTCCCACTCATGGTGGCCAGAAAGGAGAGAGGGGGGTTGGGGGAAGGGCCTGAAGGGAAGATGCACCCTTCTAGGACACACCCCCTGTGACCCACCTCCTCCAGCCATCACCCAATCTGCCTACAGTCATCACTTGGTCCATTCAAACTAGGATGAACTGATTAGGTGACAGCTCTCACAACACAATCATTTCGCCTGTGAATATCCCTGTATTAACCATAGATTTGGGAGCCACCTCATATGCAAACCATAACAAGTGTGTACATGCAAATTTTCTAAAATCTGAAATCCAATCACTTCTGGTCCCAAGCATTCAGGTAAGGGATATTCAGGCTGTAGCAGAGCTAGGAATTCCTTACTCTAACTTTCACTTTTACCTTTTACTCTCCTTTGTGGGCACATAATGATCCCAGAAGATTTGATCAGATTGAAGCCATAAATATAATTTTGCCCAGGCTTTCAGAGCAGTGAATAAAGTTGAGCCCAATTTGTAAGCCTTTTGTTTAATTTCTTCATTTTTGTGAATAACGTTTACTTAGAACAGTATTAGATCAAAACCTTTTCATTGGATCCAACGTCAAATTTCTATGAATTAAAAATGTTAATCATTCTATCTCAATAATTTTCTCTTTAGGAGAAGCTGTACCCTGTACCCTTCTCTCTCTCTCTCTCTCTTTCCTTCTTCTCTTCCTTCCTTCTCCTCCTTCACCTGAGCTTCCTCCTCCTACTACTTCTTTTTCCTTCTACCCTCTTAAGTCCTTAAAGATTGATTACATAATGAAAGTTTAGCTTGCTCTCCTCTCCACATTCCCACTCTGTGAGTATCACAGAATTAAATGGTGCTATGCTCAGGACCTCTAGAACTAATAGGTACAACTGACCAAAATGTGCTAATATATGCTCTTTTGCTAGATCAAATCATTTTGACACATCCAATGATACATCTTAAGGAAGGATAGCTGTTCTAATAGTTCAGCTGCTCTGTCTTCTCTCATTCCAAAATATATTCTAGATCTAAACTTGTCTCATAACTTTTAATATAATTTATAGGAGTTATTTAATACTGAATAAGAAGCACTCTAAAAATATCTAAACAACCAGTTATTTTACACACACACACACACACACACACACACACACACACATATTTTTTCACAAGTCCTTGTTTGTCTGGACATGTCTGCTGATCTGGATTAGGCTTGGTCCCAAGCATGGGACGAACTTTGGGTGTGCTTGGAAAGTTGGATAGAGGCTGGCTGATCTAGGATGACCTCGGCTGAGATAATTCAGCTTTGCTCCACGTGGTCTCTCCTCCTCTGGCAAGCAGCTAGCTTGGACCTGTTCTTATGGTATAGCAGGGCTCCAAGAGCAAGCAAGACTAACTCTATGATAGAGCAAACCCCAGGACACAGGTCCCATTGTGTTTTCTGCTTATATTCTATATTCTTGACTCCTGTATCCTATTCTCCACCTAATGGCTAAAATTGTCTTTTCAAAAATCTCTATCAGACCATGTCAATCTCCTGCTTAGAATCCTCCAGGGGTTTCCCACTACTCTGAGACAAATTCAGATTCCTTACCATGGCTACCAGGCAACAGCCCCTGCTGATCTCTGTGCCCGGTCCCCTAATTCAGCCCTCCTGCAGCGTGCCCATTCTACTCAGCCACTCTCTTTTTCTCTCTGTCCTTCCAGCCTCAGGAATCTCATCTTTGATGCATGCTTTTCCCCAGGTGTTCAGATAGTTGATGACTTCTTATCTTTCAGCTCATACACCATATTCATAGAGACTTTTCCTGGCTAACAGAGGTAAAATAGCTGGGCCCCTTCTTCCCATACCACAACCTTTATCTTATTACTCTTTTTATAGCAAGTTGGTGCCTGAAATGATTATGCTTTCTAACTTTTCCCCCTGCTTCTGGCTAGAATGTGAACTCTGTGGCCATACAACCTGGTATGTTAGCCACCTTTCTGTCACTGTAACAAAATACCTGAGAGAATCAACTTGCAAAAATAAAAGATTTATTTTGGATCCCAGTTTTGGAGGTTCCAGTCCATGATCAATTAGCCCAATTGCTTGGGGCCTGTGGTGAGTCAGCACATCATGGTGGGAATATATGGTGGAGTCAAACCCCTCACCTCACAGCCAGGTAACAAAAGAGAAAGTGACGAGGCTCTGATATCCCACTATCCCCTTCAAGGGCATGCCCCCAATGACCTAAAGATCTTCCACTGGGCCCTACTTCCCATAGGTTCTACCACCTCCTAATGGTGCCATCTTGGCCACTAAGACTTCCACTTATGGACCTTTTAGGGGGACTCTTGTGATCTAATGTATATTACATTTTCTGTCTTGAACATTGCTTTCTCTCTTACCCAAAAGAGTGCATATAGACACTCACACAGAACACTCAGTCAATAGTTATTTACTGGATAGGTAAGTAAGCAATTAAATCCAAATCTCTTGGATCAACTTATAAACACATATATTCTATTTCACTGACTTAGGGTGCACCTATGGCCGTATCTCTTTCAGTGTTCTGCACCAATGCGGCCCTCGCTTTCTCATCCCAAGGCTTTTCAGCCAGATTTTCTGGTTAATTCTTTCCCTGTTTGTAGGCCCATTTCTTATTCTTTCCCTTCAGCCCATTGTAACTAGATGCTCCATAGCTAACCCTGTTTATCCTCTAGTCTCTGTCTAAAAACCCTCAAGAGAAAATGCAGTGGTCCACTAGACAAGTTGGGGGCATTCAATGACATTTGGGAGGTTACAGAGAGTGAGGGATGGACTGGCCATAGGAGCAAGATTTCTCTCTGTCTTTTATCATTGTCATCTTGACTTCTGATGACAAGTCAAGATGTCGACTTTAAATTCCACTGGAGTCAGTTTTCTGAGAGGACTGCTAGCCACAATTTCCCCCCCTATATTCTTCTAAGTTTGAGGCCTCAAAGATTGCTCTCCAGTGGAACAGTGTAAAGACATTTCAACTGAGGGTCTGCCTTTTCGATTCACAGCCTGCCCAAGGCAACATATTCTCAGACAACAGAACTCACCGACCAGTCTTATTATCTAGGCTCCTTTTGCCATATGATGCTCTGCCTTTTTGTTTGCTTGCAGGGCTGGGGATCAGACCCAGGGTCTTGTGCAAGTGCTCTACCATTGAGCCGCACCCCAGCCTGAGTTCTGCCTCTTGATGAGATCTACGTTTTTCTTGGGGCTTTTGCAGAGACCCAAGGCTCAGTAGGCATTCATTCAGGCTCATATTCTAAAATGCTTCTATTTTCTCTCTTTCTTCCAGAATTCTTCACTCTTACTCTTTCTCCACCTTTCCCCTGAGGTGCTCCAGAGCTGAATCTCATCAAGCCCCACTGACTAGGGCTTTGCTTAGAGCTGGTTGTCTGTCCCGGGGACGCATCAGTCTTCTGTTCTTCTTCAGAGCTCTTGCTTCTGTTCTTTCTCACATGTGGACTGATGTTCCTTTGCCCCAAAGCAGAAAGGACTGAAATCATTTCCATGAAGAAAATGAATTTTAATCCCCTCTTCTGTATTCATTCTTTCCAGGACCCTGGGCTGGGCAGTAGCAATGTATTTGTTGCCAAATAAGCAAAAACAAGATATTCTCAGGATAACAGAGAACATAATTCTCTTTCTCCTAGTGTTGGGTGGCCCTGGGAATTGAACTTCCCCAATTTAGGATAAGTTAAGCAGGGAAAGCATTGAGTTCAGAGACAGTGGACCCTGTCCATGTCCTCCAGTCACATCCAGAGACTGCAGGCCATTCCGATGCATGACTTTTAAGAATTCTACTGCCAGCTCTCCTGGCTCCCCGGGCAGGGCCTGGGGCCAATAATGTATACAGGTCTCCCCTTGGGAAACCGAAATACAGGGATGGTGGAAGAGAAGCAAGGTTTGAAATGCACTAGAGCCAGAAGGGCAAGTATTTGATTCTCATGAAGGCTTAGTCAAAACAGAGGTTTTCTCTGGAATATAGTCTGTGAGGCAGTGTATAAAATTATACATGCACTCTGTATTTTTCCCTATTTTATTGCAACCACATGAAATAGAATTAATCAGAATTTCTGTATTTGTAAGTGATAAGCTTGTAGCAGTACTATAAATAGAAAGTGTACTCTATATGAAGTCTCGGGGCTTATACATCCCAACATCAATAATAAGAAGCAAATTCAACAGCCCTGTTAGAACACTGAATGATGTTTCCATTTTCTCTATACACAATGTTACAAAAAAAACAATGTCATACCAAGAGGCAAAGCGTATACAGTCAGGATGTGTAGGAAGAAATATTAGAAAGAAGTATGATGCAATTACACTCTAAAATAATGCTATATTTTTAGATTCTGTCAGCTTCTTAAGTTTTGAATTTGTAGTGTTTCTTTATACCTGATTTTATATTCATAAAATTTTTATTATATTTTTAAAATAGAGCCAAAAATTGTATAAGCTTCAATCCCTCATAAAACCCAGGACATTTTCCTGGCAAAAACAAGATGTAATTTATTATCTCAAGAAACTCTTCCAACACACAGATAACAACTCTCATTACCTGAGCGCTTGCTCTGAGTCTGTCTATTCCAGGCACTTTATGTAATTCTCTTATTTGTTAAAACAACTTGATAAGCTATAGTCCTCATTTTAATGAATTTCAAAAAGAAAGAAAGAAAGAAAGAAAGAAAGAAAGAAAGAAAGAAAGAAAGAAAGAGGAGGGGAGGAAGGAAGGAAGGAAATGATTTACTCAGGGCCACGCTGGGCAAACCCCCTGATTCCTGTCTGTGCTCTTCCCAGCATGCTTTGCTTCTATTATGCGTTACAGTTTGGTGCTTTACAGTTTTTCTTGTGTAGCTTGCCTGCTGCTTTACGTCTGAGCTCCTGGGTCCCAGCTATAATGCAGGTTCCTTGAAGATAAAGAATAGAACCCAGATTTCTTCCATATCAGCCTCAACACATGGCAGAGAGCTCAACTTGTGGTGGAATCACTTTAATTCTTGACAATCAAAATTGATTAGAAGTCATGTCTGTCTGCAAAAACTGTCCCTGAGAGAAGCAAAGGAATCACTACAGGAATAAATGAAAACAAAATTTACTTATTTTTCCTGCCTTGGGTACAATGCTATCTCCTGGCCCTGGTGGGGGATATAACTGATCTTCAGCTCAAAATGCACAAGGAATAAATGTGCAGTCGGAAGCGACAGGTAGCTTTGGTTTCTGTTGTGAGCCATCCCTGTTGGCGGATACATGTGTGAAACGCTTGTTACCATAGCGACCAGCACAGCAAGATTTTTTCCCCCTCTTTGGTTTATGAATTCAAATCAATAAATGTTTATAAATAACTCTCCAATTGGCCCAAAGAAGTAAAAGCATAAGCCAGAACAATCCTTCTGTCCTGTGAATGTGAGTCAGAGAGACGTTGGCCATATTCTCGGGACAGAAAAAGGCTATCCATGGAATAAACAATTGGCCACATCATTTCCTTTGCAAGAGCACTTAGGGAAAACCTGCTGAGTGAAGATCTATCTCACAAGCTGACTGACAACACACAAAATGTGCACAGACAAGGAGCGTAGAGACCGAGGTGCAGAAATCGCACTGTTGGGTGGTACAGATGCTGGGATTGGAAGGCAAAATGGGGGTCATCAGACCTAAGTGATTCTACTGAAGTCCAAGGGCATATTTGAGGCTTTACCATGCATTTGTGGGTTGATTATGTGTTCTGTATGATATGCAAGTGGGAATTCATATAAATGTGGAATTTAGTCTCAAGAGTCCCAACAAAAATCAAATCAGGCCGTCACCAACCAGGGTAAGGATTCTTTCTATAGCATTGCAAACAGATGGCCAAACAGCCTCTCTCGGGGTATTTTTAGTAAAAGGGAAAGTCATTTCCCTCCACTCTCTATCTAGTAGCTGCTAAATTTATATCCTGAGCCAAGATCTCCTCCTACTCCCATCTCGTAACTTCCATCCATTGGTCTTAGTTTGTTCTTCGGCACCACAAATCCCTAATCCCTGAGGTTCCTCTTTTTGGTGACAGCCTTTCAACTCTCTGAAGGCAGCCCGGAATTCTTCTGTAGTCTTCTCTTATTGTAGGTGTGGGTCCAACCTCTCCTTCTCTTGGTTTCTTTTCTCAAAATGCTTTTTTTTTTTTTTTTTTGATTTGTCATCCTTCTTCTCAAACTGGGCTTCCAGAACAATCTGTACAAATGGGCCACATGTGGGTTAAGATTTCAGAGCACCGTGAAAAAACTTCCTTACTGACAACACACAAAATGACTTTCTCTGTCTGTGGATGTGGCTAAGTTGATGTTCAAGTTTTTAATCTTTCTTCCTCCCTCCCTCTGCCCACCCCTCCCTCCTCCCTGCTTCCTCCCCGTCCCCGTCCATGTTCCCACAATGCGCTGATGGCGCCCATTAGGCTTCTGCTAGGTTAAAACACACAGGGCATCCCATCCCTTCCCAGAATAGGGATGAATTATATAAATATTTTTACCAGGAAGAATCAACCAGGGCAGGGATTCCCTGGCAAGCCACTAGCCTGAACAGCACAAAGGAACAGCTGTTCTGATCGTTTTGGCCATGATTCTAGCTGGCTGACAACAAGTAGAAAAGGAATAATTGTCCACCAGATGTGCTCTCAAGGGCCTTAGGGGACCCTCTCTTGCTCCAAAATGTCTCATTCATACAAATGCTGGAATGGCTGGAATTTCACAATTTGGGAAAGCTAATCTACTCCTGACCATTTCCCCGCCCCCCCCCCAAAGGTCATATTAAATCACTAACAGTTTGGTCTGAATGAGATCCCATTTTCCTTTGGGAAAGAGTACAACTTGGGGCAGTTAGAAATCCCTCCTGGATTTGGAGGGAAGGAAGGGCGGGAAAACCAGGGGCAAAGGTTTGAAGAAGTCGTGGAACACTTTGAAGGGTTAACCATTTTACCCAAGTCCATTGTTGACACTCTCAGTAGCCAGGGAAAGGGTCACAACTCAAAGGCTGCAGTGCTAGTGACAGTAAGTGGAGTCAACAGAGAGTGGCAGGAACCTTGGGACCCGAGGGTCCTAGGACAGGGGCAGCCTTTGCTCAGCTTCAGCCCAGTGTTCCCAAGGCAGACACAGCCGTGCTGTCATGAATTTCAGATTGTCAGAAATCGGAGGTTTAGGGCTGGGGTTGTGGCTCAAGAGGTAGCGAGCTCGCCTGGCATGCGTGCGGCTCTCTCTCTCTCTCTCTCTCTCTCTCTCTCTCTCTCTTTAAAAAAAAAAAGAAATCGGAGGTTTACATAAAATCTTAACTTCATGTTGACCAATGCAAAAAAAAAAAAAAATCTCTCTCTATCCATAAAATCTATACTTGCAACTGTTCCAATTGAGGCAAAGAGGGTGACTCCAGAAATAGTAACTCAAACAAGATAGAAGTTTCTGCCTTACTGCTCCTCAAACCAGAGAGGGGTGTCCAAGGCGTCCTTGGTTAGCTCAATGCAGGTCTCGCTACCCAATGCATGAGGCCTGATGACTGGGATATGGGCAGTCCCAGGACAGGAAGCTGTGGCCATCTGCCTGCAGTGGCAGAAGACACAGGAAAGAAAACTCCATTGGTAATAAACAGCACTGGGCTGTTTGTGTGTGCGCATGCGGATGTTATCCAAGTGTGTCTGAAAAAGCTTTGGAATCTATTTCTTCTTGGGGCTGGAAAGGGCTTAGATTCCAGTGCAGGTTTGAACAGGCATGGGGAGGGAAAATATCAGTCTTTAGCTCATTCAGTAAAACAATCACACACACAGACAGAGGCACAAATGCATATAGGTTTTCTTTACCCACTAATATAAACCATCTTTATACAATGAAAATATCTGATATTGAGGGAGGAGGTAGGGGCAAAAGGACAGTCAGTGTAGGTAATGAATAACTGGAGGATGGGGGCTGACTCCAGAGGAAACAAAATGCTAATACCTCCAGAGCACTTCCCCCTCCTCCACCTGTTGCCAAGGTTACCTGCCTCCAGGGAATTGTTCCTCCTTGGCAAGTCCCTGAGTGTCTCCCTTCCTGCCTGGACCCCTGGGCAGGGGAACAGGACTCAACCTGATTCTCAACACTGGTATCAATATTGAGATTTTTTCATATCAGTATCAGTATTAATTCTCCCATCTGCGTATTAGATTATATGGATAGTGTATTTTTTCAACACAATACCTTTATTTTATTTGTTTATTTTTTATGTGGGGCTGAGGATTGAACCCAGTGCTTCAGAAGTGCTAGGCAAGCGCTCTACCCCTGAGCCACAATACCAGCCCCTGGATAGTGCATTTAAACAGTAAGATATCCCTTCCAAGTTTTTGCTATTGTTAATAATGCTGCAGTAAATTTCCTCATTCATATGTAATTTTACACCTATGTGAAAATACCATAGAATAATTACTAATTATCCCATGTATAAAGTGAAATTGGGACAAAGATGTGTGCTTTTTAATTTAAAAGGTGTTGCCAAATTGCCCTCTAGACAGACAATATAAATTTAATGCCCACCAGCAACACATGCTACATAAGGTGTGGGTGGGCCAGCAGAAGAAGAATCTCCAAAGAGCTTATGAGAAATATAAATTCTTTTTTTATTTGTCCTAATTAGTTATACATGACAGCAGAATGTATTTTGTTTCATTGTACACAGATGGAGCACAACTTTTCATTTCTCTGGTTGTACATGATGTAGAGTCACACCATATGTGCAGTCATACATGTACTTAGGGTAACGATGTCCATCTCATTCCACAATCTTTCCTGCCCCATGCCCTCTCCCCTCCCCTCCCTCCCTTTTGCCCAAACAAATTTCCTCCGTACTTCCCACGCTCCCTCCTCCATTATGGACCAGAACATTTGGCCTTTGGATTTGGGGGATTGGCTTACTCCGCTTAGCATGATAATCTCCAGTTCCATCCATTTACCTGCAAATGCCATGATTTTTATTCTCTTTTAATGCTGAGTAATATTCCACTATGTATATACATCACAGCTTCTTTATCCATTCATCTACTGAAGGGCATCTAGGTTGATTCCAAAGTTTAGGTATTGTGAGTTGAGCTGCTATGAACATTGATGTGGCTGTGTCACTATGCAGATTTTAAGACCTTGGGATATAGACCAAGGAGTGGAATAGCTGGGTCAAATGGTGGTTCCATTCCCAGTTTTCTAAGGAATCTCCATACTGCTTTCCAGAGTGGTTATACCAATTTGCAGTCCCACCAGCAGTGTGTAAGTGTGCCTTTCCCCCACATCCTCACCTAGAAATGCAAATTTTTGGGCCCCATCCCTGGACCTTCTCAATCAGTATATCTGCATGCTGGTAAAATCTCCAGGGAGTTTTTGTGCATCTAAATTTTGAGAATTCGTGCAACCTGTTCATGGGTAGCTATGAAACTCCATCACTTTATGGTTTTAGTTTGTCTTCCCTTTTGGTTGAGTGAGGTTGAACATCATTTTATATGTTTAAGAAGTATTTGTAGGTTTTTATGAATCTTCATGTCCCATTATCCAGGGTTTTACTAACTTCATTTTTCATTACCCATAGTTAATGCAGTTAATTGTGGCCTGGAAATATTATTCCTCTTGATTCCTTCAAGAGAGACTACATTTATATCATTATTATTGCAGTTTATAGTTATATTTGTTTCATTTTATTGTTGTTGCTAACCTCTAACTAGACCTGATTTATAAATTAAACTGAATCATAGGAATGTACACATAGGAAAAAGCAGGGTGTGTATGGGGTTGAGTACTAGGCACAATCACAGGCCTCCACTGGGGGTCTTAGAATGTATTCCTGGTGGATCGCTGTTTCAGGCAAATGATCTCAATGTCTGTGATTTGAGTAGCAAATACTTTTCTGCTTGTCATTGCCTTGAGTGGTTAATGTTTTTTCTTTGCAGAATTTTAAAATTTTTATATAGTTAAATTTATCTTTTTATAACTTTTGTTGAGTCATAGAAAGGTCTTTGCTCACTTCCTAATTAAAAACTTTGTTTCCTTTTAATACTGTCTGATCTTGTTATTTACATTGCAATATGCTTTCTGTATGAAACTTATTTTGGTTCAAGGAAAATGATGTGGATGTAATGTTTTCCAAGTGGCTACCTCCTTGTCCCAATACCATTTATTGAAAATTTGTCTTTTGCCCCATTTATTTCAAATAAAGTCACTTGAATATACTAAACGTATCCCATGTGAGCTCCCTGTCAATTACATCCTGGATCATGTCACCTCAACGAGAACCAAGACTCTCTACTAAACCTTGATGTGTTTCCCCAGTTCTGTGTCCTGCCTCCTGTATGATGATTGAAATGACTGGAACTCACTTGTCTTGTGTCCTGCTTCCTCCAAGTTCCCACAGGTAACAACTAAATTGAAAAGGAACATGAAATAAAGGCTATTTGGGTCTGGAGTTTAAATAATAATAATAATAATAATAATAATAATAATAATAATAATAATAATAATGCCTTAAATCAAACAAGTAACTGGGAGGGATAAGGAATTCTAGAATAGATGGGGTTTCTAGAATTTATTATTTTATGCCACAGAAATAGCACCTTATTGGCCTTCCCCGTCCTAGGTTTAAATTAGAAAAATAGACTGAATGTAAATTCCATCCCTGTCCTTTCTCTTCTTCTCCCCTTCCCCTTCTCTTTTTCTTTCTTCTTTTTCTTCTTCTTTTTGTCTTGAGTGTTCAGAGCTAATCATTGTTTCTCCAGGCTCTTTTTTTTTTAAACATACTTTATATTCTATTTCACCAAATCACGGCAACCAGCTGAGTTCAGAATTTGGAAATCACTGTCTCATCTTTATTTCTCTAGCCTGCCTGGTTCATTCACTTCTTTTTTCTCCTATCAAAACTCAAAAGTACTTAAGACAGGTTTCCTGAAGTCGTCCTTTTTATTTGAAATAAATTTGTGAATGGAGCCTGATTTAAAAGAATTACAAACTCAACTTGAAAACTCAAACGAAGTTACTTACAGATAAGAGTCTGGGTTCCTGACGGATGTTGCTGCAATGTTCTTTTGATCACGAGTCATTTTCTCTGCTGTTATTAAATGAGGGCATATTACCCGAACAAGGCAGGCTCCTGTGGAGCTCAGGATGCTCCTTGTGACACTCCTGTGAATGTTTGTAGATGCAGGCAGCTTTCCACGGAGGACTGAGATACGAGGAAGAATGCTGAGAGCTAAGGGCACCAAAGCCCGGCAAGGGAGCAAGTCAGTTAAACTCAGTACTAAGAGGGCTCTGCTGACCCTTTTCTTCCCTCGCCATCATCATGTCATCATTTCCTCTTTCCCATTTTGGAGCCATGTAAGTGCCCTCTCTCGTCGCCTTGGTAGAATATATATATATATATATATATATGTAGATAGATAGATAGATATAGATATAGTTGTAAACAGACACAATACCTTACTTTACTTATTTCCATGTGGTGCTGAGGATCGAACCCAGTGCCTCACACATGCGAAGCAAGCTCTCAACCACTGGGCTCCAGCCCCAGCCCTTGGTTGAATGTTTTAAGCCTTTAACTTACAGACATTTGACTGTTACCGATACTGTTAGCATTGAGCACATACTAGTGTAACATACAGAGTGTTGACATCAGTTTCCCTCTTTGGGGACTCTGTGTGTATGTGGTCCTAGGCTCAGGGACATGGAAGGTTTAGACCACGTGCTTTCCTGGCCATCCCTGCCGTGAGAAAAGCAGCTGAGCACCTTATGCACACAGGGCATGACCCAGGAGCAGGCTTGGGAGGGGCGCTGGGGACAGGGAGTCAGAGAAAAAGGGACTCCAACTCAAGAGAGTGTCATTGATCTGCTTATTCCTGTGGTCCAACAGGAGATCTTGCCCACTGCAAGGAACCTTCCAGAGTGTGCTTGAGGAGTGACCACAACAGAAGGAATATGTGCTCGCTGGCTCCACTTCCCTTGTTGTCCCCCTCTAGTTCCAATGTGGCAGGGGGGCTGGGTGTTCTCTGCAGGCATCCCAGCAAGCAGAGCATGAGAAAGAACACCAGGCGGAGTCCAGCGGGCCACGGACCCTGAGAACACTGGCTGTGGCTGTGGCCGCAGTGGCAATGCGGAGGAGGTGCTGGATCGGTGGCTCCCTGCGCATCAGGAAACTCACTCCAGAAGGTAACTGGCCACTGGCTGCACTTTACCATTGCTCTTGGCATGAATTTAGGGATGTGTGTGGATGTGACGTTTTAAGGTGCCCACAACAAAACAGCAAGTGGACAGTCCATACCTTCTCCTTGGGTCTACACCGCTCTATAGACCTTTGCAAAGGGGCAAACCACCAAACCAGTTCTAAAACCTAAGGATACTTGCTAAGTAGACAACCAGGTCACTTACTTTGTCCACTCAGAAAGTGTCCTGGGGCTTCTGGAATGCTGCCAACCATTTTTACTTACCCTGGTAATGAAGGAAACATCAGAGAGCAGAGAAACAAGTCCTGGGTGCTATGGTTTCCTGTTCTTGCCAGAAACATGGCAAACATTACAGTGGACACCTGTGAACTCATCCAAGGCCATGCACCGGTGCTGGAGAGACATGTGGGTCACAGAGATGGTTTTCGGTGTGAGGAGCTCATCCACCTTGGGCAGAGGGTCAGCACCATTCTGCATCCACCTAGTGGCCTCTCATCCTTATATTTGCAGGCACAGACATGTTCAGACATGCAGGATGGCGAGACCCATCGTGGGGCACTCAAGGACAGCGACAGATGTCTATGAAAATCCTCTTGGGTTGACACCAAGACGCAAGTAAAAGGAACATCTAAAGAGGGAATGTGAGGCTCTACCGCGTTTCAGGGAGGGTTCTGTTTCCACTTCTCCGGGTGGACTGGGAGGAGGACCCAGCCTGTTCCTGAGAGTTTTGGAACTGGCATCGAGTCCCTTGCCATTGGGTATGGGAGGGCACAGGGCTGGCAGGAAGGGACGCGGGATGGGGGCTCACCTCTCACCCGTGCTCTCTCGCCCTCCTGATGCTGTGTTAGCTGAGCCAACGCAGCCCCCGGGTCTTCCCCAGTTGTGTGACAAACACGTGGTCAGGCCTGGCTCTCAGCTAGGAAGTTGGCAAATGTGCTCTGGTTCAACTCCCATGGAAGTGGCGGGAAACACTGCCTTCCTCAAGGTCATGTGACAAGTGGCTGGTAGAGAGCTTCTAGCCACGCACTGCTGTCTGCCCCTGGCCCTTCTATGTGTGCCATCGAAAATTGATTGACCACTTTACTCCCATCCAGGCCTCCTGCGGTCCTCAGCTTGTTCCCTCCCCCACTCCCTCATTCTGTCTCGCCCCCTCCCTCCCTTCCCCTTCTCCACCTTTCCTTCCTTTAAAAAAATTAAACTTTGAAAATTCTGAGACCATTGTAATTCATGTGCATTGTAAGAAGAGAGAGAGGGAGGGAGAGGGCAGAGAGAGAGGGAGAGAAGGGGGAAGAGAGAGAGAGGAGGGGGGAGAGAGAGGGAGGGAGGGAGAAGGGGAGAGAGGGGAGAGAGAGAGGGAGGGAGGGAGAAGGGGAGAAGGGGAAGAGGGAGAGAGGGAGAGGGACTGCATGCCCTTCCCTCAGCCCTCCTGTTCACCCGGGTCCCTTGTGGTGGCTTCGCAGTAGCCTTCTTGTGTGATTCTCTGGTTGACCTTGCCTGTTTGCCTTCTTGGCTCAGCTAGATGGGGAGAGACCCAAGGGTGTGTTGTACTCAGAAACTTTCAGAGTCTCTGAAATTGTCCACGGGGATCTGAAGAGCTTGACCTTCCCAGGCCCCCCAGGCCAGCATTCAGGGATCCTCAACTCCCTTTCCAATCTCGGTCAGCTTGGTCAGAGCACCCATCAGAATCAGGGACCTTGCAAACAGCCACTCGGGCAGTGGGAGCAGCCGGGAGAGCTGGGAGAGGCAGGACGGTGCCTCGTTACTGCCCTGTAGATGTTCCCCTCGAGACGCTGAACCACCAGGGAGAACTTCTGTGACGTTCTGTTGACCGAGGCAGCCAAGTGTTGAGGACATCTTAGATTTCTTTCCCTCATAAAACAGTGCCTATAAAACTGTAGCATGAGCTGTTGTAATGCTGTTCAGGCATTTTATGGACGTGGAAGAGGTTGCTTTTTGTCAACGTGGATAGCTTTGAGGTGCCATGCAGTTCTTCTTGTCCCTTTAGTACCCTTTAGGGCCAAACCCCTTCATGAGCCCCCACCACCCCCTGCCTTTAGTACTGGGAATTGAACCCAGGGGCATTCAGCCATCGAGCTACATCCTCATCCCTTTTTACTTTTCTTTAGAGACAGGGTCTCACTAACTTGCTTAAGACCTCACTAAGCTGCTGAGGCTGGCTTTGAACTTGTGATTCTCCTGCCTTAGGCTTTTGAAAACAGGCATGAGCCACCATGCCTGGCTTCATAAAAACATTTGAAACTGATACTTTATCATTGTGTTGGTTTAAACAGTAACACAGTCTAGGCTGGATTCAATTTTCTGTATTCCTTTTATGACATCACTTATATTCAAGACTGTAACAAAATAGAATAACATTATTACTGAATATCATTATGTTCACTTTTTATTCTGATTTTAAAAGAAATTAAAACATTTTCCTGGGCCCAGGATTCTATGTCTACTAACGGTTCTGCTGGCCCTGCCCAGCTAGGGGGCTTAATCCACCGTTAGAGTGCTCGTGTTCCTCCAAAGGGCGTACACACTTTATAGAGGAAGATCCTAAATATTTTTTGCTCAGTTTCCCCAATCTTCCTTCCTTTTCAAACCATTTCTCACTGCCTGGAGGCACATTACATTAAAATTTGAATCAAAATACAGTTCCTAATGCTTTCTAAGCTGCTGGTACGAGTCTTTGCTGGCATTGAATAATTTGTCATTTTTGACACTAGTGACATTAATTTCTAAGTGTTTTTAAAAGGTCACAAAATATTTTCGGTTGTGTTATATCGTCACTACTATTTTCTAATTTTTAAAAGCATTTTAGCACCATTCTCTAAATGTTTAAAATAAATCTCAAAATTATTGCTTTTGAAAGACACTAACTTCCAATAGATGCATCACATAAATTGGCATCTGGCTTTGTGCCAGCTGAGAACATGGGAGAAACAATTTCACGGGGCTCCTTATCCCCTAGGCCCCCACCCCTTTGTGAAGATACCTCAGGAGGTAGAGCAGATTTCCTCCACCTCTGCACCCTCAGGCTCAGGGCTGGGCAGGCCTACTTGGGGAGGGGAGCTGTCCTGAGCACTGGAGGATGCTCAGCCGTGTCCTTGGCTTCTACCCCCAGCTGCGGGTAGCACCCACCCCCACCCTTCCAGCCGTCTCCTGACACCCCAGAAGGCCCCCCTGGTGCAACATTCCTCCTGGTTGAGATCCACCGGCTCTGAGAATGGAGCCAGGTAGCGAGGTTGTGGGAACAGGTGATAAAGGATGCCTTATTGTCCCCGGGACTTGCGCTCTTTTCCCCAGAAAACCCTCCAAGGCCTCGTTTCTGGATTGACCTCCACAATCCTTGAAAAACAGGCTGCGGTGCAGGCTCCCGAGCCCACTGCTCAGCCCAGCCTCCAGCTCTGCCATCGGCTAAGGGTGTGGTGGGTTCTGGCACAGTGAGACCCCTGTGCCGTGATTTCCTCATCGGTAAAGTGGGGATATAGTAGAAGCTACCTCACGTACGAAAATCCAGGCCAAGCGCTCATCATGCATTGCAGGGCCTGGCATGTACTGTGCGCACACACTCTCTCTCACACACACACACACACACACACACCCCTTCAAGGCACACAGCAGAGCAGTTGAGATTTCCTGGCAGAAAACATGGGGATGGCTGTTTTCTAGAGTTTTAAGGAGATTCACCCAGTTGGAGTGACCCCAGACAGCGAGACTAGGGAAATGAACTGCCATTTACAGAAAGAGGGGCGACAGTGTTGAGGAACTAAGTGTTAAGAGCCATTCCCCCAGTGTGTTGAGAAGCCAGGGGAAAGCACCTACCACAGGCCAGGCATTAAGGTATCATTCCTGATCTTCTCTACAGCCACTTGAGAAGGGCCTTAGTATTCCTAAATTTAGGGTAGGGAAATAAGGTTCAGAGAGGGTAAGTTACCAACTCAAGGTCACAGTGCAAATAAGCTGCTGGAGCAGGAATCAACCTACAACTGGACAGATTCCACTGCCTCTTTCAGGAGGGCAGGGAGAAAACAAACCAAATGACCCTGCAGGGACTGTGAAGGAGGCACCCGGCCAGAGTAAATGCCAAGAGAAACCAGGGAGAGCGGTTCTTTCTGCCAAGGGAGCTGAGATGCCTTGACCAGCAGTGAGGCTAATCCTCATTTGCCCTGCCTGTCTCTGTTTAGGGAAATGAAGAAGGAGAGAGAAGAGGCAGATGTTGCCCATCGGCAGGAGGAGGTATGATGGAAGGGCTGTTTGGTGCCCCTGGGTGGGTGGCTGGCTGCTGAGCGCAGGCTGCTCAGTGGGCAGCCCTAATGTAGCCTGTGGAAACCAGCCGGCGGGGGGGGGGGGGTCCCATTGGCAGAAGTTTAATGAGGTTTAAAGGAGAAGGGCCCAGGGAAGACGAGGGGTTTTTGACTTTGGCCTTGGCTGGGATTATTTGGGAGGAGGATGCGTGCACACTGCTGCCTGGTCTGCCTGCCACCTCTGCTTGTCCATTTCAGTCCACCTGGCAGGTAAGTCCATGAAAGGCCAGTTCTTGGGGTGCTGGAAAATGGGGTCTGGGAGAGTGTCAGCTCGAAATGCACACGCCAGCGCTCTGACTGCAAGTTCTTGAGAAGGGAAAATGCGGCCCTTAGAGAATAAGCAGCCATTGATAAGCTCAGGCTGAAGCTTGTGGCACTGGTAGCAGCACAGCGGCTTCCAGGCAGAGGGTGTTTGGACCATATTCCTCTTTTCAAAGGCCCCTGGGCCAGCTGGAGGCTTTACAAGGGCCCCTACTCAGGCCAGCCGGACAGCAGGGAATTGAAGTAATCTAATTTTAATTATGTGACAAAAGCATGAAGAATCATTTAAAGGTCTGTCCGAGCGAAAGATGGCCCCAGTCTGCCAGGAGTCCTTGGATGGAAATAGAGAAAACCGCAGGCTAAATGCTGGGTTTTGGTGCTTTAAAAAAATAAGACTTGCACAATAAGTGGGCGGCACATGATTGGAATAGAGATTGGCTGTGAGGGTCGTCCCCAGCTTTGTTAATGAGGGGCAGGGCACCTCCAAGGCAGCTGTTCACAGGAGACAACATCTGATCTTTCAGTGGCTTAGTCTTTTTAAAAATGATCATGCCCTATTTTTCTGAAATCAAAGAAAAGAACATTTCTGTGGACAGCACCAAACCCAAGTGGTTTATAAAGAATTTTCTCATGCATTATCTAACTGGGCTTCACAAACAGGATCTTCCTGGATGTTTAAGAAAAGTTCTTAGTTTTAAGTGAAAAAAAAAAGAAAAAGAAAAAGTGGATTTCTGAGATTTCAATTCGGTTCAGTTTACTGCTGGTTTCTTCTTATGTAAACATGAAAATCAATGTCCTTTTGTCTAGAGCTAAATAGCACTCTTTTAAAGTTCTGAGAGCCTCAAGCCAAGAGGTCAGTTTTTCTTTAAATCAGCCAGGCTCCACCAAAAGAACTTTGAGGACTGGGGCCATTTCCTAGGCAGCCAGATCCTATAGCAAGCCTGGACATCCCGTCAAAAAACAAGGCAGGGTTGAAATCATTAAGTGGAGCAGACTAGAAGCTTTTCAAAGGGATTGCTTCATGTTCCTCAAATTCAGGACAAGATTCTGCCTAGAGCTCCAGCCCAGATAAACACGATTTGATTCATTGAAAAGTTTGCCACAAAAGGTATGAATCAGGAGTATCAGAGTAGACCTCAGAGAATCATCTGGGCAAATGGACACAAAATTATCCTGCCTCACTATGTTTTTATCTCATCTGTCCCTGTGGCTCCTAACAAGTGGGAAGGCAGTCTCCCTGGGTTGATTTCTAAACTGAAGCCACAGTCCTTTGACCCTGTATACACCTTTCCAGTAAAAATTACAGAGCTGCCGTTCCCTTCTCCCCCAGGGACTGGGTTAGACAGCCTAAGTCTAGGTTCTGCTTCAGTAACAAGGCAACCCCAAGTTCTCAGTGGCTTCATATAACTAAAGTGTGCTTCTCACGCATAACACAGTCCCCGGCTGGCGCCCCTTGGCAGGTGTCATCTAAACAGTGATTTTGGTGTCTTGGTTGCCTCTCTTATAAGATACTATCTGCACCACATAGCATTCCAGTCCCTGTGGAAAGGGGAAGTGAGGAAGAGGGGAAATACCTTGGCTTTGAAATGCACTGCGACAAATATTGTTTCTGATCCAAGTACATTGTCTTGATCTAGTCCTGTAACCCCAATTGCATGGACCTGAGGAGATGTAGGAGAGCCCATCAACATCTGGACGTCTCTGCCCAAGGCACTTATTCCTCACCCACACTCTCATCTGATTATTCCAATGCACAGGGAAGTCATTTTTCCTCCAAAGGATGGAGTTCATACCATATAGAAACTATTAACCAGGATGAATTTTTTCTTCTTGCGTCTCTCATAGGACTATTTACAAAATATTTTAGATTTCATCTGCAATATATTGCAAAAAACTCATTTGTTTTTCTTACGGTACTAAAAAACAAACAGTCAGATATATATATGGTAATTCTTGGCAGCTGATTAATAAAAGCACATATGAATGTGTGGAATGTTGGCCCAAGAGTCCTGCGTCGAATTTAGCAGGAAAGCAGAAAGTCCCTGGGGTAGGCTTGCAACTTCCAAAACAAAATTCATTTGTACATCATCCTCACACATATAGGGCCTCAACATGGAGGATACATTCGAGGAGTCCGTAAATGTACTTAAAAGGCACACAGTCCCCTTCTTTGTATTTCCCAGAGAGAATAAGAAGAAATTCCTTCCGTAATCCATAGCCATACTTGGTCCCACCCTTCTCTTGTCTATCCTATTTGCTTTCATGCCAGGGTGAAGCTGAACAGAAACAGCCAGGGGAGTTTTCTGCTGTTCCCTTCCTTCTTCCCAGTCCTCCATCTGCATCTCTTCCAATACTGGTGGACTGGGGGAGGGGGAGGGTTGAAATCAAGGAGATTGATTTCAACCCTCCCCTCAGTCCACCAGTATTAAGACCCAATATGAACAATTGTAGAGGAGGAAACTTTTTTTGGGGGGGCTCATGTTTCAGAGGTCTCAGTCCATAGACAGCTGGCTCCATCCCTTGGGGCTCAAGGTGAGGCAGAACATCATGGCAGAGGAGCGTGGTGGAGGGAAGCGGCTCACAGGATTCAGGAAGCAGAGATAATAAGCTCAGCTCACCAAACATATCCCCTAAAAGCATGTCCCCAATACGCACCTCCTCCTGCCACACCCTACCTGCTTTCATTACCACTCAGTTGATCCTCATCAGGGGATTAATTCACTGATTGGGTTAAGGCTCTCCTACCCCAGTCATTTTACCTCTGAATGTGCTTGCATTGTCTTACACATGAGCCTCTGAGGGACAGCTCACATCCAAACCACAACAGAAACAAATACGAGATTCAGCAGTGAAGAAAGGGGGAGGACTCTGAGCACAATGCAGTGGTTATTTGTACCCCGTCCCATTTGCTGGCCTTGACTCTGTTGAAGCACCTTACATACTTAGTACTCCCAGGACTTAGCAATGGCTTACTTATTTAATAACTCATCACACCACATGCAGTGACAGGCCCAATGTGAAGTTAAACAGAGAGAAATGAAAAGGGTTGAAGTGGATTTGGAAATGATTGTGAAAAGAAAATGAAAAGAAGAATTCCTTTTGGCAGAAAAGCATTCAGGAAAGAGAACCTGAGTTCGTGCTTCAATACCTTCAGTTCCATTAGTTCATAATTATGGGTGCAGAGTTTCCTTTCTCATTTTTCCATTTTCCACCCTGTAGTAGTGAATTTTGCCCTTGTCACAGAGTGACAAAGAATTCCTATTGCTCTTTTGAGTATACTTAATAACTCATCTAACTTAATAACTTAACTCATCTAACTGTTCTTGGTCTTACTGGGGTGCCTCCTTCCTCTAACAATTTCTCTTCCTTGGAGGCGAACAACTTCAAACCTTGAGTCAACCATTTCCCCCAGTTTGCCTGAGAAAGTTCTAGGAACAGGCAACTTGAAACAAAAACAAAATAAATCAAAACAAGAACACATTGTTTTTTGAAATGGTCACCCATTTTTTTTGCTCTCCTTCAGGAGCAAGCAAATTCACTTACCCCCAAGCTTCAGACGTTCCCTGTACGGGCCACCAAATGCCAATGTCTTGGCTGGGCACAAGATCACGAGCCACCACACACCTTGTAGATTCAAACAGCAATTCTTTATTCCCGAACTCACACCGGCCTCTACACACGTTCTGGGGAAATCCCAGTTCTGCTGCCGCCCAATTCACCTACTCCACGAGGCTTTTTTCCCCAAATCCTCTCTGAATCTCACGAGAACTAAAAGGGAGCTCAGGTAGCAGGAACGCCCTATTTCCAGCAGCAATAATCCTCAACATCGAACTTCCCTAAAACCCATAGTTTTAAATTGGGAATGCCTTAAACCCAAGGACCGGGATACTTCCTCAAACCTGCAGGATACACCCTAATCCTGGATCCACCCTGGTCCTTGAGCAAGGTCACCTTACATGCAATGTCAACAGCAAAATTCCAAGGCAAGTCCATTTAACATGGGGTACGCTGGCAAGGAAATTTCGATGCGTCATTCCTACTTGGCAATAGCCCTCAGCATCTCCCCCCTTCTGATTAATTAAACAACAAGCAATGTGGCTTAAGGACCGTGCCTGGGAGGTTGTCCAATTCAACGTATGGTTCTTACCCGTCATGGGAAAACTGACCTTTAGGCGTCAGCTTCCTGTCTTAGGTTGATACCACTGCAATCAGATCAACCCGTCACTGACTACCGGTCCAGCATTCAGCCATGCTTGTGGATAGGCCTATGCACCAGTGGGGGGGTGAGGTTCTTGCCTCACCTCTGTTGGCCCCCAAGTTTTAGACCATCACTAGTAGAAGGGAGGAGGATACAGAAATGCCACGACACCAAGCCAATTGACTGCTCCTTTGGAAAAATTGCGTCACTGGTGACACCATCAGCAAAGATATGCCAGCACTACCACAATTTGATGCACCAGACGATATTTCACAATGCATGTAACTGATATATAGTCCAGGCAAGTTCTGCAAGCAGTTCAAAGTGGAAGAGTCTATCAATATGTCCATTTCTTCCCAAAGTAAATTGAGTCCTTGATTGAACATTACTTGTTGAGTTATATTCATTGATGCATCAGTTTATACAGTTTACTGTGATAGCTATCATAGAAGCTGTAGTTTGGTTTTATCTTAGTCTTCACCGGCACTGGGATGGAGATGGGAATTCTGGCAATGATGCTAAAGAGACATTATCCTGAACTGAATTATTAAATATAATGAAAAGGAAAGGTGAAAGTAAACAAACAGATCTGTTAACCTCCTTTAAAAACAATCCTTAACAGCTGTTTACCTAATTTAAATTAGTAAGCAAATTAGTTAGATCTGTTAACCACCTTTAAAAACAATCCTTAACAGCTGTTTACCTAAATTAAATTAAACCATTTAAATCATGTGAATAAAAAAAAAATTCGGATCCATTTTTTCATGAGCGCTCCTCATATATGAAATATGGACATACACACATACAGACATACAACACAAAACAGAAGTGTGCACATATAAAACACAGTCAAAAAATAAAACTGATCAGAAAAACATTAACCTAGGTTTGTATGAGCTCAAAAAATAAAATAGAACTTTATGATGTGGGAAAAATGCAATAATAAAATAGATATTGAAAAAAGCAGCCTGGTTGATCACTGTCGCAGATGTAAGAATAGCCAAGCTGGAGCTCTGGATATCAGCTGTTATGGATTTGAGTCAAATCATCTTCCTTTTGGTCTGTAGAAATTGCTTTAGTTAGTCTCTCTGGAATCCAAATCGGCTGCTGTTCTCCCTGTGGAAAAACACAAACGGAACCCCGACTCCAGACAATAACTGGATCAGGACCTTTCCATTGTCCTGTTAGAATATCTTTCCAAAGTACCTTAGGCTTATGTACATTTTTCGGATACATATGTCTTTTCGCAGCACTAAGTCCTGATGAATCCAAATTTAGAAAGTTTAGAGTAAAAAGGGTTATTTTAAGTTTATCTTTGGGAGACATATGCCCCTTAAAGATCCTTTTAAATTTAAGTCATTCAAAAGCATTCTGCCTTAGGTTTTAGAATTACTTTAGTCCTTTAAATTTTTTGATGTGGTTTTAAACCATAGTTGTCTTAGCCTCTTGCATTTTCTATCTGAAATACCTTTACTTGACATTTTCAACCATTTTTATCTTGTTACTATATTCTAGTTAGATATTCTAGTTTTCTTCTAAGGTTTTTATATTTACCCTTAGTTGCTTTTTTCTCTCCTAGTTTTCTTTTGTTTCCCATTTTGTGGGTTTAAAATTCTTGTCTTTCTACATCTTTTTTATCTTCCTATATCTTTTTTATCTTTATACATCTTCTCTCTTTTTTTTTACCTTTCTGTACTTCTGTTTTTAAAGTTTTTCACTTCAAATTTTTAATCTTCTTTATCTAAATATCTTTTATCTTATTATCTTCCCATTTTCATGGGTTTTTTTCCCTCCATCATGAAGGCATCTTAACCACCTTCAATTTGACCTTTTAAAGCCTTTTGCAACTTATTTAGACATTTTACAACTTTTTACTTTACCACAAAGATTATCTCATCTCCCTCTTTTTGGTTTAATAAGTAATAGTTTAATGAGTAAAGCAATCTTTTTTCCGCCATGAAGGTATCTTGACCACCTTCAATCTAACCTTTTAAATCCTTCCAATTATCATATATACTGCACTTTTAAATGTACTTTTTCACCACCTACAACTTCACTCTTTTAAACGAGGCTTAGATTCTGTTTAAATCGCTTAATGTTAGTTTACATGGCTGCCCTTCAACCAAAGGCTTTTTTTTTCTCCATTAAGAAGCTTTGTCTCAATCTGCCATGTACAAAATACCTTTTCTCTTCTTTCTTCCTTTCTCAAGCTTTTAAAGTAAGTCTAGTTTCCTCAAAATCTTTTTAAATGGCATTTTACAACTTTTTACTTTACCACACAGAGATTATCTCATCTAGAAACATTTCTTTTTTTTAACTTTTATATTAAAATATATTTCCACATCTTAAATCTTTTTATATCCCCTTTTTTACCATTGACCCTTTTTATAAATTCACATTCTGAAACAACTCTTATAAAATTTTTGAATTTAGACAAATTACTCCACTTTAATAAGATGAAATACTTTCACGTTTTTTTTTTGGTACTATAATACTGTAATTGAAACCCAACTGAAACTTCTTATACTCTTTGTATATAAATTACACATGATAGAATCTTAACTCTTAGTAACCTTGTTTCAGCAAAGACACAGACCAAAGCAATATTAAACTTTTTTCTATTTACCAATTTATGAAAACACACATAATGTTTAAATATATTACCTTATGGAACTTAATAAGTAAAGAGTACTTGATTTTATATTTAGTGGTTGATATTTTAACACTTTAGCTTTGTAAATTAATCAGATGTCTGTAAAAACCAAGATCTTAGACAAGTATAGTAAACAGAACTAACCATCTCTTTCTTGTTGAAGAAAAATCCTTCTACAGGATACCATGATGGTCCCATTGATATACTTAATAACTCATCTTCGCAGATGGTCTTCTCCAGCCGACTGCGTGGGTCCCTGTGTCTGAAGCCCTTGTTTTCACATGTGTGTTGCCAACCGGTTCCTCTGCAGCTCAAATGCTACAAACTCTCAGATCCTAACTCCCCTGCTCAGCAGGTCTCAGCCCTGGCTGCATACTGGAATCATCTGAAGAGCTTTGAGAGATCCCAGGGCCCTCGTGCACCTCAAATCGTCCAACCAGCAACTCTGGGGCAGGGACCCAATCCCGATATTTTGTATAGTTCCCGAGTTGATTAGAAAGTGAAGCCAAGTTTGGGAACCACAGCTCCAGTGTGGTGCTTCTCAAACTCTAAGGGGTATCAGAATTTCCTGGTAGTGCCTGTAAAAAAAAAAAATGCAGTTTCTTTTTTCTTTTTGAAAGATTCTGACTCACCAAGTCCAGTAACCTATTTTATAGCACCCGGGAGAATGCTAACAAAAGGTTCCCAGACCACTCTTTGAGAAATATGCCCCCACTAGGGCTCAGATAACAAGTCTCATCACGCTGCCACGTATCTGCAACCATTTAAAATATTTTCATTCCGGAATTCTCACACATGCATAAAAACAGATAATATTATGATAAACTTATGGCCATTTATTACTGCATAATAAATCACTTCAAATTAATTTGTTTAAAATGACAGCAATTTAATTTGCTCATGAATATGCAAATCAGACAAGCTTCAGTAGAAACAGCTGTTTTCTGCTCCATCTGTGGCCAGCTGGGATAGCTCAGCTGGGGCTAGAAGATCCACTCCCAAGATTGTTCCCTCATGTGACAGGCAGGGTAGTGGTTGGTCTTACCTGAAATTCAGCGGGGATGGCTATACAGCTCTCATTTCCTTTACAAGACTGCTTGGGCTTCCTCTCAGCATGGCAACTGGTTTCTAAGAGTGAATCTATCGACAGGCAGAACAGAAGTGGCAGTTGCTTAAGGCTTGGGTCAAGAAACTAGCAGAACATCGTTTTCTTCCTATTCTATTGACCAAATCGATAACAATAATAAAAATCTGCTCACATCTAGGGTGGAGGACATAGGGCCCATCTCTTAAAAGAAACAGCGTCAGATTTGCAACCTTCATTAACCCATCATAGTAGATGGCTCTTGTATGCACCACTCAACTGTACTTAGGTGTGCTTTTGAAAACTGGCCTCTTTCCTATTCCCAAACCATAAGATCAACCTTAAACCTAATTCTGTGAGTAGATTCCATTTTTGGGGTCTACCCACATTGTGGCCAACTTCTCTGGTGCCATCTTCCCTGTGTGGTTTGAATCTCTGAAAATTAACAGCTCCAGTTAATTCTCCCACCAGTTCTTCACCTGCCATTTGGGGTCCACAGATTCTGGGTTCTGGAGTCACTGTGCATTGTCTGGCCACTCGGACCGAAATCTCTGTTTGCCTCTGTGCCTCTCCCTAGCTTCTGGAGCTAGGTTTAATTTTCCTCTACCCAACAAGCAGATGGGAATTATCTCTACCTTTCAGTCCTGATCCCTTCTGGACAGATTTGGACACAAGGACTAGATGGAAAATACCAGTCTTCTCTGAGGTAGCACCAAACTTTTGACTTACCTTTCCTTCCTCCTTGCCACCTTTCTTCATTCAGATTACAGAATTTTAGAATTCTAGAGCAGGAAGGGGCCCCTGAGTATCTGGAACACAGGCTCCAGTTTTACAAACAAGGACAACAATATTCTTTCCCCATGTTTCCTCCTGGAGGCCTTTGGAATTCTGGGAATGGATTTCAGCTCTTTTTTGGGAAAACGACTTTCCCATTCTCCCATTCAAAACCTGCTTTTTCTGAAGAAGAAATAACCAGAGGAAGCAAAACTAACTTTATAGACCAAAAAAAGGGCTAATGGGGAAAATTGAGTGGGGTGTGGTAGAAAGAAACAAGTCCTCGCGTTCTTCTGATATTCAAAGACAAATTACACTGATTTCCAAATGATTTGAGCACATTCATGTGTTTGTATGCTTTTTGTGTTTTCTACTGAGCAGCACTGACAACTTAATAACTGTAAAACGACATTACTGTTTTCCCACTACACGGTTAAGAAGAGAGAGTGTGTCTCAGTCACAGGGATAAGGAACGTGTAGGACTGTGTCTTCCAGGGCAGCAGCTAGTGATCATAGCAACCTGAGCAAGCAGCACAATGCTTGCTTAGGAGATGCAAAGTGGAGAAGACAGGGGTGAGGTGGGAACCCCTGCCAACAGGATTACCTTTAGGCAGATGGGCTACTTCCCCGGACCTTGGCTTTCCAGCTCTCTAGTCCTGAGCTGAGTCAACAGGCAGAGGTCTTTTGTTGATGGGGAAAAGAATCAACTCAATTTGACTTTAAAAATTATGGTATAAACTAGTTGTACCCTCTAAATGTCAGTGTCCCGTCACAAAGCCCATCTACCTCTGACCCGTGGTACCTCCTCAAAAGTCCCAAATCCTTGAGCAGCTGGGTGCATCAGTGTTAAGGATTTCCGGTAAGTGGTGGTGTGTGGGAGCATGTACACACACACACACACACACACACACACACACCCTCAATATTGACGTTTTCCCAGGACTTCACAACAACACGGGGATTGAGTGACCATTATATGTAAGGTGCTGATTTAGATAGGCCCTGGGGATATAAAGCCAAACAGACAAGATTCTAGATTTCAAGGGTACTGATAAGTTTACAATTACTCTTAAATGTATGGAGTGGAGAAACTGGTGCTTTTTAAAGTATACTGTTTCAGATCTTAAAGGAGCATAATTATATCACTCATTAAAAGTCTTATCAGTAACCTATCTCTCACTCTCTCTGTTTTAACCACATTAAACATTTCCTTCTTTATTTCATACTTTGGCTTTAGGGAATCAAAATTAGGTCCCCTAAAACAGCCTGTCTTGCCCTGGCCCAGGCTGGCTCTTTTATTATTCTTATGATATGGCCCCAAAGAAGCATGGCCTTGGGGCGTTGGAGGGAGCTTTGGTTACAGAGCCCTGTCCCAAATTGGTCTTTGAAACACATGCGGTGTTACTTTCCATTCTGTTATATATATTGTGCAGCTGTTCAGGGTCTGAGAGTGGGGAGCGTCACTGGTATAAATAGCAGGGCTCACTCTACCAGGAATGCACCCCTGGGGCCTTTGGAAGTGAGAGGAATCATCCCCTGAGTACAAGTCAACAGCACCAAGATGAAGATTTACTGCTCCCAATAGGAAGAGAAAAGGGTTGTGGAAATGAGGGCAGTCGTGCTGAGGTGACTCTGAGAAGAGAATTTCTTTGTGAAATCATGTCCTAAGGCTGGTTTGGTGTTTCCAAGATCCAAACCCTCAGAGATAATTCAGAAAAAAAGCTCTTAATAGGCAAATGCCCTAGTGGGATGCAGGCGTGTCTCCCATGATGAACTGACTCCAGGAGTGTAGGAAAACCCAACCCAGGTGTTAATCACATTTAAGCAGCTCTTTAGCCATAGAGTGTCTTCAGAGGCCTGGAGCGTAATTATTAATCAGGTTGGCTACATCAAATCAGAAACTGCATTCATTTCACCTCTGCTCATACTACCATATATTTTAGAAATACTGGCTGAATCTTTCTTACTGCAGAGAACATCTTATATTTAATAAATGAATAAAAGCAGCAATTTTCTTAACTTTGGAGCCCGGAGATATGAAAATGCACAGAGGAAAAGACCAGCATATTTGACGGCTTACCAATAAAGAACCTTAATTTATTCAACAAATATTTAATGAACTCTCTCAAGACTTCATTATTGTTTTGGGAGGGGCGAATTTGGTATAATATATTCATGTGTGCACAAAATAAAACAGTGTAATTTGATTAATTTCCTTCCCCAGTACCTCCCCTTTTCCTCTCCTCCCTCCCCTACCCCTTCCTCTATTCTATTGGTCTTCCTTCAATTTTTTAAAAAAAATTTTTTTTAAAAATTGTTCTAATTAGCTACATGTGACATGTATATATAGAATGTATTTTGACACATTGTACACAAGTGGAGCACAACTTCCCATTGCTCTGTCTGTACATGGTGCAGAGTCACTCCAGTAGTGTAACCCTACATGTATACAGGGTAATAATGTCTATCGCATTCTACCGTCCTTCCCATCCCCACAGCCCAACCCCTCCCCTCACTGCCCTCTGCATATCCTTTATTCCTTTATTTTTCTCTACCCGCCACCCCCCACTGTGGATCAGCATCCACTTATCAGAGAAAACATTCAGCCTTTGTTTTGGGGGGATTGGATTATTTCACTTAGCATGATGATCTCTATTTCCATCCATTTATCTGCAAATGCCATAATTTCACTTTCATTCAAAGCTGAGTAATATTCCATTGTGTATATATACCACATTTTCTTTATTCATTCATCATTTGAAGGGCATCTAGGTTGGTTTCATGGTTTGGCTATTGTGAATTGGGCTGCTATAAACGTTGATGTGGCTGTGTCACTGGGGGATGCTGATTTTAAGTCCTTTGGGTGTAAACCGAGGAGTGGGATAACTGGGTCAAATGGTGGTTCCATTCCAAGTTTTCTGAGGAATCCCCATCCTGCTTCCCAAAGTGGTTGGACCAATTTGCAGTCCCACCAGCAGTGTATAAGAATACCTTTTCCCCTACAAGGCTTCATTATTCTTCATCATTATGTTTCTGTGTGCTGAGAAATAAGGTAAAATAAAAACACAAAGATTGTGAGAAAATACTATATGAAATCGAAAAAGGCTCCTATATCTACTTAGTGAATTTCAGTGGAATTATCGTTGGTGACAGTAACATCAAAGCTAAGTTAGGGAAACACGAAAGAGACCATAAAAAATGAGTAGGTTAAAACCTAATGGAAAGGGGATGTGGCTCAAGTGGTAGCGCGCTCGCCTGGCATGCAAGCGGCCCAGGTTCGATCCTCAGCACCACGTACAAACAAAGATGTTGTGTCCGCCGAGAACTAAAAAATAAATAAAATTCTCTCTCTCTCTCTCTCTCTCTCTCTCTCTCTCTCTCTCTCTCTCTCTCTCTCTCTCTCTCTCTTAAAAAAAAAAAAAACCTAATGGAAAGAAGAACCAAGGGACCAAATGGGATTGCAAGGTCCCGGTCTCTTCTACTCCGAGGGCGTTCTTTGGTGGAGTCAGGTGATTGTCGGCTTAGGTTTCGGCAGTGTCTTCATGCCAAAGGGACGGGTGCTAAAGCCAGATCCCCGGCACAGTGGACAGTCTCCCACGTGCCTCTCCCTCCCTCTGTCGTGGACTGAACTGAGTCCTCCCAAAATCCACATATAGGAGCTCTGCCCCTAAGACCTCAGATCGGACGTGCACAGGGAATTAAGTGAGAATGAGGCCATTAGGGTGTGTTCTGATACAATGATTCTGTCCTTCTGAGAAGAGGAGACTGGGACACGAAGAATAGACATCAAGGGCACTAGTGCACAGAGCCACCGAGGGCTAAGAGGCAGCAGCAGGATGGCCATGTGCCCCCGGAGGAGAGAGACCTGGGGGACCGCCGCTGCCAGCCGTCTGGACTTCCACCTCCAGCACCGTGAGAGAACAGAGGTGGCTTGAGCTGCCAGGACTCAGTGCTTGTCACAGTAGACACCTCTCTAAAGATGCTGGGGCTGGTCAGAGTCAGAGGAGACCCCAACCATTTCTGAGGAGCTACACCCAGCAGCTAGTGCCTCTGAGAATTTCCTGGTCAGTTTGATGTTTCCTGAATGATACGACAAAAACTAAAATCGTGGTTTAATTTAAAAGCAGCCCCACATTGGTAGTGCCTGAGGTGCCCACGTAAGCAGACGCCAATCCTCTCAGGATGACAGAGCCTTCCCCTTGGCACCAACCAATTCCCACGACAGATGCCACGGCACAGAGGCACAGAAGGACCTTGAGATAACCCAGACACACAGGGACAATCTCTGTATGATGCTCCTTACACCAGGGACCTAGAAGAGGAAAATTCACAGGGACGGAAAGTGGAAGGAAATTACCAGGAGCTGGGGGTGCGGTGGCTTGAAGGGGAGAGAGATTTCAAAGGGAAGAAGGAAAGTGTTTTGGAAATAGATGGGGGAAAGGTTACCCTCAGGGTGCATTTAATGACATATTAAATGCATGTATTTAGTGCCTTTTAACGTGGCATTTAATGCCACATTCACTTACAAATGGTTAAAATGACATTTTATACATTTTACCATAACTTTAAAAACTCCAATAAAATTCCCCCAAATAATGTCTCAAAGGCAACTCGAGCAAGCAGACAGAGATAAGCAAGTCCTCGTGAATGGGAAAAGCAGCAGCTGGAGAGACCTTCAAGGCCTGCAAAACCTTCCAATATAGAACCATTTCTCACCTACTCACTGTTTTATGTTTTGGTACCTGGGATTGAACCCAGGGGCACTTAATCACTGAGCCATGACCCCAGCCCTTTTTTATAATTTATTTAGAGACAGGGTCTTGCTAAGTTGCTGAGGCTGGCTTTGAACCTAGGAACTTCCTGCCTCAGCATCCAGAGCCGTGGGATTACAGGTGTGGACCACCATGCCTGCCCGGCCTATTACTCACCCTTTAAATTAAAACTCTGCCTATTATGGTTAATAGAACAAAGACAAGACTGAATCTGAAAATAAGCTGTAAAAATGACCTAGTAGCTTGGGAAAAGAAGCAAGTAGAAATTCTAGAACTCAAACATGATAATTAAAACGGAGCACTCTGGGGGTAAGTTTTAAATCAAGTTCAACAATGCCGATGACCAAGTGTAAGATATGTATGTTTATATGGAGAATTATCCAGAGCACAGACAAGAGTCAGAGATGGAAAAGATGGGAGACTGGGTGGAGAAGATGAGTTGAGGGACAGAATGAGAATCAAAGTTCTGTGGGGAGAACAGAGAAAAAAACCAGCACAGGCCAAACTGGAAGAGAGGAGAGCTACGATTTCTTCAGGAATAATTAGAGGCACATTTTTGTGAGTTCAAGGAAGTGGATGAACATGAAACAGAAGAGGCAGGAAGAAATCAAGGGCCAGATACAGTATGAAGAACAGACAGAAGGACAGAGGCAAAGACAAGAGAAAATCCCACAAGTGGCCAGAGAAAAAGGATAGGCTGCCTTTGTTTCCACTCTCCACTGTTGTGAAGCCAATGATTCCAAAACGTAGTTACTGGAAATAATGATGACTTACCATCTATCACCCTCTTGTGTGCTGGTTAGGCCATTCTTGTACTGGTCTTGTGCAGGCTCACTCACACAGCTGTCACTCACACAGCTGGGTTCTGAGTCTTCTGATGAGCTAACTACGGGTTGCTGAACTGGAACGCCAGGGAGGGCTTGATCTCTCTCTCCATGAGGTTTTTCATCCTCAAAGACGATAGACCAGGTTTCCTCACCTGGCAGCAGCCGCATTTCAGGAAGAAAAATAGGACATAGATGTTGGGTCTCCATGGTTTGTATCACATTTTTGGTGCCCACCCTCAACCAAGTAAGCCCAGGGTCATTGTGGGAGAGGATCACCGTGGTGGGACATCAGGAAGCACGATCCACAATCGACCACAGTCTGGCCCATGAGTCGGTTCCCTCCCTTACAGAAAACCCAGTTTATAGGATCTGAGTATCACCCAACAGCACAATCAAACTCTAAGTCCATTATCTTGTGATCTGCACCAGGTCTGGATGCAGGTGAGACTCCTTAGTTGTCAACCCTCATGGGGGTAACTCCTTCTTTACTCAGAGACCTGTGAGCTAAAAAGTTGTGTGTCTATTAACCACCCAGCTGCTCTTCCTGTGCTCACACACCACTCAACACCACACTTGAGACACCAGACGTGTGGAGTAATTTTTCTCCCACACCCTGGGTACTACGCCCTTCCATGGATACCAGTTGATGGTCTTCTACTTGAACGCAATTCTGATCCCATCTACCTGGAGGTAGCATCAGATACCATAAGTTAGGGGCTCAGTCCCACAACCACAATCATTTCAGATGCCAATTACTAAAGGTAACCTGTTGCAGATGGATCAGCTGTTAAGTTGGGTCTCCTAGGACCCTCTCCTCAGATCTGATTAACTTTGCTAGAGGAGCTCACAGAATTCAGGGAAACACTTTATCCTTATAAAGGGTATGGATGGAAAGCCGGATGGAGGAGATGCACAGGGCGAGGCATGAGGGACTATCCCCCAGGACCGTCCACTTGTTCAGCTTTCTGGCTTTTTGGTTTTTATGGAGGCTTTTTTACATAGGCATGATTAGTGAAATAATTGGCCACTGGGGGTCAAACGTCCCTCCCTGGAGGTTGGACTGTAAGTTCCAACCATCTCATCATGCCCAGCTTTGATTTTCTGGTGATTAGCCCCTATCTTGGGGCGGCAGGGTCCTGCCGGCACCATTCAGACACTCAGGTGTTTTAGGTTTGCGACAGGAACCGGGTGCGGAGACTGACACTACTTCATGTTGGACTGCAGTATCACAGCACTGGTCTCTGCAGCTCTCTACCCTCGTCCCTCTCTCATTTTGTTGTGGGACTTGTCTAGTGTTCTCAGCTAAGGAACATTCTAAGTTTTTAGTAACATTCTTAGCTTGTAGATAGTTGGGAGCCCAGAGACTTCCTTGCATTTTGAGCTATTCTTTACCCCTTTTAGCCCAACCAGGTACATCTTCCTTTAAAAACATTTTTGGTTTCTTATGAATTTAGTTGACATTTACTCCATGCTCTAGAGCCATAAGGCCCCAAGAGGCCAAGGCAGACCTTTCCATATTGGGCATATCAAGCTACTGTGTGATTCACCACCCTTAAGATTCATGGATGCCCATTTGTCTAGCTCGGAGATCTATTAAGAACTGCCTAAAATCTTTCCAAGGCCTAAATAAAGAAGTTTACAGCTACACTTGGGTTTTATTTTAAGGCCATTATCTTAAGAGTTTTGTGCTGGCTGGAGAGACTGTGTGAGTCAGTTTTCCTCCATGATAACAAAACACACAAGATGGTTAACTTGTGAAGAGAACAGGTTTATTTGGGATCATGGTTTTAGAGGTTACAGGTCACGACTGGGCAACCCCATTGCTTTTAGGCCTCTGGTGGGGGTGCCAGATGGCAAAGCAAAGCTGCTCACCTCCTGAGCAGGAAGCAAAAGAGAGAGAGGAAGGGGCCAAGGCCCCACAGTCCCTCCACGGGCTGCCTCCAGTTACCCAGGAGCCTCCCTCTAGGGTTCACCTCCCTGGGTTCCTCCTCTTCCCAGTAGCAACGCTCAGGGGGCCAAGACTTGAACACTTGGGCCTTCTGGGGTGGGGGGACGCTATCCCAACCATAACAACATGGTGAGGAAAAAGTTTATTTTATGACCCAACAGGTCCTGAACACTCTAGATTTCCTCTAAATCCTACTTTCAAACAGAACAGACTCTTCCAGCTCATCTCTCCGGCCACGGGTTACAGTATCTTATCCTTAGAGAGGCCTGCTGACACTTTCAGCTCTCTGTCGACACCTTAGCTACAGCTAGCTGTAAGTGTGCCTGGGCATAAATTAGGCACATCTTTTTTCTCTTCCAAGTTACCACAAGCAACACTACTGCCAATAAGTTATGGCACCTCCCTGGAATTCATAAATTGAAATCCCAGCTCACAGCCTGAAGGAATTAGAGGTGGGGCCTTTGGTGGGTGATTAGGTCATAAGAAGGGAGCCCTTGTGAGGGAGTCTAGAATGAGATTTCAGTGTCATCAAGAATACAAATAAAGCCAGGCGCAGTCGGGCACACCTGTAACTCCAGCAGCTTGGGAGGCTGAGGCAGGACGATCACGAGTTCAAAGCTAGTCTCAGCAACTTAGTGAGACCCCGTCTCTAAATAAAAATAGAAAAAAAGGGATGTGACTCAGTGGTTGAGTGCCCCTGGGTTCAATCCTTGTTACCCACCCCTGCCGCCCCCCCAGCACACACACACACACACACAAATGCTGGAGGGGTTGTGGAGAAAAAGGAACAATTTTACACTGTTGGTGGGACTGTAAATTAGTACAACCACTGTGGAAATCAGTATGGTGGCTCCTGGAAATAGTAGGCATAGAACCACCATATGACCGGTTATACCAATCCTGGATATTTATCCTGAAGGATCAAAGTCATCTCACTAGAGTGATGCATGCACACCCACGTCGATAGCAGCACAATTCACAATAGCAAACTACGGAGCCAGCCTAGGGGTCCATCAGTGGATGAATGAATAAAGAAAACGTGGTGTATATACACAGTGGAGTTTTATTCAGCCAAAAAGAAAAATGAAATTATTTTCATTTCAGGAAAATGGATGGAACTAGAGACCATTGTGTTAAGCAAGATAAGCCAAACTCAGAAGGTCAAGAAACAAACGTTTTCTCTCATTTGCGGAAGTTACAGAGGAAAGAAGAAAAGAAAGGTGGGAGTGGATCTCATGAAAATCAAAGGGACATCAGTAAAGCGGAGGATAGGGGTCGGGGTGAAAGGCAGGTAGGACGAGGGAAGAGCCGGGGAGTGATATTGGTCAATTTATATTGTCATTTTGTGTGCAGGTCTGAATGTGTAACAGCAAGTGCCATCATTACCTACAACTATAATGCACCCATTTAAAAATGTGGGAAAAAATAAAAGAGACTGCAGAGAACCTTCTCACTCTTTCCCTCACATGAAGACACGGTGGGAAGACAGCCATCTAGGAATGAGGAAGCCGGCCTCACCAGACACCGAATCTGCCAGCACCTTGATCTTGAACTCCCCAGGCTCCAGAACTGTGAAAAATAAATTTCTTTTGCTTATGAGCTATTTAGTTACTGATATTTTGCTATAGTGGCCCAAATGAAATAAGACACAATTGTTTCACTATACACAAAAATGACGACCTTTTTAATGGTTTTTGATGAAAAGCCCCGCCCCCCTGCATTTCCAGCTTCTGTTTAGTTTGCTCACCATAACTCAAGGCTTTATCAATACCCTGGAGGTTCTCAGCCTCTACTCATGGCCCACTTTCAAAGCTGACCCCACATGTTCTAGCTTTCTGTTATGGTAACAATCCTGGGTTCCAATTACTCTTTATATTATATGTTGCTGTATAACTAATCTCCCTAAAATTTAGTGGCTTAAACAACAATGATTTATTATTGTTTTTATGATTCTGTAGGTTGGTCAAAAGATTCTTCTGCTGGTTTTGCCCATGATCCCTTACTTGACTGTTCAAGTCGTTGGCTGGAAGTGGAACTCAGCTCCAATGTCTGGAATGGTGAAGTTGGTCTCTTCACCTGTGATGAATTCAAGGAGCTGTCATTCCCTGGGAGCCAGCCAGCGTCACAGACAGCAACCTTTCTATCAGAAATAGGAGAAGTTGGAAGGCAGTAAAATGGTGTCTTCAGTGCATTAAAACTAAACAGAAACAAACAAACAAAAACAGACAAACAGAATTTTCTACCCAATGAAAATATCAAGAATGAAGGTGACATAAAATCATACGTGCATAATTAGTGAGAAAGTACTTTTCTGAGTAAAACCGAGAGAGTTTGCCTTAAGTAGGTGCTCACTAAAAGAAATCACAAAAGATAAAATTGAGGAAAATGGAAAGTAATCCCAGGTGGAAAATCTGAGATGTGGGATGAAACAAAGGGCGCATCAAATAGTACATCAGGATCTCACGGTGGGTTTAACATGCGTTTATGATCAAATGTAAGCTGGACATGGGGTAAAAGGAGTTCAAGTTGTTCTAAGTTTCTTGATTTTGTATAGCTCAGTGTTTATGATGTAAAGATGTAAAAGAAAATGTAGAATGGGTTGGACAGATAAATATAAAGCACAGAATGATATGGTTGGCAAAAGTCAAAATATATTACCAAGTACATTTAATGTAAATGAACTAAAATTTTAAATTAAAAGGCAATATATTTTAGGCACTATAACTTAAGCACCCAATCTCAAAATACAGAAAACATAACAATGAGACAAATTGGACATCACAGCAGCAGGTTTTAATAAACACCTCTGGGTGAGTGATACATCTAGCATATAAGAATTGAATAAGCTATAGAAGCTTTTCATAGCATAAATAGCAATCTTGGCCTAATGAGCATGGAGATAAGACTGTCCACTGACTCTTTCCCTAGTGCACACAAAACATGGACAGCAAAGGATCATCAAAGAGAAGGTCATCATATCAGGCCTTACTGTAAGTCCTGATAAACGGTGAAGAACAGAAATTTTACAAATCGTGGTTCAGTTACAATGTAATGAAACCGAAAATCCATAATAACAATAAGTGGAAAAAACATAATTCTATAAATTAAAAAATATATCTCAATATAACACATAAATCAAAGAAGGAGCCATAATTGAAATTAAATAATATTTTGAACTGAAGGGAGTTGGCCGGTAGCGGCTGCTTGTGGAAGGCAGTTAACACTTTTCATAAAGGAAAATATCAACTCTAATGTGGACCCTAGATGAGAAGAGTGACTGAGAATTAATGAGGTAAGCATCTGTCATAAGAGCCAAATAGGCCTCCCCGAAAGGGAAACAGCAGGAATTAAGATAGAGAAATTAATTTAGAAAAACAATTGAAGAAATCACAGTGAAGAGAATCGATAACAGCAACAGAGGGTTCCTTGAAAAAAAGAAAGCTGAAATATGCCCAGTGATATTAAATCAGGACCAAATATACAAGGTGTAAATAATCAATAACGGGAATGAAAATGAGTTTCTACTTCAGAGGCTGCAGCTATTGTGCAAGTGAGAAGAGGAGGATGTGAGTAATATTGCTCGAAAGAAGTCCGGATCGAACCTGATGACATCACTGTGCACCAAGGAGCTTGGGAGAGTCAGTTTCCCCAGACCTCGGCCACTCAGCGTGCTGCTGGGCCGCCACCCTCCCCTCACCTCTGGTCACCTTCCTGCTTGTTATCCACGACCAAGTTATCCACAACCCCCAATGAACACAGCCCCTGCCTCTGTGCGCTGAATCCCAGTTCTCCCTGGTCCTTGTTCCACTTCATGGTTCAACTCTTTACTTATTTATTTCCTGTACCACTGGGCAACTAGGTGGTAGGTGAGGGGATGCTCAGACTAATGGATACCAACTGGAGCTCTTTCTCCCGCTGCCCCCTTCATCTCTAGACTCTCTGACCTCCCTTGCGACAGTCTTTGGCAGGGGATGTGGTAGGGAGGCTGCGAGCTCACGGATGTCAGTGGCACTTCTCTTAACGAGGTCCCAGAGAGCTCCCGAGCCCCTCTGCAGGAAGCAGCCCTCAACAGACACTGAGGCTGCTGTCGCCTGGAGGTAGGACCTCCCAGCCTCTAGAACTGTGAGAAAGGACTTTCCGTTGTTTATAAGCCACCCACCCTATGGTATTTTTGCCATAGCGGCCTAAGCTGACCAAGACAGAGAAATTTCTCTTTGTAGAAGTAGTCTAGATGAAATAAGTTGATAGAATATCATCCTGACTGAACAGAAGGGTCTACATATTAGTCACAGCAGGGGAAATGACTAGATACTGTGTTCCTCCAGGTGGAAGGACATACAACCATTTATGAAGCAGTCCTCAGAACAATCATCCTGTGACCACATACCCGGATCCAACTTCCCATTTTCAGGAAACTACAGAGGAGAGAGCAATACGTTAAGATTCCCTGGGGATTAATGAGCAAATCCACACTGGGAAGCTATGAGACAAATCCCTCAGTTTCCTCAACAGCAGCAGTTCAAGGAAGTAAGATGCCGAAATAGGATCCTAAAGACACTTACGCACATGGCAAGCAATAGCCCTAGACGGGCCTTGTTTGTGTCCTGATTCAAGTCAACAAATTTGTAAAAATCTAAAGGCACCTATTCATGCATTTGTGAAACAAAAATGCGAACACCAGATACTAGAAAGTTGACGATACTGTGGAATTCAGTTAATTTTGAGAGATGTGATAATCGTGGTTGTTTTTAAGTATTTTTATGTTTTAGAGATACACATTTAAAAATTCATGGATAAAATTTAAAAAGAAAGTAGAACTCATCCTGGAAGTCACAGAGAATTCACCGCAGATGTAAAGGACATCTCATTCATTTCAGCCAAGTTTCATTACCTGCCTGTCCCCATCCCCCTCCTCCCAGGAACAAGCCGAGGCCACCTGGAGGGTGGAACTTAAGCTATAGGAGCTGGAAAGAGGTGATGGATGGACATGGGGAAAGCATTCCATGCTTTTTCAGTCTGGCCCCTTATCATTTGACAGAATCAGTTAGCTTCAGCTGCTATAACAAACATCACAGACAGGGTAGCACACACAACAAGAGTTTATTTTATTGGTGTCATGTGGCTGAGAAGTCCAAGGTCAAGGCTCTGGCAGCTTCTATTTCTGATGAAGACTCTCTTCGTGTCTGTTAGACAAGGTGAAGATCTCTCTCTCTCTCTTCCTCTTTTTACAAGGACATATTTACTGTATTTAGGCGTATCCTCATGACCTCATGTAACATGAATCACCTCCTATAAGCCCCGTCCCCAAATATAGTTGCATTAAGGGTTAAGGCTCAGCATATGGATTTGGGGGTGCAACCCAGCCCACAGCATCCCCCAGGTGGGACTCTCCTCCTCAATGCAGGGTCCATGCCAGATCTCTGCCGGTAGCCAAGCACCTGAGAGGATCTAGCTCCACGGATGCTTGCCGGGTGTCGTGGCAGCCCATATGGCTGTGCCCTGTCTGCCAGAACCTGGCTCCATTTATGAGACCCCATCAAAGAAGAGAGCCTGATAGGATGCTGCTTGTTGCTGGACTTTTCCATCCTGAGGCCAAATACTGAAGGGAATTCATCAGACGCACACGGCAGAAACGGGAAGGCTGTGTTCTTGGGTGTCACTTAGTTTTGCTCAATTTCCAGAAAGCGTTTTCTCCAAGGGCAGAGCACAAGCATCTAACTCATCTGCTTTCCAACGTAAGAATAATGAACATGGGAACAAATCGGAGGAGACAACAGATTGTACCAGGAATTCATCAATATCAGGAGCAGTTGAGAGACGGGGTGTGGGAAGAGGAAACCCAGGGACCAAAGAAATGGAGAGAAAAATGAAAGAAAAGGCCCGGGCACCCCTGGAAGCAGAGTAGGAAACTGCAGAGGAAGGCGATCCAGAGAGCTCTGCGGAGGGAGAGCAGACCAGGGCCCAGGAACAGAACCCGTGATCCATGGAGACAGGACCCGGGGTCCAGCTCCGGAGCCCTGAGGTTGTGATGTCGCCTGAGAGGATGAAAGACAAAGTCGTCTTCTTTTCTAATTGTTTGGGTGGTTACATGGTCCCACTTGGTTCTTCTTTAGCTTTAAATGATCGGAGAGTACATTCTAGGTAGAAAAGCTCAGGCCCCAAGCAAATGGAACTAGAGTTTCAAAACAAGGTCAGCCCAATGGTAGAGTGAAATCAAACCAAGGACCAAAATGCTCTACACCTGCAGCGTGTGCTTCTTAATAGAGGTGGATGGTGTTGGTCGCCTCCCCAATAGCTGTCCCCACTTCTTTCCTTTTCTGCTAATAGGGCAGTGTTTTGTTTGAATGACAATGTGCCCCCTCTGTGGGAAGTGGGGAATAAGTTACCATAGGCTGAGCCAGTTCAGGACACCCTGCTCCCCACTGGTAGTGACGGGACTAGGGATGAACAACGAGGTGTGAGGGGAAACCTACTTAGGGACTTATGGGAAAGGTTTTTTCATTGATAATAGGGAGTATTCCCTCCTGCTCTGGAAGCTGTTGTCTCAGCATGTGCTGCTGCAGCCAGGTTGTGACCAAGAGTGGCAATTAAGAGGAAAAATGGAAAAACTGCCCTTGTGTCCTGGTCTTATTGAACCTTCTGCTCCGAACCATAGAACAAATTCTGAATCTCCCTATCTCAAGACTTCTTATAGTAGAGGACAATTAGATGTCCTGTTTCTTAAATCCTATTGACTTGATGTTCTGTTACTTGCAACTGGAAATAGTAAGCCAAGAGCATTTGTAGGTGCTATGGATTGAAGGTTGCCTCCATGATTTCACGTATTGGAAACTTAAACCACAAAGCCAGATGTTAATGGATTTTGGAGACAGGAAATTTGTGAGGTTATTAGGATCAGATGAGGTCGTGAGAGTGGGGCCTGCATGATGAAATTAGTGGCCTTATAAGAAGAGGGAGACCTGAGCTAGCAACTTGCTCTGTCTGGCCGTGTCATGTCCTTTGCCATGTCATGACCAACAATCAGCCCTCAACACATGCTAGACAGATGTTGGCATCATGCCCTTGGACTTTCCAGCCACCAGAACCATGAGCTGGGTAAACCTTTATCCTTTATAAATCACCCCGTCTGTGGTATTTAACTATAGCAACAGAGAATGGATAGAACGTGGGATTAGGTTCCTCTGTGAGGCACAGAAACCTTAAATAATACTGAATCAAAGGAGATGGAAGTTCTGTTCTCTCTTACATAATAGTCTAGAGATGAGCAGCCCAGATCACGTAGTCCTCAGATGTTCTCTGGTTGGTCAGCAACCCATACCCTCTCTTTTCAAGGTCACCTTGGGATCTGTGCCGGTTGCTCTGGTTCCAGTGTCATTTCCTTTCTTCATCCAGCAGAGATAGAAGGGAACAAGGGGCTCAGGCACATGGCTCATGTCCAAATAATAAAGAAATAAAGGTTTTCAGGTGTGAACCCCAGATAATGGGTGTGTCTAAAGGTCTCAGTAAGGCATGGAAGGAGATTCTCCCCACTGCAGAGATCCCCTGTGGGAGTGGTTGGCGGGCAGGGCTGGGGCAGGGTCGGCGGGTGGAGGCATCAGTAGGAATAGGGCATTAGGTTTCTGATACATGAAGAAGGCCCTCACGGAAAGCCAGCAGGTGGAGGCTCAAGGTGGTAAAGGGCAGCAGGAGGTCCCAGGGAGGAAGGGACTTCAGGGCAGAGAAATACTGTTTATTATTTTAACATGGCAATCCCCACCCTTACCCCCACGCTGGTGTGGATTGGGAAATGCAGGCCACTGGGCCATGTGGGTACCTTCTGAATGATAGACTGAGCCAGGCGGACCGGGGCACCAGGGCTGGTGGGACATCTGAAGTGCTAATTCCCAGCTCCTTAGAGCTCATCTCACTTCCAAAACCAGCCCGATGCTCAGGCGGGTCCGGACAAGGGCAGGGCTGAGGGTGAGGTGGCTTCCGTGGTCACTGGAGGATGGTGGAGGATACTGAGGCCTGGGGCCGCACTCTCTAGAGAGGTGCAGCTCAGCAACCTGGAGAGCAAGTGATGCAGCAGATAACAAAGGATCCACATTTGAAGGTGGCCCCTCGGTGCCACAGTCTGGCTGGGCACAAATCACGAGCCACTGAAGCAGGAACAAACTTTATTTCTGAACTCCACCAGCACACTCCACAGACGCTCCCCGGGAACTCTCCAGAACGCCACGCGGCTCCTCCAGGAACCACCAACCGGAAATCCCTCCTCCGGCACTTCCCCAACCAACGCGAACTCTTCAGGAATCCCCGCGAGAGCTCAACCGGAACTCAGGGGGAACTTAAAAGTCATCATCTTAATGGCTCGCTGGCGTCACCTCTCAACCACTACTTCTGGCAAAAATGCCATGCGTCATCCCGACTCGGCGGTGGCCCTCAACACCTCTGCTTCCTAGTTCTTGGTCAAGTTACCGGGCCTCATTCAATGTGAAGGTCCTCTTATAAAACAAGATGCAGAAGCAGTGTCCAGGCATGGTGGGATGGGAGTTTCCTTGGCTCGATCCCTTGCAGGCCCAAGGGACCATCCCCAGTCTAGGTGCTGAAGGGTCCATGCTAAGACGGGAAGGCCCAGGGCTTTGCTTTGGGAACAGACAGTAGGGAAACATTGCTGTGAATGGTGGTTGTGACGGCCAGAGGAGAGCCCTGTGGAGGCCTCTCAATGAAGACACCCCCGTGGGTCCTGCTGAAGGTCAGGCACAGCCTTCGAAGGACCCACAGAACCCCCCCTCAGAACACGGGGGATCTCACTGTGTCCCTGCTGCCCACCCAGTGGGAAGAACTAGTGTAGAAAAGGCCCCAAGGACCCCGAGTGGAGGGGCCAGGGGAAGAGAGACCCGGGAGGGAGATCGCTGAGCTGCCTCTGGGTCTAGGAGCTGAATGTTTCTCCCTGGGAAAAGTCGTGTTCTACACCATCTTCTTACCATTGTCTTCTTCTTCTCTGGTAATGGGCGACCCCAGGACCTTCTTACTCATGTGAACTTAATGAAGTGCTTGCATATTTCAGAGAGAATTAAATGTTCTTATGGGTCCAAAGCACTGAGCACAGAGCCCCGCACAGGGTAAGCTTTCAATAGCTGCCAGTCACTGGGTTTAGTCCTGGGAGCTGTGTGAAGACATAAATGCGGACCCAGGTCTTTCTTTAAAAAATGAGATGATCTCTAGCATCTGTTTTAGCTCTCATGCCCTTGTGGGGTCAGGGTGCAAGGATAGAAAGACCCTGTGTATTTGCTATGATCTTGGATGATGGGAATCAGAGGGAGGGGTTCTTGTCCTAAGATTCCCCTAAAGACAACTCAATCCCAAACCTGGAGGACTTCAAAGGGGAGAGTTTCTTCTTCTTCAGAAGGAAAACTGTGTCCAGTCTTAGAATATTTTCCGTGTATATGAAATCCTATCATTTGTCAGTTATTTTTAAGAATCCTCTTTAAAAATGGCAATGCTTTAGGCAAAGGGTAGCAGCATTTTTTTCTAATGGGAACTGGTTCAATTAAACTGATTTTCTTTGAAGACTTGAGCTGAGGACTTTCTTTGAAGACATGAGCTGCAGGTAGAAAATGAGTGGTTTGATATGAGGATGGAAAAGTACAGAGCAGTGGGGTGAGGGACGAAGACATGAAGGAGATTGTAGGTCTGCCTGGGACACTTGGGCTCTGGGTTTGGGAGGGATGGGAGGGATGCCTAAGGGCCTCCAGACGGTATGAGTGTCTCGTGGCTGCTGTAACAAATTAACACAATCTTGGTGACTTAGAATGACAGACATTTATTCTCTCACTGTTCTGGAGGCTGAACGTCTAAAATCAAAGCATCAGGAGGGCCAGGCTCCCTCTGAAAGATCTAGGGGAGAATTCTCTCTCACCTTTCTCTCGCCCCTGGTGGCTCCCAGATTCCCTGACTTGGGACATCATCACATGGTCTCCGCCTCCCTCTTCACATGATCTTCTTTCTGTTCACGTCTCGTCTCTCTGTGTCCTTTCTTCTTGTTATCAGGTAACAGTCATTGGACCACCCTAAATTCAGGTTGATTTCATTTCAAGGTTCCTCACAATTACATTGCCAAAGCTCTTATTTCCAAATAAGGTCCCTTGTAAGACTCTGGTTCATCATGAATTTGGGGTGGGGTATGATTCATCCCACCTGATAGACCCTGAAGAGCCAGGGGTGTGGTGGGGTGGGGAGGGTGACTTGAGGGGCAGGGTCTGAATGCCCACGAGGCCAGCTGTACGGTTTTCTCTGTACAGTACACGTTTTCTCTAGCACTGATGCTTTCTTCCAGGTGGAATGTGGCTTCTATTTTCAGAAAATCAGACTTAGGGGAAGGCAGGGCCTTTGTAGATCCTCTCCCCTTGCTCCTCCCCTTGCCCGTTTCCCTGCTGCTTGCTCTTCCCCGCAGAGGAATCTGCTTCCGAGGAACCCGGGAGGGCTTCATAGGCACTGGGCTGCAGGGTGTTCTAGAGAACCTGGTGTTTGAGGTTTCTGTCCAGGAAAGAAATCACTAGTGGCATTCAGGCATATAAAAGGCACCCTCTGTCTAAGAGTATTATTAATCACTGACATAACAGGTGAGTGAATGGGTCTCCTCAGCCTCTCCCCTGAGCATCCATCATCTATACAAGAGCTCGTGTCTCACAGGCACATCTGCGCCTCTCCTTTATGGGTGACGCACCCAGTCCAGGAGCGGAGGGTGGGATTCCTGTTAGTATTTCCCACCAGCCAGGCTGGGTTCTCCCATGCAGATGTGCCGGGCGCTTTCCTTTTATGTGAGCGTCTGATCTACAGCAGGGCTATCCTCTGACAGCTCTTACCCTGCTCAGATCCTGCAGAGCCCTTTTAAGGTAGGAATCACTAGGCAGCTCTATCAAAAATGTTGGCCTTCTTACACTAAGAAGGAGGAGTTCTGAGGTGGGCCTGAAACTCCTCCAGACAAGTGGTCCATATATGCTCAGTGCGATGGGGCATTCATCCTGAGTTATCCCCCCCCCCTTTGGTTATGATAAAGATCCACTCAAATTAACTTATGCATCTGAAAGGATTTGATAGGATATCAGTGTTTCTTGTATAATCAAAGGAAAGAGCCAACCAACGGCCGGAAGGGCAAAGACACGGGACTGCTCGAGGAACGGTTGCCGTGGGAGACTGCACTGTGGCCCTAGGGTCATCACAGACGGGCCTGAACTCTGCATCTTGCTGCTTGCACACCTACAACAGGACTGCCTCACTCTCTCTTTGGTTCCAAAGTAAAATTAAATAGCAGGGATGGGCTGATTGGCTCAACTTGGGCAGAGGGGTCTTTCCTGGGCTGAGAGCCTTCACACATCTGGAGAAGTTGGTTCCCTGGAGAGTTGATCAACTTAGGTTGAATGCGCTAAGCTTAACTAAGTCATCCCCTTTTCTGTGTCATGTAGATCTTGATGGTTTTATTCAACCCAGGTCTCTTTTGAGGAAATGGATGGTTTGAATATGGTGTTTGCTGCCTTTGACAGAACTTCTCTGGAAATATCCATTTCAGCAAAAATGTCGGCAGTTACAAGTTTATTAAAATGGGTTCTATATTAAAAATCTCTTGTTACTATGTCAAGACTATTTAGTGCTATCATGTATGGATTCAATAAATGCTATTCAAATATATTATGTCTTGCATGAAAAAACCGTGTTCTGTTTTTAAATATACCTTTCGTTTATTGAAGAATTGCAATGGGATTTTGGGGGAGAATCGATAAAGCAGTTCTGGGCTACATCTCCACTTTTTAAAAATAAGATCCACAATGGTAGGATGGAATTTGTAGGAAGACAAACGTTGATTGCAACACAAACCATATCCAGTCCTACCACTAGGCCCAGCTCTGACGCTGTCAATCATCATCCCTTGTTCCTCTCTTGCCTCATTCCTGGCCTGGCTCCCTGGGATAGCTGGCACTTCCTTTAGAAATACATATTTGCCCCTTTTGAAGGATGTGGGCCAAATCAAGAAGATTGAACAGAGAAGCTGGCTGTCTTGTGGCAACACGGTGCAGAGTGTGACACGTGGAGGCAGATGGGCCTGGATTCAAATGCGGACTTGACCTCATGCTGTGTGTCGCTAAATATAACAGCCAACACTTTAAAGTTCCCAGTCTCTCATTTGTGAAATCGGGATGCTAGCATCACAGGGTGGTTTTAAGTGTTAAATGCTGGTGCAGGGTGCTTAGCCGTGGTTACTTGGTGAGAGTGATATTTGGACACAACCATACTCTGATCTCATCCTCTCACCCAAGTCTCTTCCTAGACCCCTCGACTTTTTAAAAAATATTTATTTTTTTAGTTGTACTTGGATACAATATTTTTAATTGATTTATTTATTTTTATGTGGTGCTGAGGATTGAACCCAGGGCCTTGCCCATGTTAGGGGAACGCTCTACCACTGAGCCCCAGCCCCAGCCGCTAGACCCCTTGACTTTTCCAGAATAAGTGAGGACCACACACACTCCTGGTGCCATGGGATGGAAGGCCAAGGCCAGGCACCTTTAGCGTCCTTTCTTTTTGTTATAGGAATGAGCAGTCACTTTTGGTTGGCTGGCTCATCTGACGTGGAGTGACTGACTATCCTATGTGCTGTGAAGGCTTTGTGAGGTGCGAAGTGTGTCTTGAGCAGAGTGTTGCTATCCTTTATATGACTGGTATGTACCCCAGTCTCCCTTCTTTCACCTTCCACATTTATTGTATGTCACTGGAAGCATCCCATATTCTTCGGAGAACGTTTGTTAGAAGAAAGAGTTCTCAAGTAAAAGCACCAGACGGGGGGTATCCAAGTTGGCGGGATAGAGGGAGGCTGTGTTCTGTGTCACTCTGGGACCTGGGATTCAAGTGGTGGGAATACTGTTTCTCTGCGAGTGATTAGAGGACCCCCGGCAGCTGCTTCCACACAAGAACACGGCAGCTGTGCCGCTCAGTTCTCCAGGGCTCAGCATCAGTGCAGGACTCCGGGCCACTCGACCACACAGGTCCCCTGGGTACCCGAGTAGGACCACCCGCATCAGCACCTGTGCAGGACTCCTGGCCACACATCCATACAGGACACCTGGCTGCTGCCCATACGCAGGAGCTCTGGCCACCACCCCTGGATGGACCCCCACCTATCAACGCCGGGCTCCTCCCGTTGCCTCCGTCTTGGGACACTGCAACCACTGCCACAGTCCCCTACCCGCGGTAGCCTGTACCTGGGGACACTGCACCCGGTCTGCAGAGAGCCGCCTGCCACAACACTGCATGCCACAGAGCTGCATCTCTGAACACGCCACTCAGTGCCACCGTCTGGTCCCTTCTGACCCAGGACCCCATCACTGAAAGCAGCCTCCTCTTCTTGGGACACCTTCGTCACCATCTTTAGTGGGGAAACTCCCAGCTTGGAACACTGGCTGGGCCTTAGAATCAGTATCAAGGTATTGAAAGTCCCCAACTCTCCCCACTCCTCCCCTGGCAGCTGCGAACCCTGCACGGCCGGTCCGGTCCCTAGGTTGCAGAACTGGGTCACAAAACTGGGTCCTGAACTACCCAATATAAAACAGCTCTCCTCGGCAGGTGCGCAACTCCCAGAGCGCAGCCCACAAGACGTCCAGAGAGAGCGGTTCCTGATTGGGAAGTAGAAAGGGAGGAGTGAGTGAGATACAGTTTAGAGGTTAAATGAGAGACCAGGAATTTCGAGGTCTCCAGGTGATATAAGGAGATAAGACCAGGCGCCCACACGAGCAGGCCCCAAAGGAGGTCCTTGGACCAACCCTCCCACCCTGATGACCTTCACCATCCTGAGGGTGGAGATACCAGCAAACAAAAGACGATCCCACCTATTGGATGAGGAGGAAAACTGGAAAGATACTGACCTCCTACAGAAACAATCCTGGTATTATCTCTCAAGATGTTTTTGTCTCTCTCCCTTTCTTCTCCCGCCCTCACATCCCTAACATTTTTGAAACCAAGTACTTTTCATGAATTAGTCTACTGAGGACTGGGACATCTGAATAGTATGTTACAGTGGTGTTGTATATTGGTTTATCTCCTATTTTTACATTTTTTACTTTTCTTAATATTTATGTTTGTTTTTTGAGCTCTACTGTCTTCCCACTTATTTGTCTCCCCAAAATCACTTTATTTCTCTTCTCCTGCTACTAACTAACTTCTTTAGATTCCTCTTTTACACTTTCTAATATCTAATATCCCTATATCCTCACCTCCTTCCCCCTCAACATCTCATCCTACACCTCACCCGTGATTCTTTGTCCACCATCAGAAACTGTAGACCCTTTTGCAAATCTACAGTTTATATTGTAGATAATAATTGAACTCACCATTTCTGTATATTGTGACAAAACTGTAAACGTCTTAGTAGCAGCTATTTGGTTTAAGGCTGTATATTGTTTGTACTGGGATCTGTTCACATTGTTCTTCCCCTTAAAGGAGAGATATTAGAACCCTGTGGGAATACCATAGGCCTATAGGGTAAAAACTGTAACGTCTCGGATCCGAATTGCTAGAAGGGAAGACACACGAACAACATGGAAAAACAAGAGAAGAAAGTGCCCCCAACAAACCAAGATATTACATTATGAGAATCCATGGCCAGCACAGCAGAAGAAATGACAGAGGAGCTCAGGATGTACATAATTAAAATGTTCTGTGAATTAAAGGGTGAGATAAGGGAGCAAATACCGGCAGCAAAAGATCATTTTGATACAGAGCTACATAAGCAACTACAGGAAGCAAAAGATTACTTTAATAGGAGGTAGAGATTCTGAAAAAAATAGTAAACAGAAATGCTTGTAATGAAAGAAACAATAAACCAAATTAAAAGCTCAATGGAAAGCATCACCAACAGATTAGATCACTTGGAAGACAGGATCTCAGACAATGTAGACAAAATATAAAATCTTGAAAAAAATGTTGACCACACAGTGAAGATGGTAAGAAACCATAAGCAGAACATTCAAGAATTATGGGATAACATAAATAGACCAAGTTTAAGAATTATTGGTGTAGAGAAAGGCATAGAGTTACAAACCAAAGGAATGAACAATCTATTCAATGAAATAATGTCAGAAAATTTCCCAAACATGAAGAATGAATTGGAAAATAAAATACAAGAGGCTTACAGGACACCAAATATACAAAATCACAAAAGATCTACACCAAGTCACATTATAATGAAAATGCCTAGCATACAGAATAAGGAGAGAATATTAAAAGCCACAAGAGAAAGGAATCAGATTACATATAGGGGGAAACCAATTAGGATATCTGCAGATTTTTCAACCCAGACCATGAAACTAGAAGATCCTGGAAAAACATATACCAAGCTCTGAAAGAAAATGGAAGCCAACCAAGAATCTTTTATCCAGAAAAATTAAGCTTTAGATTTGATGACCTTCCATGATAAACAAAAGTTAAAAGAATTTACAAGTAGAAAGCCTGCACTACAGAACATCCTCAGCAAAATATTCCATGAGGAGGAAATGAAAAATAACAATAAAAATCAGCAAAGGAAAGTATTACACTAAAGGAAATACAAATCAATGGAGAAATCAAAACACGTTAAATACCAAAGTAAACAAATATGACTGGGAATACAAATCATGTCTCAATAATAACCCTGAATATTAATGGCCTAGAGTCACCAATCAAGACAGACTGGCAGACTGGATTTTAAAAAAGACCCAAAAATATGTTGTCTTCAAGAGACTAGTCTCATAGGAAAAGACATCTGCAGACTGAAGGTAAAAGTTTGGGAAAAAACATACCACTCACATGGACTATGGAACAAGCAGGGGTTTCCATCCTCATAGCAAATAAAGTAGACTTCAAGCCTAAGTTAATCAAAAGGGATAGAGAAGTACATTTTAATATTGCTTAAGGGAACCATACATCAACAGGACATAACAATTATAAATATATATGCCCCAAACAATGGAGCATCTACATTTATCAAAGAAACTCTTTTCAACTTCAAAAGACAAATAGACCACAATATAATAATTCTGGGTGACTTTAATGTGCCTCTTTCACCACTAGATAGATCTTCCAAACAAAAGCTAAACAAAGAAACTATACAACTCAATGATATAATCAATAACTTAGACTTAACAGACACAAGTATTTCATCCTTTAATGAGTGAATACATTTTCTTCTCAGCAGCACATGGATCCTTCTCTAAAATAGATCATATATTATGGCACAAAGCAACTCTTAGCAAATACAAAAAAAAAATAGAGATACTACCTTGCATTCTATCAGATCATAAGGGAATGAAATTAGAACTCAATGATAAAATAAAAAATTAGAAGCTACTCCAATACAAGGAAACTAAATAATATGCTATTAAATAAACAATGGGTTGCAAAAGACTTCAAAGAGGAGATTAAAAAATTCTTAGAGGTAAATGAGAAAACTCATACAACATATCGAAATCTCTGGCACACGATGAAGGTAGTACTAAGAGGAAAGTTCACGCATAGAGTTCATTTCTTAAAAGAAGAAAAAGTCAACAAATAAATGACCTAACATCACATGTCAAAGCCCTAGGGGAAAAAAATCAACTCAAAAACAGTAGAAGAGAGGAAATAATTAAAATCAGAGCTGAAATAAATGAAATCGAAACAAAAGAAACAGTTGAAAAAATTGACAAAACAAAGAGTTGGTTTTTTTTAAAAAATAATAAAATTGATAAGCCATTATCCATGCTAATGAATAGACAGAGGGAGAAAACTCAAACTACTAACATCCACGATGAAGAAGAAAATATCATGATGAACACTAACAGAAATACAGAAGGTATTAGAAATTATTTTGAAAATTTGAACTCCAATAAAATAGAAAATATTGAAGGCATTGACAAATTTCTAGAGTCATATGATTGCCCAAACTGAATCAGGATGATATACACAAGTTAAACAGATCAATTTCCAGTAATGAAATAGAAGACACCATCAGAAGCCTACCAATCAAGAAAAGCCTTGGGACCAGAAAAAAGAGGCAGCACTTCCAAACTCATTTTATGAGGCCAATATCCCCCTGATTTCAAAACCAGACAAAGACACATCAAAGAAAGAAAACTTCAGGCCAATACTCTAATAAACATAGATGCAAAAATTCTCAATAAAATTCTGGCAAATTGAATACAAAAACATTAAAAGATAGTGCACCGTGATCAAGTGGGATTCATCCCAGGGGTGCAAAATTGGTTCAACATATGGAAATCAATAAATGTAATTCATCACATAGATAGACTTAAGATAAAAATCATCTGATCATCTCAATAGATGCAGAAAAGCATTCAACAAAACACAGTACTGCTTCATGTTCGAAACATTAGAAAAACTAGGGATAACAGGAACATATCTCAACATTGTAAAAATCTATCTATGCTAAGTCCAAGGCCAGCATCATTTTAAATGGAGAAAAATTGAAAGAATTCCCTCTAAAAACTGGAGCAAGATAGGATGCCCTCTTTCACCACTTCTATTTAACATAGTTCTTGAAACTCTAGACAGAGCAATTAGACAGACGAAAGTCATTAAGGAGATATGGACAGGAAAAAAGAACTCAGGTTATCACTATTTGCCAATGATATGATTCTATACCTAGAAGATCCAGAAAATTCTACCAGAAAACTTCTAGAACTAATAAATGAATTTAGCAAAGTAGCAGGATATAAAGTCAACACCCATAAATCAAAGGCATTTCTGTACAACAGTGACAAATCCTCTGAAAGAGAAACTAGGAAAACTACCCCATTTACAACAGCATCGAAAACAAAACAAAATAAAACAAAACTTGGAAATCAACCTAACTAAAGAGGTGAAAGACCTCTACAACAAAAATTACAGAACACCAAAGAAAGAAATTAAAGAAGACCTTAGAAGATGGAAAGATCTCCCTTGTTCTTGGATAGGCAGAATTAATATTGTCAAAATGGCCATACTACCAAAAGCACTATACAGATTTAATGCAATTCCAATCAAAATCCCAAAGACCTCCCTCATAGAAATAGAAAAAGTAGTCATAAAATTCATCTGGAAGAAGAAGAGACCCAGAATAGCTAAAGCAATCCTTAGCAAGAAGAGTGAAGCAGATGGCATTATCATTCCAAACCTTAAACTATACTACAGAGCAATAGTAACAAAATCAGGATGGTATTGGCACCAAAATAGACTTGTTGACCAATGGTACAGAATAGAGGACACAGAGATAATCTCACATAACTACAGTTACCTCATATTAGACTAGGGTGCCAAAAACATACATTGGAGAAAAGAGAGCATCTTCAACAAATGGTGCTGGGAAAATTGGAAATCCATATGTAACAAAATGAAATTAAGCCCCATCTCTCACCATGCACAAAACTCAACTCAACACAATGTGGATCAAGGGCCTAGGAATTAAACCAGAGACTCTGCGCCTACTAGAAGAAAAAGTAGGCCCCAAACTACATCATGTAGGATTAGGACTCAACTTATAAAAGACTCCTATAGCAAAAGAAATAAAATCAGGAATCAATAAATTGGATGGATTCAAACTAAAAAGCTTCTTCTCAGAAAAAGAAACAATCAGTGAGGTGAATAGAGAGCCTATAGAATGGGAGAAAATTTTACCACATGCATATCAGATAGAACACTAATCTCCAGGATATATAAAGAACTCAAAAACATTAACACTAAAAAAAAAAAAACACAAATAATCCAATCAATAAATGGGCCAAGGAATTGAACAGACACTTCTCAGAAGAGGATATACAATCAACCAACAAATATATGAAAAAATGTTCAACATCTCTAGGAATTAGAGAAATGCAAATCAAAACTTCTCTAAGATTTCATCTCACTCCAGTCAGAATGGAAGCTATTAAGAATGCAAACAATAATAAGTGTTGGCGAGGATGTAGGGAAAAAGACACACTCATACATTGCTGGTGGGACTGGAAAGTGGTACAACCACTCTAGAAAGCCATATGGAGATTCCTTGGAAAACTTGGAATGGAACCACCATTTGACCCAGCTATTTCACTCCTCGGTTTATACCCAAAGGACTTAAAAACATCATACTATAGTAATGCAGCCACACCAATGTTCATAGCAGCACAATTCACAACAGCCATTGTTGTGAAACCAAACTAGATGCCCTTCAGTAGATGATTGATAAAGAAACTGTGGGATATATATACAATGGAATATTACTCAGCATTAAAAGAAAATAAAATCATGGCATTTGCAAGTAAATTGGATTGAGTTGGAGAATAAAATGCTAAGTGAATAAGCCAATCCCCGCCAAAACAAAGGCCAAAAGTTTTTTTCTGATATGTGGATGCTGATCCATAATAGGGATGCGGGGGAAGTATGAGGGGAATGGGGGAAATTTAGATAAGGCAAAGGGGAGAAAGAGGAAGAGCGGAGGAAGGGGGGTAGGAAAGATGGTGGAACGAGATGGACATCATTACCCTAAGTGCATGTATGAAGTCATGAATGGCGTGACTCTACTTTGTTACAACCAGAGACATGAAAAATTGTGCTCTGTACATGTACTATGAACTGAAATGCATTCTGCTGTCATATATAACAAATTAGAATAAATAAATAATTTTTAAAAAAGCACCACACAGGTGGAGGGGCACTGTTCTCTGGAGTCAGGGGTCCAGCTAACCCCATCCATGGCCTATTAACCCTATCAAGTCTAGCAAACCCTCTCTATGGCTGGCTAACCCGATCTATTGCCAGCTAACCGTACCCAAGGCTGGCTAAACTTATCCATTACTGGCTAACCCTATTTATGGCTGGCACATTCTATCCATGGTTGGCTTGAGTCCTGGAGAATTCAATAAAGGAAAATCCACTGGCAATCAGAAATAGCGCCATGTAAACACTCAGTCACCAATATTCTCATCCAAGAAACTGCTATGAATGTCAAGTGCATCATATTGACTGAGGCAGAATCGGAGAGTAGCCAAAGCCTCAGCCACTAGCAGTGGAAGGGTGAAATATTACTGTCATTTCCCCTGACACCCAGTTTTTCTGGGTGACATTTCCCCTTAGTCCTAGAAGGAAATAAACATGTCTTTGGCCTTCTCTTGGTACCAGGAGTCCACAGTCATTCTAATTTTCTATTTATATCAACATGGAGGCCAGAAAGAAAAATCCACGTTGCAGGACCTGGGATGAGATAGCAGTGAACACCATGCAAGATTCGGCAGGGGGCTCCACAGGATGGCCAAGAATCCTGCCCTTTCTAGCACAGCTGAAGGAAAGGCGGAGACCAGCTATCTCCAGAATCAGACCCAGCTTCCTGAGAATTTGCACAACTGCCATCGACGGCAGCTCAACCCTCGGAGCCAACTTTGAGTTCCACCAGCCTCTTGCTGAAGGCTGCACACCACATCCTCTGAGGGCTCCTCTGCCGGCCCAGGGCCAGGATGATACTATTTCTGTTGAGAAGAGTCAGGAATACTCTTCATTTAATCCTGTCTCAGATAACATTCAGCTGCTCTAATCCATACAATGAATCCAGTGCTTTGAGGTCTATTGTGTGTCTGGGTGTCTATATATAGACGGCGGGAGCTATGTTTCATTATTAGCAGAACAGGGACTAAATGTCTGTAAGATGAAGCTGTGAAAATATTTTAAAGACTATAATTGTCTTGATAATTGGAGAAAATGCAATAGAATCCGATAAAATAAGAGTAGATTTTTTTTTTGAAATTCTAAAGACAATAAGTGGATCTGTTGCAGAGGCTAATTTTTATTTCTTAATTAGAAGAAGGTAAGAAAACCATTCCTATTGCTTTTGGTTCAGGTTCTGAATGAATAATTGCTTCTACCCCAGAATGGGAATTGAACTTGTCTAAAGAGACGTTGCAGGGACATCTACGGTGACAAAGACAACAGCTTGTGACTCGGTCCAGAGCGCGCTTCATGAACGGGTGCCTGTGGCTGCAGAAACCTCAGCCTAGGAAGTGCACTGAGCTACAGTTCCTGTTAAGAGAAGCAAAGTGAAAATCCTCTCATCACGGGTTTTTAAATGACGTTTCTCATCTGTAAATACAGCCCAGCGAACACCACCAGCCATGTCTTGGGTCAGGCAGAATCTGAAAGTGTCTTAGGGTTGTCCTTTGGAAAAATCAGTTCCCCATGCAGAGACTCAAGCTGGGGTTATAGTAGCTGAATGTCCATGTGTGTTCTTAACAAGTTTTTTACTCATACTATTTACCTTTTTAAATAAAGCATATAAATGTATTTACTACATTTTTCATGAGATGAGAGGCTTCATAAAGTGAAATAAAGATTCCCCCAAAACAGGGAAACTGGATATTTGTGCTGAGGCTAGGTGAGAGTGGATGGTCATGCAGAAGCAAGATTGGACAAAGGGGTGATAACCTGGGGACAGCACAGTGAGCCTGAGGGTTCAGACATCTCTGTCTTCTTTGCTCTCCTCTAGGTCCAGGAAGTGTCTGGAATAAAAGTCCCAGGACCTGCTCACTGCAGGGGTTTCCCCTTCTGGAGAACCTTCTAGAAGAGATGGCAGGTTGCAGAGCTCAGTTCAGGGGAAGAGGGCAGTTGCTGTCTCCCAGGGCAGGGCTGCTGGGCAGGAGGGCTGGTTTGGGGGGACTTTGGGGGTCATGTTGAAACTGGAGTTTTAATTTGAGACTAGATTCTCGCTTTGCCAGTTTCCTCTGGGTTTCTGTCTCTTGAATTTTGAAGAAAAAAATCCACAGACAATCACAAAAGGGAAGAGTAAATGGAGCAGGATTTATTTAAGTGAGAGGAGATAGAACTCCAACCATGTGGGAGGGGGCCTGATAGCTGAAAAGCCCCGCAATGTACCCCTTAATGACAAAAACTGAGAACAGAGAAATTCATTAAGTTGATGATGCTAGTTGATCATGTCATAGTTAATAAAGATGTTTTATACAGACACACAGACTCCCTTTTGTCTTTGTTCCGTATTTTTATTAGTGCTTTATAGTTATACATAATAGTGGGATTCACGGTTACATATTCGTACATGCACACAGCCTAACAGCATAATTGGGTCAATTACTCCCCAGTATTCCCTCTCTCCTTCCCTACCTCCTCCCCAGGTCCCTTTTCTCCATGCTACTGGTCTCAGATTTTCATGAGATACCCCTCCCCCTCTCCTTGCCTCTCCCTTTCTTCTCTTTGACTTTCACACTTGAGAGAAAACATATGACCCTTGACTATCTGAGTTTGGTTAATTTTTCTTAACATAATTCTCTTAAGTTCCATCCATTTTCCTGAAAATGAAATAATTTCATTTTTCTTTATGGCTGAATAAAACTTCAATGTGTATAGATTCCGTATTTTCTTCATTCATTTATCCATGGATGGACATCTCGGATGGTTCCATAGTTTGTCTATTTTGAATTGTGCTGCTATAAACATGGGTACGCACATATCACGTAGTAAGACGACTTTAATTCTTTAGGATAAATACCAAGGAGAGTATCATTGGGTCCTATGGTAGTTTCATGCCTAGTCTTTTGAGGAAGGTCCATACTGATTTCCGTGGTGGTTGTACTAATTTACTGTCCCAATCAACAGTGTAAAAGTGTTCCTTTTTCTCCACATCCTCTCCAGCATTACTACTGTTTGTGCTCTTGACGTCTGCCCTTCTGGCTGGAGTGAGATGAAATCTCAGTGTAGTTTTGATTTCCATTTCCCTAATTGCTAAGAATGTTGAACATTCTTTCATGTATTTGTTGGGTATTTATATTATTTCTCTTGAGAAGAATCTGTTTGGTTTATTTGCTCATTTATTGATTGGGCTATATATTTTTTATTTTTTGGTACAAAGTGTTTTGTGTTCTTTATATATTCTGGATATTGATTCTCTGTCAGGAGAGTATCTAGCAAAGATTTTCTCCCATCCTGTATGTTTCTCTGCACACTCCTAATTATTTCCTGTGCAGAAGCTTTTCGGTTTGACACAATTCCATTTGTTCATTCTTTGTAGGATTTCCTGAGCCTGGGGGGTCTATTGAGGAAGTTGTTGCCTGTGCTGTATGTTGAAATGTTGACCCTACATTTTCTTCTAGCAGTTGCATAGTTTCTGGTCTAATTCCTAATTTGATCCATTTTGAGTTGACTTTTGTTCAGAGTGAGAGGTAATGATCTAGTTTCATTCTTCTAGTTTTCCTAGAACCATTTGTTGAAAAGGCTTTCTTTTCTCCAACATGTTTTTGGCATCGTTATCAAGAATCACATGACTGCATCAGTGTGGGTTTGTCTCTGTGTCTTCTATTCTGTTCCACTGGTCATGTGTCTGTTTTTATGCCAGTAGCATGCAGTTTTTTAAAAAATTTATTTGTTCTAATTAGTTATACATGACAACAGAATGCATTTCATTTCATTGGACACAAATGGAGCACAACTTTTCATTTCTCTGGTTATACACAATGTAGGGTTGCACTATTTGTGCAGTCATACACGTACCTAGGGTAGTGATGTCCATCTCATTCCACCATCTTTCCTACTCATATGCCCACTTCCCTCCTCTCTCTTCCTTTTGCCTAGTCCAAAGTTCCTCCATTCTTCCCATGCCCCTCCCCCCATTATGGATCAGCATCCACTTATCAGAGAGAACATTCAGCCGTTGGATGTTTGGGATTGGCCTACTTCACTTAGCATGATCTTCTCTAACTCCATCCATTTATCTTCAAATGTCATGATTTTATTCTCTTTTAATGCTGGGTAATATTCCATTATGTATATATACCACAGTTTCTTTATCCATTCATCTATTGAAAGGCATCTAAGTTGGTTTCAGAGTTTACCTATTGTGAATTGAGCTGCTATAAACATTGATGTGGCTGTGTCACTGTAGGATGCTGATTTTAAGTCCTTTGTGTATAAACCAATGTGTGTAATAGCTGGGTCAAATGGTGGTTCCATTCCAAGTTTTCTAAGGAATCTCCATACTGCTTTCCAGAGTGGTTGCACCAATTTGCAGTCCCACCAGCAATGTAGGAGTGTACCTTTTCCCCACATCCTTGCCAGCACTTATTGTTGCTTGTATTCTTGATAATTGCCATTCTGACTGGAGTGAGATGAAATCTTAGAGTAGTTTTGATTTGTATTTCTCTAATTACTAGATGAACATTTTTCATATATTAGTTGATCGATTGAATATCATTTTCTGAGAAGTGTCTGTTCAGTTCCTTAACTCATTGTTGTTTGGGTTATTTGTTTTATTGGTGTTAAGTTTTTTGAGTTCTTTATATATCTTGGAGATTAATGCTCTATCTGATATGCATGTCGTAAAGATATTCTCCCAGTCTGTGGGGTCTCTCTTCACATTATTGATCATTTTCTTTGCTGAGAAGAAGCTTTTTAATTTGAAACCATCCCATTTATTGATTCTTGATTTTATTTCATGTGCTATAGGAGTCTAGTTAAGGAAGTAAGAACCTAATCTGACATGATAGACTTACTTTTTCTACTATTAGGCATAGGGTCTTTGTTATAGTGCCTAAGTCTTTGATCCACTTTGAGTTGAGTTTTATGCATGGTGAAATAGAGATTTAATTTCATTTTGCTGTGTATGGATTTCCAGTTTTCCCAACACCATTTGTTGAAGAGTCTATCTTTTCTCCAATGGATGTTTTAGGTGCCTTTGTCTGGTACACGATAACTGTACTTATATGGGTTTATCTCTGTGTCTTCTATTCTGTACCATTGGTCCACATGCCTATTTCAGTGATAATACCATGCTGTTTTGTCACTATAACTCTGTAGTATAGTTTAAATTGTGGTACTTGATGCCTCCTGCATGATTTTTCTTGCTAAGGATTTCTTTGGCTATTCTGGGTCTCTCATTTTTTTCCAAATAAATTTCATGATTGCTTTTTCTATTTCTATGAGATTTTAATTGAAATTGCATTAAATCTGTATAACGCTTTTGATAATATGGCCATTTTTATAACATTAATCTGCTTATTCAAGAACATGGGACATCTTTTCATATTCTAAAGTTTTCTTCAATTTCTTTCTTTAGTAATATTCTGCAGTTTTCATTGTATAGGTCTTTCACCTCTTTTGTTAAATTGATTCCCATTTTTTTGTTGCTATTGTGAATGGAGTAGTTTTTGTAATTTCTCTTTCAGAGGGTTCATCACTGATGTACAGAAATGCATTTGATTTATGGGTATTGATTTTATATTCTGCTATTTTGCTGAATTAACTTAATAATTCTAGAAGTTTTCTAGTGGAATATTTTGGATCCTCTAAGTATAGAATCATGTCAGCAAACAGTAATAGGTTGAGTAATTCTTTTCCTATTCGTATCCCTTTAATTTCTTTCATCTATCTAATTGCTCTAGATAGAGTTTCAGGGACTATGTTAAATAAGAGTGGTAAGAGGGGGCATCCCTGTCTTGTTCCAGTTTTTAGAGGGAATTACATAACAATCATAAATATATATGCCCCAAACAATGGTGCTGCTATGTTCATCAAATAAACTCTTCTCAAGTTCAAGAGCAGTATGTGATGTCCATCTTTATCCCTTTTGATTAACCTTGGCTTGAAGTCTATTTCATATGAGTATGGAAATCCCTGCTTGTTTACGCAGTTCATGTGAGTGGTATGATTTTTCCCAACCTTTCGCCTTCAGTCTGTGAATGTCTTTTCCTAACAGATGAGTCTTCTGGAGGTAGCATATTGTTTAGTCTTTTTTCTAAAACTCAATCTGCTAGCCTATGTCTTTTGATTGGTGAGTTTAAGCCATTAACATTTAGGGTTACTATTGAGACATGGTTTGTATTTCCAGCCATATTTGTTTATTTTTGTTATTTTACTTGAATTGGTTTTCCTCTTTGATTAGTTTTTCCTTTAATGTACTACCTCCCTCTGCTGATTTTCACTGCAGTTTTTCATTTCATCTTCATAAAATATTTTGCCAAGGATGTTTTGTAGTGCCGGTTTTCTAGCTATAAATTCTTTTAACTTTTGTTTATCATGGAAGATCTTTATTTTATCTTCAAATCTAAAGCTTAATTTTGATTAATACAAGATTCTTGGTTGACACTAATTATCTTTCAGAGCTTGATATATGTTGTTCCAGGATCTTCTAGCTTTCAGGGTCTGTTTTAAAACTCTGCCGTTATCTTAATTGGTTTTCCCTTATATGTAACCTGTTTCCTTTCTCTAGTGGCTTTTAAAATTCTCTCCTTATTCTCTATGTTGAGCATTTTCATTATAATGTGCCTTGATGTGGGTTTGTTGTGATTTTATACATTCGGTGTCCTGTAAGGCTTCTTGAATTCGGATTTCCAATTAATTCTTCATGTTTGGAAAGTTTTCTCATATTATTTCATTGAATATATGGTTTATTCCTTTGGTTTGGACCTCTATGCCATCCTCTATCCCAATAACTCTTAAATTTGGTCTTTTTATGCTATCCCATATTTATTGAATGTTCTGCTTGTGGTTTCTTATCATTTTTGCTGCGTGGTCTATGTTCTTTTCAATATGGTTTATTTGATCTTCATTGTTTGATGTCCTATCTTCTAAGTGGTCTCCTCTGTTGGTGATGCTTTCATTTGAGTTTTAAATTTGGTCTATTATTTCTTTCATTGCAAGGATTTCTGTGTTTTTTTTTTTTTTTTTTATAAAACCTCTATTTCCCTGTTGGGGTGATCTTTTGCTTCTTGGATTTGTTTATGTAGCTCATTGTCGAAGTGATCTTTCACTGCCTATATTTGTTCTCTTACATCTTCTTTGAGATCTCAAAACATTTTGACCATGTATATCCTGAATTCTTTTCCTGTAATTTTTGCTGCTGTAGCTGCCAATGCTGCTAATGATATGTTGTCTTGTCTTGTTTGTAGTACTTTCTTCCCTTGTCTTTTCATGTTGCTCATGTGTCTTTCTTTCCAGCTCTGGGGATCTGGGTTGTTATTGTTTTTACCCTATAGATTTGTAGAGCTTTTGTAGGGTTCCAAGATCTCTCCTTTGTGGGGAAGGACAATGTTAACAGATCCAAATATCAACAATACATCAACTATGAACAAATTTTTGTTATTAAGACATTTATACAGTTTAGTCTCAATGTCCACAAATGTTGGATTCAATTATTATCTAAAATATAATCAGTATTTTCATAAGGTTAACAGTTTCTGGTGGTGGACAATGAGCTGGGGGTCAGGCGTAGGGCGATATGTTAAGGGGAGAAGATGTGAGGGTATAGAATTAATATATCTTAGGAAATGTGAAGGAGAAATCTAGTGAAGAGGGTTAGTAGCAGGAGAATATATAGGAGGTAATTTGGGTTAGACAATTATGTGGAAAGATAGTAGAGTAGATAAAACAAACACACATATGTTTTTAGAAAAATACAGGATGTTAAAATAGTATAATTTGGAGGGTGAGGGAAGAAGAAAGAGAAAAAAAGGGAAAGAAAGAAAAAAGAGAAGAAAAATAAAAAAGGGGAGCTATGCAATTCCTCTGTATTACATTATGCAGGTGACTCAGTCTTCAAAGTCCTATTTCATGCAAAGTTCTTGGTTTTACATATGTTGGGGATGTGAGGGTCAGAGAATAGAAGAAAAAGAAGATAGAATAAAAATACTCTTAGAGATCTGTTTCTTTCTCTTCTCATCCAGTAGGTGTCTCTGCTCTCAGGATGGTGTAGGTGACCAGGGTGTGAAGATGGACCTGGTGTGGAGCATTGGAAAGAGGAGAGTGCCACCCACCAGTCCCAGCAGGGAAATAGTACCTCACAGGTCTTTTTTTTGTGACCACTCCTCTGACTTGAGCCTCCATTTTTTCTCCCTCTCTTGCCTGGATCTCTCTGTAATGCTCCAGACTTTAATCTCCTTCCCTCTCTTATTTTTCAGGTCCCAACTGCAGGACTTCTCATCCCCAGGCTCACACCAGATGAGTGGCACCAGTTTGCACTGCACTCCTGTTCAACTGAGAGCTGACCTTGTGTTGTGGCCACTGTGCTGAGTTAACTCCGTTGGGGAGGGGGAGGAATTGGAAATCAGGTACCTGCTCAAATGGTGATCTGATCTGATGGCCACGCCCACCACAAAATGGTGAGGAAGGTTTTCCAAGATGGTGTCAGTCTGCTTCCAGCGCTGGAGTGTCTGGTGATGTGGGGGGAGCTGAGCAATGGCCTTGTGCTGTGGACATATAGCAGCCTAGTGACCTGTGTGGGAGCAGCCCAGTCTGGAGCTCTGCAGAGGTGCTGGGAGGTGTTTCTGTTAAGCCACTTGGTGAGCCGTGAGTTGGAATTGAAGGCTTTGGGTCCAGAGTCCGGAAACTTGCTTGAACCCAGAGGCTCTGATTTCTGCGCGGGTGATCGCAGTGCTGGTGACTTCTGTGAAAATCCACTGGCCCCTGGAGATCTGATCTGGGAACTGCCCTCACCTCATATGACAGAATGTTGAGCCAGGATGGCCAGGGTCTGATTTCAGCGTAGAGCTGTCTGGTGAGATGGGAGGAGCCGGGTGAAGGCGTTGTGCTGGGGGTAGGTAGCAGCTGAGTGACCAGCGTGGGAGAGGAGCAAAGTCTTGGTGATCTGCAGATGTGTTGAGAGGTGATTCTGCTAAGGTGCTGGCCGAGTCTTGCATGGACTGGAACTTCGGGCTTTGGGTGCTGCTCCAACACTAGCGTCCTATTTGAACACTGAGGCCTGGAGCCCTGCACAGGGTCACAGCGCTGGTGATTTCTGCAGAGAGCAGCTGCATAGGGGTTCTCTAAAACTCCCAGAGATGCAGTATTCTGACTAGGTGAGATCTAGATCACAGAGCAACACAGAATGCTGCCTCCCTCTGACTGCCATCTTGAAGTCCAATTTCCATATGTTGAACCAAATTTGCATCCCTGGGATGAACCCCACTTGATCATGGTGCACTATCTTTTTGTTATGTTTGGTATGTCATTTGCCAGGATTTTATTGAGAATTTTTGCATCTATGTTTATCATGGATATTGGTCTGAACTTTTCTTTCCTTGATGTGTCTGTGTGGCTTGGATATGACTGTGATCCTAGCTTCATAAGATGAGTTTGAAAGGGTTCCCTCCTTTTCTATTTTATGGAAGAATTTGAGAAACATTTGTATTAATTCTTCTTTGAAGTTCTTGTAGAACTTGGCTGAGAATTTGACTGATCCTGTGTTGTTAGGCTTTTGATAGTGTCTTCTATTTCATGGCTTGAAATAGATCTGTTTAAATTGTGTATGTCCTTTTGATTCAGTTTGGGAAGATCATATGTCTCTAGAAATTTGTTGATGTCATCAAAAAGATTTTCTATTATATTGGAATATAAATTTTCAAAATAGATTCTAATTATCTTTTGTATTTCAATAGTGTCTGTAGTGATATTTCCTTTTTCATTGTGAATTTTACTAATTTGAGTTTTCTCTCTCCTTTTCATTAGTGTGGCTAAGACTTTATCAATTTTCTTTATTGTTTCAAAGAACCAGCTTTTTTGTTTTGTCAATTTTTTCTATTGTTTCTTTTGTTTTGATTTCATGGATTTCAGCCCTGATTTTAATTATTTCCTATCTTCTATTACTTTTGGTGCTGATTTGTTCTTCTATTTCTAGGGCTTTGAGATATAATGTCAATATTTGTTGACTTTTTGTTCTTTTAACAAATAAGCTCAATGCAATGAAATTTTCTCTTAACACTGCCTTCATGGTGTCCTAGAGATTTTGGTATATTATATCAGAGTTCTCATTTACCTCTAGAATTTTTTAAAATCTCCTCCCATGATGTCTTCTAACATGTTTTTGTAACTATAGGTTTGTAATGTAATTTGAAGTCAGGTATTGTGATGACTGCATCATTTTTTGTTTGTTTGTTTGTTTAGAATTGCTTTGGCTATTCTGGGTCTTTAGTCTTTAAAACTAATTTTAAGTCCATATTTCTATTTCTATGAAGAATATCATTTGTATTTTGGTGGGGATTGTATTGAATTTGTATATTGATTTTTGGTAATAGGGCCTTTTCAACGACGTAAATTCTACCTGTCCATGAACATGGGAGGTCTTTCCATCTTCTACAATTTCTTTCTTCAATATTCTATAATTTTCATTTTCTAACCTTCTTGGTTAGATTCTTAGAACTTTTGTTTGTTTTTAAGCTTTTGTGAATGGGCTTACTTTCCTTCTTTCTTTCTCAACAGCTTCATAATTGGTGTATAGAAAAGCTATTTATTTTTGTATGTTGATTTTTAAAAAATCTTGTATGGACTCCCTTTCAAAACATTCAAAATGTGCTTTGCTATCCAAACCTTGTATCTTCCTGCCTTCCAGATGTGAGCTGCCTGAGGGCAGGAGTCACATTGCATGGGGCTTTGTATCCTGAGTGCCTAGCATAGGGCCCCTTAGGATGGTGAATTTAAAGCAGTGGCTCTCTACCTTGACTGCACATTGGAAACCTCAGGTGAGCTTTCAAAATGCCCAGGTTCCACTCTCAGAGACTAATTTAATTGGTGTATAGAACATTGTGGGTATTGGGGATTTTAAAAGTTCCCTGGATGAATCTAATGTGCAGTCAGTGTTGGAAACACTTATTTCAGTACCAGTTTGCCAAGTGCAGAATGGCAGTATCACTTCTCTGAGACTTTCAGGGGCAGCAAGGAGGAGGAAGTGGGTGATGCAGAGGCACTTGGGGATTAGCCTGTGCCTACATTGCAATGTGCACCTCCTCAGCACAGTGGCCTGGCATGGTAGAAAAGCATCATGGGAATTTTTTTATAAAGTTTTTTAATTTATGCTTTCATGTATGCATAACAACAGCATGCATACATAGACATTTGTCATATTATACATACAAGGAGTATGCCATATTCCCCTTAAATGTCTTGATATGGCTCACTCTGCCCTTATTTGACCCGAGTTACAAGATATGTTTTTCCATCCTTGACCCTAAGTTTCTGTCTTATTCCGACTCTTCACAAAAACAAAGGTTGTTGGACTAGTCTCCGTTCTCACTGCTAGTTGCATATGGAATCACCAAGGGAGGATTTTAGAGGAACTTCCCTCCCAGGAATTCTAATTTATTTAGTCTGAGGTGGAGCCTGAGAATCCCTGTGTTTCAGTAACCCCCGGGAATTTAATGAGATTGGAGAGCTGCAGGCCCCTGGGTAGGGACAGCCCCTCCCAGCTCTGATGACCAACGGGAAGGCTCCAGAAATCCCCCAAGGCAAGGAGTGGAACAATGTTAACAAAAGGAATGATTCCCTGAGTGAAAAACTCAGAAGTGGAAGAAGGAGAAGGGCCCCAAACAAAGGAGCCCATTGGTAAGTGGAGAGTGGGGTGAAGCAGTTGCATTCTTTAGAAGCCACCTGGACGATTTTGGTAACTAATAAGATTTCAGAACGAGTAATTGGGTTGTCTTGCTTGTCTCCTTCCAAACACAAGGTTTCAGAAAGCTCTCCATCCTGTCTTCCCAGATCCATGCTCCTCGTATGGATCGTCTCTCCTCAGGTTGGAGCTGTTTGGAAGGGTCTGCAGAGCTTCCCTCTGCTTTTTCTGGGTTCATCCCCCACCTCTGGTCCCAGAGCAGTGGGATTCTCAATCTTATTGACTTATTTTTTCTTTATTTTAATTAGGTACATAGGACAACAGAATGCATTCTGATTCATTGTACACAACTGCAGCACAACTTCACATCTCTCCGGTTGTACACGAGGTAGTGTGGCACCCTGTGTGCAGTCATGCAGGTACCTAGGGTAATGATGTCCATCTCATTCCAACACCTTTCCTACCCAGTCTTTAGTGCACATCAAATCACCTGGAGAAGCTTTGTTTCAACAGATTCCCTGGCCTTGAGAGTGGAGTTTCTGACCCTGAAGCCTGGGGAGGGTGAGGTGGGGTGGGGTGGGGTGAGAATTTACATTTCTATCCGGGTTCCAGGTAATGCTGCCCCTGTAGGTCTGGGGCCACCCTTCAAGAAACACTGTGATTGTCCCCCAAACAGACAGGTGCTTCACCCGTTGCCTGAAACCCTGGAACATGTACCGGCTGGAGCGCCTACGCCTCTGCAGGAGTGTCCCTCCCCTCTGCACCCCGACAGGCCCACCCGACATGTCCTCCTTCTCCCACCTGCTGTGTTCTTTCACACCTCCAGCCTCGCAGGCACAATTGTCTCCCTGGAGTCTTTGCTCCTGTTTCTATATTGGGCTGACTCCCACTCATCAGTCAAGATTCTGCTTAAATGTCACTTTCTCCATGAAACCTCCACAGAACCTTTCAGAAACACAGGCCTGTCTCTTCTCTGCACTCCAATTTAGAGCCTGTCTCAATGCATTTCCATTTCCTGTTTGCATGTCTTCTTCCTGACCTAGGAGATCCCGAGTCCTCATAAATAACACAAGGTTTTGTTCTCTTCATCTCGGCCTTCTCTGCACCCCCCAGGACTGACCACAGTGTCCAGCATGGAACACGTGCTAAAGAAGACTTAATTTCATGAAAGACTGGATCTTTGAGGGCAAACTACATAAGCAAAGAGTTGGGGGACTTTTTCCTTAAAAAGGCACAACCTTCTTTAGATGGTGTTGGGGCTTTTCAGTTTAGCTGAAGCTAGAAATTGTTTTCAGTACTGGACATTAGGGAAAAGATGGAGATGTTAAAATAGATTTTCCTTAGACCACTGTCCTCTACCCAAGAATGATGCCATCATCCCCATTTCCTACACAAGCCCCCCCAAAACTACTTAGCAGTTGAAATCTGATTGGTAGGAAAGAGAGTTTGAGTATGGTCCCATCCTTCTGAACCAATAAACTGCAAATTATTTCACCTGAAAAACAGCCAGAGGAATGTCTTCAATAACTCTTCATCTCAGAAAAACAAGACACAGTGTAGTCTGGAGGAGAAAGATAGTCATTCCTTTTTATTAGGATGAAGGCAAGCTTTTTAAGGGTTAAAGACACTTAAGTGATCACAGGAGACATTTAGCATGGCTCAAAAAGCCTAAGTTAAAGTCAGTCATTTGGAATTTTCTAGATGATTGTGAGGTTAGTTCTTTTTATCTGACCCTGTGTGGTATTTTACAAAGCACATCTTCTGGGTTCAGCCTTGTAGAACTTCAGCTGTTAAGAGTCATACATTCAGAAAAAAGCTGGCTAGCAAAGGAGAGTGTTGGCAAAGCGTACGTTAAATGATTTACAAAAGCGTCTGAGCTGGTTTATTCTTAGGTTTAATCTTCTCTTTCGGTAAAACATTGGCCGAGGACTTGGAGGTCCGCCTGTGCTTGTCCCTCAGAGGAGAAAATTGCTGTGGGTCACAAGTGATAGGTGATCCTTGTGCGTTGAGAAATCTGCAGAGATTCAGCGGCTGGTTGGGTGTGGAATAATCCTTCATTTATTCCTTCACTCAACAAGTTGGCCTCAAGGGCCAGACCTGTACGGGATGCTGAGCTTGGCTCTGGGGATATAGCAGAGAGCAAAAGTCGCCAGTCACTGTCCCCAGGGATCCTGCACTCTGACCGGGGTGAGCCAGGCAATAAACCAGTGTGAACCACTATGGAGAAGAACAAGCTGGAGGAGCCGACAGGGAGAGGAGCACAGGAAGACGGTGCTTTAGATCAGGGGCTGAGGAAGAGCCGTGGGCCCGAGGAGGGCGGGAGAGTGACCTGGGCAGCCATCTGGGCAGAGGGCACAGGAGGGACACAAGATTTGAAATGGAGCCCTCGCCTGGCATGGAAGACCCAGGAATCCAGGGACTTCGTGGCTGGCAGAAGGAGCAAGAGGGACAGCTGTTGAAGACACAGGCCAGGAGAGCTCAGGGGGCCTGGCCACGCTTGGCCGTACTGGACATGGTTGTAGCATTCTGCCTTTACCTGGAGATCTTCGTGATGTTGGTTAGCAAAGTGATGGCATCTATTATAAGATGTCTTCAGAATGAACCCAAGAGAGGAAAGGCAGAGCGGGGAGCTGAGACGGCGCTGACCATCGCCCAGCTGAGCCCAGGGTGGACCCGGACAAGCGCTCAGTGCTGAGGAAGTGAGGGGTCAGACTGATCCGCTCAAAGAACATGTGAGAGACTCAGGACAGCTTCAAGGTTTGGGGCCTGAACCGTGAGGAGGATGAGGCTGTCATTCGCTGAGATAGAAAAGTCTTGGGGGGACTGGGGGGAGCAAAAGATCGCTGTTTGGCACAAGTGGAGCTTGGGCATAGGGGAAGACCTATGGGGACCATCCTCATGTGAGTGGCATTTCAACCAGCACACTGGGGAGGCCAGTAGGAAAGGTCAGGGGCAGGAGAGGCAGCCAGTGGTTAGGGGGAAGCGCAGGGGAATGTGGTCTCCTGGAGGCAAAGTGAAGGGAGAATTTTGAGAAATAGGGAGTGGTCAGCCATGTCCGAATCCACGGTTGATCATGCATCATAAGGATGGAAAATTGTCCCATTGTCTCATTGATTTCACCTTAATAAGATCAGTTTTAATGAGACAGCAGGGGGAGACCTTCACTGAGCTGCGTTAAAGGAACAACACACAGGAGGAAAGAAATAGGTGCCATTGGCCTGGACGACTCCTTCAGTGCAGTCAGCGGTCAGACACCGGCTGGGACCAGGAAGGAACATTTGGGTAAGAAGGAAAACGGTGTTCAGGTAAGTGCAGATGTTCCAGAAGAAAGAAAGAAGAGCTATTGACATGAAGCCAAGCCTCCCTGGGAGCCCACTGGACACAGGTAGTCATGATTGATCATGTGAGATGAGTCAGCATGGGAAAGCACTTTAGAGGTCACCAGAGGAGAGGCGGTGACCTAGGAGACAGGGGCTGGGAAAGCATCATCCATGTGGACACTGAAATCACCAAGAATCAGGACAGATAGAAGTGTTGGAGAGTGTACCGTGATCCAGCAGGTCTAACATGCAAATTGGTTATTACGTAATCAATTTGCCACAAAACCCAACCGATTTTGAACCTGTTTTTAAGATGGATAGTGATTTTCATTCACTGTCCTTTGGTGCCACCTGCTGGACGTCGATCGAAGCAGACAACCAAGAAAGATGAAGTTTCTGTCTTTGGAATTTGGATACATTTCTCTGCGGGTGGGGAAACTCAGATGCACCCTTAGTGAACTGGATTAACTAGAAGCATCATATTGTCGCCTCATCACATGTGATCTCACAAATCTTAGTTTCTCCAAGATGTAGGGGGAAAGGACACAGAAAGAAGGAAACAAGAGCTAGGGATATAGGATGCAGGAGGTGCTGGGTTCCAGCCCTCGTGACACACACACACACACACACACACACACACACACACACACAGAGTCTCTCTCTCTCTCTCTCTCTCTCTCTCTCTCTCTCTCTCTCTCTCTCTCTCTCTCTCTCTCTCCCTCTCTCTCTCCAATAGGGAGACAGTGTGGAGAAGACTGAAAAGTAAGCACACAAAAGGACAGGACTCATCCTTGGGGGATTATACATCCATCAGACTACCTTTCTAGATAATCATGTGATCATCTCTCCAAATAAGCTCCTGTTTTCCCTAGTCAGGTACCTGATCTTAAACATGACTTGGGTCATGCGCACTCTACCTCTTATAACATAGCCATGCAGAGAGTAGATGCTTAATGTTTACTGGAGATTGAAGCTTGAGAAGCAGTTGAGGGTAAAGATAGTTGTACAACAATGTGGAATATCCTTAACGCTACTTAACCAGACACTTAAAAATGTCAAGAGGATAAGTTCTATGTCAGGTGCTGTTTAACTATAACTGAAAATGAAGAATAATTTTAAGAGGGCAACATGAATACCTATAGCGATGGAGATATTATGTCTTTCGATGGTACCAATGTCAATACCTTGGTTGAGACAACGGAGTACAGTTTGGTGAGACGTTAGCACTGGGAAAAACTAGAGAAAGGGGGAATGGGATCTCTCTCTTAGTTTTTGTAACTTTGAAATGAAAAGTTTAATTAAAGACAAATAAATACATAAAATATGATTTGGGATTAATATCAATGAATGAAACACTAGAAGCAGAAATAAATTCTATATTGCTAAAAATGAAAGGGTAATTTCTAAAGTTACCAGTGTAGTTGTCTCAAATTTAGAAAAGTTGAAAGCAAATTATTTGAATCCCTTGGTGATAAATAGGAAGAATAAAAGAAGATGGCCAGACCCAAATCTAGCGGATTAGTAGGGAGATGGGCTGCATAGCTCTAGGTTTCCAGTAGGAAATTCCTGATACACTTCTTAGCACATACCATCATGAAAAAGAAAATCACATCCCAATGATGGAAGAGTCAAATAAGTTACCAGCAAAATGAGTCCTGGAACTTTATGTTCAAATAATACCTCACGAAGTGTTCACACTGCAGCTGGCCTGTCCAGCCTCCATCTGACCTTTCTATTCTCTCTGGAACACACTTTTGTTCGGCCATCCACCCCTTCGTTCCCAGATGGCTTCAGGGAAAGTCCTTCTATCTGCTTACTCCGAGAGGAAGTTTGATTGGCAGGTGGCTAACTCCCCTGCTTTAACCTTGACGGATTTCAGAATTGGCAAAGATACAACTGGGCATATGGTAGGCAAGGAGGGGCTCCCAGGGTCTCTTAGGAAATTTCCTCCTTGCTTTTGTGGGAAAGCTTCCTGAATAGATTCTCCTGCTAGATATAAGAGAGGAAGCGCAGGGCTCCAATTGCTACTGAAAACCATCCTATGACTATAAGCAATATCCACCTTAGGGGGAGGCTGACGTTGCCGGTAGAAGAGGCCTGACGAGTCCTGGATCAGTCAGCCATGAAGTCACCTTGCTTTTTTTTTATTCTTTATTGGTGGATTATACTATTACATAATGGTGGGATTCACTGTTGCATATTCATACACAAATAGAACAATGATTTAGTCAGCTTCTTGCCCACTATTTCCCCTTTCCGTTTCCTCTAGCCTCCTAGAGTCCTGGACCATTTTCTGTGGGCTGCTGGTCTCCCTTTGATTTTCATGACACAACCTTCATCTATTTCTTTTCCTTTTTTCCTCTCTAACTTCCAAATAGGAGAGAAAACATACCACCTTTGACCTTCTGAGTTTGGCTTATTTTGCTTAACACGATGTTCTCAAGCTCCATGCGTTTTCCTGAAAATGACACCATTTTATTTTTCTTTATGGCTGAATAAAACTCCATTGTTATATATTCCACATTTTCTTTCTCCACTCATCTGTTGGGGGACACCTAGGCTGGTTCCAGAGTTTGGCTATTGTGAATTATGGTGCTATAAACATAGGTAGGCACGGATCTCTATAGTATGCTGACTTTAATAGTTTAGGATAAATACCAAGGAGAGGTATAGTTGGGTCATATGGTAGTTCCATGCCTCATCTTTAGAGGAATCTCCATACTGATTTCCATAGTCAACAGTGGGAGGTGTTCCTTTTTCTCATTCTCTCCAGCATCTCTTATTCTTGGTCTTCTAGATGGCTGCCATTGTGACTGGAGGGAGATGAAATCCCAGTGTAGTTTTAATTTGCATTTCCCAGAATGCTAAAGAAGTTGGACATTTTTTCATATACTTGTTGGCAATTTCATTTCTTCTTTTTGAGATGTGTCTCTTTAGTTAACTTGCCCATTTATTGATTAGGTTGTGTATTTATTTATTTTGGTATAAAGCTTTTTGACTTCTTTGTGTATTTCAGATATTGATCCTCTGTCAGAAGAATGGCTAGAAAAAATTTTCTCCCATTCTATAGGGTCTCTCTTTACACACCTAATTATTTTCTTCACTGTGGAGAAGCTTTGCAATTTAGTGCAATTCTCTTAATTAATATTTGGTATTATTTCCTGAGCTTTGGGAGTCCTATTGAGGAAGTTGTTGCCTGTGCCTCTATGTTAGTGTTAATGCTAGGTTTTCTTCTAGCAGTTGCAAAGTTTCTGGTCTAATTCCTGTGTCTTTGATCTATTTTGAATTGACTTTTGTTCAGGGTAATAGATACTGATCTAGTTTCTCTCTCTCTCTCTCTCTCTCTCTCTCTCTCTCTCTCTCTCTCTCTCTCTTTCTTTCTTTCATACCAGAGATTGCACTCAAAATGCTCTACCACTGAGCTACATCTTCAGACTTTTAAATTTTTTTTTTTAATTTTGAGACAGAATCTCCTTAAGTTACTGAGGATGGCCTCCCTAAGTTACTGAGAATGGCCTCCTGTCTCAGCCTCCTGAGTTTCTGGGATTACGATGTATGCCACTACCCCCAGCTAATATGATTATCTTGATAAATGTTAAAGAAGCATTTGAGAAGCTAAAAAATACATTTGTGTGAGAGAGTTCTCTCTTACCAAGCAATGGATATAAAAATACTTCTAAGCTCTTTCAGAAAATGCAGAAACGTTTTGGTGTGAGTTTGGTCATTAACGTAGGCCAAACCCATTTGTGTCTTTTCACATCTGTGTTATTTGGTGAGTAACAATAAATTCATAGGCTGCCTCACTTTCAGCAGTGGCCGTTCATTCAATCCTTGTGGGTCACCTGACGGACAGAAGTCAGGCCATAACAGATTATTTTATTCCAATCTCCATTACTGATATCTGTAACATCGACGTCACGCAGCTCATATTACTTTTTTTTTTTTAACAGAAAGGTAAAGACTGTCACAGGGGTTCCAGAGGCTGAAGTGAGAGCAAAGGCAGAGAGCAGATGCGGACTTCAGAGTTTCTGTAGGTGGTCAGATTAGATTATGAACCAGAACCAGCTGAAAATCTTGTTTGGGGAGCAGAACTGTCAAAGCCCAGAAATTTATTCTAGGCCAGGGTCCAGATGAACAGCAGTTTCAGAGTGAAAGCTTGAGATGTCCAGGAGCGGGCCATGCGTGGTCATCACCAGCAGGAAAAACCACCCTGAATTCTGAGGACAGAGGTTGGGAGGTTTGCTACTGTGGTGATTTTCCCGGGCAAGGCTTGGGAAGAGTGACGAGGGGATGGGTCAGGTTGTGGCCATGTCCTCCTCTTCTGGGGACCTCAACCATCCTGAGAAATGTACCTGGTTACTGCACTCTTGTGAAGGTAAGAAGAGGCCAAAGGGGTCCGCTAAGGCCCGCTGCCCTTGGGGTCATGAAGTACGTGGAGACCAGTGTCAGAGCATTTTCCTCTAAGTACATCCAGGGGAGGTAGGCGGCTTGGGCACCGTAACAGCTTGGAATGGAAACTTGTTTGCCTCCCTCCTGAGAGTGTTGCCTTTTAGGATATTTAAACAATCTCACCCAAGGGTGCCCATCAAGCATACAATAACAACAATAAATCTCACAGCAGCCAAAGATAGGATCAGATGTAACAAATAGAATCACACCCCAGGAAAATGAGGTGCTGGAGTAGGGGGTGGGGGGTGGGGATATCAAATAAGAGGAGCAATGTAGAAAAGAATGTTGAGGCTAAAAAGACATAATTTTCCAGTTAAGCAATTCCAAAGATAATTAGAAGAGACATTTACTATTAAAACACCCATCAGTGACCTGGAAAAAGAAGTCCAGAAAACATCTAAAGACCAGAGGAAAGGAAAGGGTATCAAGACAGATGACAAGACACTTGAGAATAGGCCTGAAAAGTCTGGCAATGTTTAAAAACAATAAAATTTCATAAGTATTAGTGGCCTGAGAGTATACTGTAGTATACTGGTTTCCAGACTGCATTCATGAGAAAATCTCAATACAATTAGAAGAAAGAGAAAGTCATCAAACCTAAAAGAACAAGTAACTTCTCAGTGAAAAAGAATCAAATTGGCATTGGACTTCTTGTATGTAACAATAGATGTTAGTGGAATAGAATCTGTAGACTTGTGAGAGAAAGAACTGTAAGCTACAGTTTTATACCCAGCCAAGGGATCCCGTCTCACAAGGTAAAGAAAGCAATCTGAGAGCATGCAGGAGTTCAGAGATTATATTATTAAATATCTCCTAGGGAGGGGTTTGCTCAAGGAAATACTCTAGCCACCCAGCCGACCGCAAAACCCGAATAGACAGTTAGATAGGGCCAGAGTAAGATGAGAAGAAACAGGGCTGAGCTATGAAACTTGAAGTACTTACATTTTTAATACATCCAGAATGATCTAATTACCTAAATGAGTATGGAAAGATTGTTAGGGAATCTGTAATATAAATGCAAATGTGAACTTTAGAACTGAAAGAGCATACGTTATGGGTAATTTCACAATATAAAACCAGAAGCATTATCTCAGAAAAACTGGGAATTGAAGTGAAGGTTGATAACTGAAATCATTCTAAAAGTTTCAACTTGCGACTTGGAGGAAAAGGAGAAAAAAGTGTCTTGAAAAACATGTAATAATCCTATGGGTGTGTGTGTGTGTGTGTGTGTGAAGAATAGAGGAGAAACAGTTAATTAGAGCCACCTGCAGGAGGACTTAGGCTGGCACATTGCTTGAAGGTCCACGGGGCACACCCAGGGTCCTGGAGTCCCCTACTTTTTTCTTGTCTCCACCCTTTCCTAAGGGTATAAAACTTATGCAGCCCCTGAAGTGCTCCTTGATCATAGGAAGTAGGTTTCGATTAGGCTGAGTGACATGAAATTGCCGAGGATGGCAAAATGCAATACTTTTAACCAAGTCAACCGTCCAAGGTCATCTCCCGTGGACACTGCGTTTTTCCTGTGCTGTGCAGTGGTGTCCTGGAGGTGGTCATCTTTCTGGTTACTGTTTGCAGGTCAGCTGTTGTTCACCTTGTACTGAGGACTCATGTCCAGGTGCATTTCTCCACCTCAGCTGTGACTGGTGATGGTTTCTGTGTTTGTGTTTTTTCTGTTTGTGAATTTACAGTATTTAAGCTCCACAGATTTTCACCCAGTTAGAAGGACAAAGGAATAAATATTCTCTCCCCAGGGAGTTGAAACAAATGGTCCCCAGTTGTCAAGGCTAATTGAGCAGCCACTCATGGTCATAGTATTTTTGTGGGAATGGCAGTCTTCTTCCATGGTTAGATTTTCTGCGATGGTAAGCACAAGATCCAAAATGAAATCTTCCATTCCATTTACCTTATGAGATGAAATTTACAATTAAGGTAGTAGCCGGCCTTTTTACATGGATAGTACAATTATTTACTCTAATTTACCACATCGATAAATTGAAAATAATCCAAACTTCTGAATAAAGGGATTGGTTAAATAAATAATAGTAGCATTTCCTGACTTTTGAAATCGCAAATTCCTTAAAGTGGTTCTAAAAACATTTTTAGCAATTTTGAATGGCACCTGAGACACAACTGATTTAAAACACAAATTATTTAATTTTTTAATCAATAAATTAAAGATGGTATTATCAAATTTCTTTAATAGATAGATGCCTCTGGGTCTGGGATGTCACTAATGAATAAAAAGCAGTTCTAAAATACAGCAAGTATACATACAGGTCTCTGGCCCATCGCCTGACAGAGCTCCTTAACCCCTGGGAATTTCCTGGGTGATAGAACCTTCTTTGATCTAAGGAGGTGTCTCCTTGTGGACTCCTGGAAGGGGGCTCCTCACTAGGAAGACCCAGCTGTGCTTAGAAGCTTGGAGATTTCAGATTCATCTCCGTAGACGGAGAAGAGCTGGAAATGGAATTGATGATCCATCAAGCCTGTGTGATGAAGCCTCCGTAAAACTCCTGCACTGTGGGGTGCAGAGAGCTTCCAGTTTGGTGAATACATTCATGAGCTAGATGAGTGGCACTCTCTAATTCCATGGGGACAGAGGCCATGTGTGGGGGACATGTCTCTCCTAGCTTTTTCTGTGCATCTTTTCCATCTGGCTCTTCATCTGCATCCTTTGTAATAAATGGGTCAATGCAATAAAGGGTTTCTCTGAGTTCTGAGAGCCATCCTAGTAAATTAATTAAACCAGAGGAGGGGAGTCATGGTAACCCCAATTTAGAGCTAGTAGGTCAAAGGTGTAAGTGACAACCTACTGTGTACAATTGGCATTTGAAGTAGTGTTCAGCCTTGTGGGTTCTAACCCAACATCCAGGTAGATAGTATCATCATTGAATGGAACTGGAGGATTTCCCACTAGTGTCCACTAGAGAACTACATTGTTGGTGGGGAGAAATGGGACACATTTTGGTGACCAGGGGTGACATGTTTTTTATTGTATCAAATGTGTGAGAGTTACAAAGAGAAAAACACCTTTTTTTTCTGTTAATAGCCAATTAGGGATTCTTAAAAACAATGCATATATACCCTAAATATTTTAACTTAATACATTTATATGTAGTTTCATTTGAAAATACTGACACCATTTGAAAAATGTGACACCGATGCATGATTAAAATTCTCATAAACCACATGCATAATACATTATCTATAATTAATTTTAGTCTTCTTAAATTAGGAGTGAAATTTGGACATCTACAAAATGATGTGAGTGTAGAATCCTTTGAAGATTTCTTACAAACTCGTCTATTCCTTTCCCAGCCACATTTTTTTTTTAAAAAGTTACTCAAAATTAAATTTAATAGCCAGTACAAACAGCATTAATAGGTCCTAGGAGAAATCTAAGTGACACTTGGCAAATATTCAACTTCACCCATCAAGGAATGAGCGCTTGGGCGTGCTGGAAAGTTGTCTTCTAGACAGACTTGTATAGCTTATTGTGGGCATGGCTTGGTGCGTTTATAGACTGAATGGAAAGCATACAGAAAATCATCTGAGGGCTTGCAAAACCCTTATCACAGAGCTGATGTAGAACGAGGTGGGGCCTGAAAACTTGCATTTAATAACAGGTTCCCAGGTAATGAGGACTGCCAGCCGGGGGCCCCACTCTGGAAATCACAGCATGGCCCAATCCAGTAAGTTGTTAACTGCAATGGTGTTATGTGTTAATACTCTGGAGTGTTCCTCTCACTTAACAGTGAGTCTTGATGTTTATTTTAAATTAAGGAGAGAAAAAGCTGGATTGTTGTCATATGTATTTTTTCCCATGATATTCAGTCAGCCCTCTGCATCCATGGGTTCTATCTTCAAGGATTCAACCAAGCACAGATTGAAGATATTTTGGGGGAAGAACCACATCTGTATTGAGCATGTTCAGTCTTTGTTTTCTGGTCATTATTCCTTAAACAACACAGTGTAGCAACTATTTACATAGCATTTACATTGCATTAGGTATTCTAAGTAATCAGAGGATGACTTAAAATATATGAGAAGATATATTGGTTATATGTAAATATCACACCATTTATAGAAGGGCCTTGAGCATCCTTGAATTTTGTTATTTGCAAGGTATCACTTTGTTATTTGCAAGGACCTGAATTGTTATTAATAGAGAGAGGAAATCACTACTATAAATTACTGGAAGTTAAATGACTGCTTTCATGACCCAGTGTTTGAAATGATTGTAATTTGTACATAAACTAGCTGGTCGCTTGATTTATTCTATTTTATTTTTTGGTCACTTGATTTTTGTTGACTCTACTTTCTTGTTTCTAAATAACAGAAAAAAATTTTCAGACCCTTAATTGTGAACACTTGTCTGCCAATAACACTTTATAAATGGGTCTGGTCTCTATGTCTGGCAGTGAAAAGCCAGCTCAGACATAAGAATATAGTAGTTGTTCCTTTTTTCCTTTTTATTCTATGAGCTTTTGAAGCCTACCTGGGTCCTCAGTGGGCTGAATAAAAACTGCCATAAGATGAATTCAGTTTTCTGAACAGAGAAAGTCTGGAGGTAGCATTATAGTTTGCAAAGCTCCTATTAATGCAGAAATGTTCAGAGGAGAAAATGATTGGATTATGAGATCGATAACATAATCAGTCCATCCTAGTTTGAATGGACCAACTAACTGAGTGGTAATTGGGTGGGGCATGGCTGGAGGAGGTGGGTCAATGGGGCTGTGTCCTGGATGGGTGCATCTTCCCTGTGGTCCCTTCCTCCCACCTTCCCCACTCCTGCACTTCCTGACCTTGCCATGAATTGAGCAACCTTCCTCCCGGGGGGCTTTCCAGCACGATATGCTGCCTCTTCTTGGGCCCAGAGAGGGGAGTTGGCCATCTATGGACTGAGACCTCTGAAAACACCCACATCATTTTACTTTTCAACATTTCCCAAACAGAAATGGAAACATGTGGTATAGCTATTTTTAACTAAGGAAACCCTTCAAAATACAATAGGAAAACTAGACAATGTTGTCACATTCTTATATGGAGGCAGATCATTAGGAATGACACTGTGGAAGTAGATTTATTTACATGAAAATCAGCAGTGGAAAAAGCAAAGGACAGAATGGTTTATGTAGTATGAGTCTTTTTTTGTAAGGAAAAAGCACGGAGGAGCATATCTCAAACATTTTATCAGTAGATATCCTGAGGGGAGGGGAAGGTGTGAGATTCCTGGGGTTGTTTGCTTCTTATGTTTGTCAGCATTTCCTATTAATTATTGCTCATGTGATTAAAATTAAACAAGAGAAAGCTATTATATTTTAAAAGCAGTACAAGGAACAGAACACACTGTCATGTTGCACAGTTTATTTTAAAACAATGCCCTTCGTTGACCTGCTTGGAACACAAGTTCCACTATTGCCACATGGAAGTGTTGTGGATAGGGTTACTTGGAGGCAAGTGTGATTGGTGTGCAGAGACGACTCAGCACAACACCTCTCTAGGAGGCAGCATTCACTATGTAAGTACTCCCTCCAATACTAGCTATAACAAACACAGAAACAGGCACAGTCCTAAATTACTGGTAGTTGCTATAGCAACACTCTATGATAGATTCTATTTTTGTTCCAGTGATTACAAATTCATTTTAGTAACCTATGTATCTTACAACATGCATTATTTTAAGTATGAATGAAATATTTAAGATACATCCCTTAAATATTGTTTTTACATGTATTACCTCAAATATGAGTTGTTGGTAAGCTCCCCCACCCTGACCCCACAAAGTTAGAGACTCTCTAATATCAATATATCTTTTATTAGGTACTCAAGGTTATCTTTCACGAGGAAAATGGAACATACATATACATATCTCTCCATCAATGGCTCCGTCTATAGATCCATATAGCATCTGCCCCAGTTTCTTTTACGGTTTGAACTGGAATATTCTGGAGTGGAATCTCATCAGATGGAGGGTATAGGGATTAACTCCTCTCATCAAGGATAGATGATTCTAATCCATTCACCAGGTAGAGGGCATGGGGGTCTAGTGAGTTCTACTCACCTCATTAATGGAGGGCAGGGTGATCCTTTCCCCGTATGAGTGGAAGGCACTGCGATCTAATTCATATATATCTTTATTCAGATTCAGATTCATTTGTACCTATTCTTGTTGGGAGTCGCCCCGGATCCAAAGACTAACTTCCCCATCCCCCAAGAAGAGCCGTCCAATGGTGAGCCCTGCTGGCTCACATGATCCTTACCCACCAATCAGACTAGCCCTGCTGGCTCACCTGATCCTACCCACCAATCAGAAAGCACCCCATGCCAACTGGCAAAACACCCCTGGCTCTATAAATATGCAGAGCTGTTCCTCAATAAACGGGCATTTGCTCCGATGACGAGCCTTGTTCATTCTTTCAATTCTTATATATCATATTCATATTCATATATGTATTTATGCATATTCATACACTTGTATTCACACTCATATACATATTCACATACATATGCATGTATATTCATATTTATATTCATATACTTTTGTACATGTTCATAATTATATCATGTACATTTACATATTCCTATTCCTATTAATATACTTTTAAATGTAGTATGTATTCATATTTACATACATTCATATTTATTCACATGTACACATTCACATTCATATTCATGTACATGTACATATTAATATGCACACATATTCATAGTCATGCAAAAATACATTCATGTCCATGTTCATATTCATATTTATACACATTCATGCACATGTACATATATACATTCATGTTCAAATTCATGTGTACATACATGGGCATGTTCATATTCAAACACATATTCACATTCATGCCCATGTACATACACACATTTGTATCCATGTTCATGCACATGTACATATTCACATTTATACACATATTCACATATTTACATGTACCTTTTCAAAAACATATTCATGTACATGTTCATATTTGTATTAGGGTTCTCTAGAGGAACAAAATCAACAGGAAGTATAATTATAAAGAAGATTTATTAGGTTGTCTCTCGTGACTAGAAGCTGGATAGTGCACAATGGCCACCTGCAGGCTGGAGAGCTAGAAGAACCAGTAGCATCATAGTCCAACAGGTTGGCGCCCCAGACAAGAGGGGTCAATGGTGATACCCAAGTTTCGAGACTGAAGGCTCCTAGGGAATCACTGGCAGAGTCCACTTTAGAAGAGTGAGGAAGTGATATCCTCAGATGATTACAGCAGCAATCAAGAACACATTCAAGAAGAATTGCATCTGCTGCTTCCTTGGTCTTGAAACTTTTATTCCATCTAAGCCATCATCTTATAGGTCAATGCTGCCCACACTTTGGGAGGGTTTCCATTTCAGTTGGCTAACCCACATGCCTTCTAGACACATCCTCATAGACACACCCATAATCCTCTTAATCCTTGACATCTCTTAATCCCTAACCCTTACAATATTCATACACATTCATATTCATGTATCTGTACTTGTGCATATTTATATTCATGTTCATGTACATATTCATATTCATTCACCTATTCATATTCATATACAAGAGCATATACATATGCATACACATATTCAAGCACCAGTACATATTTATATTCAAATAAACTTTCATATTCATGTTCATGTACATGTACACATTCATATTTATGTTCATATACATATTCATGTTCAAATTCACACTAATATTCATAAGCAGTCATATTTATATGCATATTCATATGTACAATATGCATATGTACATATACTCATATTCATATCCTTGTACATAGTATGTACTTATTCATATTCATCTCTAGATTCATATTCTATTCATATACATGTACATATTCATATTCATATTAACAGACACATTTGTGTTCATATATGTGTTCACAATCATATTCATATACATTTTCATATTAATATTAATATACAAATATACATATTCATATTTAAATACAAATATATTCATATTCATGTTTATAGATATATTCAAGTACATACTCATGTACATATCCTCATTCATATTAATATTAATGTACATATTTATATTTGCCTATTTATTCATACACATAAACATATTCATATACATATTAATGCCTTCTCCATTCATAATTTTTGGGTAGAACTGGAAAAATCTGGAATGGGAAATCATCAGAAGGACTATACAGAAATAATATTCTCTGATCAGGTGGGTAATATGTGGTTCTACATATTAACGGTGGAGGGCATGGGGGATCTGTGCCTTTTGATGACTGAAGGACACAGGGACCTAAGCCTCCAGAGGAACTACTCTACTCTCTTATCAGCTGATGGAGATCCCCAGCATCTAAGGGAGGGCATGGTGTTCCATTCCCCATTCTTACTGAAAGGCACTGGTATATATTTCCTTTATATATTCTGTTATAGATTCAGCTATATCATCTGTCCCAGTTTCATGATTTTAGAGTTTGAACTGGAACATTCTGGAGTGGGATCTCATCAGATGGAGGATACAAGGATTAACTCCCCTGATTAGGTCGAGATAACATGATTCTAAGCTACTTACCAGGTGGAGGGCATGGGGATGTACTCCCCTCATTGGGTGCAGGACACCAGAACTGTCCCTCCAGGGGCAGCAACAGCCCTCACTGTGCTGAGGACATGGAGATCTACTCACCTAATCTGTTGGAGGGCATGGTGATCCTTCCCTGTATGAGATAATGCACAGGGATCTAATTCATAGTATATATATATCTTTTATTTTTTTATTTTTTTATTGTTGGTCGTTCAAAACATTACATAGTTCTTAATATATCATATTTCACAATTTGATTCAAGTGGGTTATGAACTCCCATTTTTACCCTGTATACAAATTGCTGTCACATCAGTTACACTTCCATTGATTTACATATTGCCATTCTAGTGTCTGATGTATTCTGCTGTCTATCCTATTCTCTACTATCCCCCCTCCCCTTCCCTCCCCTCCCCTCCTCTCTTCTCTCTCTACCCCCTCTACTGTAAATCATTTCTTCCACTTGTATTATTCTTCTCTTATCCCTCATTTCCTCTTATATGTAATTTTGTATAACCCTGAGGATCACCTTCCATTTCCATGCAATTTCCCTTCTCTCTCCCTTTCCCTCCCACCTCTCATCCCTGTTTAATGTTAATCTTCTTCTCAAGCTCTTCATCCCTACCCTGTCCTTGGTTACTCCCCTTATATCAAAGAAGTCATTTGGCATTTTTTTTTTAAGGATTGGCTAGCTTCGCTTAGCATAATCTGCTCTAATGCCATCCATTTCCCTCCAAATTCTATGATTTTGTCATTTCTTAATGCAGAGTAATACTCCATTGTGTATAAATGCCACATTTTTTTTTATCCATTCATCTATTGAAGGGCATCTAGGTTGGTTCCACAATCTTGCTATCGTGAATTGTGCTGCTATGAACATCGATGTAGCAGTGTCCCTGTAGCATGCTCTTATAATTCATAGTATATGTATCTTAATAGTCATATACAATTAATATATATTCATGTACATATCATTTTCATACTGAATTCATGTATATATTATGTACATATCATGTATACAATATATTTCCATGTACATGTTCAAGTTCATATTCATATACATATTCATAAATGTATTTACACACAAATTCATATTTATGTACATGGTCATGTTCACACACATAATGCTATGCATATGCATATTCAGAATCATGTTTGTGTACATATTCACATTTATACATATAACTATATCCATAAACATTCATATTCATATATATGTACATATTCATATCCATACACTTAATCATAGTCATACACATATTCATTTTAACATTTATGCACATGTGTGTGTACATATTCATGTATATTTACATTACAGATTCATATTCATGAAATATTCATATCCATATTCCTATTCATATTTACATACACATACATATTCATATTCATGTACACATTCATAAAACATAAACATTCATATACTTATTCATATACATATTCATACACCTGTTCATATTCATGTACATGTACATATTCATGTTATAATAAGACATATATTCATATTCTTGTGAATATTCATATTTATATACATATTCATATATACATATGCATGTTAATATTCATATACGTATTAAAAATCCTCTTCATATACATACTTATATGTATGCATTCATGCATACACACCTTCATACATGTTTTCAGATACATATTTCTATACATTTTAATGTCTTCTCCAATGCATACTTTGAACATAGAACTTGAATAATCTGGAATAGGAAATCATCAGAAGGACTGTAGAGAGTAATTCCCCTGATCAGGTAGAGTATTATTGTTCTACACCTCTCACCAGGAGGAGGGCATGGGGGTCTGTACCTCTCCAGGTGTAAAGGACACAGAGACCTAATCTCCCCTAAGGGGAACTACTCCCCTCAGCTGTCAGAGAGCGTGGAGATCTACTGCCTTCATCTAGAGGGGTGCACGGTGTTCCATTCTGCATACGGAGTAGAAGGCACTGGGATATGTTTAGAGGCATCTATAGATCTATCTATAGCATCTGCCCCAGTCTCATCCTTTTAGGGTGTGAACTGGAATATTCTGGAGTGGGATCTCATCAGATGGAGGGCATAGGGATTAACACTGGTCAGGTTGAGGATAGATGATTTTAATCCACTCACCAGGTGGAGGGTATGGGGATATAGTCCCCTCAATGGGTACAGGATGCCTGGACCTACTTCCCCCATGAGGGCCAACAGCCCTCATTGTGCTGAGGTCATGGAGAGCTACTCACCTCATGTAGTGGAGGGCAGGGTGATCAATTTCCCATGAGAGTTAAGGCACTGGTATCTAAATCATAGATACATCACTATATATTCATACACATATTCATATACATATTAATACACATATTCATATTTATATACACATTCATGTATGTATTCATATTCATACAAATAATCATATTCATGTAATGCACTTGTTCATGTTCTTATACTAATCATATTCATTAACATACGTGTATCCATTAACATTCACATTCATGTACATATTCATATTAATGAGATATTCACAAACAAATTCATATTCATGTGCATGTACATATGCATATCAACACATATTCATGTATACTCATATTTATATACACACATATTCATATTCATATATACATATCCATATATGTTTATATTCACATTTATATCTATTCATAGTCACATATATATTTATATACATTTTCATATTTCTATTTATATACATATTAACATGTACATGTTCATATTCATATATACATTCATATACATATTCACATACATATTAATGTCTTTTCCTATTCGTACTTTGAGGGTGGAACTGGAATAATCCAGAATGGGAAATCCTCAGAAGGACTGTAAATAAACTCCTCTGATGAGGTGGCATATACACAGTTCTGCATCACCCCTCACCAGGTGGAGGGCTTTGGGATCTGTGCCTATCAAGTTGTGATGCACATGGTGACCTACTGGTTTCAAGGGGAACTACCCCCTTTTTGTTGGAGGGTATGGAGATCTACTCCCCTCATTTAGGGGAGGACATGGCATTCCATTCCCCATACTAAGCCGAAAGCACTGGGATAGCTTTCATCTGTAGGTTCTTCTGCAGCTTCCACTATAGATTCATCTATAGATCCCAAGACAAACCACCTCATGGGGCCCCACTTCTGCTTGTGGAGGATTTAGGGCATATTGATCCATTTGCCAAAGCAATATTTACACAGCACTTATTCTGTACCCTCCACTTACTGAGGTACAAAAGATGCAACCTTGATAACAACAGATCATGGTTGTGATCTGTTCATTGTTTTGTGGGGATTGAAAATGCCTAATGATTACATGGAAATGTATCAGGCAGCTTCTTCACAGGGTGATAAGTGCAAAAATGAGTAGCCCATCTACCACAGGTGACCTGGCCCAGGGTGTTGGAGAAGGTGTATCTGAATTGATACATGAAAACAAGAAGGCATCCATCAAATCGCAAGAGGGGAAAGAGGAATGAGTGAACAGCATATGCAAAACCCAGAAGTCAGGGAGAATGTGCTGAGTTTGAGGAACTAGAATTTGTTCAGTTTGCAATCCTTCAAATCTGAGATCTTTATCAACAAAAAGCAGTCTGGATTTTTATCTTGACAATCAAAGATGGTCAACAAGGGGGTCTTGGACAGACCATGGTTGTATGAAAATGGAGAGATTTGTTGTAGTAACCCAGTTGAATCATGAGGGGTGGAGTGGTCTAAACCAGAAAAGTATGGAAATGGATGCAAGAGATCTTCCCATCTGATCACTCTTAGATGCAGAGGCAAGGGAGGGGGGAACCAAGGCATGATTCCAATGAGATGAGCACAGCTTGGAGCACAGACCTTGGGCTCCTCACTTACCTGCCTATTGCCCCAGGGGAAGTGGTGTTTTCAATATGAAGAAAACTCCATATTTTACATAATTCTAAGAAATGGATATTGTTTACCTAATTATAAATACAGATGAAACTGTAATTCAGCTTTAAGGTAGTGCTTTATTACTTGACAGCACAATTTTAAAAAACCTAAACACATTCCTAAAAAACACACAGATTGTTAAAATACTTTATAAATGCATTCAATTTTGTTGTAAAGGACATCAGTGGACATAGTCCAAGGTCAGGAGCTAAAAAATAAGGGTTTCATTTGGCACAGATATATTCACAATATATAAAGCTGCAAGAGATTCATAAATTAAAGACATCTAAACAACGTTTAAAGACATATTCAGGGAGAATACCAACCTCATAGTAATCTAAGCTGGTCAGATCTATGGATCTTTCTCCTGTGCGTGTGCGTGTGTGTGTGCATGCACGCGCGTGCATCCACAGTAATTTAATTAACTCTACTAATATTCAGTGCATGCAGCCCCACACCATTATTGCAAAAGCTGCACCAGAAATTCCACAGGGTGAGGTCACATGGTCAAAGAATATGAGACATACTAAGACTGTTGCACTAGGGAAAATAGATTCCTTTTTATGGTGTTTACACACACACAAAATGGCTTATTCAAATATATCATCCTCTTGGTTGTAGGACATGTCTGACTCTACAACCCCCAAACTTTCATAGTAGTAGTTTCCATCCATCGGGACTAAGTCATTGCTCCTCTTCCTCTTCTGTGGCTCTCCTCCCTGCAGGACAGGTAGCTCAAATGTAGCAGCACTTATGGTTTGAAGTCCTTTCTCAAGTGGAACCTCAGCTCCATCTATTTCAGCCAAATTTGAATGATTGGCTGTGGGCAAAAGGCGGTCACTTCGTAGCCGCCTTCTTATTTCTTCTTCTTTAATCTGAAAAGCAATATTAAAAAAAAAATGAAAAGGAGTCCAAATCACCTTCTATAAGTTCTCATTATTATTGCCCATCATGAAAATTTCTGGCTTTTCTATGTCATTAACAGTCATATAACCATATTTGTTGAGGAAGTTCTATTGAAAGGGGCAGACACAGGGTCTACCCCATGAAGTACATAGCCAGTCCTTGCTCCCAGGAGGCCAATGAGAGGGCAATGTCAGCTTGGACTAACATCAGGAGGCCTGTCTCCCAGCAGAGCAGCTAGTAGAGTGTTCTGAGGTCCCAGGTGCCAACGCTGCAGGAATTCTTGTCTGTGGTCCTCAGGGCCTCCTCTCTGCTACACACGTCCTGCCCTGATTCTCCTCCTACCCACCCCCAAGTAAAGTCTTTCTTTTTTCATGTGAAGGAAACCTCATACTTGATTCAATTCTGAGAATTTAAATATTGCTATCTTAGGCTGTATGGATGAAATTGAAATTTTCGGCCAACTTTAAGATATGTCTTCTGTTACAGCACAAAGATAATTTTGAGAAAGCAAACACCAACCATTTAGCATAAGAAGCATGCAGATCACTGAGATACTAAGTACAAATCCATGCAATTTGTCTTAAAGCTACTGATAGGAAAAGGTCTGAAGTGAACTCATTTTAGCAAGTGTTGAATGCCTCAGACTCTGAGCCTCAGAGCTCACTTACCTTCCGACGCTCCTCTGCTGCCTGCATCTTCTCTTCTATGTCCTTCATTGTGAAATCTCTTACTTCCTTTTTGATCTTAAGTTTTTTCAGTCTGGCTGGTGGCTTTCTCAGTGGCTTTTCGGTTGTATTCATCTGGAAGAAGACATTTTTAGAAAATTGAAAAACAAGCATATTCAATGGCAGAGGAGAAAGGCAGGAGAGGTAAACACAATTTAGAAGGTAAATACTAAAGACCTAAACTTTAAAACAGTTAAAACAGATTAAAACAACAATAACAACTTAAAAGCTGGTAACAAAAGAATTAATTACTAAAGATAAAATGTGTTAGATGCCCTAAAAACACCAAGCTATTAAGAAAAAGGAACTAAGTATGCAACAAGTTCTGAAACTGGATAAAAGAGGACTCAGGAGGAAAAAGTCTTGAGAATGAACACAAGATGGAAGGTAGAGAATCAGTTATGAATTTGTAATTCAAAGTAAAAGGTCAAATTTTTACCTTGATTTATAATATTCAATGATTTCAATTCATTTTTATACATTCCACAAGTTGCAAATTACTTTCACTTGAATAGCGATTAGATCTTACCACTTTTGATCTTGTGGCAGAGAGAGAATTAATTGCTATTGAGAAATAACTTTGTGCTGGGCTTTGCTATTGGTATTTTACAAAATATTCTCATGAGAGCAGAAACTAAAATGCCACTTCATGTGACTAACAACTCTTTCAACAGTTCAAAGAATAATGAATTTCTAATTATAATTAGTAGTAATAAAAATGTAAAATTATTATGAAGGGCTTATGAAGAAAGTTTTTTTCTTCTTTTTTTTTAAAAAGACATGTTTAGTTATTTGTTTTTTTAAAAAATATTTATTTATTTTTTAAAAATTTATTTTTAAAAATAATATTTATTTTTTTTAGGTTTAAGTGGACCCAAAATCTTTATTTTATTTATGTGGTTTATTTATGTGGTTCTGAGGATCGAACCCAGTGCCTCATGCATGCTAGACGAGCACTCTACCAGCCCCAGGAAAGTTTTAATTGACAGTGTTTTTCTTTTTAAAAATTAAATTTTCTTTTAAAAAAGTTTTTGTAATATACATTTATTATGAAAAATTTAAAACATACATAAGTAACCCCCTAATCGTCTGTTTCATCATTTGGCCCCCAATCCCACTTGTAAACATGATTTTTTTTTTAAATGTGTGTCTTTCCAGATGTTTTCTACGCACATGAGACATCAGGGATCTCCTTGAGAAAAAGCACCCCTTATGATTAAGGGATAAAACCTCTCAGGGGGAAATAATTCAGCAAAGTTAGCTCTCAGTCTTATGGGGTTACAAGCTGTACAGGAGTTAAAAACGAACCAGTCTTCAAGGCTATAGGAGTAAAATAACTTGTTAGGAGATGGAAAGCTGAGAAGTCGCCTCAGCCTTTTGAGATTATGTGGTTGGCAGAAATGTCAAGGACTGGAATGAGACAAGTCCCAAAGACAAGGCCACTGAGACAGAGCAACAGTCTGCCCCATTCTGAAAATAACATCAGGGACTTTCTCAGACAATAAGGAGTAAATTCCAAATGGTGAGAGACAAATCTCTGCATAGAATAGTCACTGAAGTAACCCATAGGCACCTTTACCTTATTAGCATAGTTAACACACACCCCTAGAGGGACACATAGGATGTTAATGAGACATGCAATGCGTAAAGAAGCACAAAGAGGAAGAGCACATTGTGCTCAAACCCCACCTCCTCCAGGGACGGAATCAAGGTAGTCCCTCTGCCTACTCTAGATGCCATGAAACTGCACACCTTTATCATTTGTTCAAGTCAGCCTGACACTCTTGGAGAGTGCTCCCTCTGGCCCCAGCAGAAGTCCCCAATAAAGAGCCTATTCCTGTTATATGGATGTGTCTGCCTCATTCTTCTGGTAGAGAGTACAGGAACCTACTGAGCCAGCAACACACGTATATTTATATGCGCACATATGTGCAGAACATCTGCAATGTTAAATAAAACCTAAATGCGATTATATCCAAACACATTGTCCTGCAATTTGCTTTTACTTAATTTAATATGGACATCTTTCTAGGTCAGTATATATAGATTGATTATGACTAGGGGAAGATTTTAACGAACCCCATGTCTTCATTATAAAATGAACTGAGTCCTGTTCTAGATAATCTCTCTAAAGACTTCTTTCAAAGAGAAAAGGGCTATTAATATTCATTATAATTTCCAAATGACTCTCTCTCTCTTCAGACTACCACGCTGTAGATACTGAGAAAATAAATCAAGCAGACAAAGAGAAGCAATTTAGCTTAATAGGGAAAGTCACGGGCTTGGGACTTACACACACCTGGGTTTGAATCCTGACTTGGCTATGGAGTGACTTTCCATGACTTGTTAAGCCCTACAAACCCTGGCTTCCTCATTTGCACAGTACTTAACTTCCTGGGAAATGTTTTAGAGGGAGTAGAAGGGTATAACGCCAACTTGTCAACTCGGCAAACAAACTACCCAACTACCCGAAGGTGGATAAGGAGACCAGAAAGGTGCTGGAACTGGAACGGTTTGGACTTTGGTCTCTGAACTTACGGGTAAGATAGTGAGAGGATGAAAGACGGCTAACTTTCCTTCCAGCTTTGAAATCTAGGATGCTGAGAGCCTTTTGAAAACATTATTGTAAGGTTGGCTCCGTTTCAGCCATCAGAGTTATCTGTGGAGCAGAGTTGTTCACTGGAAGAAAACTGATTTGTTCAGTAAAGAATATTCCCCCTTCTCATTGTGTGTGTGTGTGTGTGTGTGTGTGTGTGTGTGTGTGTGTGTGTTTTAATGACACTTGACTTTTAAGCTTCCTGCTGGCAAAAGCCATTTGCTGGAAAGAGGGACACACTTGCTGTGGTTGCTCAGCCAGAGATACTATGAAATGAGTTTGAAAACCTTTCTTAGAGCTGCTCACTCAACAGAAGCTAAAAGAAAATTATATGGTAATCCAAGATCCAATAAAGAAATGCAGAGTTAGATTTTACATAGCAGTCTGAACCTTGACTAACACTGTGAGATCAGTCAGTCATACTGAGAGAAGTTGGGATTTTCTGGTTTGGAAAGGCTCTTCTTGTGGCTTTATTTCAAATCGATGCCTATGAAATCATTTTCTTCCTCCTCTTGAGAAGTTAATCCTATCTGTGCAGTCTTTCTTGAGTTTGACAGTTACATAGAAACATTGAAAAAACTCTGTACAGTTATATTTTTTAAAACTGAATTTTGTGAAATCAGAATTCATCAAATGTTGGTTGGCACTTTAAAATGATAACAACAATTTTATTATGCATAGACATGCTGACAGTAGAAAGTTAAAGACCACCATCTTAAGCTTAGAGAAGTTACCAGTTCAGTTATTTTCCTTAAGAATACTATCAGAGGACTGCCAGTCCCAAAGATGCTGTAATAATATTTGAGCCTTGTTTCTAGCCAACTGAGCTTGTATATATTATGTCTTACATCCACTATGTATCCCTCAGAACTTTCCTAATTAATTATTGACCTATGGATGAACTTATCTTGGGTTTGTTCCCTAAAGGTATCTTGTACACAGAATAGGCCAAAGCTTCCTGCAGAAGACCTGATCATTCATGTTCTTTCATCTTTAGACCTCCTTAGGAAGATCACACTGATCATTTACTAGCATTATTTAGTCCTAACTCAGTTGACTTTCTCCTCAAAAAACTCTCCATGAAGGTCAACAAATAATGTTAGAGACTCTGATGCAATGTGAACAAACTCCCTAACTACACTAAAGGTTACAGAAGTTGCACAGAGAAGAGAATAAACTTTGATCAGACAAGGCAAAATTAATAGAAAATACTCAGGGCTTGCAAATAGGTATACCAGAGAGAGAGAGAGAGAGAGAGAGAGAGAGAGAGAGAGAGAGAGAGATATGAATTTACAATAAGATACCTAAACAATAATATTTATGTTGGTGAGAGTCAATTACATATTTCTAAAGAGGTCTGTACTAACCCATACACATATTGACATAAATCCAGTACTCTTTACCACATAGTCATGTTAAGTCTCAGTAAAATGGTTTAAAATACACTAAAAGGCTCACTTAATGATCTAATATTTATCTTATTGATGTTATATTTCTTACATATCATTTTAACTCTTAAATCAGCATAAAATATATTAATATGAACATGCTTAAAAACTGGTTATGTGGAGAGTACTATGGAATTGTAGTACTCACTGGCAAGTGAATGATGAAAACAGAAAAAAGATGAAAGGAGACCTTGCAGCAGACTCAGATACTACTTTGGACCCTTAAGATGGGATGGCCCTGATTCAGAAGAGGAATAGAAGACCCTCACTTTTATCACTCTAACTAAAAACTCAGTGGAAGATGATTACCTGACTAGGAAGTGGGCATATCTAGTCCAGAATTCTCTTGTATTTAATAAGCTATTAGTCCATGTAAGAAGTCTTATTTTTAAAGTATTCTCAAATTTATTCTATTTTCCCATAACATTTTATTTTAAATCATTTTTCCCCTAGGAGATTGAAGAAATAATGTTTACACATCTGATTGGATTCATCACATTGTGGTAACTGCTAACACTGGTATCCTTTTATTAATCATCTTCTTTTTATTTACCTTGACTCCTTGGTTTAATTTTTAGTCAAATTTATCAGAGTTTTTCTTTTTTATAAGTATTATATATTTCAAAATATTAGCCTTCAATTACTTCTATACTTTATATGATCCCCACTCTGTCCTTCAGTGTTGATTCTTATCTTTTTATTATGTATGTATAACTTTTTCCAAAACATTTAAGGCACCTGGTATCTGGCCCAATTATGAACTGAAGCACACCTGAATTGAAGGAAGCTGTATTGGTGACACTGAGCTACTGTAGCTCTTTTTTACTTCCCTGGGCTTCTTGAGTATAATTGTAGTTGCTATTCTTGAAATATTACATTTTCAGGAATATTTTAGAATTGTCTCTCATGATGAATGAGGAATACACTATGATTTCAATAGCTTTAATCCTTCCCATCTTGTTGGTGAACTTGAAAGCTTTGTGTATAGATTTGAGGAAGTTCAGGGTATCTGGTTCTCATCCTAGGCTGTTGACAGATGATTCTGGTAGCTTTCCAAAATATGGAAGCTGGATTCCACACCCAGGTATTAGCCCAGGGTGGAACATGGGCACTGGGAATTTTGAAAACTCCCTAGGTTACTCCAAGGTATAGTCAGGTTAAGTGACTTGGTCTAGGAACAGACTTCATTTAAATAATGAGTCTTTTATTCCCAGTTGACTATTTTCCCTACAACACAGGGATAGGTAACAATTATGGGAACTTTGAAGTCATTTCTGATCTCTATTTTCATCATTGCTATTTCTTTTGTTTTCTATTCATTTTTTCCTCAGTCTTCCTTTAATTGTGATTTCTTCTTTACCTTCTCTGGTACTCAGTACCTAGATATCTGGAGCATTGGCTTAAAAACAAGCAAACAAACAAGCAAACAAAACAAAACAACAAACACTATCCTCTTTTATATAGAACTAATTAAAAAATTTAGAGTTCTAGACTTGGGTCAAGCAAGTTAAAAATCAGAGTAAAATTTTACACTAAGGAAAAACTGCCAGATTGATCAAGATGAATCAACAAAGAAAAATAGCAGTTTAGTAATTTTTACAACTGTATTTCCCCATGTTTGATTCTAGGATGCGTGTATGTACACACACATAAACATATATGTCATAGCCTTGGCATTTAGGCCCATTTTCTTAATGGGTAAATCAAATTCAGTTTTCTTATCCAAACGTTAATGCTTAATAAAAATTGCTGAAAGGACAAAGGCATGTTATTCAGTGGGGCTTATTGTACCTCAAATTTAATATAACCCAAGAAATGTTTTTATCAGATTCATTACTCAATAGCAATTAGGGCAATTCCTGAATCCACAAAGGATGGTGTGCAAGGGCATGAGGGAATTGATGGAAGGTAAAAACTGGCTTAGATAAATGCTGTCACCGGCAGTCACATATGTGGAAATAATGACCTGTGCTCCATCATCTCTGAGGTGACATTAATTATAGAATTACTTGCCATAACATCATATGATTCTCCATTTCTAAATATTCTGCTGCTGCTTTGTATTATTCCTTGAACAATCAGTTCCTCCAGGATGTCTGATGACTTTTGTCGCTCTCGATTCTCCAGGGGTTGGGGCTTATTGATAAATCCATTGGTCACTGGGTCTTCCAAAGTAAAAGAGAAAGAAAAGGGAGTGAGGATTTTTATCAGTCAGATGGTAATCATATGTCTTATGAATCATGCTACCTATTGAAATCTTAGTCTCAACACTCTGTCCTAAGAATCTGTTTCTTTTTTAAAAAAGTAGACTCCTTTGCAGTTCAAATTCTTAATGTTCTTTCCAAGGAAACATGGACATATTATATTCCTAGCAGGTCTCATGTTAAGCATAACAAAAAGTCTTTCATGTGCTGCTATGTATTACTTTTTGTTGTAACAACACTTATACACTTGGGTCAGATGACATGGGTTTCTCCACTAATTATGAAGCTAAACTACAGCTAAGACTCATTCTCCTGGTGACTCGGATGAGTTGCAGTTTGGTTTCTATGCTTTGTATACAAAAGATAAACAGCACGATGTTGCCAAGAGACGTCTAGTTCTGCAACCCTGAGTGTACAGTTACACCATCTGCTAAATCTGCAGAAGTAAAAGCGTGCCTTTTTGAAAAGAGTCTTTGATCCAAATCAGAATGGGAGTTAAAAATTTGTCAGCTATATTTTTATTAGTGATTCTAAAAATGAGCCTTGAAATCATTTCTAGGGGGCCCTTAATGAACTATTTTCTTGAAAGAAGCCTCCTCATTAAAAATCACCAATTATATAAATAAACAAATATATATTATCACATTACAAAATAAAGGTCCAGAGACAGGTTTGTTTTCTTGTCAGAAGTCCAGCAGTGTGGAGTCCTTGGGGATCAGCTCTCCTCTGGTCTGCAGTCATTGGGAAGTCCTAACTGTAACTAGGTCCATCCCCTTTAATGGATGGAGGCTTTGTATTAAAATTTCTAACCTGGTTATGAAGACAACTTTCATGAGTTTGCTGGAAAGGGAGAAAACACCCCCTGGTGCAGACACACTAATCAGATTTCTTTCACTTTGAAATATTAACCTGCCTTCTCTATGAGATTTCTCAACCTGACTGCTGCAAGCAGCTCCAACACATTCCCAACCATCTTGGCACCTCTCCACTGCTGCTTCGGCTGCCCATGCAGGTGCTCAAAATAGAACCAATTCTCATTGGAAAGTGCTCTATCCAGATTGGCCTACAGAGTAGTAAAACACGTCATGTAGGTAGGTGAACTAAAAATTTGAATTAACAAATAAAAATGCAAAAAAAAATAGGTCAGAGGTGAATCCAAGGTCATCTGGAAGGGTCAAAATGATAGTAACTACTGTTTTTTGAGCACTTATGTACCTGCATTATACGAAGTACTTTGTATACTGTCTCGCATATAATTCAAACATAAATAAATAATATCCCTGTGAAGGGATATTATTATCTCTATTTTATAAGTAAACACACTAATATGATGAAGGCTAACTAACTTGCATAAAGGGATATGGGTAGCAAGAATGTTAACTAGCACTGAATCCAAGTCTGTTTGACATCAACACCCATGTCTTCACTGCCTAACTCTCGCTCCCAAATGGGTCAGGTCAATGTCATGTCATGTAAATGTCTCCCAAATGTGTCATGTAAATATCATGCATGGGAGAGAAAGGCTTCCTCTCTCCTGTGGTATTTCTAAAAGGGTTATCATGATTGAAAGATTACTAACATAATAAAAAGTATTGTAACCATTTGAACCCACTCTTTTTTGAGTTCACTCAAGAATTCAGCTTGACCTTTGCAGTAACTAACCTACACAGAGATTCCTAGAATGTGTCAGTTACTTCAACTAATTGTCTTCTTTTCTTGGGACACTGGAGAAGATTGGGGAATGTTGAAAAATGACATTGTCATTCTATTTTTATTATAAAAGTAATACATGGTTCCCACAATGAATTTAAAAAATATAAAAAAAGAATAGAAGATAAAAGCGCCTGTATTCTCACCATTCAGAGAGAACTATTGTCAATATATAAAATTTTATTTTTATAAATTTGGCACCATATTGGACATACAGCTTTGTTTATCATTAAACTAATATTTATATTAGCATTTTCTCATGTTATTAGAAACTCTTTATAGGCTTAAATGTGAAAATTGGAATCACACAAGAAAACATGGGTGACATCATCTTAAACCAGATACAGGGAAAGGCTTTTAAATTTTCTCAAAATCCAAATTCAGGAAAAGACTGATAAGTTTTACTACATTAAAAAAACCCACAAACTTTTGCAAGTCCAAGTACCAAATACAATAAGAGTCAAATGTAGGTACCATGTGCCTCCTAATCTGCTGTACTAAAAAATAAATAAATAAATAAATAAAATTGGATATTATTTCTGATGTTCTTGCCCCAAATGCATAACCTGGACACAACCGTGATGAAATCTCAGACAAACCCAAATTAAGGAATGTTCTACACAGCCTCTATCTTCCAATACATCAAGGTCTAAAAGTAAAGAAAAGCCGAGGGGTTCAGGGTAAAGGAGAATAAAGCCATGTGACAAACATGTGACCCAGGGTTAGAACCCAAATCAGAAATTTATGAAGGACATTTGTGAGACAATTGACAAAATTCGAATATGGCCCAGACATGAGATAATGATACTGAAAAGCTAATAATTTCCTGATTTTGATCCTTTTACAGAGATTATGCAAAAAATGTCCTTGCTTTTAGGGAAACACATACTGGTGCATTTCCAAGTAAGGTAACATCAAGTCAGGGAAAAAACACACTTGTATATGGGGGACATGATCATGCAATTGTGGCCATGTGGTAACACTGAGGAATCTGGATAAAAGAATATAAAGACATTTTTTTCTTAAATCTGACATTATTCAAAATTAGAAGTTTTTTTTTTCCCCAAAGGAAATACAGTCTCAGACTTGATGATGGTTCAACTTATGAGTTTTTGATTCTATGATGGTACAAAAACCTTATGCACGTTGTAGAAACTGTATTTGAATTTCTGATTTGGATCTTTTCCTGGACTAGCGATAGGTGTTTCAACCCCCTTTTGGATGCTGGGTAGCAGCAGCGACTGTGACTTGCAGCCAAACACAGATCGCTGGTGACACCAGCACTACAGCATGCTGTGGCTGAGCCCAGACGTTCAGCAGGCAGTGCAGTCAGAGCATTTTTGACTTCTAACATTCTCGTCCTTTTTCCACTGGTGGTAGGTTTCTCAGGCCCTAACCCCATGGTAAGTCAGGGAGCCAGAGTTGGAAAACGTTAGTGTGAAGACTGAAACTCTGTAGATGTGAAGATCAGGAGGAAGAAGGGAGAAAGCCAAGAACTGGCAGAGAGGAAAAGTGGGCAGAGAACAAATGTAAAGTCCAAAACATTCTGTGAAAAGATGCCTTCTTGAAACTCATTTACACTGTATTTTGGAAACATCTGCTTTGAGCTGACTTCTCAAGCTGTTCTCCCTCCACAGCATCCTGCTTCCCAGCTGCGCTCCTCACAGTGCCTTTAACAGCATGCAGCTGCAGGATCAGCTGTCCCCAGCACACCTGTCCCAGCCACCTGACAGCCTGAAGTTTGCTAGCCACACAGGTCTTTTTTTTTTTTTTTTTGAAATATTTATTTCTAAATTTTTTTATTATTTATTTATTTATTTATTTTTATTTTTATTGTTGGTTGTTCAAAACATTACATAGTTCTTGACATATCATATTTCACACTTTGATTCAAGTGGGTTATGAACTCCCATTTTTACCCCGTATACAGATTGCAGAGTCACATCAGTTACACTTCCACTGATTTACATATTGACATACTCATGTCTGTTGTATTCTGCTGCCTTTCCTATCCTCTACTATCCCCCCTCCCCTCTCCTCCCCTCCCCTCTTCTCTCTCTGCCCCCTCTACTATAATTCATTTCTCCCCCTTATATTATTTTTCCCTTTCCCCTCACTTCCTCTTGTATGTAATTTTGTATAACCCTGAGAGTCTCCTTCCATTTCCATGCAATTTCCCTTCTCTCTCCCTTTCCCTCCCACCTCTCATCCCTGTTTAATGTTAATCTTCTTCTGATGCTCTTCGTCCCTACTCTGTTCTTAGTTACTCTCCTTATATTAAAGAAGACATTTGGCATTTGTGTTTTAGGGATTGGCTAGCTTCACTTAGCATAATCTGCTCTAATGCCATCCATTTCCCTCCAAATTCTATGATTTTGTCATTTTTTAATGCAGAGTAATACTCCATTGTGTATAAATGCCACATTTTTTTTATCCATTCGTCTATTGAAGGGCATCTAGGTTGGTTCCACAGTCTTGCTATTGTGAATTGTGCTGCTATGAACATCGATGTAGCAGTGTCCCTGTAGTATGCTCTTTTTAGGTATTTAGGGAATAGACTGAGAAGGGGAATAGCTGGGTCAAATGGTGGTTCCATTCCCAGCTTTCCAAGAAATCTCCAAACTGCTTTCCAAATTGGCCGCACCAATTTGCAGTCCCACCAGCAATGTACAAGTGTACCCTTTTCTCCACATCCTCGCCAGCACTTGTTGTTGTTTGACTTCATAGTGGCTGCCAATCTTACTGGAGTGAGATGGTATCTTAGGGTGGTTTTGATTTGCATTTCTCTGACTGCTAGCGATGGTGAGCATTTTTTCATGTACTTGTTGATTGATTGTATGTCCTCCTCTGAGAAGTGTCTGTTCAGGTCCTTGGCCCATTTGTTGATTGGGTTATTTGTTATCTTATTGTCTAATTTTTTGAGTTCTTTGTATACTCTGGATATTAGGGCTCTATCTGAAGTGTGAGGAGTAAAGATTTGTTCCCAGGATGTAGGCTCCCTATTTACCTCTCTTGTTGTTTCTTTTGCTGAGAAAAAACTTTTTAGTTTGAGTAAGTCCCATTTGTTGATTCTAGTTATTAACTCTTGTGCTATGGGTGTCCTATTGAGGAATTTGGAGCCTGACCCCACAGTATGTAGATCGTAGCCAACTTTTTCTTCTATCAGACGCAGTGTCTCTGATTTGATATCAAGCTCCTTGATCCATTTTGAGTTAACTTTTGTGCATGGCGAGAGAAAGGGATTCAGTTTCATTTTGTTGCATATGGATTTCCAGTTTTCCCAGCACCATTTGTTGAAGATGCTATCCTTCCTCCATTGCATGCTTTTAGCCCCTTTATCAAATATAAGATAGTTGTAGTTTTGTGGATTGGTTTCTGTGTCCTCTATTCTGTACCATTGGTCCACCCACCTGTTTTGGTACCAGTACCATGCTGTTTTTGTTACTATTGCTCTGTAGTATAGTTTAAGTCTGGTATTGCTATACCGCCTGATTCACATTTCCTGCTTAGCATTGTTTTTGCTATTCTGGGTCTTTTATTTTTCCATATGAATTTCATGATTGCTTTCTCTATTTCTACAAGAAATGCCGTTGGGATTTTGATTGGCATTGCATTAAACCTATAGAGAACTTTTGGTAATATCGCCATTTTGATGATGTTAGTTCTGCCTATCCATGAACAGGGTATATTTTTCCATCTTCTAAGATCTTCTTCTATTTCTCTCTTTAGGGATCTGTAGTTTTCATTGTATGTCTTTCACCTCTTTTGTTAGGTTGATTCCCAAGTATTTTTTTTTTTTTTGAGGATATTGTGAATGGAGTGGTTGTCCTCATTTCCATTTCAGAGGATTTGTCGCTGATATACATGAATGCCTTTGATTTATGTGTGTTGATTTTATATCCTGCCACTTTGCTGAATTCATTTATTAGCTCTAATAGTTTCTTTGTAGACCCTTTTGGGTCTGCTAGGTATAGAATCATGTCATCTGCAAATAGTGATAATTTAAATTCTTCTTTTCCTATTTTTATGCCTTTAATTTCTTCTGTCTGTCTAATAGCTCTGGCCAGTGTTTCGAGAACTATGTTGAACAGAAGTGGTGAGAGAGGTTATCCCTGCCTTGTTCCAGATTTTAGAGGGAATGCCTTCAATTTTTCTCCATTCAGAATGATGCTAGCCTGAGGCTTAGCATAGATTGCTTTTACAATGTTGAGGTATGTTCCTGTTATCCCTAGTTTTTCTAGAGTTTTGAACATAAAGGGATGCTGTACTTTGTCGAATGCTTTTTCTGCATCTATCGAGATGATCATATGGTTCTTATTTTTAAGTCTATTGATGTGGTGAATAACATTTATTGATTTCCATATATTGAACCAGCCTTGCATCCCAGGGATGAATCCTACTTGATCATGATGCACAATTTTTTTGATATGTTTTTGAATCCGATTCCCCAGAATTTTATTGAGGATTTTTGCATCTAGGTTCATTAGAGATATTGGTCTGTAGTTTTCTTTCTTTGAAGTGTCTTTTTCTGGTTTAGGAATCAGGGTGATGTTGGCCTCGTAGAATGAATTTGGAAGTTCTCCCTCTTTTTCTATTTCCTGAAATAGCTTAAAAAGTATTGGTATTAGTTCCTCTTTAAAGGTTTTGTAAAACTCTGCTGTATACCCATCTGGTCCTGGGCTTTTCTTAGTTGGTAGTCTTTTGATGGTTTCTTCTATTTCCTCAATTGATATTGGTCTGTTTAGGTTGTCTATATACTCCTGACTCAATCTGGGCAGATCATATGACTTAAGAAATTTATTGATGCCTTCACTATCTTCTATTTTATTGGAGTATAAGGATTCAAAATAATTTCTGATTATCTTCTGTATTTCTGAAGTGTCTGTTGTGATATTGCCTTTTTCATCCCGTATGCTAGTAATTTGAGTTCTCTCTCTTCTTCTCTTCGTGAGCATGGCTAAGGGTCTGTCGATTTTATTTATTTTTTCAAAGAACCAACTTTTAGTTTTGTCAATTTTTTCAATTGTTTCTTTTGTTTCGATTTCATTAATTTCAGCTCCGATTTTAATTATTTCTTGCCTTCTACTTTTTTTGCTGTTGTTTTGCTCTTCTTTTTCTAGGATTTTGAGATGAAGTATGAGATCATTTATTTGTTGGTTTTTTCTTTTTTTAAGGAATGAACTCCAAACAATGAATTTTCCTCTTAGAACTGCTTTCAATGTGTCCCATAGATTTGACATGTTGTGTCTGTGTTTTCATTTATCTCTAAGAATTTTTTAATTTCCTCCTTGATGTCTTCTATAACCCATTGATCATTCAGTAACCTATTGTTCATTCTCCAAGTGATGCATGATTTTTCCTTCCTTCTTTTATCATTGATTTTCAGTTTCATTCCATTATGATCAGATAAGATGCATGGTATTATCTCTACTCCTTTATATTGTCTAAGAGTTGCCCTGTGACATAATATATGATCTATTTTTGAGAAGGATCCATGTGCTGCTGAGAAAAAAGTGTAACTGCTTGATGTTGGGTGGTATATTCTATATATGTCAATTAAGTCTAGGTTATTAATTGTGTTATTGAGTTCTATAGTTTCCTTATTTAACTTTTGTTTGGAAGATCTGTCCAGTGGTGAGAGAGGTGTGTTGAAGTCTCCCATGATTATTGTATGGTGGTCTATTAGACTCTTGAACTTGAGAAGAGTTTGCTTGATGAACATAGCTGCACCATTGTTTGGGGCATATATATTTATGATTGTTATGTCTTGTTGGTGTATGGTTCCCTGGAGCAGTATGTAGTGTCCCTCTTTATCCCTTTTGATTAATTTTCGCTTGAAATCTATTTTATTTGATATGAGTATGGACACTCCTGCTTGTTTCTGAAGTCCATATGAGTGATATGATTTTTCCCAACCTTTCACCTTCAGTCTATGTATGTCTTTTCCTATCAAATGCGTCTCCTGTAGGCAGCATATTGTTGGGTCTTGTTTTGTGATCCATTCTACTAGCCTGTGTCTCTTAATTGGTGAGTTTAAGCCATTAACATTTAGGGTTATTATTGAGATATGGGTTGTTCTTCCAGCCATATTTGTTTATTTATGTTACTAAACATGGTTTGTTTTCCTCTTTGATTATTTTTCCCCCCTTTACTGTCCTACCTCCCACTGTTGGTTTTCATTGTTATTTTCCATTTCCTCTTCCTGTAATGTTTTGCCGAGGATGTTTTGAAGAGATGGTTTTCTAGCTGCAAATTCTTTTAACTTTTGTTTATCGTGGAAGGTTTTAATTTCATCTTCCTTCCTGAAGCTTAATTTCGCTGGATACACGATTCTTGGTTGGAACCCATTTTCTTTCAGTGTTTGAAATATGTTATTCCAGGATCTTCTAGCTTTCAGAGTCTGTGTTGAAAGATCAGCTATTATCCTGATTGGTTTACCCGTAAATGTAATCTACTTCCTTTCTCTTGTAGCTTTTAAAATTCTCTCCTTATTCTGTATGTTGGGCATCTTCATTATAATGTGTCTAGGTGTGGATCTCTTATGATTTTGCACATTCGGTGTCCTGTAGGCTTCTAGGATTTGGGATTCTGTCTCATTCTTCAAGTCTGGGAAGTTTTCTTGTATTATTTCATTGAATAGATTGCTCATTCCTTTGGTTTGGACCTCTATACCTTCCTGTATCCCAATGACTCTTAATTTTGGTCTCTTTATGTTATCCCATATTTCTTGGATGTTCTGCTCATGGTTTCTTAACAGTCTTGCTGAGCTGTCTATGTTCTTTTCAAGTTGAAATACTTTGTCTTCATTGTCTGATGTTCTATCTTCTAAGTGTTCTACTCTGCTGGTAGTATTCTCAATTGAGTTTTTAAGTTGGTTTATTGCTTCCTGCATTTCTAGGATTTCTGTTTGTTTGTTTTTTATAACCTCCATCTTCCTGTATAGTTGATCTTTTGCTTCTTGGATTTGTTTATGTAATTCATTGTCGAAGTGATCTTTCATTGTCTGATTTTGCTGTCTAATGTCTTCCTTGAGACTCCAGATCATCTGAAGCATGTATATCCTGAACTCTTTATCTGACATTCCATCTGCTGCAGCTATTACCTCTTCTAAAGTTGAGTTGACCTGCATTGCTTGTGGTCCTTTCTTTCCTTGTCTTTTCATATTGCTCGCGTTTCTTTCTGCTTGGTGAAACTGTAGTGTTTTTGAAATTTTCCCCCTATATATTTATATTGCTCTTGTATAGTTGACAAGTCTCCCTTGCAGGGCGGGCAGCGGCTGTGCTCCTCCTCCAATTGGGGTGATCTGTCTACCACACTGGCGGGCCGCTGGGTCTGTTCTGCCGGTCGGTCGCAGGTCTGCCTACCTTGCAGGCACGGGCGGCGGCTCTGCTCTGCCCCCTCCTCCAATTGGTGTGACGTGTCTACCACGCCCGCGGACCCCTTTGCCTGTTCTGCCGGTCGGTTGCAGGTCTGCCTACCTTGTAGGCACGGGCGGTGGCTCTGCTCTGCCCTTACTCCAATTGGGGTGACGTGTCTACCACACCGGCGGTTCGCTGGGCCTGTTCCAGGAGTGGGCGGCGGCTCTGCTCTGCCCCTACTCCAATTGGGGTGATGTGACTACCACGCCGTTGGGCCGCTGGGCCTGTTCCGGGCGCGGGCGAAGGCTCTGCTCTGCCCCTACTCCAATTGGGGTGATGTGACTACCTACATTTGTTCTTATATGTGAGAGAGTACTTGTCTAATTTTATATACATTCAGCTTTCCAGGAAAATTTTAGAAGTTTTTGCTTTGATTTCTCTAAATAGTTGTCTGTGCTTTAGATCTTAATTTTGCTTGTGCTGAAGAAGGATCTTCACATTCCTGGCACCTGGCTGATCTGCTTCCAGAGGCAGGATGCCTTGCCCAGGGAGTGAGACTTCCTCCTGTCTTTGAAGACCACTTCTGTCTCCTAGAATCTCGGCGGCCTGCTTATAGCCTGGAAACTGGACACTCTGATTTCTGTTCTTCTAGTATTCCTGCCTCATCCTTCCTAGTTCCTGGAATTACCAGAAGGCACCACCAGGTCCAGCATTTCCTTGCTTTCCAGGTTTTCAAAATTCTCCCTGTGATTTGTTTTTAGCTTCTTCTTATCACAGAAAGTTGGGCTCCTGATCCAGGACAGAAAGCCTACAAAATGATTAAAAGAATGGCGGTTCCCACCACACAGGTCTTGAGCAGGTATTTGCAGCCAGGAACTAAGTCACAACTGCATTATCACAGAGAGAAAGTATCTGTGCTGGCCCTGTGGTCAGAGAGGAGGGGACATCCTTCTCAGAGGTCATGTGGACATCACATCAGAACCACAAGAGGATGGCCAATATAAAATCTGTAATAATCTGAGCGTGCTAGCAAAGTCCAAGAAGAGTAACTTCATGTATGAACCCATGTACTTCCCAGCTCTAACTGGTAACTAGCGAAGAAGCTACAGAGCATTTTTAACTAGGAATGAAATGAAAGCTCCCCCCACGAAAAAAAAAAAAATAGAGCACTTCCCCTTGAAGTCTGTGAGATTCAATTTATTTTGAATGCTGATCAAATATAAATAAGATATCATAAATCCTCACCAGGGAGCAACTCAAGGAAACGGAAATCTGCAAATAGTTCACAAATAGCACACTAGCTCATGACTACTTCTTGAAAGATCCTTTTATTGCACATTTGCTGATAACTTTGGATGGGGAGACACAGGGAAAGCAGTTGGATGAAGGTTTTATTTATTTTTTTGCAAACGTAGACCTTTCCCTTAGAAAGAGGTTAACCTAGTGGAGTGGATGTTTAAATGATTTTAAATTGAGCAACTTGTATTCTTAAATTCTGTTTCCAATTCTCAATAAAGGCCGAGAATGTTTAAAAAAGAAAGATGACTTTAATTATCTCACGGACAATAAGATGAGTAGTTGTCATTATTTACTGAAAAAATGAAGACCTAAGGCTAACTTTTAAAGTTTTGTCACTGAAAATACTTCATGACCCACAAAGAAGAGATAAAAGGCCACTGACTATACATTGTATTTAGAGATAATCAGTATTTTTGTAGAGATCAACATGAACCCACAAAACCCAAGGAGTGGTGGCTTACCTGAATTTACTTTTCCATTTCTTTCACTAGGAGATGGAGAACTTTCTGGAATAGTTCCGGGTAAGCTTCTTATCTGAGTTTGTTGTTCCAGGCCTTCTACCTTGTCCACAGTGTCCTTGGGCAGTGTGGCATCCATCTGGGGCCTGCAGTTCTCCTCAGAGTGTGTTAGTTGGGCAGCAGCCTGTGAAGAGGGAATACTCAGTGAGAGTCCAGATTTCTTGGAACATGAAAAGTGTTGTGGGTCTGCTGTGTGAGTATTTATCCAACCATGGTAGGCTGAAACCTGCAGATGTTATGTTACGTGGCATGTGATTAACTGAATGGCAAAATTGTCCTAAAGGACCCAGGGGGCCCTATGTGCAGTCACAGTGTCCCTAGAAGAGAGGTAGCAGGAGATTTGACTGCAGGAGGCAAAGCTGATGCGAGTATGGGAGCAGGGGCAGCTTGAAGATGCTAAGGTGCTGGAGGTGAAGGAGAAAGGGACTTTAACCACGGGCTCTGAGGACCACTGCTATAGATGCTGCAAAGGGAAAGGACTTTCTCCTTCAAGTGACAGTGACTAGCCAGCACCTCGACTTTGCCCAGCGTGACTAACTTTGGGCTTCTGACTTCCAGAGCTCTAAGAAAATACATTTGTATTTTTAAAAAAAAATTTTTATTTGTTCTACTTAGTTGTACATGACAACAGAATGCATTTCAATTCATTGTACACAAATGGAGTGCAACATTTCAATTCTCTAGTTGTACATGGCATAGAGATGCACTACTTGTGCAGTCATACATGTACCTAGGGTGATGATGTCCACCTCATTCTACCATCTTTCCCATTCTTATAACATTTGTATGGCTCTAAGCCACTAAACTTGGGTTAATTTGTTAAAACAGCAATAGAAAAATGCTTACAGTTTTATTAATTTATGTTAGAAGGGATCTATCAAATACAAGTTGCTGTACTGAACTTTTTATTAAGACAAACAAGTTCATAATCAAGTGTGAAAGTAGAGATACTACTACATAAAAGGAATATTTTTTTAAAAAATGAAATATACATTGTTTTTGCTTATTAAAATGTAGGTCAGACTTCTTTTTAAAAGAATTATATAATAGTGAAGGAAATTGCAGTCAGTTTTATGTGTCAACCAGGCTAGGCTACAGTAGTCAGTCAAACATTAATTCTAGGTTTTGCTGTAAGGTGTTTTGTAGATGTGATTTATATCTACCAATCAGTTGACTTTAAGTAAAACATTATCCTAGGTGGGTCTCATACACCTAGGCTTGAAGAACAGACTAGAGGTCTCCCTCAGGAAGAAGAAATTCTGCTGTGGACGGTGGCTTCAGCTCCAGACCACATTTTATGACCACTTGCCCTGTCCTGTGGATTTTGGATTTGTCTGGCAGCTCTGTGATTGTATAAGCATTTTCCTTGCAGTACATTTATTCATCCATCCATTCAACCATCCAACCAACCATCCATCCATCCATCCAACTATTCATCTAACCAACCATCCATCCATCCATCTGGACCTGTTCCTCTAATAGAATCCTGACCAATACAGAAACATAGTAGAAAATAAGAAGTACCAGCCCCTAGTTAGAAGCACCATCAATATCTTGGTATATTACTTCCCAAATGTATTTACTCATATAAACAGTCTTTAAAAGTAAGTTGTAATTAGCTGTTAAGCCCATGAAAAGATCTTCAATATTATACAGATCAAAACCACAATGAGTTACTTCATATCCACTAGGAGGACTAAAATAAAAAAAAGAGAATAACAAATGTTGGTGAGGGTATAGAGAACTGGAACCCTCCTCCATTACTGTGGGAATACAAAATGTGGAGATACTTTGGAAAACAGCTTGAGATCTCTTCAAAGTTAAATGTAGGGTTACTGTATGACCTGGGAATTTTAATCCCAAGTAAACAACCAAGACAGTGAAAATAATACATATTCACCCAAAAGCTTGCATAAAAATGTTCATAATGATTATTAATAATATTAACAAATGGGAAACAACCAAATGTCCATCAGTTGATGAATGGGGAAATAAAATGTGCTATATTCATGCAAAGGAATATTATTTGGAAATAAAAAGAAATTAAATATTGATATGATATAAAATAGCCAACTCTTCAAAACACAATGATAAAAATTCCTAGGCATGCTAGATCATTTTATAATACCATGTACATTTTATAATACATTTCCAGAAGGCCCTCCATAAATTCTGCACCAATGTGTGTGTATTCCCACTTCTTTTCAGTGGACCATACTTCCATTGCTGATAAAAGTGCATTGGGCCAGGCATGGTGGTGCATTCGTGTAATCCCAGTGGCTCCCAGGAGGCTGAGGCAGGAGGATCTCAAGTTCAAAGCCAGGCTCAGCAACTTAGTGAGGTCCTGCCACAAAATAAAAAATAAAAAGTGCTAGGGATGTCACTCAGTCCCTGCAGAATAAGTGGACCTTCAACATACAACACATCTCATGTCACATACATCATGTACCACACACATACATTTACATTTGATACATATAACAAAGGAAAAAGAGCCCCATTCAGATGCTCTTGTCTCTGAGGCTGAAGGTAAAGATGCAAATCATGTTGTACATTCTTCCTCTTATTTCTAAATAAACTGTGAAGAGCCAGGATCTGTAGTGGTCATGACACAAGTGTTTTTACAAGTTCATTTCATTCTGTAAATTCATCATTTTTTTAAACCAGTGAGTTACACACAAGGACTAATTTTTAATTTTATCATTTAATATTTCCAAGTGGAGATCCTAAAAACATTCAGTTGATTTAATGAAAGCAAAGGCAGCACCAACAATAATGGTAAGAAGCTCACACTAGAATTGAGTGTAAATTTGAGCATTTTTGATCTAAAGGGATGACTTTTCATAAAGACATTCTGTAAACTACAGCTTAGCCTCTATTTAAACACCATTACTGCAAATGACCTCACCATGGCTTCATCAGCGCTACTATAGCCACTTGGATTTGGAATCCAGACCCTAGCGAGGATATCTTCCCATGTGTACTTAGAGACACTCTGCACCGGAGTGCTGTTACTGACCAACACTTAGGCTCTAGCTGACAAAACACAGTCTTTAAGCATCAAATAACTCATACCAGCCTTCAGTTTCCACAGTAGAAATGTAAAGTTCTTCTTTTCTGAAAACTAAGAACATCTTTCAAATAACTTATCAATGTGTGACATATTCTGAGGATTTTAACCCAATTCTATAATCTGGACTTGAAAACAGACACAGTTCAAAGACCAGAGATACTGACAAATCAATTAAATCTGTGCCTCTTGTGGATATGGCTAGTAGTGTTCTTGTTCCATCTATGCATGAAGAGTTTAAATTTTCACACCAATAAGAAAACCTTCTATATTATATAGGAAATGGTAACTGGAAGAGTTGGCTGGAAGGTTTTATCTTTTCCTTAAGATGAAGTAAGAGAAGTACAGATTAAATGTCTTTTTACATTTTGATAATTTTTAAAACTTTTTTTTTGTACCAGGGATTGAACCCAAGGGTATTAACCACTGAGCAACATCTCCAGTCCTTTTTTTATATTATATTTAGAGACAGGGTCTCACAGAGTTACTTAGGGCCTCATTAAGTTGCTGAGGCTGGCTTTGAATTTGAGATCCTCCTGCTTCAGCCTCTGGAGTTGCTAGGATTACAGGATTTTAGACACTCTAGAGCTGTCTGAATAATAATGCCACCACACCCAGCTATAATTTTGTATCCATTTTATTTTATACTTCAGTTCCTTGAGGATAAAATTTTATCAGTTTTAGACAGAATTTTAAAAATTGTGAATTCTAAAGTGATCTCTAGGCATGAGAATTACCATAATTTTTTTAAAAAAATTGCTTCCAACTCTAGATGTGTTTTTTTGTTTGTTTGTTTGTTTGTTTGGGCTGAGAAGTGTTATATGTGTCATACAGCTTTGGGGAAACATGTTTACCAAACAGTTTGGAGGAACTAATTTGTTGAGGCGCCCCAGAGCTGAAATCTTAAATCAAATTAGTAGCAGATATATTTCATAAATATATTTGTCTGTAGACATAGAGGAAGAATTTGTTCTTCAAAAATATGATTTTTTCTAGTTACTTCTAGAAAAATCACAATAATATCTCTCCAAATCTTATTATTTAAAAAGTTAAGCTTTAAGTAGCCACTTAGGCCTTTTCAGAGACAATAAGCAAGGGCATTTTTAAAATCAGATGTTGGAGGGAAGCTGTGAAGGACCCTTGGAGATCACTCACTGCAAGCTAACCATTCCCTGTTTGTAACAGGCAAGAAACTAAGTTATTCATGTAGAATAACTCCAAGTAAGCATTTTTCCAACTAAGAAGTTTCCCAAGCTTTTCTTATGAATTAGTTTATTGTGGTGTCTTCTTGCCACTTTAAGGAAAAGGGAAGAGAAAGTCTGTAGACAGTTCTCAAAACATTTAATTCAGAATATTTTAAAGTCAATGCCACTAAGAAACAATATTTCATTACAGCAAATACATTCATCTCATTTTGAAGATATTTTGGAACTACTGAACTCTGAGTCCTCTGCCTTTATGCATGTAGTAAAGGCATTACTATTCAGACAGCTCTAGAGTGTCTAATTAATAATAATCATACCCTTCCCAGATCAGATTTCCAAAGTCAAGTGTTTTGGGCACACACATAAAGAGAAGGTATATACGTGAGTAGACTCTCAGTCTATTTTCAGGTTGTTTTAATATTGATTTTTTTTCCTTGCAGACTGTCATTAGTCTGGTTATGCTACATGGAGACAAGAACACACTAAGGAATCTGGGGACTTGGGTGCATGGGAAGGACATGCAGTCACTCAAGGAAAATGCATTAGTGCTAGGTCTGCATGAGACACCGCAGTTAGCACCAGAGATACAAAGATAAAAACAGTTCCTGTACCCAAGGAGGTGACAGCTCAGGATAGGAGGCAAAAATGGAAACAAATATGATAAAATGCATTGCCATTTGGTAGGAGGAGGTAGAAGATCAACCTGGCAGCATGGTGGCAGGGTCAGGGGTTGTCCAGATGAGCACAGGGGGAGTGACCGTGAGCTGTCTTAAAAGATGTGCACAATTTGACGGTGGCCTTGGAGAAGGGGAAGAATCTGAAGGAGAGAAAGCAGCAGGTGCAAGGTCATGGAACTAGGGGCAGATGGGTGTGGGGAACAAGAAGCGAGGCCTACGTAGAATATGCACATGGGGAGAGAGCAAACCCAGAGTCAGCAGCCAGTGCAAGGATATGCCAAGGATGTAGGGTTTTATCTTACAACCATCACCGTCATTATAATAACTTACATTGAGTTTTAGTCTGTGCCAGGCATATGAGCACTTTCATGTGAATTGTCTTATTTAATCCTTATAACAACTCTGTGAAGTAAGTATTGTGATTACCCTCATTTCACAGATAACACTGGGGCAGAGAGGTTAAGACCTTGACCAAGGTCACACAACTCATAAGAATGAACACAAAAATCAAACCCGGGTTGTCATCGTCTTGACCATTGGTTTGTGTGCTCACTTAATGGATTGGTGACATTTTTCTGAGGAGGACTGACATATCCAATTTTATTATATAGAGGTCATTCTGGAGGTCATGTGGAAGATTAAAGCAGAAGGCAGATGATGGTGGAAATGGAAAAAGTATCCAAGCAGGCGATGACTTAACTGTGAGATTCAAGAAGCTATGTAGAAAACCTTGCAGGCTCGGGATAGCTTGACCTAAAGGACCTGATATATTTGACACATGGAGGGAACTTCTTTTTACTCCCTCCTGATCTATACAACAAAGTTATTTTCAGTGTTAACCATGTGATCGAGCAAATGATAAAGCCAGAAAAGAACACAAATAGTAGGCATTTTTTTTTGTTGAAGACTTACATATAACGCGTGTATGAAAAATTAAAAAAAGATGAGAAATCTCTTTTGTATGAAAAAAGCTAAAACAATAGCAAATTGAGACTTAAATGACATAATGTATCGAAGGAAAAGGGAGGAAAATATTCCTACATATTGGTGCAAAGCAATACTGAACAATAGCAAAGACCACCGAGGGTTTCCCAGAAGCCTATAAACCTGTGAGGGAGAAGGACCTTGAAACAGATTGGCCTCAGGTGGCAATGGGAGTGCCAGATCAGTTGTTTGGGGGCCCAGAGCTGAAGGACGAATCGAGAGCTCACCAGCTCTCCTAGGGACAGGCCCCTGGGGTGGCATTCTAGGAAGACAGAATAGCGTGGGTAAAGGCTTGGAGGAGTGAGGAAGACTGGAGGAACCAACCCCCAAGCCCTTGGTCTAGCAGCCCCAGGGGTAATGAGTGACAGCCATTGACAGTAGAGGAGCTGGCGCTACTAGAAAGAAAGAATGGGACCAAATCAAAAAAAATGTCTGTACACTACAGTGAATTACAGAGGAGAACAGGTGACAGTGTGGGAGGTAGATTGGGAAGGATGGTGATAGGAGAGACTGAGAGGCCCAGGAAGACATATGGGACCTGAATGCAGACAGCAGCAGTTCAGGGATGGAAGCAGAGTGCAGGGTGACTGGCATTTGAGTGCAGGCTTCCTGCTGAGCACCAGGTCCTGAACCTCAGCTTTTCCCTAGAGTTGCTTTTGAAATGTGCCCCAAGAGCCCAGCAAATATGCCTCCTATGTGGCAGATGCTGTAACTGACACCCATAGTGTCCCGGATAACCTGCTGGGACAAAGCCTGGGCTCTTTAAACAGCACTCTGCAAAGGCCTTGTAGGAAGGGTGTCCATAACTCTGGCTGTGCTGTGCTGGGCTTCAGCCAGACTGGCTGGGAAATATATCAGGAGAACTCCCTTTCACTCTTGAAAGTCAGATTCTGATGGAAAATTAAATTAAACTCCTCTGGAATGGACCCTTGAGGGTTCCTAGTTCTGTCTATGGAATCTGGAGGGCAAAAAGGATGGGAAGAAATTTTGGACTAATTTTGGTCACAACCAACCCATCCCCTCCATGACCCATTGGGGGGGGGGATACCCTTAATGCCTCCAGAGGAATTACCCGGGATTGGGGCTGGGAGTGTAGCTCAGTGGTAGAGCACCTGCCTATGGAGAGACCCTGGGTTCCATCTCCAATACCTCCCTCCCCTCACAAGGATAATAGGGATGCAACTTTGAGGGATGGTAGAAAGAGCAGGGGAATGAGACTCCCGAAGAAAACTAGATCTACCCCAAACAAGCTGTGCAGCCTCAGGCAAGTCTTCCACTTCTCCGGACCTCAGGGTCCCCCTTAGCTATGAAGCTAGAGGATGCAGCCAAGTGGTTCCTGAGAGCCCCTCCCATTCCAAGTGACTTCCAAAGAGCCCGTTTTCCAGAAGCCAACCATACCTGGCAGCTCCAGGGACTCCCACCGTCCCCACATCACCTCCAGTCACAGCCCCGCCCAGCTCTGGCAGACTACAGGGATTATTCCAATTTCCCCTTGGCCCCGGGGGCCTTGAAACACCCAAACCTCCCCAAACTGGCCCCTGCATGTTTAGGACAGCCGCTAAGCACTGGCGGAACAGGGCTGTCCCGCCTCATTCACCCGATTATCCATCACGAGGCGGCCTGGGAACTGGGTCCAGCCCATTCCAGCTGTCCCCGAGCTTGAGAATCGGGAGGCTTCCGGAGCCAAGGCTCTAGGTCTGATTCATTTTATTACTTTTTTTTTTCTTTTACCTGGACTCCCTCTTCCCATCCCTTCCTGGGCGCGGGCACGCGTCTCTGGTCCTCGGCGGGCTGGGACGCGCTGCAGCCCATGCTGCCCGAGCTCCGCCGCCCCTCGCCGCGCGTCCTCCAGCGCTCGCGCCGCGCCACCTCCCGCCCTTCAAGCTCGGGCAGGAGGCACTCGGTGTCTGGGCAGTTGCCGGGAACTGTTGCCACAATAAACGGCGTCAGGAGGACCTGGGGCTGGGCTGCTATGGGACGTCTGTAACGGAAAACTCCAGATTGGAGGCGTCTAAATTCCAACTAGGATGTAAATCGCAGCTCCCTCCAGGGTCCGGGAAAGGCAGGGTCCGCTGCCTGGCCGAGTTTACCAGGTACTGTAGTCTCAGCATCCTGCGAGGACCTTTTATTGATTTTCTTTATAAAGCACCATGGGACACGCCCACCGCGTGCCTGGTCCACACTCAGCTGCTTTGCGACGCTGTGGGGGTGGTATAGAAGGCGATTGTGTGGAAGGTGACGCAGATGGCCAGTCGGTGCAGGTGGCCAGGACAGCCCCAGAAGGCAGTGTCTTAATGTGACCTCACAGAGGGGTGTTCCCACAAACAGAAAGCCACACACTGAAGGAAACCAGACGTTGGGATCTTAAACAGTTCATCAGATTCCACGAGGGTCATGCAAGTCATTTTAATGGGAGGTGCATTTTATGAGCTGTAAGGAAAGAGCATGGGTGTGGGTATCTGACAGAGAACCAAGACCGTGAGGTTCACCAAGAGAGGTCTGCTAGGATGACTGCTCCAAGGAGCAGCAAGTTTGTCTTTCCTGACTTTTTTCTTTTTATCCTACTTAATTTTTAAAATTATTATTAGAGATGATTAAAAAGGAACTGAAGGGGATCTTAGTGATCTCCCAACCTTTCGTTTTGCAAATTTAAGCCAGAGAAGCTGGGTAACTTTCTAGAGTCCGGGAGGCAGCCAGTTGTGGTTGAACCAGGTGGCCTGACTCAGTCCTTCCCTGGGTCCAAACAACAGGAAAACACAACTAAGGATTCTTGGAAGAGTAAAAATCCTGGATTCTCCCAAGGAAACTAGTGGTCAGTTCTGTCCTAAGGAACTAACCTAGCACTTAGACTCATTCCCTTCTCCCTCCCCCTGTTCTAATGATGCTGCCTGTCAATTTCCTTTTATTAAAATTCAGGAACAGGAAATGAAACTCTTGTCAAAGTACTGCAATTATGGAGCCACAGACATTGAAAGTGTGTGAATGAAGATATGAACCGAGGCTAAAATGGTGTTTGGGGAACATCTCTGACAGCATTGCCTCGTGGGTGCAATAACTCACATTAAATGCCCCAACTGGAAACTGGAAATTTCTTAGCTAGATAAACTCAGTGCAAAGGACACCTATAAAAATGTTCTTGGAGAAGTTTAATAGGTATTTGTAGAATTGTAAGAGTGAAATACTGCACAATTGTTTTTCTTTTAAGCTGTCTGTGAACAAGGGGTGGTACTAAAATGTATTTTACAGGTGTCTTTTGGAGCATCGTAGGACTACAACCCAAAGTTGTGAAAATATCTTTTTCTAAGGGTGTGGTAGAGCCAGCTAGTTCTCTCTCACAAGAGCCAATTAGCAGGAATATTTGGACCCAAGTGTTAAACACAGCCATTATTTAAATTAAATTCCGTAAAGTTATAATTAAATGAATCATATTGAAAGCAAAGATAATAAATATAACAATACCCTGCATAGCAAGAGTGTACGTTGACCATCTATGAATATTAAATCACTATGTCAAAAGACAAAGGAAAAACAAAGATGGAAGGAAGGAGAAAGAAGCGAGGAGGAAATAAGATTAAGTCTGTTATAGCTGGGTGCAGAGGAAAAGAAAACTGGCCTCTTAGGATCGAGGTGTTTTCAGTCTGGGGGGACCTCTACACAGAAAGTTGCAACTAGAAGCCTAGATGCTCTGTCACCTTCTGTTCCCTCTTCCCTGGTAGAGAAGGGATCTCTGTAAGTCAGGGCAAAGGAGAAAAGGAAAACCTTACTTGCCATTACCTAAGCTCTGGGGACAATTTCCCCCTTTCCTTCTACTCTGGTGGGAAGGTAACCATGTAGGAAGGAAAGTCAACTGGACATGGAGACCTGTCCCTGAACTCTCAGTGCCTCCATATGTCAGGGCAGGGTCAGTCAGATGTGGACCAGGGATTTCAGATTCCACACGAAAAATTTTCAACGTTCATTCGGACTCAACTTTTCTAAGAAGTGGAAATTTACACAGAGAACTCAATTCTGATTCCAATCTCAATTCACTGAGTTTATAGTCTTCTTCTTGTGAATAGAAAAATTGTGTGCTGATTCTCATTCCTAAAGAGTCCCAACTGTCCAATGATTACAGTCATAGCTGACATCTTGAGTGCTTGCTAAGATGTCAACGGGGGAAGCTGTTGGCTAGGTTGGCATTTCTATGTTATCAGTCCTTTATTGGTTTAAAGCAAGGGTTAGGAAACAATGACCCATGGCTGAATTGGGCCCACTGTCTGTTTTTGTATGATACCTGGCCTAAGAATGGATTTTATGTTTTCAAATGATTGAAAAAAAATCAAATGGAAAATAATATTTAGTGATTTGTAAAAAAGTACATGAAATTCAAATCTCAGTGTTTATATAGAAAGTGTTATTGGGACACTGACCCTCTGAGTTACTTATGGTTGCTTTTGTGTTACCATGGGCAGAGTTCAGTAGTTGTGACATGGCCTGCAAAACTTGAAATATTTATTGTCTAGCCTTTTCTGAAGAATATTTGCTGATCCTTTGTTTTAAATGATAAATTGGGTCCTAACTACATGGGACCCAAATGACTTGAAAGAGTTGTGGAACTTCCAGATAGGGTGGGAGAAGAACATATCCCTGGGAACAGCAGCCACAATGGGGATGAGGCAGGGGGTAGCTCATGAAGTAGCAGAACCCTCAGGCCTGTAAGACATTTTAAGTGGCTTCATTTGGCTGATCAAACCCTCCAAGGCCTCACTGGAGCACCCTGTTCAACAGGATACTGTGGAGCATGAACAAAAAACCTCACTGTGTGCTCATCTCTTTTGCATCAGAGACATCTATGTACCTGGGGCATGGTAGATTCTGCAAAAAGAAAAGACAGCACCAGATTGTAAGAAGTGGGTGGCATATCGAGTATCGTTTTTAATTCAAAAGACCTAATTTTAAAGTCCCACGGTGTTCCTGGTTCTTCATGGCCCTTTGTCAGATATTTCAACCCAATTATTGGATTTTTGGAGAACAGCCTCCCCCACCCACCAATCGTATATACATTGTTTTGCTCAGATCTGAAGTTTCTATCTCAGCAATCCAATATACTGTGCGCATTGAGAAAGTTCACTAATCCGTCTATGAAGAGTTGTGTGGCAAAAGAAACTCCTACTGCTACAGAAAAGCTGAACCAGAATATTGTCATTAAAATACACACACACTATCAACTCATTTGCATATTAAGATTTTTGGAAAGTATGTGCCAACACCAAATTGAAACTGGCAATGACTTAGTGGAGCTACCCCAAACTGCTGAGTGCAACTGAATTTGGGTATCTCTTTAAGGGACTTAATATGACAGATTCTTGTAGAGAGCAACCAGAAATAAATAAGTAGGCCCGCAAACAGGGGAACAATTGTTTGCTCAACCTTGGCATTAGGCCAACAATCTTGATGTTTGCTCATTCAATGCAAACTGGGTAAATACAGAGAGAAAACCCCAGTCTCTAGGGTAATCACTCAGAGAAAGGCAGCTTAACAGTAAATTTAGCTGCAATAAAATCCCTTGGAATTATAAGACTTGCACTGACACTGCATTTAGATATTATAGAGGTCTAATCGTGTGCTGGGGGCTTTAATGGAGATGTGTAAAGAGAGAAGTGATCCTTCCTGAATGGCGTTTGGAAAGGCAAGTTTGCTTTTTAGAAAACTGTAACAACTCTTAAGGTTACACATGGCAATTTTCACACGCTGATATTCTCACAATTAAAGAAAAGTAATATTTAAACGATTTTCACTGGTTCCAATTTTGGCAGTATGTGGGCACAAAGCACGAAGACTTTTTGAATTAGTGGTGTGATTTTTCCGTGCTGGCCTTGAACATATTGTTTGACGCTCCAGGGGAGTTTGGCTGCTTGAAGAACTGAAAAAATGAGGGGAAGAACAAAGTCCTCTAAGAGACTTCAATTTTTTCTCTGCTGGAATGTGGTGGAGAGAATGCTGGGCCAGCTGGCATGATTCTGATTCCAGCCCTGCTCTGGGCCTGGGGACCAGCTGCAAGGAAGTCATTTAATCTCTGTGGGCTGGCCCCTACCTCTTTAGGTGAGGGGCTGGACAAGGAGAGGCTGGACATTTCACAGCTCCTGGAGATCTGGTTCTCAAAGTGAGATCTGGTTCTCAAAGTTATGGGATACTCTCTGCTGCTGTCATAAAGGCATAGTCCACAGATGCGTAGAATCAGAATCTTCAGGATGTACATTCCAGTTTTTTTGTTTTTTTGTTTTTTTGTTTTTTTTTTTTTTTGGTACTGGGGATTGAACTCAGGGGCACTCAACCACTGAGCCAAATCCCCAACCATATTTTGTATTTTATTTAGAGACAGGGTCTCATTGAATTGCTTAGTACCTCACTTTTACTGAGGCTGGCTTTGAACTTGAGATCCTCCTGCCTCAGTCTCCCAATCCACTGGGATTACAGACGTGTGCCACTGTACCTGGTCAGGATGTATCCTCCAGAATCTGCATTTTTCTTTTTCCCTTTTTTTGTGGTCTGGGGATGTTGCATGCTTGGCAAAGGCTCTACTACTGAGCTATGCACCCCCTAACCCTGGAATCTGTATTTTTTAAATCTCAGGTTATTTGAGTGCAAAGTGTGCTTGACACATTCATTACAGAGAGCAGAGAAGAACTGGGCCTTTAGAGAGAGATGGACTGGTTTCGCCTTTGACTTTGGAAAGTTAATTCACTTTTTTGGGGTCTCAATTTATTCTTCTTAAAAATAGAGCATAGCAATATCACTTACCTCCTAGAGTTATTGGAGAAATTAAATTTGGAAAAATAAAAAAGACCTGAATGGTTCTTCCCACATAGTAAATATCCACTATATGGCAGTTGAGATTATTTAGACTTTAGGGCTGATATATTTTTTTATTGTAGGTGGGTCAAATTTGACAGAATGCTTACAAATCTATCAAATTAGCCTTTTGTAAGTCAACTAAGCTTTTTTTTTTTTTTAAGAAGAGGATTTAGTTTTATTTTAAACTCATGAGGTTGATTATATCTCAACTTTATACCAACATAGGTCAAATGTCCCCGAGTCAAAATGTATTAGGCTAAAGCCTTTATGAAGATCTGCTGCCCCCGACCCGGGTGGGCGACTGAGCTTAAGTTCGCTCCTTAGAATTCCCAAGGACACCAAATAAAACACAAAACAAGCTTCTGGACGGCTTCTCCGCTTTCGGCCTCAGGCTCCCCAAGTGGGAGAGCAAGAGAACGTCACAGAGGCTGGGAGAGGGAGCAAGCACGTTCAGAACTGGATTTTACTGGGGGGACCCTTATGCTTAGAAAGTTCCATCCAAAAAAGGCCAGAAGGGGCAGAGATACAAGGGACAGGAGTGTAATTCAACCCAGGGGCGTGGCCTACATCTGAAGACCAACCCTCAACTTCCTGAACCTGGACAACAGAGCACTAGGAAATGGAAAGGTAGTGAATGGTCAAAGCCTCTCTCTTCAGGATGGAAGACGTGAGTCATTCAGAGTGGCTCCCCACAAAGATCACAACCCCCTGATGGGACTCAAGCCAGCCTCCTCTCCTCTGGAGCACCCTCCTGTCCTGAGGCCCTGCTGCTCCTGCCAAGCCTTACCCCCCTCCATCTTCTCTTTCATTGACTCTGCCATCTTGGCAGACAGAGTGAGCTGCCTGTTCTCTGTTCTTCAAAATCAGCTGCAGTAAGGCCTGAGAGTCAAAATCCCTTGGAGGAAAATTCTCCAAGGAGAATCTAACAGGGAGGCTGCAGTGCATCTTTCTGTGAGGTCTGGGGTGCAGGAGTGGGTGGGGTGGGAGAGAGGGAGGGAAAGGGACGGGGAGGGATGAGAATCAAAGATGGAGAGAGAAAGAGTCAGGGAGATAGATGAATAATATAGATAGATAGATGATTGATTGACAGAAAGGCAGAAATGGGTTGTTTATGAAGGGAAAGCCTTGGGTCATCTTTCTCAGTTATGAATACATGGGGATGACTAGACCAAGAAGAATTCAGTGTCTCAGCCTCTCTGTGCCTGAATTGGATTTACACACACCAGGTGGAGAAACAGGCATCAGATTCACCCTTCCACTGAAAACAATTAACAAACAAAATATGTGAAATAATGACTGTCAAGACATTGGGCATCTGGCAGGGGAGGACAGTGATCCCTGAGAGAGGGAAAGCAACTTGGTGGGCTGTGTGATCAGGATGCCTGGCAGAACCCTATGGGTGGCCTGAATTGAGGAGGAGGAGTTGAGCATCCAGGGAGGAAAAAGGTGGCCAGAATTTGCAGGGTAAAGTAACTCAGAGGTGACAGGATTCTGGAGAGCTGCATTCAGCAGAAGACTGGTCAATACTTTCACCTCCAGAAAGTTTACCAAGCTGGAGAAGAAGCCACCAGGAGGACTAGGGGAAAGGAGTCAGCCCGCAGTGACTGTTTCACCAACCAAAGCAGGAACCCCCCAGGGCATAGGTCAGAGTCCTTGGACTCAGTGGTAGGGAGTTACTCCGTGCAAAGTGTCCCTATGGTCCCACCTAATACACTGTAAAAGCAAGACCTGACACTCTGTCCAAGTAAAAGAGCTGCTTCCGAAAACAGCACTCAGGAATATTTATAGGAACACAAAACTATCTGGCACCAAGGAAGATTAATTCATGATGCCGGACATGTAGTAAGAAACTTACCAGGCATGCAAAGAGGCAGGAATCTATGACCCACGATTAGGAGAAGAGAGGACCAATCAAAAACCAAACTAGATGTTAGACACAGATGTTAAGATCAGCAGACGAGGGCATTAAAACTTGTTATTATTATACTCCTTGAGCTAGAGCAAAAAAATGGGCATGTTAACTAGAGACATAAAAGGTATTAAAAAGTCCCAAACTGAATTTTTAGAGATGAAAACTGCAATGTGTGAGATTTTATTTTTTTTAAAAAGGGCATTGAATGGGATTAATCACCAATTAGACATTTTACATACATGCGCGCGCGCACACACACACACACACACACACACACAGAGGAACAGTGAACTGCAAGTTAACAGTGAATGTATAAACTATGACACTATAATAGAAACCACCCCAAAAGAAAAACAGAGGAAAAGAAGCCAAAAATGGACATAGGATCACAGAACTGAGGGACCACTTCACGCAACCTAGTATACACACCAGTGGAGCCCCCAAAAAAGAAGAGAGAAGGAGACAGGGACAGGGAAAATATTAAAAATATTTTAATAATATTAAAAATTCCAAATTTGAGGAAAACGCTGAGTTCACAGATTCAAGATACTCAAGGGACCTCCTGCCACAAGAAACACAAGAAACAACAATGCCAAGGAACATGTTCATTAAATTTTCTCAAAACTAAATGACAAGGAGAGATATCCTAGAGGGAGACAGAGAAAGAAACCATGCCAATATACTAAAAGAAAAATGTGGGAACCTATGGGCTTTTATACCCTGTGAAAATATCTATCAGAACCAAGGGATGTCTTCCAGACATACAGAAGCTGAAAGAATTTGTCACCTGCCGTCCTGTCCCATACATAGGAAACGCTAAAGGAAATCCTTCAGGTAGCAGGGAAATGAAACAAGGTAGAAATATGGACTCGCACAGGGTTGGAGGAACAGGAGGCGCACTGACCACATGTACAAGTATGAGTTTTTCTTACTACTTACATATATTGAAAGATAATTAATTGTTAAAACCAACATAATAACAATTGCCTGGGAGGTTTATGACATGTGAATGTATAAACTATGACAGAAAATCATACCCCGAGGCTGGGAGGGGAGAGATGGGAATGTACTAGATTAAATGAAAAGAACAACCACCACAAACCAATGACACAATCTCTTGCTAAGTTCCCAAATATTTGGGAACCAAGAAACAAGAATCTCTGTGGCTGGGTTCTTTCCCCAGTTATTTGGGATATTAAGACACTAGTGAGCATTATGTCAGTGTTTTTGGATTTATTTGGATGGAGAACATATTAGTTTTTTAAACCTATGTAACAAATTTCCACCAATGTAGTGGCTTAAATTGACACGTGTATGATCTCACGGTTCCCGTGGAGCAGGGGTTCAGGCATGACTTAGCTGGGCCATCAAGGCTTGGCTGGGGTCTCTTGGTCCTATTCCAAGCTCATGTAGTTATGGGTAGAATTCATTTCCATGGCGGTTTGCTTCCTCAAGGCCAGCGGGAGACAGTCTGCAGCTTCTTTTTTCTTTGACCTCTAGAACCTCCTTTAAAGGTCTTACCTGATTAGGCCAGCCTCACCTGGATGATCTCTTTTTGATTAATTTAAACTCAACCAATGTGGATGCTTCTATTTGAATATACCTTTGTTTTTTCATATAATATAACCTGCTCATGATTGAGACATTCCATCAGTCACGCACTCCATCCACATTCAAAGGGACAGGATTATTCAGGGGTGTACACAAAAGGCCAGGATTTTAAGAGTCATGCCATAGAGAGACAGAAAAGAATGAGAGCTAAGAAAGGAAATTATTTGTGAGTTTTTTTTTTGTTATTCATGACCTCTTCTAAGCTACTAAGTATTGTTCCTGATTACAAACAATGAGCTTTGATCAACTTTGTTATTTTCTCCCTTGAGACCATTTGTAAGGTTTTAAATAGCCATAAGAGTAATCATATTAAGCTAACAGCTACTGTTTCTTGAATGTTGGGTAGGTCCATAACACATTGCAGAGTCCTGTACGTATATTGTATTATCATATTAGATCTTTACAACAAGCACATGAGCTAGATATAATTAAACCCATTTTGTGGATGAATATCTTGGCTCAGAAACCATGAGCAATGTACCTTCCACAGTAGGAAGGAAGACTCAGTGCTGACTCATCCTTAATCCTGTGCTACAGAGGGAAAAAAATGGAAATGCAGGTACAGGGAAAACTGTTTCCTCTGCTAGCTGGGCTTTCTTTGGGAGCAGATAGTCTTTTAACTGAATTATCTCCATAGGGGATAAAAGCTGACTCTCTGTTGGAAAGAACATGCAGCAAAAAACTTGGCCACATAATTTTCTAGCAATTGGAATTACAGTTACCCACATCCAACTTTCCCTTATTTTATCTTAAAGGCTAGAATCAATTTGAGCCTTATTGTAAATGGTTAGATTTTGTCTTACGTACAGGTTTCCTATTTAGAAGTGCATGTGCATTTGGGATATGGAAACGTGTACAGGTGACCCTTCTTAAGAGTGCCAAGCAGTTATTACATGTAGCTCCACATGTCTAATTACTGGCGATGCTTCTGTGATTTTATAGATTCAACATTTTTGCTGCCTGAAAAAATCTAAGCCATAGAAATGCTGGCTCCTATTATTCTGAATTTGCATGGATGTTCTCTGAAACTCAGGTCCCCAACCACTTGTCTTTAGAGGACAGAAAGTTTCATGACTCTGGCAGGTGCCTGGCTGGACAGTCCTGAGGGGACTCATGGAGATACCTTCAGGGAACCAGAGTATGATAGTCAGATCATACTCTGTAAGTAAAAGGTGCTGGTCAGGCTGACATGGGAAATGGCCTCATACTTTTTTTGTCCCTAGCTTCACTTGAAAATACATTAACACCACAATTTCCTGGGAAAGTCCTTGAACCCCAGCTGTTTTAACGTCATTTCCAACCCGTTCAGGACTAATAATTAGCACAGCCACTAGGGGGCGACAATACTACAGCAATGCTGGAATACTAAACCGCTTGCTTTAATTATTGAGTCCAAATCACCTACAAGAATTATCTGAGGTGAATGGATTTTGTGCTACTAATAGTCTACTATACAATTAAGTACTAATACACTAATTACATTTCCACTGTAAAGTAACAATGGGAACCAGCTTATGCAGCCTGAACGGTGGGGCAGAGTCTGTGGGGAAAATGTTTACTCCCTCTCCTGTCTTCCCGCTTACAGTGCAATCCTAGTCTTAAAAGGGAGCGTGGTGGGAATCACAAGGTGAGGGGTGGTAATGCACAGGACCAGGGAAAGGGGAGGCTTTCAGAAAAGGCAAAGGTGACCCAGAGACATGAATGAGTGCTCCAAATCATTCCTCTAGAAACAGGATAGGAACCTGGAGATCCTGAGTCCCACCTGCTAAGAACACTGCAGGGCCATGTGGCCTCTCACTGAGCAGAGGGGCAGGGTCTCCTCCACGAGCCCTCAACACTGAACATGGGCTTGTTAAGTTCTGACTCTGGTCTAGGCACTGTACTAGGCCCGTCTTAAGGGATGGTGAGGTGACGATGATGATGATGATAGTAGTAACAAATACATACATCGGCCCCCAGGAAGGCAAGATCTGGTAGGGATACAGACAGTGAGATAATTATCAGATAAACATCTAGTCACAAATAATATTAGATCATATGGAGGAAAGCGCAAATGCTGGAGATCTTGCTGTGCTGGAGGGTGTTCAGAATCAGACACGGAACCTGAGGCTGGGGAGAAGAGACAAACAAAAACCACTTGGCAGAATATTTCAGGTTGCTCCTAAGAGACTCTGGACTATTTAGAGAGAGGTGGTATTGTTGGATGTGAGGTGCCCGCTAGGCCAGGTAGAGCATTTGAGATTTTTATCCTAAGTGCAATACTAAGTTTTGAATACAGAAGATTGATGAGGATCCAATTACGTTTTGGTAAACTCAATCTGGCTTCCATTTGGGGAAGTATTTAAAGGGAATATGAGGCAAAGTAGGGATGATTCAGAGTTTAACAGTCTTGGAGAATAAACAATGGCTGCTTAGTAGTGAAGTTGGAGAGAAGTAACAGATTCCAGGTGTGTTTGGGTGAGAGCAGGTAAGACTTGTGTTGGATGTTGGGAGTCAAGGGAGAGGGTGCCAGGGATGACCCTTCAGATATATGACCTATGACATCATGGAGGGAGGTGATGCTTACCGAATTGAGGAAGACAGAAAGATGGACAGAAGATCCAGGGTTCAGTTTTAGACAGGACAATTGTGGATGCGAGGAGACATCTGATAGGGCATCGGGTAAAGCTCAGGGGGCAGAGATAGGCTAGACATTCCATGTCAGGGACATCAGCATGGAGGCTGGAGCTCAGATGAGACTGCTTTGGAAACAATGTGGATGAAGGAAGACGAAGGGGCAGGGTCTCCTCCACGGGCCCTCAACACTTAACATGGGATTATTAAGCTCTGACCCTGGTCTGGGCACTGTGTAGGCCCCTGTCTTATGGGAAGATGACGATGATGACGATGAACTAGTTCCAGGAGGACACAGACACTTAGAGGTCAGGCAGAAAACGGACCCATGCAGAGGTGGTTGTGAAGGAGCTTTCAGACATGAAAAAACCAGACATGTGGTGTCATGGGAAGCAAGGACAGAGGGTCTTTCAAGAGGAGGAAATAGTCAGCTGTGTCAAAGTTATCGAGGGTCTGTGCAGGACAGGGCCTGGAAAGGAGGATTAGGTTCTGCAACATGGCGGCCATTGACTACCTTCCTGAGGACGACTGTCAGCTGAGTAGAGGAAGCAGGAGCCAGGTTAGAGGGGCCGAAGGGGAAGTGCACACAGGGCCCTCAGAAGTAACTCCTAGGGCGTGAGGGTGAAACCGAGTCACTTCTAGAACATGGAAGAATATTTTTATAATTTTAGAGTGGTAAAAATCTTTTTAATATGCAATAAGGGCAAACTGTAAAAGAGAAGACTGATAAATCTTTAAATATATATATATATATATATATATATTTAGTTGTTGATGGACATTTTATTCATTTATATGCGGTGCTAAGAATCAAACTCAGTGCCTCACGCATGTTGTGAGGCAAGTGCTCCACCCGGAGACATAACCCCAACCCCAAGAAGACTGATAAATTTGACCTCTTTAATATTAACTTAATATTAATAACTTTTGTTTTATAAAGAAAGTTTAAAAATGCAGGATGTGCATACTAGTAATCCTCTTAATTCACATGTAAGAATGGTAGAAGAAATCTTTCATATCTGCCCAAAGATGTGCATAGGAATGTTCATAGTAACATTGTTTACAATAAAAAAAATACCTGGAAACAGCTCAGATGACCAATCTCCAGAGAATGGATATATAACACTGTGGTATGTTATTGAACTGAATGTTATACCACATGTAAGAAAAGTGAAGTACACAGTTGTCTCTTACACCATCATATTGAACAAAAAATTCAATGTGCAGAAGATTACACACTGCATGTCTGGTGACATAACATTCAAGAATATTATTTAGAAATATGAGTATAAATATCTAATGAAAAAGCTAAAAAAATTGTCAGCAGACTTGGACATAAGGGTTAGGGAGAAGTATGTTCCCTATTAGCACCATTAAATACTATTTGAATTTTTAAAACTTTGTATGTGCATCTTTTTTTATTTCTTTAAATGTGGAAATAAATTTGGATGCAGGTAACACAAGGACCAGCTCTGAGCAACTTTGATTCTAAATGCAAATATAGAGTCGTTAGCTGATAAGACATATAGGGTCAAGGGGGATTATGTGTTTTCCAACTACTTTTTTTTTTTCTTTTTTGAGATGGAGTCTCACCGTGCTTTCAGGCTGAACTTGAGTCCCTGGGCTAAGTGACCCTCCTTCCTTGGCCTCCAGGGTGCTGGGGGTCTAGGCACACACCTCTGTACCAAGTTAACTGCTTCATCTTCAATGGAAGATTCTAAAAGAAAATTAATACCATTGGGAAGAGTCTATTAGAGAAGGGAAAGGATGCAGAAGATAAGAAGATGACACAGGTGGTTCCTGAGAAAGCAAGACAGAGTAGAGGCCAGGACCTGATCTGAGAGGACAGACACTTTGCATGTGGAAACAGGAAGGACGAAGGAGACTGAATCAGTCAGGCCCTCTAGAGGAGCAAAAGCAGCAGAAAGTGTACAATTACACGAGAAGGCGTGTTTAGAGTTTACACAGTCGGAGTCCGGATGGCCTGACAGTGGCCCTCTGTAGGCTGGAGAGACAGAGGAACCAGTAGCTGCTCAGTCCAGGAAGGTGGCCCTGGTTTGAGGCTAAAGGTCACTCAAGAGGATTGCTGGTGCAAGTCTGATGTCTGCAGATGACAGAAGCCCAAACGGAACAAAATAAAACAAAAAACAACAAACCACATCTGCTCAAGAAGAATGAGGCTTGGCAGCTGTGAGCTTCTCCTTTTGTCACTTTCATTCCCCACAAGTCCCAGCCCTTTGGATGGTGCTCCCGCATTCAAGGTGGGGCTTCCCTCTTAGTGTGTTGGTCCACATGCCAGTTCTCTCTGGAAACACCCTCACAGAGACACCCAGCTGTGTGCTTGACCAGTTTCCTAGATGGCTCTCAATCCAGCCACATCGACCATCAAGACAGGGACAGACGCAGATGCAGGTGGGTGGTGGGGATTGTGTAGACGGATACCAGGACGCTCCTATCTCATGGCCTCAGTTTCTTTTCTATGGGTAAGACAATGAACTTCATCTGCTCCAGAGGGTGATTAGGCAGAGGGAGTCTGAGCTGTGAGAGTCAGAACTGTTTAGAGCAGATTCAGGTGCTTCTCAACCACTGATGGCGCTGCCTCGCGGGAACCCATCGTAAGCTGAATATATCATAAGTGGAAATACAATTAGTAACCTGCCTCAAGAGCATTCTAGCTCAGCAATCCAGTTCACTGCAGAGAGTTGCCTGTTCACCCTCATGACTGAGTGACTGCTGGGGGGCACTGCCCATGTCCAGCATAGCAAGAGCATCTTCCCAAATATCAGTAGCCCAGGAAAAGTCCCACATTCAGAAGATGAAGTGCAGTATCTACTGACTGTGTATCACTCTTGCACCATTGTAAGTCAGACTATCATTAAGTGGAGCCATCACAATTTGGGCCCCCCAAACTCCCCCCACTGAGATACATAGTGATGTACCAATAGAAACCAAGCCGTTGGATACAGTGGCGCATGCCTGTAAACCCAGCAACTCCAGAAGCTGAGGCAGGAGGATCTCAAGTTCAAAGTCAGTCTCAGCAACATAGCAAGGCCCTAAGCAACTTATGAGTTCCTGTCTTAAAAAGGGTTGGGGATGTGGCTCAGTGGTTAAGAGCCCCTGGGTTCAATCCACAGCACCAAAAAAAAAAAAAAAAAGAAAGAAAGAAACTTCAATCCATCGGCATGATACAACTTCAACTTCTGGAGGGTAAATTTATACAATAATAATAAAGTTAAAACATTTTACTTAAAAATTATGAACACATAAAATAGATGCAAAATACAAAGTTCAAATTTATTTTTACAATTAATCAGAGTATTTTATTTTAATTTATTTTTTGGTACCGGGGATTGAACTCAGGGGCACTCGATCACTGAGCCACATCTCCCGCCCTATTTTGTGTTTTATTTAGAGACAGGGTCTCACTGAATTGCTTAGTGCCTTGCTGTTGCTGAGACTGGCTTTGAACTCATGATCCTCCTGCCTCAGCCTCCTGAGCTGCAGGGATTACAGGCATGTGCCACTGCACCTGGCTTCAATCAGAGTATTTTAAATGGGATGTTATCTACAAGAGGTGGCTTCAGGGTGCCCCCTGAATTCCTGAGTGGAGGACTTTTTGCTCCTCTTTGCAGAGAGGGGTACCTGAGTGAAAAGTTTGGGAACTAATGACTTAGGTTGTTGTAGGTGTGGAGAGTCACACAGAGCCAAGCAGAGAATAGGAACCATATTTTTGGACTCCAAAGTGTACAGATTTTCTACCTTCCCACATAGCATTGAAGTCTTAAACACTGTTCATTTCTGTGTTAGAATGTTCAACTGTACTCTACATGGTGCATACAATAATGATGCATTTATTTTATCTAACAGACAATTGCGAATGTGGCTCCAGAAATCTGTCTATAAATAGGACTTTATTAAAACCCATGGCAATCTCTGCCTGCCATTTGGCTGGCGGACAACTCCACTATATTAGGCCGTTCCTTGGGTAAAATTCAGAGCTTGTACAAATTGGATGCAACGTTGTGCTAATTCTGGCCTCTGTTTAGAGAACTGCATGTGCATCTATAGCATCCTTTTCCTTTTGACAGATGAGTTAAAGGAGTCACAGAGGTGTTGCTTTCTCGAGATCCTTAAACTCACAAGCAGAAGCCGCCTGCTTCCTATTCTGTCAGAGTAAATGGTGCTACTATTTTTGGTTCGGTGTTCTTTTCCATTTGTGGTTATCATGATCAGAGTGAGGGAGAGAGAAAGAGAGAGAGAGGGAAAGAGAGAGAGAGGGGGGGGAGGGAAATTGTCTTTGTTTCTAAGATACTCTCTGATCTCTTTCAGGCAACTCGGGAGCCAGGCATCCTCACGTGAACTCTCTCACAGTAGGTTCCTTGGTGGCTGCAGTGTGGGGGTTGTGCTGCAAAGCCCCATGTAACAAAATGAACATGAAATGTTACCCCAAACTCTGTGCCAGGAAACACAGGAACTCTGTAGACTTAACCCTTCTTTAATACCTTGTCAAAACCTGTTATCCCCAGTGCTGTACCCTTTGCTAAGAGCCAGAAGGGAATAAATCTCACCCGTCATGAGTCAAACTCATTGAAAAAGCATTTAAAGGGTGTTTAACAGGGTAAAAATTATTTTAAGCCTTTAGGAAAAAAACCTGAAAATTCCATCTATATGCTAAAAAGGATAATGTAAAATAGAGTCGGATAATAGAGTGGTAATCAGATTAGGGGGAAATTTGCCATTGACAGGAAATCGGAGATTGGGAGTCCGCGCCCCTGTTATCCAGGGGTTTGGTTTCATGGGTACAAGGGAGATGTACGCATTTCTTGTAGTGACTCAGACGACAGAAAAAAATTGAATCTGGGAGACTGTTAGGGACAGAGCCAGAATTTTCTGTTGTGATTTTTTTTAACTGGAGGGAAGCAACATATAAAGCAGGAGAGACAGGGAAAGTTTCTGGTCCCCTCCAGCCTCCATCCTCTGCCACTGACCTGTCACCATCTATCCCAAGTGGGAATAAACAGAAAACCATAGCGTGACTGTGACCCTCAGGGGACCACCTTACAAGTGCATGGGTTCCAGGCTTCCCTGTCATTGCCCAGAACCCCTCTGTCGGCAGTGCTACCCCCACCCCCCACCCCTGGCGGCAGGCTCGGGTCTGCACTAGTCAGCTGGGGCTCTCCTCTCTGAGACTCTCCCTTCTGTTCTGTCCTGGCTCCTCTGGCCTTTCGTCATGGTCGCTGTGTGGCCTGAGTTCATAGATGATTGTTGCCTAGACTGTGAGGTCCTAGAGGGCAGAGGCCGCACCTCTTCCTCTCATCCTCCAGCCTCTACACTGCATGTACCCGGCAGAGGTTCAGCAATACCTGAGAGAGCATTTCCAAGGTTAATATGTGCCAGTCGACTCAACAGCGCCTGGAAGACAACTCAGATCTTGCCTCGTGAATGTGCTGAGGACGCACAAAACACGCTCCTGTGATTCTCGTGTGGAAACCTAAGAAAGGAGGAGATTGTCCACTTTGTGCTGGGAGCCCTCCCATCTTGAAGCCACACCATGGTGATCCAGTGCATGGATGTTTCAACACAGACCTGAGATACTGGGATCATTTGTTGCCAGGAAATGATATTTCCATGAAACAGAATGGATGGGGATTCTTCAAATACTGCCCTGAATTCTAAACTTTCCAGATTGTTACCCACTTTGAGTTCATTTCCTGTGGCTCCCCCTTCCACCACTCTCCTTCCATCACCATCTTTTGTTCTTCTATCATTCAACCATCTTCAGCCATGGCCTCCGTGTGGCTCTAGAATCATTGGTGGGGATTTAGGTAGCCAAGGTGGCTTCTTTACCCTCCCTGGGACCATGGTGAGCTGTAATTTGTGGACATCTGCGCAACATCTCTTGTAGCACTTGCGTCTGGGAGAGGTGCATGCTGGGTTTTCCTTGGCTTGGCAGCCACAAGCAGCTGCACAGCATCACAGTGGCACCCGGGGTTGTCTTATAGCTGGGAGGTTAAGTATGTGGACTCCGTTTAAGTCGCTTGGTTCAAATCTACTGCTTCCATTCACTAGCGTGACTCCTTGGGCAAGCTTGTTGCTTTAGATTGGGCAGCTAGGGCAGAGCATCATTGTCTGGGTGGCTTAAACGACAGACAATTATGTCCTCACGGTTCTGGAGGCTGTGAGTCCACGATCCAATGCCAGTTGATTCAGCACTTGTTGAGTCCCTCTTTCTGCCTTGTAGGATAGCTGCATCCTTGTGTGCTGAAGAGAAAGAGAGAGGGGTGCGGGGAGGGAGAGAAAGACTGACTTTCATGTCTCTTCGTATCAAGACACAAATCTCATTCATAAGGGTCTTCACCTTATGACTCACTTACTTCCAATGGCCCCAATTCCGAATATCATCACACTACTGAGGGTCACAACCTCCAAACCTCCACATATGAATTCTGGGGACACACACATTCTGTCTATAGCATTACCTTCCTCTGCTTCAGTTTCTTTATCAGTAAGTGGGGTGATAGTGATCACGCTTAGCGTGCATAGAATGGTTTTAAGAGGAGGAAGGGGATTTAATATGTCTTTAAAGCTCTTGAAATAGTCCCTGGCCCATAGTAAGCACTGTATAACTCCTTGCTCCTGTTGAAGCTTTGAAGTTTGCTAAAGAATGAGAACTCTACAAAAGGGCTGGGGTGGTCTATGTAAGTTCTGGCTAGCAAAAGCCATGGAAACCTCACCCACAAGACACTCAGTATTCTGCCCTGAGCAAGTCTGGTTTGCATTAAAGGAGGCGGTTGCTCAGGCCCAGAGGCCTCACGCCCCATTTTTCCTGTCCTTTCTATTTGAGGGTAGGATGAGGCTCTTCCTTCAGATGTCTCTGTATCCCAGCACCCTCATCTCAACGATCTTGGTCATTATCTCCAGCTAGTTAATGCTAAGCTATGAGACATGGCAACGTGACCTTCCTTTTTTCAAATGGGAAAATCTGAAGCCCTAAATATACATATAAATAATATGGGCTTATTCGTGCACTTGGGCCTTCATTTATTTAAATCCTTTTAGGGTTGGGCTTTCCTGTAGAATCCTCATTAATGATGGCACTCCTCTTTCTAGGACCTAGAACACATCCATCAATGTATGACACACTTTTTTGTACCATTTCATGGCTATTAGTTATATTACAGTAAAGATAGTGAAAACTTACTAAAGACTATATATTGCACATTTATTTTCATCCCTCATTTGTAACACTGGATGCTGAACTCCTAGAAACAGATACTCAGGAAGGTAATAGTTGAAAGAAGATTCTGTGTCCAGGATAAGGGGCAGGCCCTCATGCTGGCAGTTAGGGGGCTTTTCCTAGCAAGCTCTATCTACTAAACTTATGCAGCTTCCACAGCTCTGGCCCCTGGTAATTGGGGTGAGAAACAGAGTTCTGTGTCCTGCTGAACAGGATAGACACAGGGTCTGGCCTTGGATGAGTCCTGGGCCTGGTAGTTATTATGGGTCTGTGGCAAATTAAAGCTTGTGCTTTCCTCCCTAGAGTTTTGGGCTAAAGAATGCTTCATTGTTGAGCTCACCCTGACTCAATAGAAGTTAAGCTAAAACTTCAGGAAAGTTTCATTCTTACTTTCCAAAATTATGGTATCAAGCCGAGGAGCACTTGATGACTTTGAATAGGACCTCACAATGAGGATTGAGGATTGTGTTTTATTCCTAACTTCTGATTAGTCCAGCAGCATGCACCACTACCTACCTACTCACGCCCACCAATGACTCATAAATGTCTTGTTCTGGTGGAATGTATGCTACCTACTTGATTATGGTGACTCTTGATAGGCTCCAATTTGCCTTTACTTCATCCAAAAGCCTCTGCTTGTTTTGCAACATAGAGTTCAGATTCACTTCTAAATTTCCTTTCCCATGTGGTTGCAGTGAGCTTAAGCCCATTGTATATACCCGATCTACTTTCCCCTTTCCAGAACTCATTTTGACTCTTGCTTCAACTTTTCTGCATGAATGTCACAATGTTAGAGATGATCTCTCTATTTAACAACCTCTGCTCTTCACATTGCCTGAGCCCTTGTAATGCAAGGGTTAGGGATGGACTTCCAGTGGTTGCAGATCATTGTGTCATTGGTCAAGTCATTTATTCCCAAACTTCACTTACCTCGTCTTTAAAACAGTAATAATTCCCATAATCCCAGTGCCTTGAGAGGCTGAGGCAGGAGGATCACAAGTTCAAAGTCAGCCTCAGCAACTTAGTAAGGCCCTAAGCAACTTAGCGAGACCCTGTCTCAAAATAAAACACAAAAAGGGCTGGGGATGTGGCTCAGTGATTAAATGCCCCTGGGTTCAATCTCTGGTACCAAAACAAAACAAAACAAAACAAAACCCTAAAAAACAAACACATAAAAATCAATAATAATAGTTCCTCCATAGAGGCACAGTGAGGATCAAAAGAATTAAAACATCTCCAATCTTTAGCACAATGCCTGGGATATGCTAAGTATTCATAACTGTCAGTCGTGATTATCCACCTCTCCTCTGCTCATAGGCAGCTCTTTTGTCTGCATCTAGGAATTCATCTTCACCCTCCCAAGGCAGCAGCCCAATAGCATCTCACTGAAGTAACAGTATGGGAACAAATGGACCATGAACCCAGGACTCCTGGACTAATCTTCTGCAATGTTAGTGTCATAAATGTCATTTGTCCACACTTGAGTCTTAGAGAGGAATTGTAATTCCACTTTTTTAAGATGCTCTGAACTTGATTGTTTATACTGCTAGTAAATTCCTGACTTTGCTTGGCATTCGCTTTCCTTTGTCACCAATCTATGGCTTCTGCAATAGCAAGCAATTCTAGACTTCACTCTCCCAGATGTTAGACCTCTAGGAGGCTGCCAGGTCTTCTTTGACCACCTGCACCCTGCCCCAACCTCCTTCAGGAATTTCAGCCTAAATGCTGCAACAGGGAGCCTGCTATTTGTCCCTCAACTCCTCCAGGAAGCCCACCAGGATTTATTAGAGAAGGCAGGTTCAAGAACTCAGCGACTTAATCTTCAGATATTTAATGACTGAATGGTAACCATATTAAAACTTGCCAATCCACTGACAATTCAGGAGTGAGAATAGAGATGTCAGTGTCTATGGAATGGGGAAGAGATTACCTGTTATAGTGCCTGGTCTCCCTGGAGCCAAACAGGAAAACCCCTGTATCAGGCCCTACCCCACTGGCTCCAGATTTGGGACCATCTCTCCTTGTGTAGTTACAGACCACTGCTCCATGTTCTTCATTCTGGGATTTTCTTTTTTTTCCAGTCACTTGATCTATACCTCAGGTTCAGTATTCAATCAAGTCTTTTATCCTAGGGAGCTACTCAGACTTACTTTTCTGCCTCATCTTCTTGCATTGATAACTGCTTTATTGAGGATAATCCTCACACCATAATGTGTATCTTTTTAAAAGAGTCAAATCCATGCTATTTAGCAGACGCACAGAGTCATACATTTATCATTACTCTAATTCCTGGTCATTTTCATCACCCCAAAGAAACCCCATATCAACTGTCAATCACTCCCCATCCCCGTACCTACAGCTCTGGTGACCTCGAGTCTCTTTTCTGTCCCCATGGATTTGCATCTTCTGGACATTTCATATAAATGAATTTATATAGTATGTGACCTTTATATCTGACTTTTTTCACTTATAGTACTTTCAAAGTTCACCCATATTTTAGAATCTATTAGAACTCCATTTGCTTGTTATGGCTGAATAATACTCCATTATGCAGATATACCACATTTTATTTGTTTATATATCAGTTGATGGACATATGGGTTGTTTCCACCTTTTGAAAATTATAAATAATCCTGCTGTAGACACTGGTACAAGCTTTTATGTACACTTTGGAACTTCTTAAGGTTAGACATTTAACTTTTTTTTTAATAGAAAATTTCAAGTATATACAAAAATTGAGGAAACAGTGTGCCCATTCTGTTCACATCACCAAGAGAACAATTATTAATTTATACCCAACTTTATTTGATCTACACACATATCTTTTACCCACTGCTTCCAGATTATCTTGTGAGGAATTCCTGGAAGCATACTGTTTTATAGATAAATACTCCAGGAATTATTTCTAAGTTTTTAAAAAGCAGCTTTATTATGTTAAAACTATTTTAAAATAGTCTTGTTTTAAATTTATCACTTTACTGTGGACTTGATTTTGGAACTGATCCTCTTGCTCAAGTCTCTGCCAAAGTCCTGGATGAGTCACAGTGATCTACTAAAAAAGCTGATGTATAATTTATATACAATACGATGCATTAATCTTAAATGTAGAGTTTGGTGGATTTTTGCACATATGTATATCAATATACCACTGACCAGATCAAGACATAAAATATTTTCATGACTTCAGTAAGTTTCCTTATACATGCTCACTCCCAGCTAACAATTCCAAGTCAACAATTCTTCTGAATTTCATCAACTTAAACAACTTTTTCCTGTTTTTGATTCCATATAAATGGCATCATAGAGTTTGACTTCTTTGGGTTTGTCTTCATTACGCCACAAAATATTTCTGAGATTGATAGATGTTGCTGCATGTACCAGTAATCTATCATCCCCCTCTTTTGTCTAAGTAGTACTTGATGCATGAACAGATCATGATTTGTTTATTCATTCCCCTGGATGTGCACGTTTGGGTTCATTTCAGTTTGGGAATATGTGATTACAGCCATGTAATTAAATTATCATGAGCATTCTGTGTAAGCCATGTTAGTGGTACTTGCTCATTTATCTTTGAAGTGTACACATTGCTAAGCTGTTTGACTTCGTTAGGAATGACCAGTTTTTTAATGTGGTTTTAGCATTACACATATCTATTGTTGACATACAAGAGTTCCAGTTCCTCCATATCCTCATATAAGAGTTCCAGTCCTGGATACTGTATTTTTACTTTTATTCATTCTGATGGGTTTTTAGTGGTATCTCATTTTAAATTTCTGATGAATTGCTTTATTTTAGGACCTAGAATATTACTTTATTGTGGTACATATTTCAGGTGCACCTTAAAAGAATGTATGTTCTGCTGATGTTGAGTGAAGTGTTCTGTGAACATTAGGACAAGTTAGTTCATGAAGTTGTTCAGGTGTTCTCTGTGTTTCTGTCTACTTGTTCTAGCAATTAATAAGAAAGTACCTGAAATCCTGACTGTAATTGTAGATTTGCCTGTTTCTCCTTGAAGTTTTTTCAGTATTTGCCACATGTATTTTGAAAAATGGTTATTATATGCATACAAGTTTGGGATTGTAATCTTTTAATTAATTGGTTTCTTTCTTTATCAGTTCAGCAATCTTTTCTTTACTGTGAATTCTACATTTTTATTATGTAAAAATGATAGCTACTCTAACTTTCTTTTGATCAGTTTTATTGTTTTTTAATCCAAAATGAGAATTTCTTCCCTTTAAGTGGTATGTTTAAAATTCATTTATATTTAATATGGTTAATATTTAATATGATTTTGATATAGATGTATTTAAATATGTCATATATTTGCTTCTTTTTGACTGTATATTTTACTTCCCGATATTCTGCTTTCTTTTGGATTTACTGTCTTAATAATTCTATTTTTTTCTCCTTTATTGGTATAGCAAATATAATTTTTTGTGTTTGTGTTTGTTTTAAGGTTTATATTTTACACATTTAAATTCTTAGTTTATTTTTGAGCACTATTACACCACTCTATGTAAAGCAAAAGAAACTTACTACAATTATTTCTGTTTCTCCTCTTCTGTTTATCTTCTTGTCAGGCTTTACGTAACAGTACTATTTTATTTTATAATACTTAGTTTTCAGGAGATTGAACACAAGAAAAAGTCCTGTTTATGCATAAACTTGTAATTTCTGGTGTTCTACATTCCTTTGTATAGATTCATATTTCCATCTGGTATTATTTGCCTTCTGCTTGAGGTCCTTCCTCTAATATTTTCTGCAGTGTAGGACAGCTGATGATACATGCTTTTGGCATTCCATCTCTACAAACTTGGGCTCGAGGGTTTGGCAATTCTAGGGCCCTAATGAGGAAGGCTTCCACCAGGGAATGAGTAACGTTTCCCTGAAATTAGATGCTGGAACCACCCCCTGATCATTTTGGGCTCCACATGCCATGAAGTTAACAGACAGGGAAGGGGGTCCGTGTTCTTTCCAGAATCCCCAGTATGGATTCCTATTGGGAATTGTGTTGCTGCTACATGTGGGGAAAGAAACCCTATGTCCAGAACCTGGCATGTTTATTGAGTGCCTTTTAATGCTGAATTTCATTAGTTCTGTCAATGTGCAACCCTGTGTAGACAGGACCGTAGAGGTTTAGGTCACTCTACTCTTGAAGAACTCTAGCCAGTTGACTTCCTGGAAGAGAGTGAGGAAAAAGTGAGGTGTGCCTGGAGGAAAGCTAGAAATGTCAGCTTGGGCCTCATGGCCTGTCATTGAAACAGGGACCACGGCACCTATATTTATGTTACTTACTTTTTCATGTTCTTCTGACACTCTTTGGGGGTTCATGTTGATGATTTTATATATCTTACATTGTCAGAACTGTTGGTGTATCTACCCTCTGGGAGATAAGTTTTCATCTGAAAAAGGCCAAGAGTGAAGCCTGAATGGCAGAAGGGGTAGAGTCTGTAGCTGTCACAGTTTACCCTTCTAGATCCACTGCCCCTCCCCAACACCACCCTCCTCCCCTCTGCCATCGTGAAGCTCATCTGTATGAACTGTGGTGATGGCTCCCTGGCCCTGTCTTTTGGTTGGGCTTGGCCAAGGAGAGGTATTGGCAGGAGAATGAGGGTGGGGGGGAGAATGGGGTTGGATTATATGTTACCTCCCCCTGTTCCCTGGCGGCTTGTTAGGGATTGGCCACATCCCACCCGCTTCTTGTCGGGTGACTCTTGATGCAACTACTCTGAGTTCCAGTAACTTTTTCTCCTTTGACACTTCAGGTCAAGGGGTGGCAACAGCTCCCAGCCCTTGCTAGTCTCAGGGCACCATGTCAGACTTACTGGTTTCCTTAATGCCTGTATGTACACCATTAAACTCTTCTTAGAGTCCCAGTGTGAAAAACCCACCTTGTTCTTGCTAGGACTGTGACTGATACGGTTAGCTTCTGGGTTGATTGCCTTAAGCTCATGTTTCCACATCTCGTCTAAACAGTTGTGGTAAGGAAGTACAAGATTAGGTACCATAAACACAACCCAAGGGCTGGTCATGTACTGCCAGTAAAAACACTGTTATGAATAGAGGGTGTTGGCTCAACGAACCTCGCAAATTTGGCACAACGCTCACGTGACAAGTTTAGGCATTCTTTTCCCTTTATATTCCAGTCGCACTGACGTGTCTCCTGATGCTCAGGATGTTGTTGGTGGAGTTTCCAGGGTTACATTGGGACGTCCTGGGTGCCACTCCTTGGGAAGTGAGATAATGGGAGGTGATCTGAGATTATTGTTCTATGAATTAGTTAAGTTTCCAAGGACTCATGGAGAGATCTGGAAGTGGGGAAGGAGAGGATAAAAAAAATCCCCTGAGACGACATCTAAATGCACTTTGATTTTCTTCTCAAAGATGGAAGGTGACCCTGTAAACCAGGTCTGAGCCCTAGGGAGGAAGGGGCTGGAGGGTCAGCTGACTAGAGCAGATCTCACGGGACATTCCATGCGCAGTGCTGCTCTTGGTGCTCAGAAGCCAGGGCAGCACACAGTGGCCAGTGTCCGTTCTGTGTGAATAGCCCTGCAGGGCTCTAGAACATTGAGTATTTTGAGTATCATAGTTAAAAGCTTTGGGAGAATCAGACACAAGTGTCCTGATTGTGACGTCTGCATCCCCACACAAAGAGCTCTTTGTGTAGTGGCAGGCATGGCGCGCAGCCCCCAGGAGATAGTGCAGACCATGGGGTGGGACAGCTTAAGAGGGGCTCTCCACGAACACGTGTGCAGTGCCAAGAGCCTTTGGGAGAGCGCAGGAGGAGGAGAGCTGGATTATGCAAACAGAGACCCACTGAAAAAACTGCATTCTCTTTACTATGACATCATGCACAACCACAGCTCAGGGGTACAGGAACACTGGTATAAATTTGATCATTTGTCCTAATTTTTTTTTTGGTTAGAATATATATTATTATTTTGAGACTCTTTTCCTATCTCTTCCTCCATCGGGATGACATGGAAATCTCAGCCAGTATATTTTCCCCAGATTTGACACTCCTTTATCAATGGCCAAGTTTAGATTATGATGTCTTAGTGGACAAAGGCTGTAACTTTTCAATTCTTACTATGTTGTTCTCAACATTATACAGTGGATCAATAATTTAGATGGCTTAAACTCTTTCTTTTGTTCTTAGGTTTAATATCCCTCCTCTTTTAGACTTTTACTTCTCTGTAGAGCAAAGAATAGAGTAGAAATCATTTCTATAAACATTATTATAAATATAAAAGCTTTGTGTAATCTGATTCCAGATGTACCTGGATACTAGATGAATACAACTTTATCAATATTTCAAAGAGAAGTATCTTCTTTGTGAGTGTAATCCCTACGATTTCCAAATACTTTTTAATAAATCCCTTTTGCCCCCAAATCTATGCTGATTTTCTCATAAGAGTCCATCTGGAAAAGGTGAGAAGAGCTGTCACTCTGACTCATCTCATGGTGATGGGTTGCTGTCCACTTCCAGCCTCATTTTTGGTATCTTCTAGCTTGCTTTCAAAAACTCCATTCTGTTTATGACTGGGGTGTAGACAGAAGAACTACACCGGAGCCCTGAGAGATGGAGGGAAAGAGAGAGAGAGAGAGAGACAGAGAGAGAGAGAGAGGAGAGAGAGAGGGAGGTGTCTCCCTGGTCACTCTTAACCATTCTACCTGTCGCCAGATCTGCTAAACCTTTACAGTTTCCTTTGCCGCCATCCAGAAAAGCAGCCCTCTGGCAATGAGACCTCTGAGCCCAGTTAAGCTTTCCAAGACTCAAGTATGACATGACAAAAATAAAAATAGCACCTCTCCCTCCTGGGGCTGCTATGAGTTAATTAGTTAATACATATAAAGAGCTTAGGACACTGCCTGACCCAATGTAAAGGTTCAGTAAGTGTCTGCATGGATTGTGGTTGCTGTTGTTATTATTGCTATTATTATTATTTAACTGAGTATCCTGAAGTAGCCAAGACAATATTAGGAAATGAGTTGAACGTGGCATTGGGGGATATTACTTCACCATACCACAGATGTTTGATCAGCCATTAGAATTATATGTCAAACCCTATTTTTGAGGGACAAATGTAGTCTGTGCCCCTCAAATTCATAAAGTTCTTGCCTGCATGATATCTCACGTGCCCATGAGGCACACAGATTTTATAAATAAGTCTGTACAGAGAAGAGTCCTTTTGGGAGGTTCAAATAGCCCTCTCTACTCATAATTACTAGTAAATTCCAACTACTAATTATTTCACTAACCACAACTGCTTATAAAAAATACTTAAGATTCTTTGCATTTCTAAAGTTTCCCTCAGGAATCGCTCTCCAATCAGCATCGTTCCTTTTATTCATTTATTTTTTTGGTTGACTTAGAAGAAATACTTGGACTAAATGATCTCTTTCTAAGAAGTTTTTGAAACAAAATACAGTGGTGAAAAAATTTGCATTGAAACATCACCGTACCCCACAAGTATGCACAATTATTGTTTGTCAATTAAAAATGATGAATAAGTACAAACAAAACAAAAACGAAAATCCCAGCGACCATTAAGCAGAATACTAACTCACATGGCTCAAACCTTAACGAGATACATGATTCTACATAACAAGAAATGCTTGGCGAGGGCAGAGCCAGGTGTGGCAGATCACATCACTAAGGCCCCATTCTTTCTGCCCTCCTGCAGGGCCAGCCTGTCCTGGGGTAGCCACCTCATGGTTGAAGGGTGGCTGCTTACATCCAGATACTACTACTAAACGGAGCAGCAGAAGAGGGACCATTTCTTACTACATAAGAAAATATCCTTTTCCAGAAGCATCCCCCCAACTGCTCCCGCCCCTCCCCCATGGGCAGATTTCTTCTGGGATTTCACTTAGAGCTGAGCAACACGCACGCCATAAGCCCCTCAGAGTCATGGGGCCACCATGGCCGTCTGAGGCTAATAAAGATTTACTTCTGGGCCACACGAGGGGGGATGAACACCCCAGAAGTGGGGGCTGCCAATAGGGAGAAGGTGGACAAGAACCAGCCAGGTATATGACTGCACCCTAGGTATATGCCTGCTCGCGTCCAGGTCTGCAGGACTCATCCTTTCACGTGAAGGGAATCCTCCTGTGTATTGGAGGAATGGGTTCAAAAGCATAGAATCAGGAGTGGGGACTCTGAGCTGACACATCAGAGGACATCTTCTGGAACACGAGTACCCCTATTCCTCAGTTTACCTGAAGGCCAGTCAAGCGGCGTGGGGTCCTCCTGAAGAAGGTCCCTGGCTCCCACATGGAGGTTTCTGTGCCAGTTTCATTTTGCTTCCCCTCCTTGTCTTTCTTCTCTCTCTGTGTGTGAATTTACTAAGCCACTGCTCTTTCCTTTGCTCTAGTTCTACGTTCTAAGGGGATTTCATGGCGCCCTCATATATCTTTATTGTAGTGGGCTGGGCAGATCTTAGGTTTTGGTTCACTGAAGAACCTGAGCTCTGATCTGGTTGCTGTGGTTTGACTGGGTCATGCGATCTTCTTCATGGGTACAGGGTGACTGCACCCTGGGTATAAAGATGACTTGATTAGCCCAAGGGGCAGGCTACAGCAGGCAGCTCTTGTTGCTGTGGCTTAGGGGACAGAGTCACTCAGAATTCCTTCAACACTTTTCCATTTTAAGACTAATGTTAGGACTTCCCACATTGCCTTGCATTATTTGTGAACATGAAAAAATTCCTAGCCACTTCAATGAAAACAGAAGCATCTATAATTTCTTTTAAAAAATCATGCAAGATGGGTTAAGATATTAGACATGACAACTAGTGTCAGAATGAGGTTTGGGTGATATCTTAATGGTACTCTAAGAAAGTCCCTTGGAGGGGAAGGACTTTTATTAATAATATATCAGACAAATAGCAAGGGTCAGCTGTCCACAATTCTTTCTAGGACAGGGAAATATAAACAAACCAACCAATGAAAACTGCAACCTGGCAGACTGTTACATGCCATGACCATATGATCCCAGGTGAGAACTCTTATCTACTAATTTAATGACTATTTGAAGTTTAATCCTATTGTATAAAGGCTGTTTTTATGCTAGTCTACACCCAAATGACCTGTGCCAGGCATGGACCTCCTCAAAAGAGGATTTTTACATAAGATAAAGCACTAATTAATGTCCTTCTACTGGGGACCTGGATGATTTGGGTGTGATTTGGTTTTTTTTTCCATTTAAATGTGATAGGGTCATAAAAGAAGAAAATAAGACATCTGAAAGATTACAGCTGCACAAACGCTATTTGAATTTAAACCTGTACAGAGATGAATGGCTGGATTATCTCCTGCTTCGCTTATAGAGGATGGAGTTGCAATCCAAGGAATTGGGAGTGTTTTCCTTCTTATTCTCTAGATGCTTAATGAATGTAAAATATTACCACAGTCTTCAAGTAGTTAGCCACTTTCTGCTTGCTGCAAATCTAAGTGTTACAAAGAGGTATATCTCCCTGTTAGAATAGCATGAAATAATTGCAAATCAAAGTGACATGAATAACTAAGAAATAAATGTAAAATGAAAGGGTTCATGTTTGAGAAAATAATGGTATATATTGAATCTGATGGGAACCTACTTGAAAACCTATATTTTTGTGTCATGTTTTCTTTTCAAGGAAAAGCTTTTCGAGGTCCATCTTTAAAGGCTGTTTAAACGTCACACATCTGGATTGGAGGCTTACTTGTGCTGAAACATGACTGTAATATTTTATTTGTTGCTGAAGGAAGCCTCTAGGCATGTTAATTTCTTTCCATCACTGATATTTACTTTGATGGCGGGGGGGGGGGGGGGGGGGGCTGTGGAAGAGGCTCAGTAATGATCCAGGAGACCGGCAAGTGAAAGAGCAGTATAGCAGTTGCTCAGGTTATGTGGAGGTCAGGTGTCTATAAATGGAATTAACGGAGGAAATTATTTAGCACCAGATTAGGGAAACTTCAGACTTGGAGTCAGATCCATTCTTCAAGTTAAATTGAAGGCTGTGCACAAAACATAGCCATCGATTATATTTTCGTTTATGTCAGTAGTTACCCAAACACAATAGACCTTTAACAACTCCTTTAAAAGCCCCAAGACAGGGAATAGTGCCTGAGCCTCGCCAATCCCCTTTGCAGCTTTTTATATTTGAAAGGCAATATTGCCACTTGCATCATTTCCTAAACTGCCAAGGGCTAAGGGGGAGGGGGAGGTCATATGAGTTCGTGGAAAGTGTGACTTTGGAGTCATGGATCTGGGTTCAAAGCTTTGGGGCCAGTTACTAGCTGTTTGCTGTCTCTGAGCTTCAGCTAAAGTGTCTCTGTTGGCAAAACAGCAATGAAGACCTTAACCTAAGGTGGTTGGGATGATTTAGCGGGATCATTTATGGAAAGTGTTTTTACACAATAAATAGCCGTTGATGTTATTATAGTAACACAAAAATATTGGCATCATAAATTTTGTATCTAAGTCATCCCTTTCAAATTGTTCTCCAGCAAATTCTGGGAGTAGGTGCCTCAGGCCCCACTCCCCGATACCTGCATCTGCCTCTTGTCACCTAGTGCTGTGGCTCCTGTGGTGCCCGGGAGAGTGTTTACCCTCTGGGCCCAGCTCTCCCCCACTGCTATGGAGACTGCTGTTACCAAGACCACTGTGGCCTCCATGGAGGAACCATTGCTGCTCCTGTCACCAACTTGGGATAAGTCTTTTTTCTTAAATCCTCCACCCAGAGCAGACACCAGCTTGTGCCTTAGTGAGAGCTTGCTGGAAATTCAGCCATGATACACGGGAAGTGTAACTCAGAGAGAAATACATGCTTGCCACACACATGCTGAGCCATCTGCCAGGTGCTCACCGGGCTCCAAAGTGCCCCAGATTTCAGAGCTTGGTCCCAAAGGACTCCTGGCCTCTGAGAAAGGAGAATTTTCCTTATTCCAGTTGAAGGCCTGCCTATGAATCTTCCTTTCCTGCACCATCATCAAATCTTCCCAGTGTGATTCCTATAGGCACAAACCACCTCTGTCCAGAGGAACGTGCTAGTATAATAGTGGATCCAACAATAAAGGGAAGGGAGGAGAGCTGTCCAGGCCTTCCTGTGACACTCCCCACACCTCAAGTCTGGGAAGTCACAGAGACTTGTCAAGCCACAGTGCTGCCAAGCAGTTGAGGCTGGGCGATTTGAACTCAGGTCTGTGCCCTGAGGTTCAATGCAGGGATCCATCAGTGGGTAGCAATGAAGTTGTAAATGTTGCATGTTCCTTGCACAACTGGCTCAGGACCTGGGCCCAAAGCAGTCTATTAGAGGCAGGCAGGGACAGCTGAAGAGGTAGAAAGGGATAAAAACCAGTGGAGGAGAGGAGTGGTTGTGTGTCCTTTGATGTCTCTGTCCCTCTGTCATATGTATGTGTATATATACATGGATGGAATGATTATGAATATCTTCATGCTGAAAATCATAGTCAATGGAATCTATTATGTATTAAGTTTGTGTTGAATATACACAATTGAATGCACATATTCAACTGAATATAAGTATGTACATTATAATACATGCATGTGTCTATGTATGCATATAAATTTATGTGTATGTATATACTTATAAACACATATATATTTTCAACTGATCTCTTTAAATTAGGATTTTTATTCCACCTATCAAAATCTTTTTTGTTTATTTTCAACACTTATTTTCTTTCTTCTTTCAACTTCTCTCCCAAGTCTCTTACAGAGCCACAAAAATGAGAGCAAATATTTTTTTATTGTTTGCTTTCTTCTCATTTGTTTCCTGCTAACAATCTCTAATATGCAAAGTGGCTGAGGTTTATATTAGATATTTATCTGTTTTTTTTTTTCTTATGTTGCTTACAAATTGTTCATGCCGTGGTCAGTGACCTCCTACAGAAATTCGTCCCCACTTGCTATAAGGTAAACACTGGAATGTGACTGCAAAACAATAACTGTGTAACTCTGTGCAGTGACCCGTGCCACCCTGGCAGGGCAGCATTCAAGAGGGCCCTTTGTTCTGGAGCAAAGCTTCAGGATAGGGGAGAGGCAAAGTGTAAATGCAGGCTGACGCTGGCTGGCATCTGTGGGATTGGTTCCTACAGGTTTAATATCGCTCAAGCTAATAGCGTACATGTTGTTGTGAAGTCAAGCGCCACTAGAACCAACTATTAAGACTGGCAACAGGGAACCAAAGGCAAAGTACTTGGAACAAATGTATGGCTTTTCTCCAAGACAGGCTGGGAAAACATGCCCCATCAAGAGACTAGTTCTGGTGTGCGCCTAAAACAATGTGACAGCGCTGGAGAGCAGAATGCGGAGTGTCTTGCATCAGTGCTACAAAACTCCTGGTCATGTCTCTGCTGTGTGTCTGTGACAGGAGCTGTCCTTGGAAAGGTCATGGGGAAGATTTCAGACACCAGGTCAGTCTACTGAGAGATGCAGGGGGCAGATAATACTTGCAGCCCTTCATGAAGACTGAATCTCTAATCTCCCAATCTCAGATCCTTTCCCAGAGGACCAGTCCTATCTGGACTCTTTATTCCAGGTTTCTAAGTGTGTTCAAGGATGAGAACTAACTTACAGGGAACTTCTTCTCCAAAGGTTGAGAGTCCAGGTCTCCCATCTCTACATAGTCTTTCTTCCTACTAGGTGCATGCATGGGGGACATTGACTCCTAATAATCTGTAGTGAACGTAAGTATCTCATGCTGCTAGCCTTTTCCATCAGACTCTTAGAAATTGAATGCAGAAAATATTTCTTCATCTTTCCTGGGAATGGAAAGGGCATTCTTAATTTTTATATTTAAATTATAGCTAATATTAATTAAGTGCTAATATATATTAAGGCATGTATTATATGTATATGTGCATACACACACACACAAACACACACACACACATATGTATACATATGGCAATATGTTAGGGACTTTGCATGTTTTAATTGATTTGTCTTCTTAAAATCCTATTATTCCAAAAAAAATAATTATTTTTGAAACAAAACCATATTTTGAAGTACATTGAAATACATACTGAAAAGCTACACTGGGTATCTCAGAATGTCAACTAGAATGACCAATACCAAAACCTACTCTAGTAAAATTGATGGACCTTAAAAGAGAAAAACAAAAATCTACAAAACAACATGTAATTTATGCCAGAAGAACCAGACCATCATCAGACTTTCTATCAAAATGAAAATATAATACATATTCAAAGAAAACATCAGGCAAAGATTTTACACCCAGCAAAACTAACTTTGAAGCATAACTAGAACTAACTAATACACATGCAATTTATTATTGTCCTAATGAGCTTTTTCTAAAGAAGCTACTGGAGAATGTTCTTCAGACAGCCAATGTGACCAGGAATACACTTTCTTAAGTGTATTTGGCATATTGTCACTTTAAGACTACATGTAGTTCAAAAGGAGGAGAGGATAGTGCGTAGCAGATACGTGCTCCGATGATTTAGGCCCTAGATGATGATTAAAAGTGGGGGGAGGATGAGATCGAGACTGTAAGTGTTTTCATTAAGCATGCTGGTGGGGGCAGTATTAGCTTGTTTTCTAAGACTGTTGCATGTACTTTGTAAATAATTATGGTTTTTCTAATTTTACCCCCCAGTGTTCTTCAGAACTAAGATCCTTGGTGTGTAAGAAAGAAGATACAGATGTAATATAGAAAAGTTTAAGTAAAAGCCCTCTAACTTTGCATTTAAATTGTCTGTATGAACTTCTGAGGTATTTTAACTTGCATAAATGTTTTCTGGATCTATCCACTAAAAATGCTTTATAAATAATGATCAACAGAGTAGCAACACACACCCTGGCATCCAGTGATTGTGCGGAAGCATCAGACCCCCTGAGGGATACCAAGGATTCTTGGAGAAATGGCTGACTCCAGGTCTGCAGTAGGAAATAGACAAAATGCTCCTGGAATAGCCTGTCACATCAGATATCAAGGAGGTTCTCAAAGAGTCATAGCAGGAGGGTTCAGAAGAGGCCCCCACTATTGAAATATGGAACAATTTGAGCTTAAATAAAAGTAATTATAAAGGGGAATCAAGCATTTATACTGACTTGTCCCTAAGTACTATATCACTGAGTAACCAGAGGATATTTTTTTCCCCAAAATACCCTATGAATAAATAAAGAAGTCATAGCAGACAACACTGACATTTTGCACTCACTAAAGAATTAATGGATTGAAGGTTTGACATAATGGCTGTGAAGATTCCAGAAAAATTGACAGCAAAATATTATCTGCCTCCTATTGGAAGACCACCCTGTTGCTCATTAGAAGAAACCAATAGTCTTGCAAAAGAGGCCAACCCTGAAGTGGAATCCAGGAAATTTAGAGTATGGGAAGCAGGTACAGCTCAAATGACCCAGGTCCTTTAAGAAATAAGTTATAAGGATGGTGAGGGGTGAGGTGGGCATGTAGATTAGAAGAGATCTAATACACATGTCAATTTCTATGGGAAATTGTTCTGTGGGAAAGACCAGACTTCTGGTTTCAGTTGATGGGGTATGCGCTCTCTCTCTCCCACTGCCTGTAGCCAAAATCCCCGGAAAGAATATACAAAGCGACTATACCACACTGTGTAAATAAACCTCGCTAGGTGCACTGAGGGGGGGGTTAAGATCCTGAAAACAGTGACTATAGAGGCAGCGTTGCTGCTTTTTTGGTTTTGATTTGTTTTTCTTCTTCTCTTCTTTCATAGCTCCCTGATTAGTCTCGGGGGAGCAGATCCTGGAACTGTGCTACATGCATGGGCAGAGAAAGTTCCAGGAGACACTGTTTTATTTCTAAAGCAGTGGTTGAGGACAGGTGGGGCGTTACAGGATGAATAGGGGAAGTTTCTGTGTCTTTCTTTTCTCTTCTAGTTCTTCCATGAGGCAGTACAGGGAAGGTACACCACGGGAGCCGTGTTGGCAGCGGCAGGGGTGCAGAAGTACCTAAGACCCCAAGTGTTCTAGAACAACTAGGTCCTGGTGTAAAAGTACCCCCAAGGTCCCCTGAGACTGAAGAAAAGAAGCAGATGGATTCAAGACTACAGGGAGCAGTTTATTGGGGGACTCACTGATAGAAACACAGACTGGGAGGCAGTCACCAAGTGGATTCCTGTGATTTGGATCAGGAAGGGAGGTGTATGTATAGACTGGTTAGGACAAAGTGACCTCATCCAAGTTGTAATCTAACTGGTTTATCTTAAGCAAATATCAAAGAGTCAGGCACATTTTTGGCACCAGGATCTCATTGTAAAGATCCATATACCACTGTGATGGTTTTGTTTGTTTACAGTATACTGGGAACAATGCACAGAAAACAGTAAGGGTCACTTAGGGCAACCACGGTGGTTATGATTCAAGATGGCTGCAGTCATGTCAAGTTGAATCCATGCTCTGAGAGAGAAAAGTCTTTCTGCCTGAGGAAAGGAATAGAAAAAAGGAATCCTTGTTATCTGGTACAGAGAATGTTGTTGCTGTTTGCTATGGTTTAGATATGAGGTATCCCCCAAAAGCTCGTGTGTGAGACAATGCAAGAAATTTTAGAGGTGGCTGCTTTTGAAGTAAGGGAGGAAGTTGTTTGAGGAAGAAACATGGAGGAGATTTTAAGATGGCCGACAAAGTCCTGTTTCCTAACCTAATAATCATTCATTAGGCTACACACTTGTGTGGGTTTCTGTATGTATAACTTATTTAGCAATAAAAGTTACATAGATAGTCAATAAAATTTCAACCAAAAATCCAATATAGTTTTATGTAGGATTTTTTCAAGTAAAGACGACAAACAGTAACAATGACCACAAGAGCTAGGGAGATTGCCATCCCAGATATCCAAAATGATCACTCTTAAGATAATTTGTACAATGTGGTTTTAATTTAGGAAGAGAGGTGTTGAACAGCGGAATAGAACAGAGTTCTGAAGCCCAGGCGGCCTATCTGGCAACTTGAATGGTACAGAGTAGACATTCAAGAATTGGAGGAAAGATGGATTATTTAATTAGTTGTGTTGTAGAACTGATTATCCAGATTTTAAAAATTACATCTCTGTCTCATATGATATGCAAATATAATTTCCAGTTAGATTAAAAATTAAATGTGAAAGGCAAAAATTATAAATACTTAGAAGAGACTATCATTATTATTTCCACTCAGGGAAGCATTTCTTAAGCCTCAAAGAGCACAAAGCCTAACAGGAAAAATATGTGCTTTGAAATAAAGAACATATATTTACCACAGAGTATAAGTAAAAAAAAATCCATAAATTAGCAGAAGGTATTTAAAAAGTTTTGATATATGTAAGATTAGTATCCAGAGTATTCAGAATAAAAGGTAAGTGAATTGCCACTGTCCACTAAAGCAATTGTCAAAAATCCCTAAGATAATACCCAGTACTGACAACGACAGAGAATATCAGGAACTCACCTGCTGCTGTGGGAATGGAAATTGGTATAACCACTTTGGAAAACAATTTGCACTGCTTCACAATGCAAGAAAAGTCAAGAATATGGAGCATAAATTCGGAATAATGACCGCCTTTGTGAGAGGAAGAGAGAACATTTGCTTAAAGCTTTAATGTGCTGATGATGTTCTGTCTGAGCATTCATAGCGTAAGCATTCGTTGCGTTATGTAACTTGAACTCTCCACATATGTTTTGTGTACTCTTTTGAATGTGTGATTTATTTCACAGTGAAAAAGAAAACATTTTAATGCAACATTACCTGCAACCTGTTCAAATATACTGAACAATTATATATTCTTTATTCAAGTTATGTTTTTCTAAACACCTGTTTTATACTCAGGATATGTAAGGTCTTTTGATGTCCATGAGAAAAGTACAGTATTATTAAAATATTTACATGGAGAATGTATTTGTTTATTATTTGTGTGAAAAGTGGAATAAAAAGTAGGAAAACTACAAAACTGGTGGAATGCTCAAAGAATTAGAATGTAGTTCACGAGATGAGCAAACAAGTAGAAGGGCCCAGGAGATCACTGGATGGATCTTCAGGATCTGCTGCTCTAAGAGGCAGAAGTGTAAAATAAGTGTGTAAAGCTGGGACTTGTCAGGGATGTGCTCTTGGGAAGAATCGATGCATGGTAGGTTGTACCCCGAAATGCCTAGGTATTCACATGAAAACCCTGTCACATTTACATGAAAATTTATTAGACTTTTGAGTCCACTTGTTCCTATTTTCATTTGGAATCCAATGGACATGTTGGCTATGATGTAGAAATTTGTTGTACAGGTAGCTTTTCAGGGTTGCATCTGCTCTAAATGGCAAATACACCTACATGTGTACTTGGCATTAGGACGGTAAGGAAGAAAGACCGCAGTTAACTTCATTTTATTATAATGCAACTGTATTCCAACTTTCCCCCACACCCTGGCACCTGACATGCTTCTGTCTCTTTGCCCTCCTTTTCTAAAAGGAGTAGCTCAAGATATTTGCTTACAATTGGATTTAGAAGATTAAATGCACTGTTTCTGGTAAGGGCTCTTACTGTGGTCTCCATGTTCCCTTCTAAGCCGCCATGAACCTGGGCTTGCCCAGCTCAGGGAGGTACAGATTCCTGTCACTCAGGGGAAGCCCAGCACATTCTGGGCTATGATTGTGTGTGTTCGATGTGATAACATCTCTGCTCTATATGTGAGTGAGGATGCGTAGCAGAAGTGGCCTTTGCCAAAGCCCCCTCTTTTTGGGCTACCTTTCTGGGTATTATTCTATTTTTATGGTGACGCTGATTTTTATAGAGTCAGCCCACTTCTTGCCTCTCTTGAGTAGACATAAAATCTAGGATTATTTCCAGGGGGTTCCATGTGGCTTTTTCTTTCTGGGTCGAAACAGTTTGTGAAGTGACACCCATAAGTCAAGTGCCCACTAGGAGGTGCAGGTTAGATACCTCTTCCTGAGTAATCAGAGGCGAAATCAGAGGGGACCCCAGGGCTTTGGAAGGCACAGAGGGGATGAATGCACGAGGTCCTGGAATAGAAGAGGTGGTCCCAGGAATGGTCCCACTCTGCCCTGTCTTTTCCTCAGCACATGGCTGCTCACTGTTCTCTGATACATACACACACCTAATGTTCTTTCACTCATTAATACCACATATTTATTGAGTCTCTCCAGTGTGACATTCTAGATGCTGGAATGTCACACTGGTGGTGCAGGGAACAGGACAGGGAATAGGACAGGCCCCCTCCACCCTTCACAGCAAGGAATCAGGCAGTGGACACAAAAGTTGAGAAAATGTCAGAAGGGCGTGTGCCTTATCATAACCAAGTCAAAGCAGAATTAGCGTTTATTTCTCGGTGTCTGACATTGATTTACACGTTCTGCATGTGTTATTCATTTTGCCTCCCAGAAGATTTACGCTGTGCATTGATTATCATTGCCCCCATTTTACAGATGAGCAAACAAAGGACCAGAAGAATAGAGACCCTTTCTATGGTCCCATTTCTAGTAAGTAGTAAAACTAAAATTCAAATACGGACTTTGATTTTTGAGCTTCCATTCCTAACCGTGTATCACTGGAGTCTTGCATTTCCAGGAGGACCACAGGCCAGGGTCCATATAGGAAGTGCAGGGGCCTGAGACTGGGTGAGGAACCTGCATTAAATAGGGCATCTAGGAAGAGCTCACTGAGAGGTGACACCAGAGTCGGAACCTAAATAAGGAGAAGGGTGAGACATGCAAAGATCCGAGGGCAGAATTTCCCAGGAAGATCCATCAGCTAGGAATGATCCTAAAGCAGAATCCAAGATCAGTTGTTGGAGAGACAGAAAGAAAGAGGGCAAATGAGGTGCTCACGAGCTTTAGGAAAGAAGACTATAAATCAAAACCAGAAGAACCTGGCTTGCTCTCTCATCAGTGTCTTTGTTTATAAAAATGGAAGGACAGAGCCAAACTTACCCACCTGTGGGATTAAAGGAGCTCACAGTAGCCATCACCATAATCACCGTCACTAATAACATGTCCACAGAGGACGTAGCCTGGCTAGCTGGCCTTTTCCCGAAGGAACATGCTAAGTTGCTAGTTAAAACTCAACAAGGACTGCAAATCTAGCACATATGATTTCAATTGCCCCATTTATCTTAAAAGGTATCTACTGGGCTGGGGCTGGGGCTGAGTGGTAGAGTGCTTGCCTAGCATGTTCGAGGCCCTGCGTTTGATCCTCAGCACTACATAAAAATAAATAAATAAAATAAAAGTATCGTGTCCAACTACAACTAAAAAATAAATATTAAAAATAAGGTATCTATTATCCTCATTTTGTAGATGAGGAAACTGAGGCTCTGAGAGGTTAACCATATCAAGGCCAAATATCAAATGTGAATGATAAGGTGGTGATTCTAACCCAGTTTTTTCTTACTTCAGAGCATACAGGGTTCTTTTATGCCATAGTCCTTTGAAAGATGCAAACTCATCCAGGCAGGAGCAACGTCTTGCTATGATATTGTATCAACTGCAAATGCAGACACTGAGAAATCTGTTTTAGAAGAAGGATATGATGAAGACTGTGGTAATGTTGGGGAGATGATAATAACAAAGTGCATTGAGAGAGTGGGTGGCATTAGCCACGCTGCTGTCCTCAGGTGTCTGAATGCTTTGGATAAAAGCACAATCTTCCGTTGCTCTTAAGCTGTGCAGGCTTGGCCTGAGAGAATCAAGAATAAAGCTGATTGCAAACTTGGTGCATAACAGAGAAAATAAAGACATCATTTACTGACTGATTTGGACTAAGAAAAGATGTATTTACTTGCAGTTTATTATGTTGAATGTGACAGGCATACATTTGTGCTTTTTATTGAATGATGACTTACTACATACAGGAATTGGTGCAATTTGTAATGCAGATTATGTTTTTAAACAAAAAAGGGTGCAAATACACTGATGGCTGTCACGTGACTCGCTCTGCACTTCTCAAAAAGTGGCTGGAGCGTGGGCGTAACGACAAATATACCCTAGATGCACAAATGTAATTTCCAACGAAGAAGATTCTGGGCAGCTTCCAATTCAGTCGGGCAGATTTAGACAGAAGAAATCCACAGCTAAGAAAAGCTAAGTATCCTAAAATAGCAGGAATTGGAGTAGGATCATTTAAATCACTCCCATTAACGGCTGACATGCCTCCAGACAGAGCGAGAGGAACCACAGTAGAAATCAGGATGTGACCTGAAGAAGTCCATTTTGAATTGCTGTGAAATTCCAAACATTACACACCTGGGAATCCCGTTTTTCTTCTAATGATGAGAGTTCAGGTCAGGGAAATAGAGGTCTCCCCATTCTCAGGTAAAGCACAAGAGAATGGGGGCCCTGGCTCATGGCTTCTTTCCTAAGTAATGAGTTTTGTGACCTCAGCAGCTGCTAGTCGTCGGGTCAGAGCTCATCTTGGGATACATTTATGCAGCTCCTTGGGGTGCAGACTTGTGTTTTCCATTTGCAGTGGATTCATACATTTATGAGCCGGTAGGATTCTGTTTCTCCTGATCATCAGCCACCATCTTCATTTCCCTCCATTCATAACTGCACAAACAATCCAAGTTCCTTTCAGACCAAAGCAAATTCTACTAATTGCTTTTCTTCCTCGGACTGTTCAGGCGCCACCACTAACTTCATCCCGCAATCCAGCCACAAAGGAGCGTTCATTCATGCTCACTTCCATCTAAGCAGCTTATGAGTAATGTCAGAGGGAATGTGTGACTAAAGCTGCAACCCATGCAGAGATTGAAAATAAGTGGAAACATTTTTATTTGGAGAACTGATTCGCCTTGGAGGAAGGCAAAGCCGGGCATGACATGATTCTCAAACCACGTTCCATGGCTGTCTCATCATTGAAACTTGGAGCTTTTCTTGTTTGTTTAACAGAAATGTTATAGCAGGGCAACAGAATTCGCCCTTGGCTATTTCCCCTCCTGATCCCCTATGGGGGAACCTCCAACTCCCACTTATTGCAAACCCTGGAGTCTCTGGAGACAGCGAATGTTCAGCCCCTATCTACATTTTAGTAAAAGGCCCAGCTGCCCAGCTCCTATCAAATCTTAGCTAGGACAGGATTTCTTTCCAGGCTGGACTCTGCATTGGAGGCTGGAACAAGTGGGGTCACATTGCCACTCCTGACTGCAGGATTCATGCTACAAAGGTTCACAGCCACGGGCAGGCCTCTGTTGGCCAAGGCGAGGAGTGGGGGGGACTGTTTTTAGGCAACTGATCATGGATTTCCTTGGTTTGCCTTCTGCACATCTGCTTTTCTCCCTTCTGTAAAAAGCAGAGGGCCTGTGGGCAAGGGAGGGCCAGTGACGCCCAAGGCCCCTGCCTCCAGGACCCCAAGCCCCTGCCAGCTGGTGTCTTGATGCAGATGTGTTTCCACCAAGGACTTCGTCTTCTTTGGCTTTCTTTCATATTCCAGGCAGGACATGAAGCAGGGAAAAAGGAACAGAAAGAAGGCACTAGTTCCAACCCCTACTCCCCACCCTGACCCCTGGGTCAGCTCTCACCCTCAGATCTCTCTGGGGCAAGCCCTGGGGGCTAAGTGGAGGAGGAGTGAGAAGAAAGCGGCTCAAGGGTCATTTCTATTCTCTTCCAGAACCAGTGACTATTCTAGTGGACTCTTCTAGAACCTCTTAGTGTCTGCCAGGACTCCTTCCGGGCAGCCAAGTGCCACACACTGGGTGTTTAAATGACGGAAGTATATTGCTTCACAGTCCTGGGGCTGGAAGTCCCAGGAGGGACTGAGAGGTGATTCCTTCTGCCCCGTGTCTCCCCCTGGCTGCTGGTGGTGGCTGGCCATCTCTGGCATTCCTGGGACGGTGGAAGCCTCACCCCATTGCCGCCTTATCTTCTCCTGGTGTTTGTGTCCACTCCACACTCTCCGTTTTTATAATGACTGTGGATGGACCAGCTTGAGGCTCATCCTGGCGACCTCAGCCTGCCACTAAAGAAAACTTTCCTCCTACTGAATCCACATTGTGAGGGACTGGGAGTGAGGACTTCAACCTAACGTTTTGGGGAGAGTAGAGTTTAATCCATACCACAACTCAGGTTCAATTTCTTTTATGATTCTATAATTTTTCCCAATTCGGGGCTGCTGCAGATGTTTTGGGACTGGGATCATGGGTGCTGCTGGTGCTCTTTAAATCTGGCATTGCATGGTTAGAGTAGGAAGTTTTCCCTGTACCTAGCTATTTTTTTTTTAACCTCTTCCATTCTTCTCCTTGAAGAGAAGAGCCAGATCTGAGCCTGTGATCTTGGCACCAGCAACTGCCTGGCCTTGAAGTTGGAGCTCTCTGATTCTACGCAGTCAGAATCAAATTGCACTGGCAGCCTCCCCCTCCCCCTAGACACCCCCACATCCTTGGGTACCCTCCTACCTGCCCATGTAAAGCATGGGAGCATTAGCGTGACGGTGTGTGTCCCCGATCAGAGGCTGCTTCCCGTGTCTCAGGCTGGCAGGTGGTACTGTTTCACCTGTGATCAGCTGGACAGTGGCCCTGGCCAGCCTCCCTTCAGGTCAAGCTGATTTCTGGGCCAGGTCTCATGGCCACCTGGATTAACAGGAACCACCTGATCCATTGCACATATGATATCCCCAGGAATCTGATTCCTAGTCTGCCTTAGTTTTAGCCAGGTCTTATCTGGGTCCTGTCCTTCCCTGCATTGAGCACCTTAATGTTCCCTCCCAGAGCCTCTCTGTTTCTCAGAAGATCAACAGGGCAGTGAGTATAGAAGGGAATGGTTGTCTCACCTTCTTCACAGGATCATTGGATGGAACAAATACTTGTTGTGACCTGCACCACGGTTCACAAATGTTAGATGTCGCCATGGTCAGATGGAGCTGGTTAAATCCCACATAGTGTACCCAGTTGCTGTGTTTCCTGGCCAGTGTATTTCTCAGGGATCTTCAAAAATCGGAGCTGCCAATATGGAGGCTAGACAGACAAACTAGAAAGTTAGATGATAGAAGAGGAGATTTATTATAGTGACTGGCTCATAAGATTATGGAGGCTGAGAAGTCCTAGATCTGCAGTCCTACTGTGTGCGAACTGGAGAACAAGCAAAGCTTGTGGGGTAGGTAACTCAGTCCAAGACTGAACGAGCTGAGGGAGCCACTGGTTTAACAGAGTCAAGTCCTTGAAGGCTCTAGATCCGGGACCCCAGATGTTCAGGAGAAGGAGATGGGTGTCCTGGCTTACGGAGGGAGAAAATTTACCCTCCTTCCTTTTTTTTTGTTTTTGTTTTAGTACCAGGCATTAAATTCATGGAGACTTAACCCACTGAGATACATCCCCAGCCCTTAAAATTTATATATATGTATATGTAAATAAATATACATATTTATCTCTAAAATTTATATATATAAATAAATAAATTTTAGAGATAGGTTCTTGCTAAGTTGCTTTAGGGCTTCCCTAAATTGCTAAGGCTGGCTTTGAACTTGTGATCCTCCTGCGTCAACCTCCCAGACTGCAGGGATTACAGGAGTGTGCCACCACACCTGGTTCCCTCCACCTTTTTTTCCGTGGCTGATGCTCCCCCACAGTGGAAAGGGTGATCATCCACATCAGGCTGTTGATTCAAATGCTTATCTCTTTTGGGAAACACCACCACAGACACACTCAGAAACTCTGTTTTACCAGCTATCTGGGCCACACTGGGCCCAACCCAGTCGACACACAAGTTAACATTTCCATTTTAAAATGATAAAGATGAACTTAAGTGAATGGGCAGAGTGAGTATGTGATATATTTGGAATCTAAAGCCAGGACTCATGATTCCAAATGCAGCATTCATTCCAAGATGTCACGAAAATGTCCCAGGTCTACTGTCAATTCATCATTTGTTTAATATTTTCTTGTACTTAGTGGTTTCAAAGCTTGGGTAGATGGGAGGAGGGATCAGAGAGCATACAAGGAAAGAAGACAAGGCAGGGGTGTGGGGTATGGATAATTGCATACCATGGCCCTGGCCTCCAAGACAAGCCTATGCTCAGGACATGTGAGGGACGTGTACTCCAGTGGGTGATGAAGTGCCAACTTACATGCAGGAGACTGTGAGGCCTGGGGTTTTCAAGAAGGATTAGTCATCAAAGAAAAAGAAGAATTTCAGAACATGGGCTTTGAAGGATGGGCAGAATCTTTATCTCCCCCAGGTAGATGGGGTGGCTTTCTCAAGGAGGGAAATAGCTCTGTAGGTGGAGTAAGAATGTCCCCTTCTGGAGAGGGCAGGTGGAATTAAAGAGAGTGGATGGAGAATCAAGTCTTCTAAATGTAAAACATGAAGAGAGAAAAGAAAGAACCACTCAGAAAAGATGGAAGTGTGACATAATTCTTAAAATAAAACACCAAAGTTCTTAAATAATCATATTTAGAATTTAAAAAAAAGGATGCCCCTTAGACTGGGTGGCTCCTAAATAAGACACATTTAGGAGACATGCTTCTCAGTTCCGGAGCTTGAAAATCTAAGGCTTTAAAGATTCTGTGTCTATTGAGGGCCTGCTTCTTGGAGCACAGATGGCTCTTTCACTGTGTTCTTCCTTGGTGGAAGAGGGGTGAGGAAGCTTTCCAGAGTCTTCTAGAAGGGTGCTGATCCCATTTATGATCACAAGTCACCTTCCAGAGCCCCTCCTCATTATACCATCACGTTGATGGTTTGGATTTCAACATATGAATTTCAGGGGAACCCATACCTGGTCTATGGCGTATGAGCTACCTGGGAGAAAGTAAGATGAGCAACAGGCCCTTTGGAAGACAGTTTGGTTGTTTCTTAGACAACTAAGCATCATTACCAAACTGCCCAGCAATCACACTCCTCGGGGTTTACCCGAAGAAGTTGAAAACTTATGTTCACACAATTATCTGCATATGGATGTTGATAGCAGATGTATTTATAACTGCCAAAACTTGGAAGAAATCCATATTTCTTTATTAGGTGAATGGATCAACTGTAGTTATATCTAGACAGTAGAATGTTATTCTGCACTAAAAGGAAATGAACTACCGAAACCATGAAAAGACATGGAAACTTGAATGCATATTAATAAGTAAAAGGAACCCATCTGAAAAACCAATGTGCTGTGTGAATCCAATTACATGACATTCTGGAAAGAGAAAACCAATGAACAGTAAAAAGGTAAGTCGTTGCCAGGGTTTAGGAGAAGGAGGGGCATAGGCAGAGCACAGAAGAGTTCTAGAACAGGGAAAGCATCTGTAGGCTCCTATAGTGGTGGATTTGATACAAGTCATTATGCATATTTGTCCAAACTCATAGAACATGCAGTATCAAGGGTGGACCCTAAGGTGAACTATGCACTTTGAGTGAAAGGTGTCAGGTGAGCCCAGGAAGGTCATGCCTGTGCAGGCCAGAGGGCAGATGTGGATTGGCACCTTCTTCTCAGTTTTGCTGAGAACCTATGACTGCTCTAAAAAGTGTCTTAAAAAAAAGCATTCCATCTTTATTCCTCAATTCTTTTCGCAAGCAGGGCTATATGTGGAAGAACTCCAGGAGGGAAGCTGTAATCCTTAATTCATTCATATCTAGCCACACCACAGCCTGGACTGGTTTATTACATTAACTCACAGTCATCTGGGAAAAGCAGAAAATATTTTACACAGAACAACTAACCTGGCTTCCTGCCTTCAATCTTTTCATTTCAAACCAGAAGTCTTCAAGCTCTTTTTTGGACAACAATATTAAGAAATAAGTTTTACATCACAATGCAAGACACACAAACCTAGAACTGAAATTCTTGTGTACAATGCACATCATTCTTTTCTTTTCTATTGTATTCCATTCTAGTTTATTTTATGTATTTTAAACAGTGCTGGTTACCACTCACTAAACTGGATGAGTCATGACCTGCAGTTTGAAAAACAGTGACTCAGGCTGAGCCCTAGTAAGCCAGCAGAAATTTAGACTCAGCTGAGTAGTTCAAGGTCACGGCAAACTTGTCACCTGACCTGTTCACACCTTGGATCCTGCTCTGGTATCAGGCTCTTGCTTTGTTTCTTGTACTTCAATTCCAATGCTGAAATGCTATTTTGGACCCTAGCACAATACTGTCTGCTCATTCCTCCTCACTAAAGTCTTGCTTCTGAGCTCCTAGTCATGTGGCTGTGTCCCTACACTGTGCTTGTACTTGCTCAGCTATCGCACCAGCCCCAGTACCCTGTGCTGGGTAGACCCTCTGTAGCTGTTAAATAATGGATGTCTGACAGTGGCGACCTGCTGCCTACCACTGAGCCCGTGTGATACTGACATTCTGCCTGGCAGTACTTCCTGCCAAGCCCGGGACAGCCCCCCTGAGTCTCTCTGTTCTTTCTACAGCCCACTTTGAGTTAAGCCAATCCCAGCTTTGCCACTGAGAGAGGGAGTTTGCCACTGAGACAGGGTCTGGGGACCCATCAGGATGGAGGCTGAGAGCGAAAAGCTCTCGGCAACAGGATAATAGGTCTCAGGGTATCTGAGATAGAAGATGGGAGGGGCAGCAGAGGAAGAAGCTGGTGCCAAATAAAGCTCTTTGGTAGAATGAAGGCAGTGCAGGGACCCACAGACCTGTCTAGTTCCGACTCTTCTACGTGTAGCTCTGTCCCTCACTTTGTACACCTGCACAATTGGAATCACATTAGCACGTAATAAACAGGGATTGCATGGGGATAAAAGTGAGATAATGCGGTTAATGCAGCTGGCAAATAATTAGTTTGCGATTTTGTTTGCATCTGTTTGGTCATAATTCGAGTACAAAGTTCTCAGATGGTGACTGTGTCTGGCATCAAACAGATTCTGGAATTTTCCTTCCTTCTGCAAGTATCCTCTTCCTTCTCACCTCCTACATTAAGAAAGCAGCCCTGGAAATGAGCCTATATTAATCTTTCCTGCTGTGGTAGCTGGTGGTGCCTACCTGGAGAGCTCTCTAGCCTCGGGAAACAGAGGAAGACCAGAAGTCTTAATGGAATAAAGGGCTACTAACTGAACTTCAGTCATCATGATGGAGGAACAGGGTATTAATTTGACTGGGGGGTTGTCTCAGTGATAGGCACCTCTCAAAACACTGTAATGGGATAGAATTTAGGCTTAAAAGTTGTCACTACAACTGAAGTCATCTGTTTATACACTTGGCTTTGACCCTTGTGATATTAAAGCAAAGTAAAAAAAAAAAATTCAGCTCTGATCAAAGACCAGATGTATTCTTAGGAAAAAAAATTGATAAAGTTGTCAATAGTAGAAACACTGGTACATTTTCACATTATTACATTTAACTAATTCTAATTATTCATTCATTTACCTCCCAAGGACTTTATCTGTCCTTCCCTGAAACTAACTGCAGCATCTCTTCATTTTTTGAGGGGAACAAAATTCTGTATGTAGAAAATCTGTGTAAGGTGTGTGTAATTTTAAAATATATTAGGTACTCCTATATGACATTCTTGTGTTTACATCTCTCTTAAGATGATGTATATGTGTGTATTTGTGTGAGGTGTGTGTGTGTATGTATGTGTGTGTACACACATATCTGGATATGTTTATAATATCCAGACATATGCCTATAAATATTCATGAGACAATTCATACATAAATGAATAATTTAAGTTCCTCGCCGGATCTGTTTATAGAGTTCCCTTTCTGTCCCAGCCACACTTCACCCACCCCACAGGATTCCTCTTAAACACCTTCCCTCAGCTAGAATTCTCTTAAGTAGGTGAACAAAACGCAAGCAACTGGTGAAGTTTTCAAAAACCACCTTCATTTTATTCTAGGCTCAAAAGAGCACAAGTTTATTACTGCACAAGTCTGGAGGTCAGAAATGCTATAATCCATGTGAATTTTAGGAATTGTTTTCTATTCTGTGAAAAATAACATTGGAATTTTGGTAGGAATTGCATAGGATCCCTAGACAGCTTTGAGAAGTATGGGATTTCCCCAAAAGTAATGCTTCGAATCCATGGCCACATATCTTTCCAATTACTGAAGTATCTTTCAACTTTTCTCACCATTATCTTATACTTTCATTGCATAGGACTAAATTTTCTTCTGAGTATTTTATTTTTTTATGGTATTGTAGATGGGTTTTTTTGTCTTCTTAATTTCTCTTTTGGATGGTTAATTGTATGTAAATGCAAGCTATTTTTGTATCTTGATTTTGTATCCTATAAATTCATTCATTAGCTCCCATTGCTTCTTTTTTCCCCCCTTGGTGGAGGTTCAGGATTTTCTACAAGAGCTGACAATATACTCTTCAAACAGAGACGAGTTTACTTCTCACTTTAAAATTTGGATGCCTTTCATATCTTCTCTTGCCTAATTTCTCTGCCTAGGACTTCGAGTGCTGGGTTAAAGACAAGAGGTACCAAGTAGCCACCGCTGTCATGCTCCTGATTTCCCAGGAGAATCTTCCAGCTTCCATTCCTGAGCCTGGAGTCGGCTCTGGATTCCTCATCTACAGCCTTTATCACACTGAAGTAAATTCGTCTCCATATTTGTTGAGAGTTTTCTACATGAAAGTACTTCAATTCGATCAAATACTTTTCCTATGCCTATTGAGATGATTGTATGATTTTTATCCTTCAGTTAAATTTTATACGGAACCACAAACGACTCCAAGTAATCTCCCTTCTGGGTTCCAGGGCCCCAGCACCCTTAGAGAAGCCCTGCTGAGTGTCACAAGCTCTTGGTAAGTGGAGGGAAGCCACGATCACCTGCATTCCAGTTGAACTCTTGCATTGGAAGCTGCTAAGGGCAAGAGGAACCGCGGGCCTGCTGGAGGCCTGGGAGTGAGCGAGATGCCCAGGGTTTGGGGACCCATCAGGATGGAGGCTCAGAACGAGAAGCTCTCAGCAACAGGATAATAGGTCTCAGGCCGCTGGGCTTCACCAGGGATCCTCGTGGTTCACCATGGTGAGCAACTCTGCTGACCCTGAGCCCCCTGCCCTGCATTAGTCCTGCCGGTCAACCCTCCTAGCCCACCCTCCAAGGTCAAGTCCACCTTTCACCCATCACCTCCTGCTCCTCGGCCCAGAAGGCCTCGCTTTGGCGCAGGATGGGAAGGCGAAGTCCTGCTTTCTCTTATCCCCTTTCTATTCTATTTTTCATGGTCTAAACTCTGTTCTCTGATTCCCTCAGGACTTCTCTTCTGATATTCAAAATCCTGTTTAGAGGTTTTTTAAAAAAAGAAACACTGAACATATTTCCTGCTTTCTACATTTCTGCTGTAACAACCCTACTTTCCTGCGGCAGATAGATGCTTCTGAGAGGCAGAAAGAGCTGGGCGGGCAGGAGCCTGGTGGGGGGACTGCAGGGCAGCTGGGGACATTCGGGGAGGGGCTGGAGGGCAGCAAGGCCCATCCTGTCCCGGGCCTCTCTGTATGTGGTGGGACCCCAGAGGGAGGGAGAGCTGTGCAGGTAAGATTCTAGTTTTGGAATCTCAGCTGACTGCACTGTAAACACCAAACACCAGGAGAGAAGACCCGGGCTGTGCAGAAGATGGGGGCTGCATTGGGAAAGGACAGGGACACCGGAAGGGACTGGCTGGTTCTGTGACCCAGCAGGGGCCCAGCTTAGGACTTCTTTGTCTTTACCGTGGTGTGACTGCTCACCCATTCCACCACTGTTTCCCGTGTGGTATTCAAGCCATTATGCGAGGTGTTCAACAGTCCATTTCCAGGTGGCTTCGTGGCACAGGATTTTCCCCGACAGGAGACATATGAGTGTTCTGAATGCACTGGAGGTAGGCTATGGTCTGAGTAGGTCAGGTCTAGTAAATGCATTTTCAACTCAAGATGGTTTGTTAGGATGCCGCCCAGCACGAAGCACAGAGCATCCATCTGCATTAGAAGATCCAGTTGTCCAAACAATGGCTAACGTGGGGGATGGAGGGAGAGGAGGAATCTGGAGGATCCCCATCAATCCGGTGTGAGCAACTGAACTTCATTCATGACAGGTGAGGAAGATGGGAAGAGGAGCAGGCCAGGTGCAGGGGCACTCACTATCATGAGTCCAGTTCAAGGCAGTCTGGACACACAGGGAGAGGTTCAATGGGCACTTGGAGACAAGAGCTGGGGCTCAAGAATGAAGTGGAGGGGCTGAAAGCAAGGGGAATGACCGAGAACCTGGGGGAAGTTTCTGAAAATGAGAGGAATAAAGGGGATCCAAGACAAGACCCTGAGGATCATTGATAGTCCAAGGACAGAGAGGGAAAGTGGAGCCTGCTAAAACCTTAGATGGAACTGTGGGCAGAGAACCAGGAAGATAATGTGTTAGAGATGCTAAGGAAAGGAGTCGTGGTGAACAGCAGGATAGCCGTGGAGAGAGCAGTAAGCAGGAAGAGAAGAGAGCGTCCAGGCTTTGGCAGCAAGCCATTGAGCCATTTCTGGAAGACTAGGGGCTGGGGGGAGCCAAATCCCAGTGGTCTGAAAACCGAAGAGAAGATAAGAAAGGCAGAAAGTAATCAACTGTTTCCAGACATGTGGCCAAGAAGGGAGGTAGGAGTTGGGCGCACTGCCGTGTTTACTGTATCACTCTTCCCAGTGGCCAAGATATGGAACCAGCCTAAGAGTCCATTAACAGATGAGTGGACAAGGAAAAGGTGGCACATTTACATGATGGACTACTATTCAGCCATAAAAATGAAATCCTGTCCTTTGCAGCCACATGTGATCCTGGACGATTCTGCTAAGACACCAGGCATTGACAGGCACGTGCTGCCTGAGTTCACTCGGGTGGAATTGTCAAGCCAGTCTCGTGGAAGGAGACTATAGAAGAGCTTTCCAGAAACTGGGAAGGGCAGGCAGTAGCGGGCACAAAGGTTGGCCACTGGGGACAAACTTACAACGTGATGGGAGGAATCTGGTGTTTTATTACCCAGCAGCATCGTCTTAGTTGATGACAATATATGATATGTTTCAAAATAGCAGATTTTGAATGTTCTCACCACAAAGAAATTACAAATGTTTGAGGTGATGGATATGTTAATAAACCTAATTTGATCATGACACATGGTGTATATGTATCAAAACACCACACTGCACCCCATCAATGTGTACATTATTATGTGTCAATTAAGAATAAATAAAACTAAAACCAAAAAGACCTGAGGGGCAGCAGGAAGGAGATTTGACAGTGGAAATAACAAGTATCTTAAAATACTATTAGGATTTGAATCTAAAAATGAATGCTTCTAGGTTAAAAAATTCTCAGATTATACTTTGATTAAATGTTTAATTTTATTCACCAGTACATTATGTGGATAAGTTAATTCAAACCTTTCTTTGGCCCGAAAGAGCCAAAAAACAAAGTGAAGTTACCTGTTACTGCTTCAATTCTTAAGCTACAGCTTAATCTTCTACCCTCCTAAAAACCAAAATACTTCCTATGGGGTTGATCCTCTGCTTCTGCACCACCTCCTGGCTGTCCCTGAGGTCTTCTGAGTGTTGGGTCACACACACAGCGTCTCTTGTTTCTTTCATTCAGCCTCTGATGGCTGATGGCCCATAAGGCTCCAAGTTGCCTCTACTGCTGTCATTCTTGGTCACCCTCTTGTGGTTGACTCATCATCAGATCTGATTGGACCATTGTGTTAGTCTGTTTTATGTTGCTATAGCAGAATACCTGAGGCTGGGTAATTCATAAAGAAGAGAAATGTATTTCTTACATTTCTGGAGGACGTTCTTACACTTCAGGACATTCCCAGGAGGAATTAAAGAATAAACAGAAGGAGAGTTCAAGATCAAGGGACTGAAGAGACTCATATCCAGCAAGGGCCTTCATGCTGCACTTTCTTCTGGTGGCAAGTGGAAAGCAGGAGGGAGGGAGGGAGGGAGGGAGGGAGGGGGACTCTTTGTCTCAAGCCTTTTATAATCAGCACTAGACACTCATGAGGGTGGAGTCTTGGGCCCTTAGCACCTCCCATTAGGCTCTACCTCTTAACACAGTTGCTTTGAGGATTAACTTATTATACACAAACAGTAGAAACCATCATTGTTTTTCTTTCCTAAAGTATCACTCAAAGAGCTAGTTTGGTATTTGGCTTGTTTTTGTGTCTACATTAAATCTTTGGTTTTTCTTGCAAAAACTCTTCTAAAGGACTGAACAGAATTAGAAAGACTCAGTCAAAACTAATAATATAATCTGTAAATCCCTGTATGGGTCGGGATAAACCTTTCCTCCTCTTGGAGTAGGAGGGAGGTCTCTGCTCTCATTCCCTCTGAGTCTGGGAAGCTCCCCTTCCCCCAGAACACCTTCTTTTCCACAGGTGACCTGTGACTGCCATGTGGACCATGCACGGACCCAGTCTCCATCATGATCTTGGTTGTTGGGAAGGCACAATGTCTTTCTAGACGTTCTCAATAAACAGAAATACAATAGGAGTTCTAGTTCAAATGATGGAGGAGTAACTTATATTGGACTGATCATGTGAACAAGATAAAGAAAAGCAACTATTTTTAAGTCAGAGGAAATGACCCCAAATGGGCAGAAATGGGGGGCATTTTCTCCCTGAATGGAGGGCACCACCAGCCCTGGGTAAAGCTTATGCTGAAGTATCTTTTGCCCTGAAGAAAGCATTCTTGGTGCGGGGCCAGTAGAATTCTAGCTGGGAGTTGTACTATCTTTTATATTTTCCAAAAGTGTTTATGGAGTATTGGCATTATTTTTTCCTTTGATATTTGATAGAATTCAATAGTAAAGCCAGCAAGGCCTTGAGTTTTCTTCATGAAAAGGTTTTTGACAATGAATTCAATGTCTTTATCAGAAATAGAGCAATTTCGATATTCCATTTCTTTTTGATTCAGTCCTAGTAAGTTTTATCTATCAAGAAATTTGTCCATTTAATCCCAAGTTGTCAAATCTTGTTGTAAAGGTATTCATAAAATTCTCTTATTATCCTTTTGGTATTTGTAGGATCTGCAGTGATGTCCTTTCTTATCCTGATATATATAATTTGGAGCTCCAGCTGAGGCAGTAAGGCCAACTAAAGAAATAAAAGGCATTTGGATGAGAAAGGTAGAAGGCACAGTATATATAAAGCATGAAAAACTCGAGTATAGTGGAAATATCTGTATCTTGATTGTTATAATAGTTTTGTGATTCTCTAGGTTGGTCAAAATATACCAAATTGCATGTTAAATATGTTCATTTTTTGTATGATGACTCAACATGAATGAAGCTATAAGAAAAATAGACACAGGGGCTGGGGATATAGCTCAGTCGGTAGAGTGCTTGCTTTGCATGCACAAGGCCCTGGGTTCAATCCCCAGAGCCACAAAAATAAAATAAAAGACACAGATTGAAAATAAAGAAATAAAATGGTCTTTACTTGAAAAGGACATGATTTATACAAAAAATGCTAAAGAACTTACACTAGAATAAGTAAATTTAGCAAGGTCGCAGGGTTTGTGATCAATTTTCTTGAGCCAATCGTGTTTCTGTAAACTAACAGAAAAAGATGGGAGAATAGATATTTTTTGAATTTATTTAAAATATAACTTAAGAACTACAAAATACTAGGGAGTGAAGTTAATGAAACACACCCAACATCTCTGCACTGAAAATGACAGGATGTTCCCAGGAGGAACTAAAGAATACACAGAAGTTTGCATTGTGTTCATGAATTAGAAGACCCAGTATTCTTAAGGTGTCAACTGAGATTAATCTGCAGACTTGGCACATTCTCAGTCAGAATCTCAAATTTTGTCTGGAAATGCAAAGGGAAAAAGAAGACAAAATAATCTTGAAAAAAAAAAAAAAGAGCCACATTGGAAGGCCGTAATAGAAAGACTCACTCCAAGTCCTCTAATCAAGACTGTGCTGTTGGTGAAGTGAATACAAACAGTGCAGCACAACAGACCCTGTCACCAACTCAAGTTTTAGTCAGCTACTTCGCTGCCGTGACCAAAAGATCTGAGAAGAACAATTTTAGAGGTCTCTGTCCATGGACAGCTGACTCCATTGCTTTGGGCCCAAGGTGAGGCAGAACACTGTGGCAGAAGAGGAAGGTAGCTCAGGACATGACCATCAGGAAACAGAGAGAGTTTCCTCATCAGGACAAAGTAGACCCCAAAGGCACACTCCCAATGACCCACCTCCTCCAGCCACACCATACCTGCACAATATGTCACCACCCAGGTAATCCATTCAAGTGGATTGATGCACTGATTGGGTGTAGGCTTTCATAACCCAATCATTTCACCTTGCATTGTCTCATACATGAGCTTTTGGGGGACATCTCACATCTAGACCAGTAACAACACACATGCATACTGAACCTATTTTCTACAAATGCATTGAGAGAACTCCCTGGGAGAAATAGTTTTTTTTCCCCAAAAAAATAGTTCTGAAATAATGGAATAAATGCACAGGGGGAAAAATCAACTTTCGACCCCACCTTATACCTTATAAATGTTAATTTGAGATGGATCATTGACCTATTCTTAAAAACTAAGGCCATAAAGATTCTAAAAGAAAACAGAAGAGAATCTTTGTGACCTTGGGATAGGCAACTATTTCTTAGAAGGGACTTAAAAGCACACAAGTAATAGAAAGTAATTAATAATTAAGTAATTAGTTAATTATAGGATGAAAAAATTTAAAGCACTTTAAAGAAATCAGCAAACCACAGACTAGGAGAAAATGTTTCCAGGACACATATTTGATAAATGGAAGTATCCAGAACATGCAAATCAAAGACACTGTTGGGTTGTCAGACCAATGGGTTCCGTGAGAGTATAGGAAGTATAGATGGAAATAAGTATCTGAGAGTCCTGTGGCACCCCGAGGCCAGCCCCAGGGCCCGAGGGAGAGGTCTCTAGGCGAGAGTAGTCTTCCCAGATGCCGATATCTCAGAACATGATTGCAATACTCCTGGCCTCATTTGATCACCAAAATATGGTTGCTAAAATCTCACCAGGGAACTTTCATAAACCAACGCAGAGCGCTGAATTTTCATGCAGTATCCAGTTCAGCTAAACCCTCTGCTTTTGCAACTCCAGAAAACTCTGGAGGATTTGGGCAAGCTTGAAAAGATTTCTGAAAATCCTGTGTGTGGGTGGATAATCAGGGATATGGTTATTTTAATTCAATAAAAGCTAATTATAGAAAGTTATCAGAGTCTAAGAATCTCAGAAAGAAACATGTATTCAGTTTCTTTTCTCAGGGAGACATCCTCCAGAGAATTGGTTGGTGAGTCTAGTTAGAGGGTTTATATGAGTGTTTGAATTTCTGCCTTTGAGTATACAGTGTTCTGAGGATGAAAGCAGAATGCACTATGGTGAACTAAGAGGATTATTTTAATGCTATAAATGAACATTTAACTAATCAAGCATTGTGTGCTGGTGGAAGTTTACATTCTGAGCTCTTAGCTCTCATATCTCAAAAAAAATGCCCTTTTCTCCAGATCATTAAAGCAATATTTACATATTGTGGAGATTTTGCAAGGTTTAAAAAATATCCTTGCTTTACTTTTAAAGCACTATGCAATCAGAAGGAAAAATTACTTCTAATTCAACCTTTAGCCTTTCTTACCCATAGCATCATACTAACTTCATATCTTGCTCTTTTCTCCTGATATTGCACATAAGCATTTCTCTATATTTAAAATTCTCCATAAATTCTTTTTTCTTAAGTATGTCCCTTGGTGTATCTTAAAGTTGTTTTTGATATTTCTTTCTTTGTACAATAATAAGCAATGCTGTGATGAACATATCTGCATGAATATTTTATCCAGTTCTGAATGTATTTTTAGAATTCTACTCAGAAGTTGTATTACTGTGTCAATGGATATAAATTTTTTTAAAGGATCTCAGTATTCTACCAGACAGCTCTTCAGACCATTCTTCCAGCTTAGCATTTCATGGCTTCCCTAAACTTGCTTTTTCGACCTACTCTTTGATAGCATTTGGCAGTCTCAGTTTGGAAGATTTGTGCATTTAATTGGTGAAAACAGTCCTATTTAGATCTATTATTAAGAAATTAGTAACTTCAAGCAATTATTATTTATTTTAGTGGCCCATTTCCCATCTTAGAACATATTTATTCTGAGTTTGAAAAAATATATGCATATAAAAGAAAAGCTTTCTCAAAGCTGTCATTGAACACCCTGATCATTTCTGGTCATCCTTCTGGAACTTTCTTACTACATTCAAATCCCTTTTTCCAGTTACGAAGTGGTTTCACTTCCACTCAGAATGTCCACAAGATGTAGCCATGGATGTTGGATAGGATGGGTGGGGGAGGATGAAGCAAACTGGTTTTAATTCTTTTCACCAGCAACTTGTAGATTGGTTTAAAACATACCTGTAGCAAGAATTGAATACTATCAATTTTCTAAAATTATCAGATCAGCATTAACCTGAATTCTGATAGCCCATGACCTGGGCCTCAGCTCCACATCACTTCTTGGGACGTTATCTGTCATTTTGCTGCTGATGGCCTTAGCGTGGTTGGACCAGACCAGACCTGGCACCACACTTTCCCAGAGATGCGCACCCTCTCTGTACATCGTTTGGCAGGCAGCTAGACCATTTCTGAGCATCCAAATCTTAGGGATACAAAAACATCAATTACTTCCTCCCTGAGAAACCAAAAACTCTTAGGTCGGTAGAATAGAAGAAACAGCTAAGCATGGAGTACTGCAGTGATTTGGCAACAGGACTTTATTTTTTTAATCAAAGGGATATGCTAGGGAAGAGAAGATGGAAGAAGGGTAGAGAAGTAGATAAAGAAGGATACAGAGAGGATGGGGGTCAGGGGAGTCACAGAAAGAGACCGAAAGGGAGACAGTAGCGGGAAAACATTTGTGTCCCTGTGTGTGTGTGCAGTGGGTGGTGGTGAGGCACTTCCATGCAACAGGGGATTAATCTTTTGAACATGCAGGGCTGCTGCCCTTTGCTGGAGAGGCCACCCACAGGTCCATTTCAGTGCTGGGACAGGCTGGCCTGAAGTGCAGGGTCTCTCAGAGGCCCTGCCCAGGAGCCTGTCCCCTTGTAGAAGACTACCTCTGAGCTGATGGCTGCTTCTGGTTGGCAGGACATGAGGTATCCAACTGTCAAGCTGATGATTTCATTGTGTTAATCTAGAATAAGTAAATAACTAGCAGAGGAGAGCAAAGTGAGGGAGCAAAACCAATAGATAGATTTTTTTTAAGACAGTGTTTACATTCTTTAGCTGATGAGAAAGCTATAGGGAGTCCTGGGAAGCTAGGAATAGCTGGTAATGAGGAATGAGGCTCTTGCAGACAGTGTGAGCGCCTGCCTGGAGGTCCTGAGGGCTGCTCTTTGGTACACTGTCCCTGGAAAGACCTGCACAGGCCAGGTCCTGCTGGCCAGCCGCTTCAGACCTCAGGATGAGACACGTGTTAACAAGGACCCCAGGGAAGACAATGACTGGCACTGCTGCTGAGTTGGCAGGTTGCTGCTTTGGAAAGAGCAGGTGGGCAGCGAGTTCCGTGAAGTGCTGATGGTCTGTTCTCCAGGGAAACACCTGGAAATTGCTGCAGTGGATGTGGAACAGAAGGAGAAAACGAGCTCTCTTGGGATGATCTCATCGGTTATCCACAGTTCAGTGTATCTGTAAGGACTCAGTCTAGGACCAGGGCCCAGGGATGCAGGCGCAGAAGGCAGGTACGTCTGGGCATGGCCCTAACAGCCTCCCATTTCCTGACAACCCCCTAGAAACCAGGTCTGTGCGTGGTAACAGCACAGCCTCCACTTGCTGATGCTCAGTGAGGTGCACCCAGCGCCCAAGACGTGTCACGCTCAAGCCTCCTGCAACAGAGCTCTCCAAGTGCAAGAGTGTGTTGCTTTCTCATCTCAGATTTGATCCCATCTTTATATCGCCCTCCAGGTTTCCTGGCTGTAGGGTGTGCTGCTGCTACAGGCTTCGTTCAGCAGGTGGCGCTCTATAACTGCTCAGGAAATGACATATCTGGGCCGGAACTTTTTTTTTTTTTTTTTTTTTTAAGAGATCAGACTTTAAGAGAGTTGAACACCAGGAACTAAGGTACTAAGGTGGTAGAATTATTGGTGAGGGATTTTCTTAGAAGAGGGAGTTTTTTGATGCAACCACAGAAAGAGTTCATGGTAAGATTTTCCCTTTTCCTATATGACTAGTATTCTTTGCAATTATTCTAAGTCAATTAAATTTGATGTGGGGGGGTTGGATTTATTAATGTTATTAACACACTTGGCACTGGTAATGATTAAAATTTGCCAAGTGAGCAGTAGGGAATTCACTATTTAACTTAAGACCATATGATCATTTCTCATCATTTGTTCATTAGGTCCCAAGGTTCTCACTTCATTCAATTCCCAGAGCTTCTCTCTTGTTCACTCATGTTTATTTTCTTAGAGAATTTTTTTTTAAAAAATTGCTCTCTTTAAAAGGGAAGCTTTTCCCCAAATATAGCATATTTAACACAAACTCTGATAAAACATCTGTAATTAGATAAATATCAACAGGAAGTATGTTAAGGAGAAATTAGATATCCATAGCATCTTCTCTTCTGTTTCTACTTTGAATGTCAGAAGTTCTATAGGAAATGCTTGCAGTCCACAAGACGCCAGTGTCCAAACATCATTCTGGTCCTAGAGTTCAAGCTTGGTTGGTACTAAGTGGGGAATGAACCGGAGTGGATAGATGGATGGATGCACGCACGCAGACATGTGTGGAATGGCTGGGGAGATGATGTACTTACGTGTGAGAGGGTGGATGGGTGGGTGAGGGGGGTGGGTGGATTGATGGGTGGATGGAGGAAGGGAGGTTGGGAGGGACGGACAGGGAGCTTAAAGTTCTGGTCCCCAGTTCAGGACTGTGAGAGATGCTCCCAGCGTTGTTATTACAGTTGTTATTTTTATGGTGCTCACCAAGAAAAGCCAAAGTAAATGTTCTATTTCTGTCTATACTTTTTAAAGTGCTCTATCATATTTTGTCTAGAAAGTTTGCAGAACTCTGAAATCATCAGGCACAACAAAAAAGCAATACAGTAGCACTTCGCTTTCTTCAAAGTGGCAGATCACTTGCCTGTCGTGTGAGGCCCTGGGTCCAATCCCTTGTGTGTGTGTGTGTGTGTGTGTGTGTGTACAAGCATACACACACACACACACACACACACACACACACACCAGAACTGCTATAAACTGGTTTTCATGAATTTGCGACTTGCCTGCAGAATATTGGCCAAGGATTCAGTAAAATAAAAACATTGCAGTGTGATATTTGTTCAGTTGAACTAACATTAATTGAAGACCTACTATGTACCAGGAAGTGCACTAGGCATGTGGGAGGGGCAAAAGTGATTACATCATTTCTTCCTCTGCAGATCTTACAATCCCACAGGGAAGGTGACGTGAACAGACAGTTTTGCAGCATTATGGTAAGGTGGCAAGTATCACCAGTATCATGGGAGGAGGGTCACATGGCAATGTTCTTAAAACCAAAAACAATCATATTCCTCTTTGCTTCCTAGAGCCCAATATAGTGTATTTATTGAGTCCCACTGCATGGACTCCATAAATATTATCAAAATGATAAATGGGGCTAAGCAAATATTTTTTGAAGAAGATGCATAGAACATCAAAAACAAGGATAATAATGACAATCACTGGGAGCTTGCTATGTGCACTGTTTAAAATACTGACTTATGTCATCTTCACAGTGGCTAGCTGAGATACATGTGTAGGGAGACCATTGTACTGGGGGTAAAACTAAGATGAATTAGTTAAAAATTTGCCTAAAACCACCCAGCTAATAAATCTTAGAATTGAGATTCATACTTAGCACCCTCCCAAAACATGAGAGGCTTTCCTAGGCACACCTTGAGGTATCCCTTAGAGTATTAAGGGAGAAAAAAGAGCAGTGACCAATCAATGACTGTAGAAATTCACTAAAAGGCATGGAACTCTTGCTGTAGAAGATCCAAAATTATTGAATGGTTTAGTCAAAGAAATGACACTGTTAAATTTGTGTTTTAGCTTCATCATCCCGGGTGCTGGGTATAAGCCTGGGGGGTGGTGTTGGAGGGGTTCTGAAGGGTAAAGAAGAGTTCACTCTATGAAAGGTGTTAGAACCAGAGGAAGGTTCTGGGCACTGGGCAGAACATGTACAAAAGCCAGGAGGAGAGCACATGCAGCAGTCCTTCAGTCTGGCTAGAGCCTCATCTCCAGGGTTAAAGAAATAGGAGGAATGAGGAACGGGGGTAAAGAGGTGATGGGACCAGATTGATGAGTCTGAAATTGGTTCCCCCCCAAAAAAGCAAGACCACTGAGGAGTTTTTAAACATCGGGGTGAGATGAGATGATGAAATCCATCTTTTAGGATGATCCCTCTGTGAGGAGGAACGTAGGCCGGACACTGGGAAGACTGAGCAGGAAAATGTGTTTGGAAACTCTCACAGGGTCTAAGCCAGGGACCTGACAGTGGGAAACAAGGACAGCAGGGCCTGAGGATGACAAAGATGACTCCCAGACACCCTGAGTTTGAGTTCTGAGGGCCAGAGGACAATGGGAGTCTTGAAGTTCCTGTGAGGAGTCTGGGACAAGGAGTAGCTGCAGGGTCATGTGCATACAGTTGGAGATATTGAAACCGTGAAAACCTTGGAGCAGCAGCCTGAGGGACCAGGCCACACTAGGAGAGGGTTTGTCCCTCAGGCAAGTAGTTAGTGATCATTTGGAGAACCTGGGCATGAATGTCATCCTGGGAAGGCGAGGTGGATATCTTCAGGGAAGTGCTGGCCTTGGTCTTAGGAGAGGGCATCCTGGGCCTGGCGAGCACAGGAAGCCCAGGGTGGCTGAAGACGAGGTTGGTGTCAAGGAGACACACGCAGAAGACTGTAGATACTTCCAAGTTCATGCGGAGCAAGAGCAAGAGGAGAGGTTTAGAGAGGACCTTTTCTGGCTGCAACTCTCTTCCTGCCGCACCTAACAAACTCCTGCTTTTCTGTCAAACCTGTCCCGGGGCCTCATGTTCACGAAGGTTCTGTGACTCCTGGCAGGAGGCAGCCCTCTCTGTGTGCTGCCAGGGCTCACCGCTCTTACCACAGCATCAATCATGTGCCCTCACTTGTTAAGTTTGGTTCCTCCATGAGACCCTGTGTTCTTTGGGGACGTAAATGATGTCTCTTTTCTTTGCTTTGTTAGTTTTTTCTTAGTGCAAAGCTTGGCGTATAGAAGGTCTTCATTAATGCTGTGGATAAGCGATTTAATTGATGGATTTGGTGGGCCTTTGCTCTCCTACCAAATAGATTTACTCACGGTCCTCAGAACGGGTTTCTGCCCTTTGCACTTCAATAGCTGCTTTGGTCCTGCGCCCCCCGAGTTCCTCCCTGAAACCCCACGCATTCCCCCAGGTACTGCCCACCGACTATTGCTTCTGTGCAGCCTTCCCTGGCCGGTGCCACTCCCCCTTGTCAGCAAGCTTTGGTTTCTCCGAGCTCAAAGAGCCTTATTCTCCTACACTTGAATTCCCCTATTTTATAGACCTGCCAGAGGGGGAATGGCGTCACCCAGAACTTGGGCACCCTGCATGCTACAGAATGAGAGCACAGCTCAGCCAAGCTGCCTTTCCATTGTCCAGGCAAAGGTGGACACAATTGAGTGACCCCAGAGAACACACAGAGGCCTGCTTCTCCCAGCTGGTTTTCAAGGTCAGTGTGCATCGGGTCCCCCAGCCCTGCTTTGTGACCGCGTGGGGACACCTCTGTGGAAGAGGCCTAGGCTCACGTCTCTTCCAAGCACGGCTGACCTTCTTGCCTAGGCATGTCAGCATGGCCACACGTTAGTGAAACTCACCTTTCCATTAGGGAGGTCTTAGCAGAGCACTTTATCTGGTAAAGCAGAACTCAGGACGCAAACTCCCCGGTGTCTCCGGGTGGCTGTTCTGCCTGCAATTAAACTAAGAAGAATCATCTTTGTTTTTCTTCCCTGAGGAGTTTTCAGTGGTTTTAAAGTGGACCAGTAACTCCCTGAACCAAGAGGAAGCAACCCATTTTTAAAGCAAGGTCTACACGTTCCCATTTTAGCCATATTGGCAAACTACTCAAAAAATGAAATCTTTTGGCCTACAGCCAAGTTAGATCTCAGATGCAGTTAGTATGCCAAGATCGGTCTACACTGGCATCACCTTGCATTATTTAAACCTGTGACTGAGGAAGTATTTATGGGGTCATTGAGCAGCACAGGCTTGGAATTTTGAACCCAGTTATTTGTTGTTGTTGCTGTTTGCTTACAAAGGCAAGCTGGCTATCAAAATATGTGGCAAATGCAGAGAGAAAGCCAAAGATAATTCGCTGGTTTATCATTCTACAAATACATTTGGTATGCTTTGTGCCAGAAACTGTCTCAGGTGCTGGAAATAAAGAGATAAAGGTGACCTAATCTCTGCTCTTGAAAAGCTCTTGGGGATACGAATATTTATAACCCAAACAAGAAGCCCTGAAAATATTAAGTGCTAAGTGCTGTAAGTAGAGGGACCGATAATGGATCACCTGCACTTTAAGAAGTTCATTCCTCTGAGCTGAAACTAAAACACAAGTGAGTTTCATGTCAGAGAAGAGCATTCTAGAGAGAGGAGAGAACTTGTGAGAAGACAGACAAGAAAACAGGGGGGTGTTCTAGTAGCAAGAAGTGATGGTAGGAAAGAGGAGATTAGGGGGCTCTCAGGAACGTGAGACATTATGCAAATCATAGAAAGGACTTGAGATTCATCCTGGAAGCACATGGTTATCAGGTAAGAGGTCAGTAACACCTGGAGAGGAAATGCCAGTAGCTCCCCGTGACATTCACTCTGTGATCCCATACCCTGTTTACAAAAGGATGCTGAGTTCAATATGGAAGATACTTCGCACACAGAGACCACGAGTAAGTTTAGGAGAGGGTGAAAGTCAGCCCTCCATATCTGTAGGTTCCTCCGTTACGGAGTCAATCAACTGCAGGTTGAAAATATTCAGGAAAAAATAAAAGCATCTGATGACTGAAATGCATAACCCCCATCATCATTCCCTGTATATAACAACTGTTCAGCATTCACACTGTATGAGACATTGCAAGTCATCTAGTGGTAATTTAAAGTACTTGGGAGAATCTGGGTAGGTTCTTTCAAACACTGTATCATTCTGTGGGAGGGATGTGAGCATGTGCAGATGCTGCCCTCTGGGGCTGGGTGGTCCTGGAACCAAGGCCCTGCGGATTCCGCGGGGTGACAGTACACACATCAGGTGGCAGGCACTAAAGTCTGAACAGATGCAGTTGGTGGTAGGAAGGGAGGGAAGGGGCCATGTCAGGAGGTTTTGATGATTAAATTCAGTTGTGAGGTGAAGCAGGCATCTCAGGGGACTCATTTCCAACTCGGATGACTGGGAACTGCCTGGGCTACAGTGGGACTCACAAAAAGCCAGTTTGGTCAGAGGTAGGAATGTGCACGGTGAGTGAGGGGACAGTGATGAGTGTGGCTGGGGACGTGTCCAGCTGATGTGCCAGCAGAGCATCCTGGTCAGTGGCTCTCCAGATGCGACACCCGGCCTCTTCCGACCCAAGGGATCAGTGAGTGTGACAAAAGGGATATTTTAAAAGGTCCTCCCCACTTGCCATGTATGTAGTGTGGCTTCTGATTGTCCTTAGAATAAAATCTATATGTCTTACCATAGCCTAAAAATCTGCATGGCCCCTGGCCCCTGCCTTGCTCTTTGACCTCGCTGTGACCCTGTCTGTATTCACCCCTTTGAGCCCTGCTGGCCTTTTTTCAGCACTGGGAATACCCAAGGGCTCTTTCTTGTTCTAGAACCTTCCTGTGTGTGCTGTGTGTGCTGTTGCTGCTAACCTGCTAGATCTTTCCATCTATGGTTCCTCTGGGTCATCAAGATCTCCATTTAAAAACCACCTCTTTAGATAGTCCTTTTCTGTTGACCCATGGAAAGGAGACAGACTTCTTTGGTCAGGACACATGAACTTTTCTTGTCATTTCAGAACTGTTGTTATCAAAATGGTGCCATTCATAATTTGGGGTGCTTTAGTACAGAGACGTGTCCTAAAAACCGGGGTCCTGGTATCATAGCTCTAGTGCCTAGGATGGTCATCGGAACACAGTCAGTGCTCAATAACTAACTGCTAAAGGACACGGGCATGGACGCAGGGGAGGGGGGAGGGAGGAAGAAGGCTGTGGGAACTCAGACTGTGGATCTGAATCAGACCTGGGAACCAGGGGGTCTTCTGAACGAGGCTGAAGAATGGGCCCCTGAGCTAGAATATCTGGAGAGGAAGTCAAGTGGTGTCTGGGGGCTGAAGGTCGACCGTCCACAGGAGACCACCGAGCACCCCTTCACAGCTGAAATGTGAGGTCCTGGGCTTTTACAGATCCAGCTCCTGGCTTCTGCCTCAGCAATCTTTTTGTTTTAGTTTTAAAAATGTTTTATTAGTTCTTGTTGGACCTCTTATTTTATTTATTTTTATGCAGTGCTGAGAATCGAACCCAGTGCCTCGCACATGCTAGGTAAGTACTCTCCACTGAGCCACAGCCTCAGGCCTCTTGGCCACCTTCCAAAGAATGGACAAGACACACCTCTGTGACACCTTTTTCCTTGTTTCATTATGTTTCTTCTATTAAATTCGTAGCAACTTCAAGCATGCAATTAAAGAGTTCGTTTGAAAATAGAGAAGAAAAATGACGTTAAAAAAAAAAAATTCCCCTTCCCCCTTTTTTGGTGGGTGCCTCCAAGCTCCTCGTTTCTCCCTAGACAACTAAGCTCTGAGTGCTCAGCGGTGTTCTGTCTTCGGTTGAGCGACTGCCGTGTGCTGTTTGTGTGAGGTGTTGGCAAGAAGAAAACCGAGTGACTGCTGTTTCTGTGTGCCCCTCCGGAAAATGAGACGCCTGTCTCCGCAGGCCACTTCAGAGAGCCAAATTCTAAATCCAGCAGAGCTGCCTCTTCATGCAACTGCCGTAAAGCTGCGTCCAAAAGGCTCATTTCTGCTGCTTTTCTTTAACTGGCTCTTAGAACTTGCTCAGAAGGTTTTTCCCACTTGCCTCCTTTCACCCTTTCCAAACCCTTTCCTTTAACTGCATATCACAAAAAAAAAGCCTTTACAAATTTAAAATCATTTAATTGTAGACAAAAAGAGGAAGCAGATAAGCACAACTTTGAAAAACTAAGAATGAGTGTGGTTCTTATTCAGTTTTCCCCCAACCTTTACTTACTCCTCTGTCACCTGTGCCCTTTCCATAGGCACAAGATGGAAGGACTCTTGCCAATTTTTCTTTCAATAGACTGGCTTTTAAATTTTTAAACTCATGTTAAGCACGTAAAATCGTAAGACACTATGCTTACAATCATCTAAGAGCACGTAAAAATAAATAATCAACTATAAAAACTTTAAATATTCATCCTTTAAGAACTAAACTCATCTCATGAAGATTCTGGAGCATGAGAGATACTGGCCCAAGGCCAAGACATGACCAGTTTACATCTGCAAGGGCTAACCTTATTGCTTTTAAGGATTGGAACCTAATCATGGGCTTTACGTGGCTTCACCAGGCATTTCCATACCCTTTTAATTGGGATTTTTTTGCTGAAATCTAGAGAGTATTTTTCATGTTGATTAATTAGTTAATATTCATAATCATGCTTTGCAAATCAGGACAGTCAAAGGCATGCTAAGTATCATGATTTTGAAAACACTTTATAAGCAGCAGCCGCCCTTTATGTCTAAAAGAAGAAAGTCCTCTTTCAGGTTTCTAGAACTCTGTCCCTCCCACAGCACCCCCACCCTCTTCTCCTGCTGAATGTTTTATAGTAGTCTGGGTTTGGTGGCTTTTATCCATGGTCTTTCTAGTTTTTCCTTTGGGGCTCAATGGTGCAGATCACCCTAGTGGAGCTCGTCACCCACATGCGCTCTGAAGGTGCTGTGGAATGTTTTGTAACCTTGCATGTACACTTGTTATCTAGCCTTGAAAGACAACGAGGTGTTCCATACCAATGAGTCTTAGATAATTAAAGCTTATCCTCTGTAAGCTCCCAAATATTTTTAAAAATCCAAACCGTTTTGATAGAAATCTCTCTCACTATATTACACACTCGACTGCTTTCTTCTATAAACATAATATAATTTCTCCCCGGAAGACAGCAACATGTGTTTGGCAGAAGGAGCAGCCCGCCTTTGTTTGTAAGTCTGGTTTTCTCTTTGACCCCAAAGCCACACCATCGCATGCTAATGAGGTCGATGTTTTTGTTCTAACTCCCAGACCCTGTCTTCAAGGAGCTCACCATTGTCTTGGGGGAGAGGATATGTAAATATGCCAGAGGGATAATTAGTGGTAAACATGGCAAGAGAGAAGAACATGGAGGGTCAAGGATAAATCAGAACCTTATTTGGTCAGAGGGGAATGAATGGAAGGGGAAAAAAAAGATGCTTAAATTGAATCTTAAAAGATGAACAGAAGTTTGTCCTGAGGACCAGAGGTGAACGTATTTCAGGGGACAGTACTATCCAAAGCACAGAAGCATGAACGAGGGGGATATGTCTGCGTCCCGACAGTGGGAGTTTCATGTGGCTGAAGGGAACAGAGAAACTGATGGAAACGGGACTGAGAAAAATCTGCAGAGATCAGATTGGGAAGCCTTTTGTTTGCCAAGCTGAACTCCCACCCCTTGCTGATCACATTAAGTATTCCTCAAGATTGATCAAAAGTAAAGGGCTTGATCAGATCCAGGTTTTAATGAGAGGAATATCATTCTGGAGCTTTGAGTGGCCACTAAGTGTGGAGATTTGTCTGATCCTGTGTGATTCTGAGTGAACAACGCGGACCCACGCCTGTTCTCGTAGGATTGCCACTGGGGATGGAGGCAGGGCTGAGCCAATAGGGAGAGGAGATCCATCTCAAGAGAATTCTGCATGTAGACTTGGTCGGAATTAATCTGATGCAGGAAACATATAGAAGGTGGCTTCAGGAAAATTCCCAGGTTTTAGACAGTGTCGCTAGTGAGCACTGATCAGGGTAGACTGGCAGTTCTTTGAGCTGTTCCATCAATCTGTGGGAACATTTCCTGGCTCTGCTGAACTATTCCCCTTCCAACTGTGATATACAGTAGCATCTTCTAAGCTACTTCAGTATCTTACTCAAGCTTCTAGTTTTGCTTCAACTCTCAGATCAAGACATAAGAGATATTTGCCTGCCATTCTGCCCTGTTATTTTCCAAGATCTCGTTTATCTCTGTAAACTTAGGATCAAGCAACACCTAGACACTTGGTTCTGGATGGACACCTGTTTCTGGACACTATTCCACTCTGGGCAGCCCTCTTCTGACTTCCAGGCACTAGGAGCTGGGACATTAGTATAGCTGACCACAGTCTCCTCTTCTCCAAACTTCCCCAGAATCTGAGGGTCAACCTGCTGACTTTAGTCTCAAAGCAGGCACCGGCCCTATGTCAAGAAACCTTAGTTGAATTCAGCAAGGCATGAAAGAAGCAAAGGATCAGGACAAGGAGGAGAGCTGACTGATTAACTTTGAACTCACTGCAACAGAGTTGATTAGTTTTAGTACTTGTTAAATTAGGAGGCCTGTGGGATAGGAATATAAGGAGAGAGACCAGAGATTAAGATATATATTTGGACATCATCTGCATGTGTTATGACATGAGTGTGAATGATATTCTTTAGTCAGGTCATTCTCAATATCACCTAAATCGAGAAAGAATAGAATTTCAAAATTACCATGATGTTGCCGTCTAAAATATCAATAGTCTATCCAATTTGGTAGCCACCTTGGCTAGGGTGGTTTCAGTGCAATGATAGGATCAAAAGCCACACTGAAGCAGGCTGTTACACCCATGATTCCATTGAATGCAGTGTGCTCTTTCAAGAATCTTCCAGAAAGGGAAGGCATAGGAAAGGATACTGAAGATTGTGGGAGCTCCCACAGAAGATAACTGATGGGTCCAGGTCCCCATGTGCCGCAGTCTTGGCTGGGCACAGAATCACGAGCCAATCAAGCAGGAACAAAACTTTATTTTGAAAAAGCCGCTAACACTCTCAGCGCCAGCAAGTCAAAAACCGGTCCTCCCACGAGGGTGTCCGACCGGAACCGCGCGCCGACCGGAACCCCCGGGGTCCCCCCGGACCTCCCCCGGAATTTCCTCCTACTATCCTTCCCCAACCAATGGGAACTCTCCAAGAGTCTGGTAACATGAGTCCGTAACATGAGTCCGGTAGCAGGCCAAGGTGAACAGCGGGAGTCCAATTTGCATATGAATGTAAATCTTAACATAATCATCTCAGTGGCTAGCTGGCGTCACTTTACAACCAAAGGTGCCATACATTGTATATTTGCTTGTGGCTCCTAGCATCTGCCCCCTTCTGTTTAATTAAGCAACAAGCAATGTGGCTAGGGACCGTGCCTGGTAGGTTGTCCAATTTAACATATGGTTCTTACCCGTCATGGGAGAACTGACCTTTAGGCGTCAGCTTCCTGTCTTAGGTTGAATCCACTGTAATCAGAGCAACCCGTCGCTGACTACCGGTCCAGCATTCAGCCATGCTTGTGGATAGGCCTATGCACCAGTGGGGGGGTGAGGTTCTTGCCTCACCTCTGTTGGCCCCCAAATTTAGCCTTGGTGCCAGTGGGGGGGTGAGGTTCTTTGCCTCACCTCTGTTGGCCCCCAAATTTAGACCATCACTAGTAGAAGGGAGGAGGATACAGAAATGCCACGACACCAAGCCAATTGACGGCTCCTTTGGAAAAATTGCGTCACTGGTGACACCATCAGCAAAGATATGCCAGTATTACCACAATAAACATGGGGTGAGCTGGCAAGGAAATTGCATCACTGGTGACACCATCAGCAAAAATATGCCAGCAGTACCACAATTCGGTGCACCAGATGATATTTCACAATGTATGCAACTGATATATAGTCCAGGCAAGTTCTGCAAGCAGTTTAAATTGGAGGAGTCTATCAATATGTCCATATCCTCCCAAAGTAAATCAAGTCCTTGATAGCATTACTTGTTGAGTTATATTCATTGATGCATCAGTTTATACAGTTTACTGTGATAGCTATCATAGAAGCTGTAGTTTGGTTTTATCTCAGTCTTCACTGGAATTGGGATGGAGATGGAAATTCTGGCAATGATGGTAAAGAGACATTATCCTGAACAGAATTATTAAATATAATAAAAAGAAAAGGTGAAAGTAAACAAACAGATCTGTTAAACTCCTTTAAAAACAATCCTTAACAGCCGTTTACCAAATTTAAATTAGTAAACAAACAGATCTGTTAACCATCTTTAACAACAATCATAAACAGCTGTTCACCTAATTTAAATTAAACCATATAAATCACGTGAATAAAGAAAAAATTCGGATCCATTTTTTCATGAGCGCTCCTCATATAAGAAATATGGACATACACACATACAGACATACAACACAAAACAGAAGTGTGCACACAACATACAACACATAAGACAATAGTAAATAAAGGCCTTGTAACTATACTTAGGTGAAATCTCCATTGCAATGTTTAAAAACTCCACAGTCAAAAAAAAAAAAATAAATAAATAAATAAATAAATAAATAAATAAATAAAAAATAAAACACAGTCAAAAAATAAAACTGATCAGAAAAACATTAACCTAGGTTTGTATGAGCTCAAAAATAAAATAGAACTTTATGATGTGGAAAAATGCAATAATAAAATAGATACTGAAAAAAAAAAAACCTTGGTTAATCACTGTCGCAGATGTAAGAATAGCCAAGCTGGAGCTCTGGATGTCAGCTGTTATGGATTTGAGTCAAATCATCTTCTTTTTCTGTAGAAATTGTTTTAGTTAATCTCTCTGGAATCCAAATCGGTTGCTGTTCATCCTGTGGGAAAACACAGACAGCGCCCCGATTCCAGACTATCACTGGATCCGGGCCTTTCCATTGTCCTGTTAGAATATCTTTCCAAAGTACCTTAGGCTTATGTACATTTTTGGGGTACAAATGTCTTTCCGCAGCACTAAGTCCCGATGAATCTAAATTTAAAAAGTTTAGAGTAAAAAGGGTTATTTTAAGTTTATCTTTGGGGGATATATACCCCTTTCCAATTCCCTCCTTTTGTTTTAATAAGTACATTTTAATAGTTTGATGAGCTCTTTCAACTATGCCTTGTCCTTGTGGATTGTATGGAATTCCTGTTATGTGAGTAATACCAAATGATGAGCAAAATTGTTTAAAAGAGGAGGAAGTATAACCAGGACCGTTGTCCGTTTTTAACTGTTTTGGAACGCCCACAGTGGCAAAATTTTGTAAGCAATGAGCTATAACATCTTTAGTTTTTTCTCCGGCATGAAGGGAGCCCATCAAAAATCCGGAAGAGGTATCAACTGTAACATGTAAATATTTTAATTTTCCAAATTCTGGCAAGTGTGTGACGTCCATCTGCCAAATATGGTTAGGTATTAGTCCTCTAGGATTGACTCCAAGATTAACTTGTGGTAAAAATGTCACACAATTTTGACATTGTTTTATTATATGTCTGGCCTGTTCTTTAGTTATTTTAAAACGCTTTTGTAAAGTATTAGCATTGACATGGAACCTTTTATGAAAATTTATAGCTTCTTCTATTGTGGAGAAAATATGTATGTCATGTGTAGATTTATCTGCTAGTTCATTGCCCATACTAAGGGCTCCAGGCAATCCTGTATGTGCCCTGATATGACCTATGAAGAATGGATCTTTTCGGTCCCAGATTAGACTTTGTATAGCGGAAAACAAAGAGAAAACAGTAGAGGAAGGGGAAATCCTACCAGCATCTTCAAGGGAATTAATAGCATTAACTACATACTGACTATCAGAAAATAAATTAAATACAGAATCTTTAAACATCATAAAAGCTTGTAATACTGCATTAAGCTCTACCTTTTGAGCTGATTGTTTGGGTACTAAAAATGTAAAAGTTTGATCAGGAGTAACTACTGCTGCTGTACCATTGTTTGACCCATCAGTGAATATATTTGGAGCATTTATGATAGGGGTTTTTCTTGTCATTTTTGGAAAAACTACAGGATGCTTAGACCAAAAAGACAACAAAGGATTAGATGGTAAGTGATTATCAAATGAAACACTAGTTTTACACAGGATTATTGCCCAAGTATTTAACTCATTAGCTAACTCATCAATTTGATCCATAGTATATGGAGTAATAATTTTATTGGGAGAAATCCCAAACACTCCCTTAGCTGCTTTTATTCCTTTGAGTATTAATTGTCCTACAGCCTCAGGATATCTAGTAAGAATAGTGTTAGGGGAATAAGATAAATGTATCCACAATAATGGACCTTCTTGCCAAAATACTCCTGTAGGAATATTTTTTGTTGGTAGTACAATAAATAATAAAGGCAAACTTATATCAATTCTATCCAAATGCATATTTTCCATATATGTTTCAATGATTTTTAATACTTTTCTTGCTTCAGGCGTTAACATGCGGGGTGAATTTGGATCTGATGGACCTTTTAGAATATCAAATAAAGGTCCTAACTCTCCTGTTGGTATGCCTAGATAAGGCCTTATCCAATTTATGTCTCCCAATAACTTTTGAAAGTCATTAAGTGATTTGAGTTGATCTACTCGTATTTGAATTTTTGGTGGACGGACCATGGTTGAGGATAATAGAACTCCTAAATAATTAATTGGAAGATTTAATTGTACTTTATCTATTGCTATCTCTAGATTATAATTTTTCAATAAATTTGTAAGTGTGGCATAACATTCTAGTAATGTGTTTTTATCTTTATGTGCCAGTAACACATCATCCATATAGTGAAATATTTGTAGTTCAGGATTTTGGTTTCTAAGTGGCTGGATTGCTTTATTAACATAAATTTGACACATAGTTGGGCTGTTAGCCATCCCTTGAGGGAGTACTTTCCATTCATATCTCTGATCAGGACCTTCATGATTCAGTGCAGGGATAGAAAATGCAAAATGTGGACTATCCTCGGGATGAATTGGAATTGAAAAGAAACAATCTTTAATATCTATAACTAAAACATGCCAGGTTTTTGGTAAAGCAGACAATTGAGGAATCCCTGATTGAGCAGGTCCCATAATAACCATCTCATTATTAATGGCTCTTAAATCTTGTAATAATCTCCATTTACCAGATTTCTTTTTAATGACAAAAATGGGAGTATTATAGGGGGATACGGAAGGTTGTATATGTCCTTCCGCTAACTGTTGTCTGACCAAGTCATGGGCTACTTGTATCTTTTCTTTAGTCAAGGGCCACTGAGGAACCCACACTGGTCTTTCTGATTTCCAAGTAATTTTGATTGTCTCAGTGGCCCTTTCTGAAAACCCAATTCATGTCTATTTATTTCTTGATCTATTTGAATAGGTGCTGTCATACCTTGTTCTTGTTCTCTTAATCTTTTTTCTTTCCTAAAGCCTTGTTTAGCCCTAGTAGTGGGCGCGTTAGGATTGATGTTATTTGTTAATGTCAATCCTAATTGATCTAGGACATCTCGTCCCCATAAATTTACAGGAAGATGATCCAATACATAGGGCTGTATAGTTCCTTCACATCCTTCAGGATCCCTCCAATCTAATACCATAGCACTTCTATGGGGATTTGTTGCCACTCCTAGGCCTCGAAGCGTTTGAGTGGCTTGTTGTAATGGCCAATGTTTTGGCCATTCTTGACGAGATATGATGCTGAGGTCAGCTCCTGTGTCCAGCAGCCCATTAAAGTCATGTCCTTGAATTTTTAATTTTAGCATTGGGCGAGAATCTAAATTTAAAGACAGCATAGCCCAATCTACACCTGTGGAGCCTAATCCCTTGGAACCTCTTTCTACATTACAACTGGAAAATTTATCATGCAGGCTGGGTATTATTAATAACTGTGCTATTCTATCTCCTGGTGAAATTACTGATATACCTCTTGGAGAACTAGCTATAATTTTTATTTCACCTTCATAATCGGGATCAATTACCCCAGGACTTATCATAAGTCCTTTTAGTGTAGAAGAACTGCGTCCCAATAATAAGCCTACTGTTCCCTGGGGAAGAGGTCCTTTTACTCCTGTGGGAATGATTTGAATTCCCATCTCTGGGGTTAGTACTGCTCTGGCAGAGGCGCAGATGTCCAGCCCTGCGCTCCCTCTAGTTTGTCTGATGAGGGATTTAATGGATAATGCGTCCTGGGCACTACCTTGATGGGGCTGTTGGGTTCCTCCATTGCCCCATATATTTGTGGTTTGGGGCCCCGGGGCATTGGGCCCTCTAGTCCGTTTTTTGGCAATGGAGCTTGATACCTTTCTCCACGATATCGTGGGTAAACACTTGGTCCTTGTCCGTTTTTTGATAACGGAATACCCTCTATGGTGGTTTGAGAACGGCATTCATTAGCCCAATGTCTCCCTCTACGGCATCGTGGGCAAATACCTGGTATTCTATTCCTTTGATATCCAGCTTTGTTAAACCCTCCTCTTATGGGGCAACTCCTTTTAAAATGTCCTGTTTGATTACAATTATAGCATGTTCTTGGCCTGGCATCTAAAGCCTGTTGTACTGCTGCTAAGACTTGCCCCTGTTCATTAATGTCTCTACATAATTTAATATATGTGTTTAAATCCTCATGTCTCCATGGTCTAATGACCTCTCTGCAGCAACGATTTGCTTGGTCATAAGCCAGTTGTTTTATAAATGGCATTACCTGTTCTGTATTTCCAAATATCCTAGAGGCTGACTGAATAAGTCTATCTACAAATTCAGCATAAGGTTCATTAGTTCCTTGTATTACCTTAGATAATTGACCTTGTAAGTCTCCATGCCCCTGTAAAGTTTTCCATGCCCTAACTGCATCTACAGCAATTTGTGCGTACACACCAGGGTCATATTCAATTTGTTGTCTTTGACCCTCATAAGGTCCCTTCCCCAAAAGCATGTCCATATTTCTTTGAGGGTACCCAGCTTCTGCATTTCGCCTAGCTGTCTCCATGCAAAATTCCTCATTGGCAACCTTCCATAACAAATATTGTCCTCCGTTTAGCACAGATCGACACATGTTAGCCCAATCTGCTGGTGTCATGTCCAAGTTGGTAACAGATTCAACCATGCTTATTGTGAAGGGAGCTTGCGGCCCATAGGTCGTTACAGCCTCCTTTAATTGCTTTATTGTTTTGAAATCTAAAGCACGGTGAATTCGTTGCCCTCCTGCCTGCTCAAGTACAGGGCATGCTAATCTTTGGGGTCCTGCCTCAGAATTCCGTCCATCAACTACGGTAGTTGAGGGCCGCTCAGCGGTAGATGGAGCTGTTGGCTGAGTTACGCCCTCTGGTGATAGAACGGAGTTGGTAGCAACCTCCTGTTGTAATTCTCCACCTGATGGCTGCTTGTCCTCTAAGCTTGCTTTCTTTAAATTCTCCTCTGTCTGACTAGCTTGAGAGACCTTCTCTTTTGCTTGACCTAGCGTTTTTTCTACCATAGTCTGGACCTCTAACAATTTACTTAACAGTTTTTCGGTTTGTTTTTTATTGGATTCTAATCTACTATAACCTAACCCAATAAGGTAGGATAAAACAAAGCCGAAGCAGAATGAAACAAAGACGGAGCAGACAATGGTTGTATCAATTTTCTCTTTCTCAGGGCTGAATAACTTCAAACCTTGAGCCAACCATTTTTTCCAGTTCGCCTGAGAAAATTCTAGGGCTAGGGAGCTCGAAATGAAAACAAAATAAATCAAAACAAGAACACATTGTTTTCTGAGAAGGTGATCCATCCTGTCGCCTTCCCTCAGGGGCGAGCAATTTACTCACCTCTAAGCTTCAGGCGTTCCCCGCACGGGCCGCCAAATGCCGCAGTCTTGGCTGGGCACAGAATCACGAGCCAATCAAGCAGGAACAAAACTTTATTTTGAAAAAGCCGCTAACACTCTCAGCGCCAGCAAGTCAAAAACCGGTCCTCCCACGAGGGTGTCCGACCGGAACCGCGCGCCGACCGGAACCCCCGGGGTCCCCCCGGACCTCCCCCGGAATTTCCTCCTACTATCCTTCCCCAACCAATGGGAACTCTCCAAGAGTCTGGTAACATGAGTCCGTAACATGAGTCCGGTAGCAGGCCAAGGTGAACAGCGGGAGTCCAATTTGCATATGAATGTAAATCTTAACATAATCATCTCAGTGGCTAGCTGGCGTCACTTTACAACCAAAGGTGCCATACATTGTATATTTGCTTGTGGCTCCTAGCACCCATGAAGAATAGAAGGTTCAGAGAATAGCGGGGAGAGTTGGCTTTGAATGTGCAAGGGCAGACCGGATTCCTCCAGGGCAGAATGGAAAGGTGTAGACATCCTGAATCCAGGTACAAAAGGGGCAGGGTGAGGGAATCTGTGGAGCATGGCTGGATTTTCTCTGTGAAGTGAAACACAAGGATGTACTAAGCTAAGAAGGAAGAGGATGAAAGAGAGAGGCTGGGACCACAGGGGAAACTGGGGATAGCCATAAGTGCACGCTGAGGAATGCAGGTGGAATTGGCCATGAGCATGTAGGGGACCTGAGAAGCCACTGTTCCCTACATCTTCCCAACTTGACCTCCATCCTTTATCTTAAGGGCCCGCCTCTCCTCCTGTACTGACGCCAGTGGTCAGTTGGTCTCTCCTCACCGCCCGTCAGGAGGAGTCATTATGTTCTCCTTGGGTTTTAGGTGGGAAGAAACAGTTTCCATCAAAGTGCTGCTGAAAACACTGCCCCTTGGAAACAGAAGACGCTTTCTTTTCTGCCCCAGTGCGCTGCTCTCCTTGTGGTTATGGCCAGGGGGATCAAGTTATTGCTACCACACACATCCAACTGTCCTGAGACCCGAGTTTTCAAGTGTCCTCTGACGTTCCCTCCACCCCCACCTGTGTGTGGGGCTCCATCAGGTTGTGGACTCCCTGGTGAAGTCACTGAGATGCTGTGCTCTTGTTGCCCTTGACCAACTTTCTGTAGTTATTCTGTTCCCTCACTCCATTTCTTGGTCATTTTGGAATATCTGCCTGCTCTAGCCCTTTTTCGAAGGGTGGTCCTAACAAAGTTCCATGGCTTGGTTGGCTTAGAATGAAAGACGCTCATTCCCCCACAGTCTCGAGGCTGGACTCCAGCTTCACGCTGGCTCTAGGGAAGGCTCCTCCCTTGCCTCTTCCTAGTGGTTGCTGGCAATCCCTGACATTTCTTGGTTTGTAGCTAGATACTTCCAGTCTCTGTTCTGTCTTCACATGGCCATCTTTCTTCTGGGTGTGGCTGTCCATATCTCTGTCTTCATGTGGCTTTCTTATAAGGGCACCTGTCATAGTGCCAACTAATCCAGTGTGACTTCATCTGAACTAATTATATGTGAAACAACCGTATTTCCAAATGAGACCACATTCTGAGGTTCTGGATGGGCACCCGTTCCATACAGCTCAATGTAGCCCTCTTTTGACTTCCTGTTATTCAGGCTCTATGGACTAGGTCATTATATAGCTGACCACAATCTCCTTTTCTCCAGCCTTCCCCAGAATCTGAGAGTCATCCTGCAGACTTCAGTCTCCAAGTGGGCTCCTGGCCCTACTCCGTTTTCTTGGACCCTGAGGCAGATTTCTTAGTGAGGAAATGCTACTGCCTCTGTTGTGAAAGGCAAGCTGTTCCAAGTGTGGCCATAGCTGCTCTTCTCCAAGCTCAGCTCACACACAAATGGTGGAGAACTTCAGGATTCCCAACCTGCGGCCGGCTCCCAAGGCAGCCTTTAGACAGGTGGCCTAGGGACTCAGAGACCTCTAAGTAATAAATACTCGTGCCTGCAAAAATTCCTCAGAGTCATTGTACCAAAAGAAAGCTTCCCCTCAAACTGAGACCCCAAAACATCAAAATGAAAAATTAAAACGCATGCTATTTTGGGTTGAAGGATATGTGTGCTTGGTGATTAGTGGGTTTGATTTCTGCAGATCAGAGAATTCTTTTTATTATGTTTTCCCTTTTTGCCATGCTGAGTTGGACTCATTTGCCAGCAATTTAGCCATGAGGTATAATTTTTGCCCCTTTCTGATTTCCATTTTTAATTTGCAGACTTCTACTTGACCTACTTATCGGGAAGTTAGAGCGTAGTGCTGTAGGTCTCTTCTGCTTTACTTACCCTTACGCAGAGCCACAGAGACACATGTGGCCTTCTCCCCACCAAGTCCAGAGGAGTGTCCCTGAAGGAGGAGTGAGGCAGAGAAACCCCTTGTCCCTTGTCAGTGCTATGGTTTGCATCCTGAAAGTTCCCCCCAAAGCCCATACGTTGCAGGCCTGGACCCCAGTTGGTGGCCGTACGACAAAGTGGTGGAATCTTTAAGGAAATTAGGTCACTGAAGATGTGACTCTGTAGGGCAAATTAGGATCCTGACCCCTTCCTGTCTCTCTCTGTTTAGCTTCTTGGCCACCACGAGGTGGAGAGGCCTCCTCTGCCACCATGGTGAGTTCTGCCACTACAGGCACAAAGCAACAGGGCCAAGCGACCATGGAGTGAACCCTCAGACACCATGAGCCCAAACAGACCTTTCTTCTTTGTAAGTTGATTATCTCAGGTCTTTAGTGAGAGTCATGGAAAGTTGACTAACGCAATCAGTGACTGTGTCCCCCGTGAGTCGCTGATCTTTCGTCACCTCTCAGGTCATTTGTGGAGGTCTCTGGAAGCCCCTCCCTCCCTTCCGTTCTGATGCTCAGGGGGCATTTTCTACGGGCCAGGGAGTCTCTGAGGTGGGTCAAACAGTGCCCTGCATCCTGTCAAGGACATATAGCCATTAACATGAGGTGAGTCAAGAGAGCTGAGGGGGATGCTGGGCAGAAAGTACAAACAGGAGCATCTATAGGACCACAGGAGCTGGAGGAGGGTGTACAGGGGCCACACAGAGCTGTTTGGCCAACAAGCAAATCACCTTCTGAGTTTCATTTCCACTCAGCAGTGGTTTTCAGCTCACCCTTGATTTCTCACACTTCCACGCCCTCTTAGTGCACAGCCTTTCTGTTTCTCTTACCATTGATTTTTCACTTTTAACCCACCCTGGCCTTTCTCCCCCCTGCTGGACTATTTATGACTGGGCAACTCCTAGTGATTTTGGTCACGCATCAATTCATCTGTGCACACTTCCTATTTCCTCTGTGGTCGTCCCCTCGATAGCTCTATCCTGTTTCATTTCCCTTAGCACTTTCCCCATTCTTCCAAAATTAGCTCCACTAAAACGTAATGTCTTTAGTTTCCCCTTCTGCTGTGGCTTAATTCTCCCCGGGATAAACATGACTATTGTTAGCCAATCCCTTTGCACCTCCCCTCTCCCAGCCATGTCCTTGGTCCTAGATCCAGACAGACACAGCAGATTGTGCCTTGGGTCGAGGTTGGGCACGAGCGGCTGGCCTGGGTGCTGGGCGTACCTATTGTAGAAGTTTTCGCTGTTCCGAGTGGCCCCGTTTATCTTCGAGTCCAGGGTGTCCAGCTAACTGCTCTCCTCCCTTCTGATACGCCAGCTCTGCCTAAACTGCCATGACAGTGCATCCGGCAGCTGAAACTCAAATCCCTTTGGACTGCTAAAAGGGGATGCACTGAAGACATTCACCGGCTGATTTTTTTTTTTTTTTTTTTAACGTGCCGCATTTCTGAACTGCTGCAGCATTCACGTGGAATGTGCACGCTCTTTCCTTCAGCGAACCGCTTTCAAGATGTTCAGTCTGGGCTGGCTCTCTGCTGTGTTTAGGGTATTTTATCCAGCATTAGACTTGAAAGCCTAATTTGATGGACATGACTGAAAGATTGATGCAAAAATTGTTGCTGTTTATGCTTCCAACCTTCTGGAAGAGTGGAAAAATACTCACCTCTCCTGAACATTTGCTCTGCTACAGTTGCCAAATTATCTAACAGCCAGTCCATTTCCAATTTGACAGCGTGGTATTTACTTATTTTTTTTTTTTTAATTATGCATGGTGGTGTCTGTTTCTGTCGATGACAGGTTCCTTGTAATAATGATGATGATGATAACGCTTTGCCTTTACATGGCGCCCCTTTAAATTCAAGAGTCTTCCAGTGCCTGGGACATTGATTGCCTCTGGAACTTCACAGACAAGGAGACAACCACGGAGAGGAAGTGAAAAGAACAGAGCTGCCTAGCAGGTTCTTGGCAGCCTGCTGAGGTCTCAGCCAAGTGGAAGGTTTCCCCCTTTCTCGTCCCATCTGGTCCCCATGCTCACCCCTCCCCCCAGCTTTCTTAGCTACTGGTACCTGGTCCCCCCAACCCTCTCCAAATGCCTTTCTTCCTCTCTGCATTTCTCCCACCACCCACAGAGAAACAAATTAAGCCCCTTCACTCTGGAGCCTCATGGTGTAGAACCAGAAGCCCTGTTTTTCTCTTGCATGACTTGACCTCTGGTATATTTATGACATGGCATAATAACAGTCAGTAGGAATTGGATGGAAAGATACTCTTTCTTCTCCAAAGGGAAGAAAGAGAATATGTTCTCCATGGGCCTTCCTTATCTAATACTTCACTCCTCGAGCCCTATCTAATATGCAGCACCTTTTTGTTGATATATAAATGGAAAACATATTGATTCGTTTATTTCCCAGAAGAAGCAGTTGTCTGTAGGGCATTGTGCTGACCCCTTTGGGTTGTGGGCAGAAAGGTGAGATGAAGACCTGTTACCTGCCCCTGTGGAACTTCTAACTGAAAGCCAGGAGTGAAATCAGCACGCAAATTTCTAGGAGTAAGACAGGCCTTGCTAATCGAAGTACCAGATTCAGTGCTATCTGGAGAGGGAGGATCACATGTACTTGAAAGACCCAAGGAAAATGTCATTTAAGAAGGTGGGACTTGAAATGGGTTCTAGGGGATTTGAAAGCTGTTACAGATTGAGACCAGGAGGAAGAGTGTAAAGATATACTGAGAACAGAAACATTCACTCTGGTTCCAGGGCAGAGTCTAAGTATAGGATTTGAGGGGGGGGCATGGCATTTGATAATAAGTTGGCATTTGATATCAGCAGGTCTCAATTGTGGATGAAGAGTTTCTGCACCAGGCTCAGGATGAAGAACAGTCCCTGAACAACATTAGGAGGATGAATCTGGTGGTGGTGCATGGAATAAACAGGAATTAAGCGGTTTATAAATGCAATGATTAGGAAATAATTTTATAGATGAAAAAATTGAGACCCAGAAACATTGTATCCTTGAGCTCCACAGGCACAGTCATTCGTTTCCAACTCCTTGAAGTCACTAATTTCCTGGCTGTGCGACCACTGCTAGCTACAAAACACTCAGCAGTAACATGCCTGGCTTCTCCATTTATTTGTGTCACTGTGGGATTAGACATAAAGGAGTTCTTGGAGAGAGGATGTTGTGAGGGGGTTTTCCGCATAACACCAATGTCCTTTTCCCTTGTACAGACTTAGCTCTGTGAGCTCTAAATCTGTTTCCAAGAAAAGCTTTCTTACTAAGATATGAAAGCTTGCATTTTGAAAAAGTAGGAATGAAAAAGAACAAGGATTGACCTAACACACACACACACCCAGAAAATGCACCCAAACTCACAGCTCTGCAGAACCCGAGGCCTTCACAGTTAGGGACGTGTGTTCTGTTCTGTTCTGTTCTGATGGCCACTCGCGGTGGCTGGAGCATGGCCTCTCCTACTTAAAGAGCAGAGCTTGCCCTCCAGATAGAACTGCAGGGCAGGGGAGGCTCACTCTGCCTCTTTAAAACACCGTCTGGGAGAGGGAGCTGGAAGCAGAGTTCCCTGCTAAGAGACCAGACCTGGAGAATGCTTTTTCCTTTTGGGTGCTCTGTCATTTACTAAAACTCCTATTCCTGATTGTTATTGTTGAGTTAATCTTGGAAGCTGAATAGCTAACAAATGCTCCAATTAATGCTGGAATGCCATTTGGATTAGGATAACACACACTAAGGCATGCAGCCTCATTCACTGTCAATTTGTTAGGGGAAAAAAAAAGTCTGTGTCTCTTCTTTGAGTTCAGTGATGTAGACTTTGTGTGTGTGTGTGTGTGTGTGTGTGTGTGTGTGTGTGTGTACACGCACGCATGGAAATGTCACATCTGCTTTCACAGCACTTTGCCAATGAACAACCACGCTGCGTACCAAATTGACAGCAGCATGCGACCTAATCAGGGTGACTGGCCTGGAGTGACTGTTTCCTGGGTTGGCTGATCCTGCTCAAAGGGACCTTCTCCAGTGTCTGTTAAAAGCTTTTGCTTCAATTTGGATCTATATCAAAAGCCCCCAGAATGTGACATTCTTATAACTCAGACGTCTTAGAAAGTCAAAAGCCATGTGTTGCAGCTGGATTGTTGCAACCTCTGTGCAGCCTTGGTACAACCGTCGGTGGCTTTCAGATGAACCAGGGGAAAAAATGTGGCCAAACACAGACAATGCAACCTGACTTGGCTTGAAATTTCATTTTTCAAATCTGTGTATTTTACAGTATTTGATGTGACACAGATTATCCTATTGGTCAAGGTTAACTGAGAAATCTTGGTATGCTTTAATAGCCATTTGGTTATGACTCGTGGTGTGGTCCACTGAGCTCTGTTCAAGATTTCTTAGCATTCCCACAGTTGCTTTAATTAGAGATGAAGTTTTCTGGTCTCATATTCAGGACAAATCCATAGGTTCTTATCATTGCAATGTTTGCTGAAAGCAATGAGGCTTTTGACCTTAATAGTATGATTCATTACTTCAGAAACAAGAATTATGTGCAGTATGCCAGAATTAAACCTGTCTTTTCTTAAACTTACCAAATGAATTAGTAAGTCTTCACTTTACACTATTTTAAATTTACTCTAGAAAACACAATGAAAAGAAAAAGTTTAAATGATCCATATGAGCCAGTTTTGGAGAGGTTTGTTAAAAACTTCACCACTACAACAAATGTTTGGTTTATATTTTGAAATATAGATGTGAAGTTAAGAGAGCAATTGAGGACTTATTCCCCTTCAGCTCTACCAACAGACAATGGGCCCTTGAGTATGATGCAGCCACAGAACCCTCATGTTAGAGTTGCAAGAGGGAGACGTCCAAGGTGCGTGAGGAAGTGGACATTCCCTCCCAACTTCAGCGTGGATTTCCCCCCTTAATATTGTGATTTCTGCTGAAGTTTTTCTAGTTTCCAAGTTTATAAGTGATACATAGTTTGTGACCAGGTTATATTATTACCAATATATTAAGGCAGTTGGGAAGCTGCTATGTACACTTTGCATAGATTGAAGTCCTTTTGACCTTGCATTTTAGATCTTCTGTTTTCTGAAGTAGCAATGTATTGCAGAACTCACTTGAGTCGGGTGGACACCACCTGGCTCATATGCTCACAATTCTTAGACTTCACCTTCCTCTTTCACAGCTCTTCTGCCCCCACCCCCACCCTGCACCAGGATGCTTCCTTGACCTTCATCTACTCTGCTTGCTTTCTCTGGCTGATCCAGCCCACCCTCTGCTTGACTTCTAGAATCTCAAATATTCCTCAGCAGCTCAGACCTCTTTCCTAAGCTCCAGATCTGTAACTCCAGCCACTTACTGGATAGCTCCTCTTGATTGTCTTGCAGTTCCAATGTACCATTTACAAAATTCAACTTCCCTCTTCCCACGCAAGAGTAGGAGCTAGAAAACTGGGGGTCATCCTGGACCACATCCAGGTGATAATGATGATCTACCTTGTCTCCATTTAAAACCGCTCTCCTGAAGTCCACCTCTGCTGCCCACCTCACAGCCGTTTGTGGCCAGGCCTGGCTCACCTCTCACATGGATGATTGACAGAACCAAGCCATCCAAACTTCAGAGTGAGCTTCTGTTGACCAAGACATGCTGGGAATCCCTCTGTCTGGGCCAGAGTAGAGGCCAAGGGAGAGTTAGTGAAGGACAAGGAGAGAGACACCAAAGGAAGAGAGTTGATGCAAAGGTCACAGCAGGACCCCACGGGGTCCCACACCTCCATCTCAGTAGGGAAACCCATGCTGGGGAGTAAGAGGCGTGAGGTGGGTGGCCCTGGGAGAAGCGGGCAACTATCAGGATGCCAGAGTTGAGGTAGATCCATTTGCTGTGCAGCAGCTGGAGCTAGAGACAGGAGCATGCTACCCCTCCAGCAATGCTGACAGCTGTGAGAATTATGTGCAATGTGCCAGAATTAAACCTGTCTTTTCTTAAACTTACCAAATGAATTAGTAAGTCTTCACTTTACACTATTTTAAATTTACTCTAGAAAACACAATGAAAAGCACGGATGTCATCTGACCCTCCTCTGCTGTCACAGACTCTGTAAGGCCTAAAGAAGTGATTTTCCTACTGTGGTGGTTGGGGTCTTGGGGTGTCAGGCAGTGCCTCAAAGGTAAGAAGGAAGCCAAGAGCAGAGATCTGATCCACCACCACTGCCATGCTAGGAGACAAGAAGTCAGCTGCTAAGGCCAGTTTCAAAGCCCCAGGCATTAAAAGGATATTGTCCAAATATGTTAACGGTGCCTTCATCCACTGAACACATAGTGGTGGGGCTGAGAGTTGAAGAGCGAATGGAAGTAACTAGACAAGAGGGGAGAAAGATCACTCAAGGCAGAGGAAGTGGCATGTGCAAAGTCCCTGTGGTGGCCAGGAGCACAGAAAAAAATGATCACTGACCAAGGGAGGGTCAATGAGGCTGGAGCAGGGGTCCGAGAGAATGTGGAGCCAGATGAGGGTGAGGCCACGAGCAGGGGCAACCTCCACGCTGCTCCAGTGGCCTTATTATGAAACTTTGTCTTAAAAGAAATGGTTAGCATTGCTTACTTCGGAGAAAGAAATGATGAAAAATAGCCTCGTTTTGAAAAGAACACTTTGACCACAGACAAGGAGGAAAGCTGAAGGGAGCTGCAGGGTTCTACAGCCACCATGGCAGGAAGAGAAAGAGACCAACAGCTCAGGGGATACTGGCAAGCCATGAGCCTCCTCAGGAACTCTAGGTAAGCGCAGAGAGTTGGCCACCTGGAAGAAGCCTAGGGCTGGGAGAAGGAGGACACAGAGGGGGCAGATCTTGATTCCAGAGGCTGTGGCCATACCCCAGAATTTATAAGTACCGGTGCCAGCGGGAAGTCCCAAAAGGACAGGTGGGTCAAGCTGGATCACCACTGATCCTGGGAAAACACAGAGGATGGCCTTGCCGACCAACAGGGGGACGTCCTGAAAGACTGGATCAAGAAGATGCCTTCAAGTCAGAGGGATATTCAGGATGTTTTCTGCCCTCAGCATCAACGCAGGCTAAAGAGCGAAATGATAGTAATGGGAAGTGTGACGTGTGGCATGTATATGCAAAACCCATGCAAGACGAATGGAGTCAACCCTACGAGATGACTCAAAACTGACGAACCCTGCGTGATCCGGTTTCCTTATAATGTCCTGGATTCAGGAAGCTGCACATTGGGAAAGAACTACTGATCTTGATAATGAACTACTGTCTATAGTTCTGAAGAAAATGAGCTTAAGATGTCATTTTTAATTCAATGGGGATATAAGAGAATTATAATTAGAGTATTAAAATAGATCCCTAAAGTCAAAGTATATTAATTGACAAAAGGAAACACAGTTTGGATAACCCAGACGTGCACCGGTCTGACCAATGTCTTCCTTCTAGACGAGCTCTCTGGGGGGCCAGATCACCACAGGAGATTGGTGAACACAGAATCAGAATTGGATCGAATTTTCAATAGCAGAGTCTGATCGTCATTTACATCCCTTACTAAGATGAACTACCTCCCCTGAGCCTGAGAGCATCTTCTTTCCTCAGCTGTGTTTGATGGGTGTGGCCAGATTTTCAGCTTTACTTCCTCTTTATGTGATACTTTTTTTGCATCCTGCCATTGGTTTCTCAGAGATTTGCTCATGCAGATGTCACAGCCACGATTTGCTACCTTTTTTATGCCAAGGGTTCCCCACCAAGTTTAATATAAGTGCAAATCTTATTCCTTTTCATACTAGAAGAGACAAACGCAAGTATTCTTCAAACTTCATTACAGCAAGGCTTGATATTTAGCAATTAGCCTGTTGGAAATTCATGGCATAGCAGCCTCTGATGAATGAAGGTATCCTATCACAAATGCGTCCTTTAGTGGTAAGTGGTTCTAATTTTCATGCCTCCGCTGCTGAACCTGCAGCGCTTTCCCTTGTCATCATACCCTGTGCATGGAGGCAAAGTCGAGGGAGTGGAGGAGCAAGGGAATTGTGAGCAGCCCTTTCCCTTCCCTGCCTTCTTTCTTTCTCCTTCTATCTCAGTTCCCATCACTCCATATTCACCTTCCACTCCTCCCAGCCCAGCACAACGCACAATGTCCCACTGAGGCAGGAAAGCAAATCCTGGGGCAGTGGGAGACCACGCACCGGGCAGATAGGATGGCTTTGACATTATCTTACCTGCTGAGTGCCCCAAGCTTCCCCCATGACCAACATGTCCCCGTCATGGTTCCAAACCCTCTCCCTGAAGTTTCATCTGCTTCTTGTGCTAGTTCCCTAGAGACCTCTTTGCCCAACTGTTGGATGGCCTCCACCGGCCTCTCAGTAGCTCTTCCCTTTCTTCCCCATCTGGAGTTGAAGGCAGGTTCGTGCATGTGTGTGTGTGTGTGTGTGTGTGTGTGTGTGTGTGTGTGTACAGATGTGGGGGCATGAGTGTGTACACAGAAACTAAATTATATTAGAATGGAATGGATTGACCTGAAAGCCAGAGAAAAGGCCTTCTGCCCACTCTTCCATAAACAGGACTGATGGGAATCCTGGGTGGGATTCCAAAGCCCTCTGCCTTTGATCTTTGTTGTCTTTTCCCAGTTGGATCCTTCTACTCTACAAAACTTCTCCCCTTAAAGAAGGAAGTGGGGACAAGATGCCACCAGTGTGTGCCTGTGCACTCTGCCTCCACGGGCTCCAGGATCTGAAGAGACACTTAATATCACCTCACCCCAGGCCCTTCCTTTTGCTGGTTTGAAGAAATAGAAGATGGCATCGTGACCCAGGCCTTTCCTGGACATGGTGGGGTATCTAATGGAGAGGAGATTCAATAGGGGCTGTTTGAATGAATTACATCTCTTTCAGATAATTTTGGTGACAATGATTTCCATTTGGAAAGTAAATAATAGATGGACACCTATTTAGCAAAGAGTCAATAAGTGAGACACTTGCCCGTGTGGTGAAGCTGCTTTGAGGGCTGCTTGTGGTTGTGCCTGTAGTTACCCTGACGATCCCTCAGTACTCTCGGTAGCCCTGAACCTGGGCTCCAGAAGCCTCCCTTCCAGCACATTTTACAGGTACATTATTGTAGCACCTCAGTGCTCAGATATAAGTGCTAAAAACAGAAAGGAGGCAGAAAATTCCTACTTTAAAATAATGACAGGTTGGCAGGTTGAATGGTGGGGTAATAGGAACAAGAAGAATTATCTGCTTCAGTGATACGCATTCCATTGTCAAGTTCACATTAAGACGACCGGTGTGCCGAGAGGGGTTTCCATTAACACGCCCCCCTCCTGTTTCCTCCCTTCTCCATACTGATCAACTTCAGCTGAAATTTTCCCTGTGTGACATCAATCCACAGGTAAACTGCCTGCAAAGTTTGAGGCGAATTCTAATTGTGTTCATGTCTGCGTCACAAAGTGTACAAGCCGACTCTTCCCTTCAAATTCAGTTTTCCAGGGTCTTCCCTTCAGCCTGCTTGGAGTCCTTGGCAATGATAGGAAAACACTTCGGTTGCTGTGTTGCCTAAGAGGGAGTTTCTCTTAATTTGGCCCATTTAAAAAAAGTGAGATAAATGTCATGGCATGGTTGTGACAAGTTAAATCATGTAAAGAAAGTATAAATACTAGCAAAGTATATTAACTGGATCTATATAGCACAATAGAGAAATAGATATAGCCAGATAATTGACAGGTAGATAGATTCATGTTGGATTTTGCTTATTATATCTTCATCAGTGACGAATCTAAGTTTGGTGAGGAGATCAAGAATCTTGCCAGAGGGACTTTATATATTTTCTTGACCCTGTGGATTAAATGGTTTGTATCTTCTGGAGAAGAACATGGACCCTGCCTTTGGATTGCAGGAATTGATTCCTGGTTCATGTCGGGTCTTCCCTGTTGGAAAATTTTCCAACCCACACTGCTGGGGCTTTACCCAAGGGTGATGGCCACCTGGCAGGACTGAAAGGTGTCTTTTGAGGTCATTTGGATCCTAGTTGTCTTGCTCTGGTGGCAGAATCCCAGGGGGCTGGAAGACCAGCGTGTGGAGCCAAGCTGAAGATGGTAGAAAGGCTGATGAGAATAGGCAGCTAAGGACAAGTCCTTGAGCCCGAGTTCTTGTTACACAGTTTCCTTGAGATGTCCAAATTGCCAGAGCTGCTGCTTTTAACAATCGTGGGCCGTGATGTTCTTTCCCACATTAACCTTGCCGGGATGGAAACCAGTACTTTGTAAATCTGCATTTTCCTTCCCTGGAGAATAACAAGGCACTTTGAACTAGATCTTGTAGGCAGAGAGTCCTTCCTTTCAAGTCCCCATGTCACCAAAATGTAAAGGAAAGAAATAAACGAGTCTTTAGTCTTCATTGCTTACCCCTGGTCTAGCATGTTCATTCAATTTTTCTTTTTCTTGGATGTAAAAAGAGAAGGAATGAAAGAAGCCTGGATTTTTCAAAAGGTGTGTCTGTTTTCATCTCGTTCAATGAATGTTATTATACCGAACATCAGAAACGTGTTAAGAGGGAATATTTGTTTACACCCTAAGCTGCATAAAAAGCAATATTGCTCAGTCTTGTTAAATCAATTACTCTCTGGGCTTTCAGTGGTTGGCAAGTAATTCTGTACACCCTCAAAAAAAGAGCTGAAGTTGCAGAATGATTATTTAAAAGCTATATAACTCCCTGCCCACCAAAAAAACAAATATAATCCCTTCTGAAATCCAGGTTGGACTATTTCAATAGCAAACACATTCATTTATTATTCTGGCAGTTCCTTAGCGTTCGGGACTTCTTTGGCCATTCAGCCAGGCCCAGTTTTCATAATGAAATCTATCCCAAGATAAAAGGAAATAAACAGACTTGGTACCTCAGGCTAACATGATTTTCTGAGTTTTGGAGGGCAGCAGCTTGTTTATTTTATTTTTTTAGCCTGATAAGTTTCCAAGGCAGAATGATTTATCTCTGTCCAGTTCTTCTTGGGATATTCACTGGGCAGAAAGTGGATTAGAGAAGAGGTAGAGAATGTACTGAAATAGAAAGGCAAGGAACTGTAAGGACAATACTGAAGAGGCGATGGCCTAACCCGATTACTGTGTATCCTCTAAAGAGAGTGAAAATCAAATTAAATTGGAGAAAAAGAAAGTGAAAAGAGAAGGAAATTGCAATATTTTGGTGGAGGGGAGATTGCATTGTAGGGTTAATAGAATTTAGATGGCAACATCATTTTTAAAACTAGATTGGCTCATGCCTGTAATTCCTGAATGTGCCGTTTGCAGGCAAGGTTTGTATGTGTCGTTTTCTGACATGACACAAGAAAAAAAAATCTTCACAAATGATAATTGCCTAGTGCCAGCAGTCACATAATTCCCTTTCAAAAGAGAACAGGGGAAGGAGCTGTTGCCAAGGCAAGCTCGGAGGCTGTGAGGGCCTGGAGCTTCCCAGTGTCTCAGGTCCCACCCAGCACTTGTCATTTCTCTCCAAAGCAGCTGCTCGGCACCTGGGAAAGCGTCCTTCCTGAGCCTGGCCAGGAGGCACTGCCCAGCGGGACTTACCTTCTGCAATGGGCCTTCCCCATTCTCTGCAATGGGATGGGCCTGGACTGCTCATGGTTCTCTGGAGGAGATGCCAAGATGTGTCCCAAAGGTGTTTGCCCTCCGTTGGCAAGGCATATATAGGGACATGAGTACACTATAAGTACAGGAAGAGTGAGAATAGATGCCAGGTGAGTGTGGGTCTGCTGGCCTCAACTCTGGTAGCCCATCGCTGCCGACTGTCTGATCAGTGGAAGAAAGGAATGGGGCAGAGCTGTCCTCTGGGACCCCAAGGCCCACCTTAGGAGAACAATAGGCAGCATTTATACAGTCCTGAGAGTGTCAGGCCTGGTGAAGCATTTTACACACCTTGCAAAAAAATTTATAAGTTGGTTGGTCAAATGAGGATAAACAAGAGTGGCTTTCTCATGATTTATGGGAGAATTAGGAGAGATTAGCCTTCTGTTGCATTTACTTTGTGTCTGGTGCAAACATCAGCTGTCATTTGTACCAGCCTCTCCAAGAGACAGATAAAGAAACCCAAGACGAGGGGTGGTAGATAATCAGTCCTTATTAGTGTGGCGCTAATTCTAACTTTGTTCTGACTCTGATCTGCTTCTGTGATGGGCGGCCAGGTGTGGCGACCCTAATGATCTGCACTGGTAATGCTGAATCACACCTTCTTTGAGTGTCACAGGGCAGGTTTCTAGTCTGTTTTCTGTTGCTACAACAGAATACCTGAGACTGGGTAATCTTTAAAAGAAAGAGATTCATTTAGCTCATGGTTCTAGAAGTTGGGGGTCCAAGATGGGCTGCTGCCTCTGGTGAGTGTTAGGGTCTGTAAACAAGTCAGGATGGCGCCTGGCATTTTGCAGAGGGAGTGGTTTGTGAAGTAACGCCAGCGAGCCATTAAGTGTGGAGATTCCTTATTGGTTGACTGCTGTATCTAGTTTATGTTAATTAAGATGAGCTGTGTGGAATGTATATATACCCCTCCTGTCCTACAATAAACGGCTCCCACTCCTGCTGTATCAATGTACACAAGTTGCTCATCACCCCCCCCCCCCCGTTAGTTTGCTGCATCCAGACTGTGGCAGTGAGGGCCTCATGCTCATCTTAACATGGCAGAAAATCAGAAAGGCAGCCTGTGGGAGGAAGAAAACGTACATGTCAGCCTTGCTTTACAAGGACCCGCTCCCACACTAGCTCTCCAGTGCTGTGAGAAAGCCATCAATTCCCCTTAATGACTTTCTCCCCTTTTCGAGGCCTCATTTCCCTACACTGCCATAGTGGCAATCAAATTCAGCACGAGTTTTGGAGGAGACAAATCACAGTCAGGGCCCAGCAGAAGAACTGTAGGTTGGAGTTTCAGGCGAAGTCTCTGCGGAGGAAAGCTGTTGGGAGAAGAGGCCAGTGTGGAGCAGGCAGAGAGGAGATAGTTTAGATGCCTGGGAGACCATGGCTCGAGCAGTCCATCGGGGCTCATGGTCAGCGCGCCTGGGAAGCAGAACAGGAGAGGAGTTGAGCTCAGATTCTTATCTTGCTCTCCGCACCAACCAGGCACCTGGGCAGAGCCTCCTCCAATCCCAATTCCCATTGAGGTCTTCATGTATTTTGAGTAAGCAATTTGCTAATTTGTGTTTGGTCAGTTACAAAACCCAGCACACCATGAAACTTTCAGCAGTGAACGGAGGATCTCTTCCACAGAAGAAAGATGGCCAGGGACAGGGGGATTCAGTGCTTCTCAAGGAAGCCTGGTTCTTTGACGGAAAGCTTTCAACAGTGGAAAACACTTCTTTAGGTAGTTTCTGTTTCTTGACCCCTCAGTGTTTAAAGACAGTTGCCCTAGTTGTCTTCTTGTATAGGCCAAGTGACCTGAGTCACCCCAGGATGACAAAGCCCGATGCCCCTACCTTCGCTGCATTGCAGTCTCCTCTAGCCTACAACTTCATGCGGACACCCTGACCTTAGGGAGCGGGAGATGAGTTCACATTAGCAGCCCTCCTCACACACAGATCACCAGTCAGAAGGGCAGAAATTCTACCAGAGGAGATGGAAAGTATATCACCCACACGCGAGTGTGAGTAGTGAGAGAAACCAAAGCCAAGGGCAGCGTGGTACCTGGGACACCAGCGATACCCAATTCTTAGGGAAGCTTTAAGCTTTGATAACTTAAGCAGTGCATTTCCTAGTGTCTCAGAAAGCACACCCCTGGGGTCCTCCATTATTAAAATTCTATTATCCTCTTGCTTCTTCACCCTTCCCAAACTGACTCTGCTATTGATTCTCCAGAAGACTGCAGTCCCAGACTAGGGTAGCACTGTTGATCCCTCTTGTTCTCTGGCTTTGGCTTCTTGGACCGTGTGGCTACTGGTCCTTCCCATTCTCCAGCCTGCAGAGGGCCATTGTGGACCATCCAGCTTCTGATGGCATAAGACAACCTGATAAATCCCCCTTTGATATTTCCTGCTGATCTGTTCCTCTAGAGAACCAGCAAATGCTAATACACCTTGCAAATGTCATCTAATGTGGTAAATGGATATCTTCTTTGTTTTCATTTGTTTTGTATCTATCACATTTGTATAATGCTCACACATTTTAATTGACATAGACGTCATTGTGTTCTATATCACATTCTGTTTCTTGTCCAATCGGGCACTATACTTCTTCTTTTTTTTTTTATTGACACATAATTGTACATATTTATGGGGAACAGGTTGATAATTTGATACGTGTGTAATGTGCAACGATCAACTCAAGAAAATTAGCCTTTCCATCTTCTTTAAACCTTTACCATTTCTTTGTGCTGAGAAACTTCAAATTTCTCTCTTATTCTTTATAAAATATCTAATAAATTGTTGTGAGTTACAGTCGCCTTACTGTGCTATAGACCATTTGATTTTAGTCCTCCTATGTAACTGTATTTTGGTACCCATTATCCAACCTCCCTCTATTCTCCTTTCCTTCTACAACTTCCTTACCTCTAGTGACCACGATTTCACTCTCTATTTCCATGAGTCAACGACTTTATCTTCCATATGTGAGCAAGAACATGCAATGTTTATCTTTTTTTCTTTTTTGTGCCTGGCTTATTTCATTTAAGACAATATCTTCCCGTTCCCACTATGTTGCCACAAATGACAGGGCTTCATTCTTTTTTTATGATGCATTATTATTCCACTATATACATATACACCATATTTTCTTTATCCACTCATCAGTTGATGGGCACCTTGGCTAATTCCATGTCTTGGCCACTGTGAATAGTCAGCAGTGTATTTTTACGGCCCATTCTTGATGCTCTCTGTTCATTGGGCCAGCAGCTTGTACCTTCTGCTCTTTCCTCCAAGGTGTGTCTCTGTTACATTCTACCAAGTCCATCTCCTAGTGATGGACATGTCACTCTCCTCCAGCTTTCCACTACTATAGATGACGCTTCGCTTGTGGGTCTGTGTGAGCTGACTTTGCATCAAAATGAGGGACTTCTGGAGGTGGCTGCCATGGCACTTGCCTGTAAACCCAGCAGCATGGGAGGCTGAGGCAGGAGGATCAGGGATTCAAAGCCAGCCCCAGCAATTTAATGAGGTCCTAAGCACTGAAATCCTGTCTCTAAATAAAATATAAAAAAGGGTTGGGGATGTGGTTCAGTGGTTAAGCACCCCTGTGTTAAATAACAAAGACAGACATAGTCAAAGTCAGTCAGAAAGAAAATGATCTTTGCAGTGCCTAAACAAACAAGGGACTGGTATCCAGATTATTCAAAGAATTTTCTCTTATTGATAAGAAATATGCAGAAACCCCCACACAAATTGAGCAGAGGATGTAAGCAGACATTTTGTAAAATTGGAAACTTCAGAAACTACAAGTGTACAAAGAGATGTGCAAATTCATTTGTAATCAGAGAAATTTTTTTTAAAAATGAGCTATTACTGGCAAAAACTCAGAAACCAGGTGTTGGTATGGACTTGCAGACGTGGAATCTCCTTGCATTAGCAACAGGAGCTAAACTGTGGCTGGCTTCTAGGGGAACAACCTGGCAGAGCTTGGTCAGATTAAGTGCACCCGACACTCCTGAACCAGAAATCCTACTCCTTTACCAGTGCTTTTACAGTCTGGTTTTTTGTTTGCTTTTAACACATATATATTTCATGCATCTGGGATTTACTATTATTATCTATTATTATTTTTTTGGTAGAGTATAAGGAATTAGCCTTGTTTGTTTTCCCCAAATGTCTGGCCAATTGATCTATCAGGTTTGAATAATGCCATCTTACCCCACTGTTCCCCTGCCATTGACGGACTTCTTGTAGATTCCTGAGGTTGTTTCCAGATATTGGGTTTCTAAATAGTGTATCTTAGCACTGCCAAGCAGGGACCCCTTTGGAGAATGTTTAATCCTTCCTGGGTTTTATGCTTTGATGTCAAGAGCCGTGAACTGAACTAACTACAGATGCAGAGAAACAAACAAACAACAACAACAACAAAAAACCCTCACAGAAATCCAGGGCTGTTTTCCCTGGTATTTACAAATCCTCCTTGGGTGGAACTTTGGTTTGGGGGCTATTATTCTTACATGAGCCCCTTCTCTGTGCCTTTCCTCCTCCAGGGTCTCTAGACCTTCTGATAGTACCTTCTTCTGTTTCTTTGACTGGAATCACATCTTTATTCTCTCAGTTGCATCTCCCCTCATGCACACACTTGCTCTGGGGTCCCCCCCCCCTTTCTCTTTTTTTCTCTCTCTCCCCTCCTAGTCCCTCCCCCTTCTCTTTTTTCTCCACCATCTTACCTTCTCCCTCTCCCTCCCTCTGCCCTCTCTCTTTCTCTCACCTCCTCTCCTCCAACCCCTTTCTGTTTCTCTTTACTGGATGCCCAACTAATCCTGTTTCAAAAAAGAAAGTTTAAAGGCTTGAACAGAGTTTGGAAATCAGAAAACGCCTCTGGAGATTAGCAATTTGGAAATTTCTCTCAGCCCAAATTCCCAAAGAAGAAATCTTTCAGAACTGAAGTGGCTGTTTGTTTCCTGACGGGCAGCCCTGGTGGCATCCTGTCAGCCTTAGCTCCCTGGGAAGGCTCCTCACAGCTTCCAGAAGCAAGAAGTCTGACCACCGTGGGTTAAAGCCCGAGGAGCAACCAGACACCTGAAAACCTCCACTGTGGCCTGAGAGGGAGCAAGTCCTCTCCAGGCAGCTGGGAGATATGTGTGCTGGAAGGGCTCTTTGGTTTTAAAAGACACAGACAGCACTTAAAGGCTGTCAATCATTTCCTGTGAGAGGAAACAAGAAACATTTAACATATGAATTGCCAATATTTTCTACAGTCAATGAAAAAGAATGTTTTCAAATGTGAAAAAAAAAAATTATTTACCAGATCAGGCCAGTTCTTTTCCATGAGACTCTTTGGAATAGCAGCATTAGCTGTCAGATTAAAAAAGAAAAAAAAAAAAAAAAAGAAAAGTTTAACTAGATTTTTAAAGGAAACAGAAAAAGATCTGGTTTGACTCCCCTTGGCTAGAAAGCTCCATGGTCCATTTGCAAACTGACAATTTGCTGGAGCAGGAAGCTGTCCTATTAGAAGAAGTTGACATCCAAATTGTGCCGTTCAATGTGGCAGTCTCTAGATACATGGGGCCATTTCAATTTAATTACAATTGCACCAAACTTCAGTTTTAGTCACACTAGCCACATTTCAAGTGCTCAGTAGCCCATGTGGCTAAGCGGCTATTGTATGGAAGAGCAGATATGGAATATTTTCACATCACAAAATATTCTTCGGAAATGCTGACTCCACCTTCCTACACTAAGTGTGACTTGGACCAGCAACAGAGGCATCACCTGGTGGCAGGGCCAGCTCATGGGCATGTGACCCTGCAGGGACACCAAGCCCTGTGGGAGGAAGCACTCCACACTTGGCTTGTACCTTGTTGTCTTGAGATTGTTAATAAATTTTCATCAAGGGGTCTTGCATTTTCATCTTACACTAATTATGTAGCCAGTCCTGCTTGTTCCAAATGCAGAAACTGAGACCCCGTCCCACACCAACTGAATCAGGATCTATAATAACGAGACCCCCGGCTGAATCTATTGACATGAAACTTTGACAACATGATCTAGAAGGGCAGGCTTTGGTCAGCTTAAGGCTATAGAACTCTTCTTTAAATCAATTGGAATTAAACAAGCACAGAGAAAAATATTTAAAAAATAGATTAAAATAATGGTGTCCACTAGGCAATTTATAGTCATTGCTTGGCTGTAAATAGTATCTGATTATTTTTGGAATCTTGGAGTTCAGTGGAAAAGCTAGAACCCCCTGATTGGAGACAGTTTATGATGTTAAGACAACACAGTCCTAGATCCCCAGAGGACTGGCAGGACCCAGGGGAGCCAACCTGCCTGGAATGAACAGACTATAGGGGAACCAGGCAACCAGTATCAGCACAGATTGGGGAGTTCCCACATCATGCTGGGCTTCTCACACACTACCTCACCCAATCCTCATGAGGAAGGGGCTTACACAGGGGTAAGTGGAGGCTTAAACTGGTTAAGCAACTTGCCCAAGCAAAGATAGTACTGAACCCAGCTTTATGGCCAGGAGAAATGAGATGCTCACAACCCAGGTTCATGGGCCAGGACGAGGGTGGGAGAAATGAGATACTCACCTTGGGTACAAAGTTGAAGGAAGTAGTTGAAACTTCAATAATCAAGATAAATAAGATTTGATCCGGGTGCAGAGACTCACACTTATAATCCCACCAGCTCAGTAGGCTGAGACAGGAGGATCATGGGTTCAAAGCCAGCCTCAGTAACTCTGCAAGGCCGTAAGCAACTTAGCAAGACCCTTCCTGTCTCAAAATAAAAAATAAAACAGCTGGGGTTGTGGCTCAGTGGTTAAGAGTCCCTGGATTCAATCCCCAGTACCAAAATAAATAAATAAGACTTGCATTCAATATCTGAGAAAAATCAAGCACAAGAGTATCCATGATGTCTAAACTGTTATAATTTAAAATAACGCCAGGCTGTTTTTGTGACCTGTCTGACCCTGCATTATTGTGTAAGGAGATGCAGCCTGTCCAATTAGCCCACAGTTTCCTGGCCCTGAATGGTCATCGGGTCCCCAGCCAGGTTGATGAGGGTTGACAACAGCGTGTGACCAGATTGGGCAACACAAGTCCTTATGCACTATCATGCTTTCTGATTGGAGAGATTTTATTAACTTTTTTCATTTGTTCAAAATAGGGGAGATGTCTTGGTGAAGTGTAGATGGGAGCCAGATGACTTTTGCCTTGGACTACAAGATGGTTTCCACTGTGGTTTCTCGGGTTCCAGGCTGGGTGGAAAGCCCGCCTTTGACTGCTGGGGAGAGTCAGTTGGGGAGCAAGGTGTGGGAGCAAGTGACCTTTTCCAGTGCCTGCTTTACATAGATTGTGCTCCATGACCCAGCCAGAACCACTTATCAACCCCTTAGCTGGCACACAAAAATAGGTTTTCCTGCATGGTGGGAGTTCTCTCTCTTCTAACTTAAATAAATCCTGCTCCCTTTACTCTTCCCTTCTGTGATTATCTATGGAATTTACTCTTCAAAATTTGCAAGACAAGAACCCAGAAGAAATTGGCAAAGCAGGGAGTCCAATCTCATCTCAAGTCTCCTGTTTCACCAGCAACTCTGGGGGCAGAAGCAGGAGGATCACAAGTTCCAGTCTGGGCAACTTAGCAGGACCTGACTCAAAAAAAAAAGAGGTCTAGGGTTATGGCTCAGTGGTGGTAGAGGCCTCTGGGTTTAATCCTTAGCACACCCCCTTCCAAAAAAAAAAAAAAAAAAAAAAAACAAAGTCAACTGGGAGCTATAGAAACATCCCCATGCCTGACATCTATCCCAGGGTCAGCTACAATTGTCTGGATAGTTAGAAATGGGGCCTGGCACCAGATTTGTTGCAAAACTCTCTAGTTGCTTCTAACCTGTGGCTGAGCTTGACAGCGGCATTGCTACACTACACTGCCTCTTGCAAGATCACAGGAGGAGGCCAGTGCATAACATGAAACTCCCTCTGAGCCTTCTCTAGGGTGAGGTCAGCTGCAAACACACCTCCTTTCAGCTGGAAGTAGGAATGGTGGAATTTTAGGTCTAGGTGGTGCCCTAGTAATCAGAATATTTGAACTAAAGAACCTCAAATTAGATTGCCAATTTTACTGATGAGAAAACAGACTTAGAGAGGTGACCCCAGACTTCATAATGAGGGGCTGAGAGACAATAGGAACAAAAGGCTTCTGGGCTTCTGACTGAGCTTTGTTCAAAGCACCCATCAAAGAACACACAGACACACACACAGTCACTTCCTGTTGTCATCAGAAAGAAATGAAAAGAGCCACCTGTCAATAGCTCTCCCCAAACCACAAGAATGATAGTAAAATGCATCTTCTTAATTTAGTGTTTAAAGATTTTTTCAATTAAACTTGATTAATCTAAATGTCAGTTCATAAATTGACAATTTGTAGGCCAAGTATTTTCTGATTTATGCATTTTTTTTAAAAAAAGTTCCCTGCAACACATAAATGAGAGATTTTACATAAAAATTTTAGAGAATGTAGCAGTGGCACACTCCAGTAATCCCAGCAGCTTGGGAGGCTTAGGCACCACTCATTTCTCGAGTTCAAAGCTAGCCTCAGCAAAAGTGAGTTGCTAAGCAACTCAGTGACACCCTGTCTCTAAATAAACTACAAAAATAGGGCTGGGGATGTGGCTCAGTGGCCAAGTGCCCATAAGTTCAATCCCCAGTAACCCCCGACCCCTAACACACACAAAAGTTTAGAGAATGTAATTTTACTGGCCACTGGAGTATTGGGCAAGGGATCTGTATTCTCAACCACACAATAGTCCGGAGCTGAGCCACTCACTGCTGCCTGCTCCCAAGAGGTCCTAGCACCTTCCTTCTGTCATAGCCTCTACTACTTCCAATTGCATTTGTGACTCTAGGTTGGCCAAATATAACTATAAGACTAAAAATCAAAGTTAACCTCTCAGAAATGCCAGAATCCTCCTCCCACCTGTGTGGAGAATGGGAGTTAACTATCTTGGCCCCCAGGGACATTTGAGTTCTCAACTTCTGGGTTTGTGGTCACAGGTCCATGAAGTGCCATCCAGTGGGACAGAAAGAGCTGCCCTGGCTGCGTGGGGATATGGTTTTCCACAGTGAAGCTCTAAGGAGGGTCCTTTACAGAGATACCCCAAGAACAGGATCGTCTATGATTCCTACGGTCCCCAGCACATAGCTCAGGTTGCAGGCATGCCAGTATGTCCCCTGATCTGATATTTCTTCATTTGAAATCTCTGCTCTCTGTCATCAAGGGGTTTTCCTTCCTGTTTGCTCTAGGCTATTCCCCCTTCCCAGGATGACCTGCTTTTCATCTGAAGTCCAACTGTCCTTCTAGGTTCAGCTTCCTGGATTACATAAGTTCCCTTCTCAGACGTTCTCATGCCATCGACGATAGAGAAACAACATAGTCTTTTGACTTCCTCAGGTTGGAGGACAATACCCTCAAGTTTGCTTTCTTATATTTGCTTTGAATCTTCCCTAACACCTGGGCCAGGCTGGGTTCACACCCTGCGCTGGGACTGAGGGTCCCCTCTGCCTACCAGCTGCAGCCTGTCCATGCAGATGATGCAGCAACCACCTGAAGCCACTAGAGGCCGCTCATCCATGCAGTCTTGCCCTGCCCAGGTTCGTGCTGCACACAGATTACTAGAGACGCTGGAAGTAGGGCAGGCTCATTTATTTCCTCTCTAACACAGCCTCGGGCCACTGGAGCCTCTGAAGTCAGGGTCCCTGCCGTGCAAGCTGCGGAATGAAAACAGTGCAAATAAGAAAGGTCACTGCCTCTGCTCTGCACATCTACTGCTCACCTGAAATCTCTGCTTTTGCTAGCAAAAGCTCAGGGTTTGAATGTTTTCCCCAGCTCAATATTCCGGCAGGAGGGAGGAGAAATCTGTGATGACTTTGCGGATTGTGTGTGTGCATTTACAGATTGTTGCCTCTATCCCTGGCCCAGGATGTGTGGAGAAAGGATTCCTCTCCCTCTCCTCTCCTCCCACCCCGGAGCACTTCTGAGCAGGGCACTGAGGCTCCTCCTCTGTTCTGCTTTGACTACTGCTGTTCACTACTAATAACAAGACTGACCTTTTAAAACAGGCCCTGGGAGATGAACCAGCCTTAATGGAAAGGTAGCATCTGGTGGGTCTCAATTTGAAAGACCTGATGAGCCCAAAGCAGCCACAGATGGCGCAGATGTAGAAGATGGCAGGAAGGCAAGAAGTGAAGGGACCTACTGAAGGTCATGCCAGCCACTGATGGCCAAGTGCCTGGTGTGATGTCACAGCAGCACCACAGACCACAGACCAGGATGCTGACGCTGGTTGAGTCAGTTATTGAAGACTTAGCAAGTGAACAAACCCGTCCATCACAGAGATGCAAATAGAGGACCATCCACTGGGAAGCAAGCTGACACAGAGGTCAGTTTGAAATAGCAAAGCCTTGGACCCCTAAATCCTAAACACAAGTTTTCTGGGCTGACTACCATGTTTCTTTTTTTTTTCAGTTGTAGATGGACAGAATACCTTCATTTTATTTATTTATTTCTATGTGGTGCTGAGGATAGAACTCAGTGCCTCACACGTGTAAGGTAAGCGCTCTGCCACTGAGCTACAACCCCAGCCCCTGACTACCATGTTTCAAGACCATCTCTGGCAGTTTCTAAGGAGCATTCAGACCGACTGGCAGACTTTAAAGGGAAGGCCACTTTGTCCCTCTATTTCATCCATTGACAGCGCCATGACCTAAAGGATGCATTTAATAGTGGAGGCAGCATACTGTCTCTGGAACTAAGTTCCCTAAGTGGCAATCGGAGTTCTGATATTAACTAGCCATGACTTAATCCCCGTGCCTTGGTTTACCCACATGTAAAGTGGGTCTAATAGCAGTACCTGCCTCACAGGTTTCCCAGGAGGGATTGATATGTGCAAAGTGGTTAGGACAGAGTCCATGTAGAAGTTTAGTCATGCTTTACTTAACTGTGATACCTTCTGAGAGATGCTCCTTTGGGAAATGTCATCACTGTGAGCTCATAGAGTGCACCTACCCAAGCACACATGAGCAAAATCTACAAAGCCATGTTATTCTCTAGGAAATACTTCTCTATTTTGCTGGCAAAGCGAGAGAGCATCCTGGAGGCAGTATGGGAGGCATCCTGGAAGAGGCACCTGGCAGGCATGACTTTTTATTGGTCCGGTAGGACCCTGGTGGTGTGTGCTTCCTGACATGCTGCGAGGCCTGGGGTTGTCACTGCTCCACATCACAAAAGGTTGCAATGTGTAGCCTGTGACATTGCCCCCAAAGCAAGACTGTTACCTTGTCCCTAAAACCTGTGAAACCTGGCATTGACTTGGCCCCTGACAGGTAAAAATCCTTCTACTCCTCCTATCCCAGGTAGAAAGCTTTCATCCACTTGAAGATCTGCTGTGGCAGGTGATTTTCCTCTAATCAGCTCATCTAGAGTTTCCAAAAACACCTCAGCTGCTCTCACAGCAGCACTCAAGGACTCATTGTTCTTTCACATTCCATGATGAATAACCAGAGATTGAACCCAGAGGCACTTAACCGCTGAGCCACACCCCAGCCCTTTTTTGCTTCTTATTTTGAGACAGGGTCTTGCTAAGTTGCTTAGATCTTCACTAAGTTGCTGAGTCTGGCTTCAAACTTGCCATCCTCGTGCCTCAGCCTCCCGAGCTGCTGGGATTATAGGCCCAGAGCCCCGCTGCCCCGATGGATAACAACTCAAGAGTCACTTAAAGCCCCCGAGCCAGCCAGCGGCACATTCAGCAGCAGAGTTGGGTCCAGCTTTTTTCCCAGCAGTGTAAACAAACTTTTGTTTTGGGCATCGTAGATGCGGTTCTGTGTCTGGCCTTCAATCCAGGCCCCTGGCAATCTCTAGGCATCTGACGCAGGCCCTTCTGGAGCTTCTGTTAGTCTTTTAAATTTTTTTATTTTTTACATACATGACAATAGTGGGATGTATTACACTCATTATTGCCCATTCACAGCACAAGTTTTCGTAACTCTGCAATGTCTTGATGCCTTCAGAAAGGCAGGTTGACAGCTGCTGTCCCGTTGTTCTTTTTTTTTTTTTTTTTTTTTTTTTTTTTTTTTTTTTTTTTTTTAAAGAGAGAGTGAGAGAGGAGGGAGAGAGAGAGGGAGAATTTTTAATATTTATTTTTTTTTTAGTTCTCGGCGGACACAACATCTTTGTTGGTATGTGGTGCTGAGGATCGAACCCGGGCCGCACGCATGCCAGGCGAGCGCGCTACCGCTTGAGCCACATCCCCAGCCCTGTCCCGTTGTTCTTGGTCCTCAAGTTTGAAGCTTGAGTGGGACACTCCCGACAGGTAAGCAGGAAACTCCACGGGTTTTCCTCTCTCGTGGTCCTTAACCATTGTGCCTCCATTCCCAGATCCGTGGCTCTGTGGGAGCTCTTACTGTCAGCACTGGCTGTGGGGGTTTATACTATGGACCGTGATAAACAAAACAACGCGAGATGAAGTCAAGCACAGGGGAGACGCTGTCCAGAGACAGGGTGCGCAGCTGCTGGTGGTGCTGCAGCAGGTACTGCTGGACAGTGGGCCTGTTCTTTTAAGTAGACGTTCTCTCTAAAAAACGATGAAGGTGTAGTACTTATGAAGCCAGCAGCATGGTCATTTATTATCATTATCCAGTGTTACATCCTGTACATGATCCTGTGTGCTGGCAGCGCAGTAGCTTTGTTTACACCAGCATTGCACAAACACAGGCATTGTGCTAGGGAGCTCAGGGGCTATGGCATCCCTAGGCCACAAGAATTTCCAGCTCCATTATAATCTTATGGACCACCATTGTATCTAAGATCCCTGGTTGACCAGAGCATTGTTACATGCTTGCCTCTCAAATGAAAAACGCTGAAGAACTTTTCCAGAAACAGTGTCAATGTTTCACACCTGAGCAATGAGGGGGTTCCAACAACGCTCTCCTTTCCTATAGAGCCAAGGGGATGCTTGTCTTCAAGATAATTGGTTTTATGTTGTCCTCCTGCCTTTTATACACAGGCCTAAAAACCAGAATAAGAACATATTCAGCTTCTCATGGGTTCAGCACGGAGCTCCTGGGAGTCTGCTGTGGGCTATGCCCTCTTCCAAGCTGGACTGTAGCAGGGTCAGAGGTCAGCACAGACAAGGAGTGAGAAGTGACCACCAGGCGAGAGGGGACTCTGAAGCCACCATGGGGTTGACTGACTCCACGATCTCACGGTGACAGTTGCCATTTAGAATCAGGAAGCTGCCACTGTGTTGTCATTGAATTACCTCTGGATCGGAATGGGAGGTGGAACACGGAGACCAGTTATGCCTCACCCACCCCACTCCCCTCGGGCAGGCACAGGACTCTCAGCACCCAGAAGAATGGACAGATTGCTGCACAAATATTTTGCATCTCCACAACCATTTTTGCCATTTGAAAATAGCCCAGGGTAAAGGACGATGGTTCTACTGGACTGTAGCCTCGCAAACCTAGCACGAGGTTGCCTAGTGCTCAGAACCTATTTCCCAGCCAGCCTACTCGCTGCAATAGAATATGAGAAATGAAACTTCCAGCTCTCTAGCCTCTGAGGTTCAGGGAGGGACCCACGTACGGTTCTTCATTGGGAGTGATTTCGCCCTCTGTCCCTGCAGATACTTGGCAATGTCTGGAGACACTGTTGGTTGTCACAAGTTGGGGATGGTACCACTGGTATCTAATGGTGACTGGCCAGTGATGTTGCTAAACATCCTATGATACGCAGGATGGTCCCTGCAATAAAGGATTATCTGGTCCCAAATCTCAGCGGTGCTAAGGTTGAATACACAGCTAAGAAAGAGGGTGAAATAGAGAATGGCTAGACCAGTCCATGCCATCCAACCATGGCAAAGGACCCATGTTAGTTAGACAATTAGTACATCTTAAAATGGTTTTGTTTTGTTTTAGAGAGTCTGGCTGGAGCTGCTGGAGTAGTTAAAAGAGAAATTTTTATGAATGATGAAGGACTGAGATCCATTCTGAAGGTGAGGGATCGAGTATGCTGAGACCATAAGGAAGATGGTAGGAGCAAGGAAGAGAAAATGTGCAGTCCAGCCTCCTTGGTATCAATGTCCCCCACCCAGGGGTTCATTTGTTACAGATGATGAGCCTACATTGACGCTTTATTATCACCCCAAATCCACAGTTAAACTAAGGTTCTCTCAGTGTCCTACTTCTGTAAGTGATGGGTGTCCACTGTGATGGTCTCATAGGGAGGAGTTCCACTGGACCTCAAAAAACCATTATTGCCTTGGTTGCAACATGGAATCTGCACATTTTTTAGGAGAGAGATTATGATTTGTCTTCTCATGTATTCAGAAGGCTTCAATAAATACTTTTGGAATTTGTGAATGAGTTGTTAGTAATGACATTCCAGCATCTCAGCAGTCAGAAATGGGCAACAATTTTGGAAAGAAGTTTCTTCTGAACCATTGATTTTTAATTAAATAAAATGAGACGTTAACGTAGCATTAGAGGAATCTACTAAGGACCAGGGTGACCCTTTTCCAATATAGCTTTGGGTCATCCCTGGAGACACACATAGCAATGGCTTTCTAAGTAGCAACTACCACCATGAATTGTGTGATTGTGGCTTGTAAAGTGTCCACACAATTTCCTGTGATATTGTTTATTCACCCTTAGATTACCAAGGAGTATTGAGAATAAGAGAAATAAGAATCATCCTCACTTTCACAAGAATATGAAAAGTTCCCTCAGAGTCTTCAAAATTTCCTGTGCCACAATTATAAGATATGTGTACCATTCTTTTCCCTCACAGAATTGCCTGATTTCTCTAACATCTTTTCACAAAATTATTTTGCCAACCATATATATTCAACACAAGGATAAAATTATGGTTTATCTTTGAGGGGTCTATTGTCAGAATCTTGAAGGAGCTACATATGTTTTTGATTAGTCAAAGACATTTTGATTTGGTGATGTAAATACACTAGAAAGGCTCCTAATGCTAAAGTTATGGGAGATCAAATAGTCAAAGTCCAACAGAGAAAGAGCAAAGCAATTAATTTATCATGGATTTTTACACACCTAACTAATCTCTAAGCACCATTATTCTTGACTTTATTATTATCGTTATTATCATTATTATTATTTTTTACCTATATTTCATGGTTTGGTCAGTTTAACCTGGGGATCAAAAAACTAGATAGATGTTTTTCAAAAGAAGAACTACAAGTGGCCAAGAAATATGAAAAAAAATTCAACATAATGAGCAATTAGGGAAATGCAAATCAAAACTCTGGAGATTTCATCTCACCCCAGTCAGGATGGCAGCCATCAAACAATGACAAATGCTGGAGAGGACATGGAGAAAAAAGGGACACTTTACACTGTGGCTGAGATTGGAGATTAGTAAAACCACTGTGGAAATCAGTATGGAGGGTCCTCAGAAGACTAGGCATGGACCCACCATATGACCCACCTTCACCACTCCTGGGTATGTATCCTAAAGCACTGATGTGATCATACTAGAGTGATCCATGCACACCCACATTGATAGCAGCACAGTTCACAATAGCCAAACTATGGATCCAGCCAAGGGGTCCATCCGTGGGTGAAAGAATAAAGAAAACGTGGTGTAGGTACACAATGGAGTTTGATTTAGCTTTGAAGAAGATTGGAATCATGGCTTTTTCAGGAAGACAGACAGAACATGAGAGCACTATGTTTAGCAAAATAAGCCAAACTGAGAAGGTCGAGGGTCTTTTGCTTTCAGAAGTTGGAGAGGAAAAAGGAAAAGAAAGATTTCAGGGGCAGAGGTGACTCTCATGAAAACCCAAGGGAGATCAGTGGAGCAGAGGGAAGAGATCGGGGAGGGAGGAGGGAGGGCCAGGGGCAATACTAGGTAATGGCACTGACCAGGTTATACTGTATATCCTGCGCATGTGCATATGCGTAATGAAGCATCCCACTACTATGCATAATCCTCATGCGCCCATAAAAGTATGAAAAAAAAAATAGAAAACTCTGGGAGAGCAACTGCAATATGGTTAAAAATTGAAATTAATTTTTTGTCTTATATTTGATCAAATTTCCCTGACTTGACTTTAGTTGACTTCTGTGTACGTTCTGTGTTTTATTTATTTCTCTTAAAGAACGTGAGGGGTAGGTGGACAGAGCCTGTTTCATTCTGAATCATTCAGTAAAGGGAACTAAAGGCTCCAAAGGGTTTTCAAGAAAGACGAGACCAAGGGGAACTGCTTAGAGAATACTCAAGGAAAGAGCGCGTTCCCACGCCGCAGCAATAGCAAGGTCAATAGGACATCGGGGAGTGGGAAATGGCTCTTCTCATCTTATATGACGTGATCTCCACCTTGGAACCTGCAGTTTTTGCCAACAGGGGAATGAGCAGGGAGCAAAGCTTTGGGAGCTGGACAAAGGGTTGGTGTGGCAGAGGACAGTCACCAGGTGGGCAGGAGGGGTGGCCCTCCTCTCGCCAGCCTTCTCTTGTGTTTCCTCCTCCTGCTCCTCCTCTTTTCCTCTCTTTTTCAGCCTCTTTTTCTTATGCACCCTCTCGTTCAAGTGCAGAACACACACCTGAAGCATGTTTTCATTCTTGTATTTATCAATCAAAATGGCATGGTGTTCCCTCCACATTATATAAAGGGCCTCGATGGCCTCCTGTGTCTTCTACCTGGTCTCTTTCCTTTTCCCCTCCTCAACCTGTTACCTCCCACCACCCTTAAAAAAATACTGGTTATTAGTTGCTTTTTATTTACTTACAGGTTTTACATTAAATTAGTGATTTATAGCAGAAAAATAAATAAATAAATAAAATAAAACTTACCTGCCCAGAAAAGGCTAATATAGAGAAAGGGGAATTTTGGAGAAATTTTAACTTGGTATGCCTCTTATTGATATATATATATATTTTTTTTAATTCTCTGTCTCATGCCAGAGATTATTAAGGACATTTTACCAAAATGTGGCTAATTTGGAAAGATGAAATGAATCAATAGTAAGTCATAAAATGGAATAAGAGGCAAAATAGAGATAGAAGCTTAAATTTACCTGGAACTAATCATGTGTTAAACTTGCAGCAGTCAGCTCCTCTCCTTGCTTTGGCTTACCAGGTCTTCCCAAAGAGATTATTCTAACAAAATAAGTCTTGTGAGGCCCAGAAGGGGAGATGATCTTCAAAGGCTCCTGGGTTCCAGGCTTGGTCTCCAGGGTAACTGCTACTGAGAAGTGGGCCCCAGGGGGAAGGTATTTAGGCCATTGCGGGTGGTGTGCCCTTGAAGGGGATGTGGGATCCAATCTCTCTCTCTCCTCCAATTCAAGATGTAACTATTCTTCTCTGACATGTGTTACCACCATGATGCACCCCTCTTGCCAACCTCAGCAGAACTGAACTGATGCAGGACCCATGCCTTTCAACTTCCAAAACTCTGAGTTAAGTAAAACCTTTTCTCTGTATAAGCTAGCTGCCTCAGGCATTTTGTTGTAATAACAAAAATCTGGCTAACACAAATGGTCTGGATTTTTATCTGGTCATATATATATAGCTATTGAAGCATCATCATGTAATCCCTGCTGGAAGAAATCTCCTCAAACACAAAAAGAAGAATCAGAGTTATGAAGGGATGATGTTAAGGTCCAGAATCAGAAAAAAAAATGAGGACTTTCATCTTCAGATGTCTGGATAGAGCTTGCATGACACAGTACATTCTGGGACACAGCTTAACACAGGTATTGATTTATTCAACTACTTTTTTCCATTTTTGAATCAAGGTTAATGCTTTGTCATGCTGGCATTTGTTGTGGGGAGATGCTGTCTGCATTATAGGATGCTAAGCAGCACCTCTGGCCTGTACCCATCAGATGCCAGTAGCTTCAGGCAACTGTGATGAACAGAACTGCCTCTGGCCATGTCCCAGTGTCCCCTAAGCAGGCAAATCACCCCTATTGAGAGACACTGATTCAAGTGTAATTGAACATTCATTTCAGGGTTCCTGTAAACTGGACAGGTGTGTTCTGCCTTCAGGGGACTTGAAGTCTTTAGAAAATTAAATGCATGGACTGGAACATTAAATGAAAAGAAGATTGAGTGTATCAATCACTAAACCCCGTAAACTTCAGTTTTCTTTGAAAAAATAGAGATTCTCTAAAAAAACATTTTCTGAGTCTTAACTTCTTCACGATCCTCATTTTTGTATCTGTGTTTTCAGTTTGGTGTGGGGAATGAGCGAGAGGTTGTGTGGGACACTCTCACACAGTCCCTGTCATGTTGTAAGTTTTCCATAGATATTTACCATTACACATGTGTATTATTATCACCACTGTCATTATTGGCATATATTCAAAGCTTATAGTTTCAAAAGTTATTTTAAAATGCTACCTCTCAAAATCATCATAATCATTTAGGTGGTTGTTATGATTTTTCTCCCATTTTATAAATGAGGAAACAGGTTCAGAGAAGAGATGTATCCCAGCCATAACTGGTAAATGGCAGGCCCAAGATTGGATATGGTTAAACCTCATTTTCCCCCCAGTCTTCTGGAAAAATGAACAATGGACAGGATCAATGGTACAGAATGGAAAATTCACAATGGATATGGTGGGGTTCCACTGGGGATATCTGTCTTTTCCTTTGCATAACTACATCTAGACCACCATGCTTTACTGTTGTTACCATGAAAATCAAAACTCACCTTGGCACATTTGTATTTATCCTAAAACAATCAGGTGCACAGACAAACCCATCTTATCCTAACCTCTGTGCCCAAAGCCTTCATTAACAGACGCATCATGTTTGAAAAGCCGGCTGTGCTTTGTGTGCAAGGTCCACAATGCTAGGCACAGTTTAGAGCTGATGATTGCATTTCCTGCTCCGTGAGCACTCAGACTTTCCCCAAAAACCTTTGGCTTGCTCCAGCTACGTCCTGGGTCATTTCTAAGTTCCCTTGTTCAAGCAGCAGTGTCCTCTGTGTGCTAGCCTCAACAAGAGAAAGGTATTTTCTGGGCTGGGCTGTCAGCAGCTCCGCGTAGTAAGACTTCACCCAAATGCAGTTGATCATGCAAACTTTATCTGCCAAAGCTGGATCCTCAAGATTGAGCTACAAGGGAGAGGTGACAAAGGAGGCCAAAGAAGCTGTGTGAAGGCCAAGAGATAGAAATGACCTGGTAAGGAACTTGTCATTATGCCTTGAAGATGTGACAGAAGTTAGGTTTGCTCTAAATGTCAAATTTGAATTTTGGAAAATATTGATATTTATCATCTGAGAATTCATGATGTCATCTCCTCCTGTGCATTAGCTGCTCTTCTCTGGCCCCCTCGCTGAACCATCCCAGCCTACCTCCTTCCGCTCACACAAACAGATGAGAGAACATTCACGGCTGGTAAATATTTCAGTAGTGTGGTTTTAAAAGGTACAGTAAATTTATTCTAGACATTGTGCTTCTGACACGGATGGTGTTATGATGGAATACAGATCTCCAAAGAGCATTCCTCTTCATAAAGTGACAGATAAAATGTTAGAGTCAGATACCACTCCTCATTCTCAAAAAGAGAGTCATGTTAAAATAGAATTTCTTTTAGGTGAGAAACAGGACCTTGTCTGTCTAGAAGGAAAACACATTTAATATCTTTTTTTAAGAGTGATAAAAAGGAAGAAATAGGAAAATTAATACTACATGTACATTTTGAGAACCAAGTAAGTTTACAAAAATCACTTGAAATGCTTAATTCAAAAAACTGGGAAAGGTTTCCTGTGAATATAAAATTCAAGAACCCTGCACATGGATTCCAAATGCTCTATCATACTGTATGCTGCCCATGCACGAAGATTGTATTTTAATAACCACTTAGGGATGCTTCTGAATATGATCCTCAATCCATATGCATCCTGCTCAAGAACTTAGAAAAACATATTGTTCTTGGGCTCGAGAGGCAAAAGGGGGATTTACAAGTCTGGGTTTGTCTCATCTTCTGTCACCACACAGAAGCTTAAGCACAGGCACTTGTGGAAAGAAGTCACTGAATGTTTCTAGAACAAATACGCTCCACCGATGTGTCAACCCACATATGATTTTAACTTGAGCTTCCTAGAAGCTTCATCTTACCATTGTTTTTGAATGTTTTAGGTGAATGTATAGACTCCTGTTTCAGAAGGATGGAACTAGTTCTGAATTATTTCAATTGTAAGTGGTCTTCTTGGTTGTTTCCTGCTGTCCTGTAAGAGAGGGCCTCAACACCTGGTTCAGGGTCTGGTTAATGTAGCATTTTATTTAAAGCCCTAGGAAGAAGCTTTGGGAGAGTGGCTTAATTGCATGAGCTTCAAATGTAAAAAGGGGGTGGTATAGTAGCTAATGTTTCTGGAATCCTGACTGCTTTCAGGCAGCAGAGTGTGCATGTTACATCCATCATTTCTTTTAATATTTCCAACAAAACTTTCAATGTAGATTTTTGTTACTCTTCCTGTTTCCCAGACGACTTAGCCTTGGAGGCTCATGACATAACTGAAGAACATATGACTCAGTGACTGTTCTAGTAGAAATTCAAGACCAAATTCATTCTAGAGTGTAAACTCAGTGAATTTCTATAGAGTTAACCCTTAAAACACCCAGAGTATCTTGGAAATACAGCAACAAAAGGTAGCAATTGATTTTAAAATAAAATATATGTCCCTAGGGATACTGATTTAGGACAGAGGTCGTTGATTTGATATGTATTTGAATCACAAGAGCAATCTTTAAAAATGATGTTTTGTTCTTCTCCCACTCCACATACACTGAGTCAGAATCAGTGGGACCAAGACCTATATGTCTGTTTCATTTTAAATTTTTAAAGCTTGCAAATTTCTGATTCCCATGAAGATGAAGAAGCTCTTCCACACCATCTCTCCCACTTAATGTCATTGAAAACTTGGACAGAATGTGTGGAACAGTTACTTGGGGCTTGATAATCAGTAAAAGTGAACATGAGGAATGCAAGAGAAATAAAGGTATGCTCAGAAGGAGGAAAACAAGAAGAAACTTTAACCAGTATTCCTACTGTCTCTTTCTTTCTTTCTTCTTCTTCTCCTTCTTCTTCTTCTTTTGTGTGTGTGTGTGTCTGTGTGTGTGTGTGTGTGTGTGTGTGTGTGTGTACACCACAGATTGAACCCAGGGATGCTCAGCCACTGAGCCACATTCCCAGCCCTTTTTTGTATTTATTTAGAGACAGGGTCTTGCTGAGTTGCTTAGAGCCTCACTAAATTGATGAGGTTGGCTTTGAACTCACAGTCCTCCTGCCTCAACCTCCCGAGCTGCTGGGATGACAGATGTGCACCATCACACCTGGTGTGGTGTATAAATCCTCCTGTATTTCTTAAAGGGAGTACAAACAAAAGGAAAGTGATAACAGAAGGAAATTTGAAATATTAGGTAGGAATGAAAGAAAAGGCACAGAAATGTTAATATAGGTAAGTAAATATAGTAGAGTGATCTCTGTAGTTCTTTAAAATCTGTGGGATGATTAAAAGCAAAAATGGCATATGATTGGATTTTCAAAAGATATGTAAAATACATAGCACTATTACAACATTAATGGGAAAGGATAACACATTCTAGTTGTTGATAAGGTTTTTATATTATCTTGACATGGTAAATATCAATTCTCGTTGACTATAAAAAGTTTAGTATGTTCATCACATTCTCTAGAGCAACAACACAAAAGCACTGTGCAAGAGATATAAATAACATACAACAGAAAAATTACAATGGAATATATAAAAAGTTCAAATAATCCAAAGGAAGCCATAGAAGGGAAGTAGAGGAATGAAAACAGGAAGAAAAAACAACAACAAAAAATAATAAAATGTAGACCTAAAGCCAAACACATTAATAATAATATTAAATGTAAATGGCCTAAACATAGCAATGAAAAGACAGAGATTGTTAGATTTAGAAAACAACCATGACTCAACCATATGCTATCTACAAGAAACCCACTTCGAATGTTAACTACGTATTGTCAGGTTGTAAATAAAAGGATGAGTAAAAATAAAGGCCATGCAAACCCAAATTAAAAAAAAAAAGGTTGAGTAGTTCCATTAATAATAAAAAAAGACAGATTTGAGAGTAAAGACAATTATTAGAGAGAAAAAAGACATTACATAATGATTCTCCATAAAGAAATAATAATCCTAAATGTGGTGCTCCTTATGAGAGAATTCTAAAATACATGAAAATAAAAACTGATAGAACCAAAGGGAGAAGTAGACACAACCACATTCCTATTGGAGACTTCATCCCATCTCAAGAACTCACAGGATGAGTGGGCAGAAAATCACCCAGGGGTAGTTAGAGAAAAGACAACAGAGTAACATTAAAATTGGGAAATAAAATTAAAAGAGAATCTGGAGTATTACATGCAATTATAAAAAAGAACATTCAGGGTGAGTGCTTGCCTAGCATGAGCAAGGTACTGGGTCATTCCCAGCACTAGAGGAAAAGAAAAAAAAAAGAAGAAGAAGAAAAAAAATCCAAATTTCATAGTGTTTTCACTAGAAAGGAATCTGTCTAAAATCATTCCCATTTATTTTCCTAAAATATGATTGACCTTGGGGAGGAGATGGGGAAGTGCTATGTCCTTTGAGTTTCCTTTTCCTTCTCTGTAAAATGAGGGTAGGGACTTTCCCCTCTGTCCTCACTCTTCAGCATGATTTATCTAAGATTTCTTCCAGCTCTGCGATTTTTCCCCATGCCTTTATTTTTTAGCCAATTTTTTTTTAGGCTGGTGTTTTTGAATCATGCTGTATTGGAGCTCAATTATCTTTCCATCTTTCAATTTAACTCGCAAAGAAAATATTAAAGATAAGACGGATGGGAACCCAATTTGCTGTCACCTAATCAAAAGGCTGCGGTCTGGAAATCTCCTCTCAGACATGAACATCTTGAAACAAAGGCAGAAACCAATACGGAAAATACGAATAGAACATGTTCCAACCAAACATCTTGTTTTATTTTCTGCTGAAATCATTTTTTTAATTCCCTGTCTGGTAGACATAGGCTTAGGCAATATTTAACCAAATATTATTGATGTGTAATGAGAAACATGAGTACTTTGCATTAGGAAAGCTATATGTTATAAACAAAAACCTGGCCAACCACTCAGACTTTGATAATGTGGGAAGAAACAGAATAAATTAAAAGGTAACCACGTTCTTGTCAGTTTCCTGATAGGTTTTGTCCAAACAGCTTGAGTAGTTGCAAAATATCATTCAGGTAATTTTCAGCATTTTTCTATTGTCATTTTCATTTTAGAAATGTTTATTGAGTTCATCTATGTTGTTCTAGCTCCAGACCCTTTGGAAGACAGAGATGTGAGACATATTATCTATTTTCCAGTTATCCAAAGAACTGTATGCATGTAAGAAACAATGAGAATTTTTAGTTTGGGCAGAATTTCTTTTTCTTTCTTTTAAATATTTATTTTTTAGTTACAGGTGGACACAATATCTTTATTTTTGTGGTGCCGAGGCTCGAACTCGTGCCTAACGCATGGTAGGCGAGCACTCTGCCTCTGAGCCACAACCCCAGCCCCTGAGGCAGCACTTCTAAAACTTGAATGTCCACGTGGATTGCTGTGGATCTTGTTAAAATAGAAATCCTGATTCAGTAAGTGTGGGGCAGGGTCCGAGGTCTGTTTGCGTCTGCACAAACTCACAGTGAGTGGTCTGCGGACCACATGGTGAGTAACGAGAAAAGCCTGAGGTCCCCACAGAAGCTGGGTCCCAACCTCGCTGGACGAAGTTGCAGGACTGAGGTTGGAGCCTGGATGGCCAGAGTGATAAATGCCCCATCGGAAACTGGGGGTAGCTGTCGAGATTGTTCTCAAGGCACGAAGCCTTAGGTAGAAAGAGGTGAAAAGTGCTTTTCTAGGTCTGGCCGCTAGGGAGGTTTTGTTCCTCCCTCTGGGGTTAGTTACATTTTGGGGCCCTGTTTCTAAACCTCCTGTGCTTTCCATGAATTGATTTGTCTTTATCAAAAAGAAGCACGTTAAGTGGAGTAAGCCCCGGGCTCTGAAAGATAAATGCCACACAATCTCACTCCTGTGGAATCTAGAGAAGTTGATCTGGGTAGAAACAGAATAGAAGGGTGGGGACCAGGGGCCGGTTGTGGGAGGGCAATGGAGGATGGGGACAGGTTGGGCAGCAGTTAGGGTTAGATAGGAAGACTCGGTTCTGATGTTCAAGCGCACTGTCTGGGGACTGTGGTTAGTAATAATGTACTGACTATCTCAATACAGCTGGAAGAGTAGATTTCCAAATGTTCTCACCACAAAGTAATGACAAATGTAAGAGGTGATAGATATGCTAATTACTCTTAAGTTTATTATTATGCAAGGTATACACGTATGGAAATATCACACTCTGCCTATAAATACGCACAGCTAGTGTGTGTCAATGAAACACAACAACAGCAGCAAAAGAGCAGCCATGGATGTATCCCTGGGAGGGAGGAAAGGCATTCTGCACCCCTCTGTACGCAAATCTCAGGTCTTTGCCTTCTTTCCCTGGATCTCTGCTCAGGTGGCCGATGAATGTGTCCAATAGAAGAAGGGGGAGTGTGGGGAAGGCATGAGGCATAGTGCTCAGGGAATTCCAGAAAATACTCCTGGCAGCCTGAATCAAAATCTTTTGTCTCCCCGCTGCAGCCTGGCTGGAGTTGGATAGGCCAGTTCAATTTCCATGGTGCCAGGCCCTGAGCCTGGATTTCCATGGTCATTGGATTCCCTGGCTTCTCTTACCCTGACTTGGAAAAAGTATCCTATTGCCCCTCCTGATTTAGCAGCTCGGAGTAATGCAACTTTTTAAGTAACACCTGAGAATCCACTCTGAGATGTTTGGTCTTCCTTGGAGTGGCCCACATGGACGGGAATGACCCTGTAGGTGGGAGACAGGTGACTGTTAAAATCCTAAATTAAGTCCACATTTTCCTTGTTTGCCTGGAAATCTCCAAGATTTTTCATAGAGCATTCATTTGGGGATTGTTCTAAGGGCCCACAGGATCTGAATTTTCAGTTTGCAGCAGATCCAGCCCCACCAGAGGATGAGCTGGGGGTCTCAACTCCGGAGAGGAGGTGCCCAGGCAGGAAACATTAGGAATGCTGTGTGCCACAAGCTCAGGAAAGCCCCGCCTGGCCTTATTGCTAAAGGCTGGGGTGTTGCAGAGGCTCTAGATCCCAGGCCCCCCTTAAGAACCAGGATCTCCTAAGTGAATGCAGATTTCATCTTCATCTTTAAGCCATTTCCTTTGGATGCTGAGATCTTTCCCCCTTCCTCCCACACTCCACTACCTCCAACTCTTCTATCAAAGGAGAAAAGGCAGAAACAGCAAGTTAGAAGGCAAATAGAATGCACACAGGGAGCGAATGACCATGAGTCTGTGAGGCCATGGCAGTAGCCAGCTGTGTGACCTTTAGCAAGTTGCTTAACTTCTCTTACATTTCCATTTCTGGGTGTTGGATGAGATGATTTCAAAATATGTTTTTCATTCCTAAATAGCTGGGAGTTTATAGCTTGATTTTCTTTTAGAGCTCATAAACCTATCCTTGGGATTCTAACTCATGAGACAAAAATTCACTGAACAAGAGCAGTATCCTATTCTCATTTGACACCGGAATTCACCTTTAAAAAAAAATCACAATTACCTGGATAATAGAAACATATACTAAATCCACCCGGAGTCGAGAGGAGATGATCATTCAATATGTTATTAATACTAATCTAACCACCCTGGGGGTTTGTGTTTGGCAGTCCACTCCCAAGTCATTTTTCATCCTTGAATTTATTCTTCTTCCTTCATCCTTAAGGTTCATCCAAGACCCCCTTTAGCTGACAGACACTCTGGGGTACCCACCCCTCCTCTCCTGACCCCAGCTCAGGGGACTCTTACATAAAAACCAAAACCCATTGTTCAACAATAAAACAGTGATTCTAACAGGAAGCCGATCTTGCTTCGATTTAATGGAAACAGTCCTAGAACACACACAGGTGAACCACACGTGGAAAAAATGTGTCATTTGCCCCTTTGCCTGGAGGACAATGTCAATGCACTGCCGTGGTTATAGAGGTGGCGTCAACATCAACTCTCTAAATGATCTTTCTCTGCAAGCAGGGGAGGCCCACGGTCTGGTACTCAGAAGAGGAGAAGAAAAAGAAATCTGATCTGTAGTGACGTGGCATCTTGGTGCATCCAGATCAAAGTGCTGGGAGTCAGATTTCAGAAAATGGAAGGGGGGAATTTGAAAGTGATTACAGGATTAGATAATGGACGGTGACATCAGAACTAAACTCAGGCCTGCCATGAGGATCAGTCTCTCTTCATTAATAATCATGATGCGGGCGAAAACCGAATTGATGAGTGAGGAGCCAGGACAGAGCATTGCCTCAGCCCTGCTCCGCCAGCAAGCCTGCGCGTGCAGCTTTGCTACTCAGGATCATAGCAGCGCTGGGCACCATGCCCAGAACATTGCTAGCTTTCCTTCTCTCTTCTGTGGTCTACATATTATAATTGTATGACTTTTTTTTTTCCCAAGCCATTTTCAACTCAAGCAGTGGAGAGAATATGCAATGCACATGTTGCCCATGTGTGGACCTTGTTCTCTCCGACCACGGCTGTTCTCTCAGCCCCTGGAGCAACAGTGCTGGTGCAGAGGGTGTGTAAGATTGACCCCCCCTGGGTCAGAGAGGAATGGATACCTGCACCGCACCTGGAGTGAAGCCCTTTTATGGGTTTTGATTAGCTAAAGGCTTCTTCCTAAGGCCTGCACCCCAATCCAGGCAATCTCAGCAAGGGTTAGCTATCCACCGACTCAGCTTCTTTTCTCTTCACCCCCAAAGTTCTGGAGATCATCTTATTCTCATCTCCCTTCTTCCATCTCAGAGAAAAAAAGTGTCTCTTCTCTTCCATGGTGGGTACCGTCTGTGTCCGGAATACCCTCTCTTCCTTTCTGGGTCAACAGTGCCAGCCACACACGCACTTGTGAGGGTTTGCCAACGAAGTTCTGGGATTCTCTTACCCCGCTCTCCCCTCCCACTTTCTCTGGCCCCTCAAAAGCCCCCTTTTCCGGTTCTTCAGGGTTATGATCTCAGTTTTAGCAACACGCACCTCAGATCCACCTTTCCAGCTCTGTACTTACGCTGGACGAAGCTACGGCAAACGGAAGACAAGAGACACTTGGGAAATTCCTTCCCTGTAAGTCACTTCTCCCAGGGGCCACTTCCCTCCACAATCTGCCTGCTTTGACCTAATTCTCAGATTCCTCCCGGCATCACTTTGGTGAAGGAGGCAGGTCCTCCTTCCTATTTAACCTCTCTCAGCCCCTTTCTCTTGGCCTTCAAGCAAGCCCCTGCCCCCTTTAGAAGCATCCTTCTCCCCACCTCATCTCCTTATCAACATACCACCCTGCTTTCTTCTTCTTTTTTCTTTGAAAATGTACTTTTTGCATGAACTCAGACTCCATTTCTGGCCTGGGCCAGCCTGCTGCCGTGGCACACCGCTCCCACGGATGATAACTGAACATTCTGCACAATAAACAGAAGACGAGTTCGTTAGGATTGTGAGAATTAATTCAAAGCAGGCTGATTGAGGAGGGAAGGGGAGACTTGGAGAGGTGTCCTGAGAGGGAATGATTTCCCAATTGTCCTTTTTAATTTTTCTTACAGCTTTGCCCTCGGGGAAGCCTCAAGCACAGAGCTTGGATGAGGTCAGCTGCACAGGCCACTAAATCTAAAATAACAACCTCAACTCTCTGAACGAAAGAGTTGGGGAAAAGGGTTGATGATGGACAGAAAATGTGGCGGAGAGGAGAAAGCTCTAGAAGGGGGCCCACAGTTCTGTTTATAAGTGCATGCGTGGATCAGACCCAAACCAGCATGGCATAGGCTGCCAGAGCTGAACGGACACTGAGAAAACAGCAGCCCAAATCAGTTAATCCTGGGACTTCCGAAGGCTTTGAAAGCTAAACTGAGATTAGAACCACCACCTACAGAAGGCGAAACAACTTTCTGTGTGAACCCAACTAGATTGGTTGCCTCATACATTAAATTTAAAAATCATCATTTTCTGGAGATCTCTATGCTATATAATAGACACAGTGTGTAAGATACAATATCCAAATTGCTCAACCACACACAGAACTGGGAAAATGTAACCCATTCTCAAAGGATCAGACAAGCAACATCCATCACCCCAAGGTAGCGCAGATGTTGAAATTCTCAAGCAGATTTAAAAGCCGCTATTATACCTATGATCCATGGGGTGAAGGTCAGAATACTGACAGTGCATGGAAAGAAAGAATTTCTCTGCAGAGGAATAGAAACCATCAAAGAACTGATTAGAAACTGCAGAACTGAAAAGCACCCCACCTGAAATTCAGAAATATCGCTGGATAATCTCATCAACACAATGGGAACTGGGGAGTGGAGAATCTATGAACTTGCAGATGTTAATAAAAATGATTGAATCTAAATACCAGAGAGAGAGAGAGAGAGAGAGAGAGAGAGAAAATAAAAGTGGGATCTCAGGAGCCAATAGACAAATATCAAAAGGCCTAACATATATGTCCTAGGGAATCCAGAAAGGGGCTAAAAGCAGATTGGGACTCAAAATTTCCACAGTTGGAGAAAGACATAAATTTCTAGGTCATAGCAACTCAGTGAACCCCAAGCAGGTTAAACTCAAAGGAAACCACACCTGACATATGCTAATCAAACCGCTAAAAACCAAAGATCAAACAACAACAACAAAATCCTTGAAAGCTGCTAGGGGGAAATGACACATTACTTACATGAAAACAATGATTTAAAGGGCAATGAATAGCTCATCAGAAGTCTTGGAGGCCAGAGGACAGGATCAATGTCTTCAAAGTGTTGAAATATCATGAATGAGAGGCAGGGTTGTGTCTAAGACAGAGGCAGAGTGCAGGCGGGTTACTACACGTGGGTTTGGATCCAGGAGGTGGGAGAGATTACAATGTGGTGCGGCTCAGAGACAAGAAAAAACCAAAACTGACTGGCAACCTGAAGGTCAGATCTGAGAACACACACCCATGCACACATGTGCGTACACACGTAGACATGTACACACGAGGCCTGAGGGCTCTCATGAAGTTGGGCACAGAGGTCACATAGGCCGTGAAACCCAACTGGACCTTAGCTCCTTTCTACACATGTCCGTGACGTCTCACCTTTGTCCTCCAGGTCTCCTCTGCTTCTGTCTTCTGCTCTGCCACCTTGACATAACTAATTCTACTTACCTGGCCTAGTGGTCACATAGCCTCTTTCATTCTGTAGCAAAGATTCACAGGATACCCACTTTGTATTGGGAGCTGAACTTCTCCATCAAGATTTCCTAGATCCTCACACCGGAGTCATGTCTCTCTCCTTGGAATCTTCAGATCAATTCATTGAACTCTCTTCACATTTTGTATTAGAGTTGAGCAAGTACCTATAGAGTACGCTATTGGAGGATAGAGACTATGAGTTACCAACAGGATCTAGCAAAGGAAATTAGAGGCATTCATTGTTGAGGACTTCTAACCAAAAAGTAAGCAGATAGCTTTTCCCCTCCTAAATAAATCAGAATACCACCAGTCATTCATAATAATATGAATTTCATATCTATCTATCTATGAAACATATCTATAAAATTCACTCAGCAAAACAATTCTTGGCTACAATTAGCCAATGGTACAAAAATTGGAAGGCAAAAATTAACACTGGTATTTCTCAGAATTAGTTCTCATAATTCTTTGAACTTTAAACGTGCTCAGAAGAGTCACAGAATATAGATTGGATGGGAAGAGAACTTGGAAATGAAAGATTGGGGCTGAGGCTTTAGCTCAGTGGTGGAGCACTTGCCTGGCATGCATGATGAGGTCTTGGGTTCAGCCCCCAGCACGGGGGGGGGGGGGGGGGGGGGGGGGGGGGGGAGATCAAGTCCTTGTTTTTCAAAGCTGAGAGGTTAGGAGGCTGCTCCGAAGTCCATACTAATTGAACTGGACCAAAATCCAGTGTTTCCGACTTGCCCTCTGAGGTTTATGCTTCTTTTACATTCAGGACTACAAGGTAGAGGCTTGCTAAAAGAACAGAGGACCAGAGTGCCGGTGAGCCGGGAGGCTTGGTCACATCGCTAGGGGCGAGGCTGGCCATCTCCTCCTACGAGATGAAGGAGCTATTGTAAGGTTCCCTCCCTGATCCACCGCTCTTTCTGTGTGTCTGGCTGAAGGCGACAGCGTTCCTGCTTCACAGCCTCATTATTCTACTCACTGTTTATGACCCCAGCACTTAAAAGACCAGACAGTTCAGAGGGAGCCAGTTATGAAACAAGAGGAAAAGCAAGAGTTGGAAGAAAAAAACTCCACGTCTGATCTCGGTTCTATCAAAAGTCAAGTTAAGGACAATGCACCTCTCCTTTTTGCTCCAGGTGCCTCAACATCCCTGCTTGAAAAATGATGTTGAAAAGAAATCCAGTAACCCTGGAAACAGAAACAGGATATACCCATCAACGGGCTACTGAGTAGAAGAGATTTGGGATGCAAACAGAAATTAAAAACTGGGGAAAGAGGAAGAGTTTTAAGTATAAAAGAAAGAAAAAAAAAACCCCAAAAGACAAATCTTTTTAAGAAGTTGATTTTTTTTCTTTAGTTGTTCCCAAAGTAAGAGGGCCAGGGTGATATTGCCAATGCTTAACTCCAAAATAGATGAAAGGTTAAAAAAAAAAAGGAAGCAGAAGACGACGGCAGCTCTGTTGGGGGAAAAAGTCCTGAAATAAACCATCACTGATGTTCAAAAGTCACAAGGTCATCATTCATCTTTATAAAAAGAGACACAGAACAAAGACAAACAAGGTAAAGGGCTTGCTTTTACATAACACCGGGACAGGGGAAAGAAATAGCTGTCATCCTCGGGCCTTGAGCATGACAGAAACTTAAAGCTTCAGACACAGCCTATGCAATGCTACATTCCTGGTTTCAACAGGTGCTTGGAGACATCATGAAAGTCCACTGGGATGGACAGAAAGTTCTGTCCATCTCTCTTTTGAAATGCTTATAAACTATATATTTCTTCAAAACCCAGCAGGTCTACTCTGTATGCTGACGTAAGATCAGTCAGGAGCAAGAGCAAGCACACTTTTCGAAATTTACCTGCCTGTAATTTTACTACTTGAGACTTTAATATGGATTGACCCCAACACAGGAAGAGCATGGCGGTCACTTGAAAGTAATTGCCTTCGTAGTAATCTGTTAAATCTGCCTGGGCACTCACAGGGACATGTCTTTTCAAATGAAGAATGGAAGGAAATTTTAATCTGTTCATCCCGTGCAATCTTCATGCAGAAGTACCAGTAATTGCAGAAGTAACTGTGTAGGAGACAGGGTCACAGAATAACCTGAGCTAGAATGAAGTGTCTTCACCATCATCTGAAAATGTATGCAAATCTTCACTGTACACCACTGTATGTACAGGAAATAATATTTTCCAGCAAAATTTCCTAGTGAAACAACATCTTCCCACATAGTAAAACAGAAAGAAGATCCACAGTAGTTTTGGTCTAGTCTTCTGGCTATTTTAAGGCAAAATTGTTCTGTTTTGTTTTCTCTTTTGAATTATTTAAACCTCCGTGCTGATTATGCACTGCACTTTGCAGAAGTGTAATAGTGCTAAGAAATCTTATGATTTTTTATTAACTTGTGGATTTTTCTGGGGTGGGAATATCATTTCAATGTTCCCTAAGGAGAAACCAAAAGAAGGGAAAGTTCCTCTGAGTGTTCAATTGTAGCTCACAGTGAATGGGAAAATCAGTTCTCACTTAGATTTGCGTGGCTATTTGTGAGAGGAAAATAGTTTTAATTATTCTGCCTATGCAACCAAGATTTTCTGGGACAATCCCAATTTCATTCTTTTCAATAAATGTGAATTTCACTGCACTTGTAGAAAATCGTTCAACACACATCCTCGCATAGGTGATTAAAGTCCATTGTAGGAAACGGTTCACTGCAGCATTATGGGTAATGGCAAACAACTGGAAACAAGTTAAATGCCCCTCAGTAGGGAAAGAGTTTCGAAAATGTAACACCAAGCAGAATCAGGTTGATCTTTATGTACTGGTATGGGAAAATAATCAAGATACATTGTTGAAAATGTCCTTTCGGAACAGACAGTTTAGTATATTTCCATTAATGGCACACTTTCAAAAATTCAACCATACATGTTTGGGTTGGGATGGTGGGTCAGGAAGAGATGGGGACTTTCATACATCACTCATTTTCCCTAATTCCAAGTAGTTCTACGTCACCCCAATAAATGAAACCTTTCCCCTGATTCCCCCAGACCTCACTGCTTTCTATCTTGTTCAAGACCCTCTATTGTCATAACTCATAGAGAACTGGAGCCATAAGACATGAACTTTTATGAGATTGACAGGGTGATTGAGGGTGGGGGAAGCAAATGCCGTAGGACGTCACTAGCTGTGCCATTTACTGCTGAGGTCTATGGGTAGTGCTGAGACAGATAAGGTATCCAGTCTCCAGCAGACAGTGGCGGGCACAGGAGTTCCAGGAGGAGGTGACACAGCAAGCCAAGCACGCGGGAGCATCTTTATTCTAAGCGGTCCAACTTCATCCTTGGTTTGTGGTGGACAGGACAAGGAGCAGCATCTTCAGTCTCTGTCCCCTCCTTCTTCCTTATAACAGACCCCAGACTCCCCAAATAGTAGAGGTACCTGTGTTCCATAACATTGGCCAATAGACTGAAACCAAAAGTCTTTGGGATGATACTTTCTGATAATTCTTTTTTTTTTTCTTCCCCTGGATGAAATCAGAATGAAAAAGGACAGTCTTTGCTAGCTTGTACCTCTAGCCCTTCATCTTTCAATCTGTCTAGAAATAGATTTGAGGCATAGGAGTAGAAAAGTCATCTTGTAACCAAAAGGTGAAAAAAATCACACAATCACGTGGCAGAACAGGAAATCAAGAGGACCTGGGGCCCAAGATGACCTCTTAGATCCATTGTCAGAAGTCCTAGTTGGTCACTCCCTCGGGAGCCCCTGTTTCATGTGAAAAATTGGCCCTCTGCTTGATTAAGGTGCTGTCACCGGGCTTCCACAGTCAAAGCAATCCTAACTAATTCTGGATCTTTCCAAGATGGGTTGAGACAGAAGAAACAAAGAGCTGTCAAAGTTCTCAAGGGATAAGGGGGGCTCGGGACAAGAGGGCTATCATCCTGAAGAGTGAGGGAGTCCCAGAAAACACAGCAGGGAATTCCAAGAGCAGCCCAGAAGTGACGGAGACAAACAGGTAAGCTGCACATTGGTGTGTGCTCGGGTGCTGAAGACGCTCCTAGAAGCCATTGGTCTGGTGGTAGCACTGGAGTGGCTTCTAGGGGCTGTTATAAATGGGGTGGGAAGCTAAGTCCTAAGGAGAAATCTGTGCCTCGGCTCTTCAATTTCTCTACCCGAGCTCTATCAGAGCTTCAGGTCCATCTTCATCCAGCTGCCCCTGGGGGTCAGTGGCTGCTTGACATCAGAGCCAACAACCTGGGATTTGAAGGGAGAGAGAGAAGGGAAGAGCTTCAGCCAGCTGCCTCTGGGGTGACCTGACCTCTCTGCTCACTTCTGTTACTTTCAGTAACTTTTTGGGAAGCTCTCCAGAGCCAAGGAGAGATGAGTTGAAAAGACAAATAAATAAATAAATAAATAAGTGTTAACTGGGAGAATTTCTTTTTTATTTTTTCTCGACTCTCTTGGAGAATGCATTATCTGTTAGTAAGTAGTGTAAGCAATTATCTTTCGTGTGGAACTGGTATATTTTAGGCAACCCCACTGAAATGGCGTAAACAACATTTCCTGTGTCAAGAGCAGAGATCCAAGTCTGTTTTAGAATGGTCCTAATCTCCATCTCTTATAATTTCCACCAATAACGTGTCTTTTTATATATGCTGGCATCTGTGTGAAAGACAGCATCCCACATTGACCAAGTCTCCATCTGGTGACAGACGGGGGAACAGGAACGTAGACTGTCACTTTATGCAGATGGATTTCTATTAATACAAACAAGTGACCCTAAAAGAGAAATTGGCTAGCTCCAGCATAACTTTAAGAAGATTGTTCTGAATTTCCTGAAAACAGGTTATTTCTAAATACATGGTGCCGCCTTTTAAACATAGATCAGGCGCTTTGTCCTTCACAGAGCTGGTTTTACCAAGTGGGCTCGCTGCGCCAGGTTCCTTTACTTGGAGGAGAATGGAGAGTGGGCGGGAGGAGGTGGGGGGAGGGGTGCAGTGGGAGCCAGCAGGGTCTTGTGAGAAGAGCCCCATGTTTCCTGGTCACTGTTTGAGGACCCATGGGTTAGAAATCCAGGAAAGGCAGGTTGTGGGGTGAGGAGAATGGAGGGGAATAACCTCTCCAGGTTATTTGCTGCCCTCTTCTCTCTCGCCTTAACACAAAAAGATGTGGCTTTAAATATATTCAGTACACCCCTCAGGTAAATTTCTGTTTCGAACCTGTACAAATGCTCTCTTCGAGAATCACTAGATTGGCCTGGATGACAATCTTGGCCTGTCCTGGTCAGTAGATCACTCCCTAGACTGCGGAGAAACTCACCAGGAGAACAATTCCTAATGGTAAACAACCCAGCGGCCCATCAGTACTGTTGTATAACTTAAAAATAAATCACATTTTGTGATAGTATTTTCAAAGCTACAGTGATTTCCGTACTACTGCAGGGTTTTTGCCCTACTGATGTTCAGATCTGCTAGTAGGTATTTAATACGGTTTCGTTAATGAACCCAGTTTTTAAAACACACGTTCCTGCCTTATACTCTTCCTCCGGGATCATGCCGATGCCTTCATGTGCTTGATGTGCTAACTATTCCATCCAGAACCTGCTGGCATAAACAGATAACTATTAAAATAAAAAATATTCAATAGGTATTGCTTTACATCCCCAGTGATGCATTTATCAACCTTTAAAAAACTGCTTGGGATTGTATTTGATGCTCTTAGGAAAAAGGCCATTACCCTCACCAAAGCAAACACCTAATGCACTGTTTGATCACTTTTGAGGAAATAATGTGTGTGTGTGAAAAAGTTATAGATATATGTACCCCAACATGTTAATAGCAGTTGATTCAATGTAATGTGGTCTCAGACTGTTCTATTTCTCTTTCACAAGTGGCACTCTTAGTGGAAAGTGAAGATGAATTCATTTGATTTTCTAAACAAAACCTTTATTGAAATATAATTCCCACACCAGAAAACTCATTTTTTTAACTATAAAATTGAGTGTCTTTTAGTAGTCTGAATTGTGTCAAATTTTCACCACCATTGAAGAAACTGGATAGCTATTATCAAACATTTTCCATTGCCCCTGCACACGGCACCTGCCAATCACTAATCTACTTCCTGTCTCCATGGATTTGCCCATTGTAAACATTTCTCATAAATGGACTCATGCAACACCTGACCTTTTGTGATAGGCTTCTTTGTTTTGCATGACTGAAGGTTTATCCGAATCGTAGAGAGCATGCCTCCGTACTCCAGTCCTCTTTGCTGAGGAAATACATACCACAACCTAGAAATACTACAGTTGCTTACCCGTTCGTCTACTGGGTGACATTTTTGCTGTTCTACTTTTTGGCTATTATGAATAATCCTGCTCTGAGCATTTGTGCTCAAGTTTTTATATGGACATGTGCTTTCACCTTTCTTGGTTGTATACCCAGGGCTGAGGTGCTGAATCACATAATAATTCCATGTTTAAGAGCTAAAATAGTCTCCAAAGTGGTGACACCATTTTCCAACCCTACCAGCAGTGTCTTCAGATTCTAATTCCCCCACACCCTCTTCAACATCTGTCATTGTCAATCATTTTAATCTTAGATATCCTAGTGGACATGAGAAGGTACCTGACCTTGTCTTTGATTTACATTTCCCAGATAGCTAACATCTTCTTTTCTTGGTTGTATGTCTTCTTAGGATAAATGTCTATTCAGATCCTTGCCCTGTTTTTCAATTGGGGCATATTTGTCTTTTCATTATCGAGTTGTTAGAGTTTTTATATATTCTGCATTCACATCCCTTACCAGATATATAATTTACAAGTGTCGTCCCCATTGTAGGAGACATCTTTTCATTTTCTTTTTGGTACTCTTTGAAGCACAAAAGTTTTTAATTTTTATTGAGTCTATATTTTTTGCTTGTGTTTTGAGTATTTTATTAAAAAAAATCCATTGCCATCTCGGTATTACCATGCTAAGTCATCTCACCCATGAGCATAGGATAGCTTCTCATTTGATCCAATCACCTGTAATTTCATTCAACAACGTTTCGTAGTTTTCACTACACGAGTCTTTTCTACTTCTTTCACTGAATATATTCCTTAGAGGTATTTTAGGTGCTAGTATAAATAGATTCAGATTACTTTTTCTTCTTTACCTTTTTCTGAATTTTTAATTATTTACAACAAGACATAGCATTCTTAAAATTAGAAAAAGTTGAAAGATAGTCATTTGTCTCATGAAGGTTTGCAAATCTTAGACATAGATTTTCTGAGGGTCTTTTTTCTGTCTGAATTTGACTTCTAGTTTGATTCAAGTCATTCATGTAGATTCTAATGAAACTGGTTGGCCTCATTCTTTTTGAACTGCATATTTAGCATATTTTAAGGATGTGAAGTACAAATTTATCATGTGAGACACAACAGATTTTTAGGGATATTGTTTAACAAAAGTGAAAGATGTTTTGTTGGACATGTGATCAATAAATGCCCACTTCATTACCTTGAGTTTATAAAGCAAGTCAAAATAAATCATTTCATAAACATATGGAGTAGAGGGAGATGGTTTCAATGAGGAGGGTGAAAATACCTATTTGTTTGATCCAAATTTTAAATGCAGCTCTTTTGACAGAGACATGGGTCACTGTAACTTATCTTTCTTTGCAGATTTGTCACATTTTAGCTTTAAATCAGATACATCAGCTGAATCACCAGGCCCTTAGAGATTTCCACTGGAAATCTTCGCCAAGGACTTCAATTTATTGCTTAAACCTGTCCTTTATAGTGTTATTTGTTTTTCTGAGCAATTATTCACTTTAAATCAGTTAGGACTTGCTGATACTAGGGGGGTGGCCCATTCCTCATAAGCTCTCCATTGTGTTAGTGAGTCAGGCTCTGTTTTTTTTGGAGCAGCTCTCTGTAGCTAAGTCACTCATAACAGATCTCAAGGATCCTCCTGGCCATAGAGAGAGCTCTCCAGGGAAGGCTGATCCAGATGCATCAAAAATCAGCTCCAGGCAAGAAAAATTGTAGGCCCTCAAAAAGTCCCAGAAGGAGAACAAGAAGCTACCTACAATGGTTGCTCAGATGAGCTCTTAAAATAATATTGCTTGTATAACTTAGGACCATCAGTTCTTACCAGAAGAAAGTACAACTAAAATTCCACATGTTCCAAATATAAATTTACACACACACACACACACACACACACTTTTCTGGCATCATCCATATTTCCAGTATGCTCATGTCATGGATTGCAAAAGACGTGTATATATACACGAATTCACAGCCACAAGTGCCCACCAACATTAGCATTCTGTGGATCAGCTTTGTTTTAGAACAACCCTGTGGTCCGAAGTGCCAAGGAAACCATAACAGCTCTCAATGCTGTTGTGACAACAGCTTCTAACAATGTCAGCCTTTAAAACAAGAACCTGAGCAGCCTGAGTTCCTCTTCCCCAGACCTCAGAAGTCTTACATGTGCCTTCTCCTGCCCCCTGCCCTCCCCCAGAAGGCAGCAAGAACTCAGCTAGGAGTTTTTTCAGTCCCCTCAGCATCTTCAAGATGGAGGAAGACGAGACTTCCTGGGACACCCCTCTTTGTAAAGGAATACAACTTCCTCATATAATCAGAACCTGAGCGGAATTCAGAAGCCCTCCCAGCAGTGCAGAATTTGCACACAAATAATGCTGTACTCACCTCCCAAGAAAGAAAACGGCATCCAGGAGGCCAATCGAGAAAGAGGTTAAGCCTTACACATGCCCCCCTGGAGGATGAGCAGATGACCATTACTCAGACTGAAACAGAACCCAATAGCAGGCCAGGGCCTCCACCAAGAGACCCCTCAGGGGACTGTCAGGTGGGGGGATCTCAGGCAATAACATTTCCATCAGTAGAAATGCCGAGGCAATTGTTCAGCTGCTCTTCTGTCTCCAGGAAGCTTAACCCTAAGCCTCAGCCAATCTTATTCTCAGCAGTCGCAGAACAGAGCCCAGCTCTGCATCCACTTCGACTGCTCTGCTGGCCCGGCCCTCCCCAGAAGGCTCACACAGCTCGGGCCACAGGGGGGCAACCACGGAGGCATTTAAGGCCATGTCCTCAGAGAGAAATATCACCTTTCTTCTGACACTGAGAGTGCCTGTGTTTCCTGGTGACAACTCATCTTTTCCTTCAATGAGGCAAAGAGAGAATGAAGACAATCATTGTGAGTTTATAAAGTTTCTCAGGCTTTAATCGCACCATTAACTACATCTCGGTGTTCCAGAAAACACCTCCTGATCTAACTCTTCAGGTCGTCTTTCTATTCTTCTCCAGCTTCAAGGCTGGGGAACTCTAGTGGAGCAGAGGCTCTGGCTGCATTGAATTTTACTGTCCTTAGAGGGTCAGCCTGCAGGATCTCGGGGAACAGGACACATTCCAGGCAGACAGCAGGAAGGTCTTCCTGCTGATTCCTGCTCAGCTTCCTGTCAGGATGGGCCGCTCATGTTAGATGAAGCCTACCTACGAATGGGCACACAGTCTCCTTTCATGTGTGAAAACACTTTGACAGTTTTCCGCACACGTTAGCTTGCTGAACACTTGTAGGAAAATTGAATGACAGGCTTGGCAATGGCTCTGCTCAAATTTTATCTACAGAAAATAAGAAGAGTGATGATTTCTCACTATTGGTCACTTTACAAGAAATGTCTGCATCAGTCAAAAAGGATAAAAGGAACCTCCGTGCTGATTCCGAGGGCATCTTGGGTGAGTTCATTATGAACTCTACTTATATCTCTAATGAAAGGGTGACATTTCTGACCATTAAGTCGTCCTCACACAATTTTTCTCCGTTCTTGAAATGGATATTTTAAACTGAGTTGAAAGTCAATAATTTACCCCTTAAATATACCCTGACCACACTGGTAGGCAGCTACTAATAATTTTCAATTGTTAATGGAATAAAACATGAAGGGATGAAGCTGTGGGGTAAAAATGAGGAAATCCTCATGGCACCATGCTCAGCAAAAAGGTAGAGTTAAAAATTATAGTTACGATTTAATCATTTCACAATGCAAAACTATCTCAAAGTATCATTGTACCTGTTAAATACATACAGCAACATTTAAAAAGGAAAATAAAATTTTAGCTACAATATTGCTGCAAATATATAAAAATTGGATACATAGATGGATAACCTTAAGATATAACTTGAGCAAATGGGAAAAACTGACTTTGTTCGGCAATCACATGAAAGAGAATTTTCATCTGTTGTATCTAACACTTTTAGTGCAACAAAAATTCTAATAATGAATGAACCCAATCATACACAAAACTAGATATTCAGGATTCTGAGACAAAAACGTGAATAATATAACAGACAAGACCAACAAAAGATTTGACGCAGGTGCTCCCAATATCTAACTCTATCAACCTGGCAAGGTTAAAATTAAAACATCTGTGTTATGTAGATGAGAAGATAAACATGAAGTTTAACTGTCAGGGCCAAAAAGAATGGCCATGTGAAGATGTAGTTCTCTCAGGTGTGGTTTCCCCCCCCCCCCAAAAAAAAAGTAACAGAAATATCACTAAAGTAAAATAAAAATATTCCACTGTAAAAATAAGTAAGCAAATAACTAGATACAGAAAAATCACTTTACCAAAAATATAATGAAAAAAAGAGTATCAGACTTTCTTGACAATTTCACAAATTCTTTCTCATGACTTTAAATCTACCACAATCTTGTAACATTTTGTGGATCCCAGTTTTGACTCTGGAAAAAATATCCATCTTAAGCATCTGCTCCATCATAGAAAGCTGAGAAAGCTCCCAGAAATACAGTCAGAATTGCTTTCATCCCATCTTAGTTGGGTGGTCCCCAATTGGGTGATCTTGACAGTTTTGATGAGTACTGTCACAATTTTCTCTCTGTGTCTTTTTTTTTTTTTTTGCCTTTAAAAAAAATTATTGAGATAATTGTGGGTTTACATGCAGTTGTAAGAAATGATATATAGAGAGTTTATCTTAGCCCATTTTCTGTTGTTAATAAAATACCAGACTGGTATTTCATTTTATTTAAAAAAAAAAAAGAGTTTGGGGCTGGGGTTGTGGCTTGTGATAGAGCAGTTGCCTTGCATATGTGAGGCACTGGGTTCAATTCTCAGCACCACATATAAATAAATGAATAAAATAAAGGTCCGTCAACAATTTTTAATTTTTTTTAAAAAAAAGAGTTTTATTTTGGCTCACAGTTCTGATCCACAGTGGAGAGGCTGCCTTTGGTGATGGCCTTCGTGATGGCAGAGTTCCAAGGCAAAATATAGCTCAGGATGGTAAGATCAAGAAGCACCTGAGAAACCTAATCCGACTGACTTTTATCTCAAGATAACCCCATTAGCCCATTAATCCATTGATCCACTAATTGCATGAATAGATTTATATAGCCGTGAGGAAAGAGCCCTGATTACCTCTTATGCATTCCATGTGGTCCTACCTTTCAATATCCTATAATGACAATTAAGTTTCAACATGAGTTTCGGAGGGGACAAGCCACATTCAAACCATAGCAGATTCCTTGTGTACTTTGCCCAGTTGCCCTCGGGGCTAGCACTTTGCAAAACTGTAGTACTTTGGCTTCAACATGACCCACTGATCTTACAGACAGTTCCCTCATTTTCCCTTGTACCCATGTGTGAGTGTGTGTGTGTGTGTGTGTGTGTGTGTGCACAATGTACATAGTGAGTTCTGTGGCGTTGTGTTGGTAGCTTACAATACAATTTTTGTCGAATTATTTGCCATAATTTTCTTTTCAGGTATAGTTCATTCAGGATACTTAAAAAGTACAATCCACCCCACATTTAACCTGGAACATTAGGTATCTTTTCCCAAATTAAATGCTCATTGGCTTTCTATTCTTCCTCTCAATGGACTACACCAACTTTCTTCTTAACATTACGAAAGACAATTTTCTTGGACTTCTATGAACATGATTCATCTCTGGGTTAATCAGTTCCATCTGGGTATAGATTCCAGATTTTTTCATGGTTTATTTGTTCATTCAAAAAATATTTACAGTTGGTTACTGAGTCCTTGAAGTAGCATCTCAGGAATTTAGTGTACAGTTAAAAACACAACTTTGCTTTCAGGAAACTTACCCAAGATGGCACCAACAATAAAACCACCGGGATCCACTTCTGACAGAGTTGCTGAAAAAGTGCTCATGTTCTTAAGAAGTTCAATGCAGTTTCCTCACTTGCCTTGCCAAGTGACTTTTACCAGGCCACTCCAGGAATCCATCACCTGAAGAAATAATAGAATATATTACAAATGGAATTCAAAGAGAAATACTGAAGTGTTATTCAGCTAGACCAAGCAATCCAGACTATCACCTTGAGAGAAGAGTTTCACGTTCTTTGTCTTGTCCCTTAGTATGTCAATGGTCAAGCTCAAGGGGTCAATTTCATAGATTTCTTCTCAGTGGAGAGAAGATACCAATTCTACCCTTTCTATCTAGGCCAAAAGGTTTATGGTAGGAGGGTGGAACAGATGGAATCTTGGGGGGGGGGTAAGTCAGGGGGGGAAAAGAGTTGAATTTATGTCACATATCCAAATTAATAATGTGAGTGAAACTTGCTATCTAGCTATTGCACATTAATTAAATAAAAACTATAATTACCCTAGGGGCTATGATGCTTTGGATATGAGGTATCCCCCCGAAAACTCTTGTGTTAATGCAGGCCTGTTCAGATTAGATTATGAGTGCTATAGCCTAATCAATGGATTAATCCACTTGATGAATTAATAATTTAAAAGAACTACTATTATGTATAACTATAATGCACTAGTATAAACATTTAAAAAATAAAAAAGGACTAGTGTGTTGGGATTCGCTCTGGAAATACACGCCCTTAAGTCCTAAACAAGAGACACTGAACAATTAGTGCACCCTGCAATAACTTGGGCTTTACCTCCGCTCTGATAATGAGGCGTGGCTCCAGGAGTAGGTGTCCCGGGTGGAACTGGGTTACACTCACCTGTTCCTTTGTAATCCTACCCCTTTGCCCTTTTTGGGATAGAATGTTTCATGGAACCTCCCCTTGTGTGTCCTCTATATAAGAATAAGGAATTTCAGTGGCTCTCTCTCTCTTTCCATGGAAACCTTAAGATCAGAGAGCCATCCACGGATTTTGAAAAGGTACTTCTGTGTGTTGGTGTGCTTTCTTTGCCATTTTCTTAAGTTATTGGAATAGTCAGATTTGTGAACCAGCATAGGTCGCCAGCTAGGATAGATGGTGCTACTGGGTGGCAACTCCAGGCAGGGGGGGCATGGTTAGAAGAGGTGGATCACTTGGGGACATGCCCTTGGTGTCCTCTGGCTCCCTCTCCTTTCTCTTTCTCCCCTCACCCCCGCCCACCCTTCTTGGCTGGCATATCCTGAGCAGTTCTCCTCCTCCATTTCCTCTCCCATGATGCTTTGCTTTACCTTGGCTGAGAGCAATGGAGTTGGCTGACCATGGACTGAACCTCTGAAACTGTGAGCCAAAAATAAACTTTTCCTCCTCTAAGTTGTTTTTGTCAGGTATTTTGGTCACAGCAATGAATAAATGACCAACACAGGCAGTCTGCAAAATTCAAATAAACCTTTGGCCTCAGGTTGACTTACTCTGAATCTTGGAATGTATTTTGCCGCTTCCTATTGGGGTATGCCTCTCTAAATATCCTTCTTCTACTCAGATTTTGAGGAGGTTATTTTATATTTAAAAATGAGAAATATTTCCAAAACTCCCACCTATTCTTTGGGCAAGGTTTTCAACCAAATTCTTGTTTAAGGGCTTGAATTAATTAATTGAGTCAAAATTCCTATTTTTAGTAAAATCTGGCTTTGCACAGATACCCTGTTATTGACTGCTGTGCACAAATAGAAATAGGATAGCCCCCATCTGGGCGAGCATACAAGTCAGGATGCTAAATTTGCACAACAGGATGTCGGCTTTGCCACCTGCACACCTGTTATCAAAAGCATATGGCTCTCTCTTTAATCAACAACACAAAACACAGGCTCCTTAGGCACTCCTCGGGGATTTCAGGCCTGCCTCTGATCCAGACTTTGGCAAAAGCTAACTGGAAACATTTGATATTTGAAGGAGAAACTATAAGACATCCTAACTACACATTTCTTTTCATCTTAAATGTAAATATTTCAAAAACAAGGTATCTGGTCGCTTTCTATGAGCCTCCCACAGAAGTTCTTGCACTAAGATACTTTACAATGGAGGTCAATACATATTTGCTTGAAGTCTATCTTGACATAATTTGCAATTCAGTAGCTGATTATCATATGTGAAAATCAAAGATAGAGGTACAGGATGGAGGTGTCCCTCAAAAGTTAATGGAGCCACTCAAAAGCCCTCTGAGCGAGAAAGGATGGGAGAGGAGGGGAGGAGTAGGAAGGATAGGAAGGGCAGCAGAACAGAATAGACAATATGATTGATGTATGTACATTCCATGTATGTATTATATGTCAAATTGCATTCTACTGTCATGTATGACTAAAAAATAAATAAATAAATAATTTTTTTTAAAAAGCCCTCTGAGCTTCCTTTCTATGAGAAATAAATTTATAAATTTTACTTACAATGGACATTCAAGTTGCTTAGGACAATATGAGAAACAGGATTATGAATGGCATTATACACATATCCTAAGATATAGGTTTCACAATTTTTTCAAGGAGATTGAACCAAGAAGTAATTTGGTCACAGAGTATCTTCATTTTCGCTAGATATTGCCAAAATACTTTCCAAATGCCTGCACCAAAGTAGGTTAATACTTCTAGATTACTGTCTCCCAATAGTGAAAAAGAATTAGAGGCCTGATCTGTATCATTTTTAGTACTTGGTCTTATCAGGCTTTTTAATTTTGCCAGTCTCGCAGATGCATGGAGGAATTGTATTATGGACTGAATTTGCATTTATCTAATGAGGTTAAACACATTTTCATGGTTTTTGGCTATGTGTTTCCTCTTTTGTGAAGCATACTTTTAAGGATCTTGCCTATTTTTCTACTGAGGTTCATGTCTTCTTCATATTGATTAGATAAGACCTTTATATATTCTAGAGACAAACTATCCATTATAAATAACATTTCGTATTCAGAAGCTCTTCTTTTCCTTATCTTATTGTGTATTTTTGTGAATAGAAGTTCATTTTAATGTATTTATCAATTTTTTCCTTTATTAATTATGTTTTGGACATCTAGTTTACTTTCTAAAACATTTTCCTATCCTATCCTATCTTATGGTTTAAATAATTTCACCTCTAAATATTCTTACATTTTCCAATCTATACCATCACCTTAAAAGATAATACTGTTTCCTTTTATTTTTAGATCTACCCTTTTTCTGGCATTGACATTTGTGTAAAGTGGGAGATATGGGTTCAACTCTGTACAATTAATATCACACTGGAACCATTTTTCAAAGACTCTCCTTCCTCATTGCTCTATCTTGTCTTTCTGACATAAATCAAGTGTCCATATGGGTGTGGCCTATTTACAGGCTGTTTGTTTCATGAGTATTACACCAGTATGATAGTTTCTTGCATGTAGATATTTAGAAGAGAAAGGACTCGCCTTTTTTCTTCTCTAAGAGTTTCATTATGCTTGGCCCTTGTTGTGGTTATTTAAGTCATTTGACTTCTGTGTTAGGCAACTTGGCATTGAGAAGACGACCAACACATGACCTAAGGAGAGCAACTGCAAGTAGGACAAGTTTATTTTGGATCATGGTTTCAGAAGCTTAGTTCATGGTGGCCTGACTTTATTACCTGGGCCCAAGGTGAGGCAGAACATCATGGGAGAGGGGCCTGGTGCAAGGAGGCTGCTCTACTCATGGTGCCCAGGAGGCAGAGAGTGAGGGGGAGCAGTGTAGGGAAGATGAACCCTTCCAGGGCACGCCCAAGTGATCCCCCTCCTCCTTTCACACCTTACCTCCCAGTCCATTCAAACTAGGATGAGTTGATTAGGTTATAGCTATTATAATCCAATAATTTCACCTCTGAATACTCTTACGTTAACACAGGAGTTTTTGAGGGATACCACCACATACCCATGGTCTCTCAAAGCTCATGTTCCTCCCACAATGCAAAATGCATTTAGTTCACCTCTAAGAAACTCCATAATCTAAATAATTTCAGCATTGTCCAAAAGTTGAAGTCCAAAGTCTCATTTGAGACTCAAGGCAAACTCTTGGCTATCAGCCCTTGTAAAAATCAAAACAAGTTACATATGTCCAATATATAATGGTACATTCCAAAAGGGAGGAATGACAGCATAGAAAAAAGGGATAGACCCCAAACAAGACTGCAAACCATCTGGGCATACAGGTTCTACAACTAGTATATAGCATGGTGGTGATCTGTGTCCCCAGAGGGCTGAGGCAGGCCCACCTCTTTAGTCTTGCTGGTTGCAGTGCACACGGGCTTTCCTTTACCCTGGCTCTCTCTGCAGCAAGCTTTTCTCAGGAGACAGTCCATGTTACTTGAATCCCTTAATTCCTGGTCTCCATTTCAGCTTAGGCATCACCTTCACAGAATCCCACATCACCCTCTCAAGGGAAGCCTACAGGGATCCCACCAATCCTGCTATCCTTTGCCTGGCTCCCAGGCCTTCCTTTGAAATCTCGGTGCAAGCATTCACAAACCCCTAACTCTAGCATCCTGCATTTCTGCTGAACCAACTCCAGAAGAATGTTACCAAAGCCAACAACCAGCCTGCACAGTAGCTGAGCCTGGGGATCATGGGTGCAGCTGCCTCTTACTGCCTACATTACTCCGTATGCTGAAACAACTTTGTGTGAGCAGGGTGCCCCTCAATCTCTTCTCAAAGAAATTTTTCCATTCCTTACCATGGAGCCTTCAGTTGGTGTTGTCTTGCAAATTCCTAAGATGCCCTCAAATCAACTTTCCTAGTGACTCTTTGCAAAGTACTTAACATTTCCTTAATGGCTATAATATCTCCAACAATTTCACCTTCCTTGGCCCCAGGTTTACATGCACTTTTCTGGAAAAATCAAAAAGATTTTGAAATCCCACTTGTCTGCTTTCTGCTCCAGATTCTCACAATAAACCTGGTTAAAAGCTGCCAGCAAAATCCTTGCCTGAGGGCTAGGGTGATGGCTCAGTGGCAGAGCACTTGCCTAGCACTTGTGAGGCCCTGGGATCAATCCTCAGTACCACATAAAAATAAATAAATAAAATAAAGTTATTGTGTCCAACTACAACTAAAAAACAAATATTTAAAATAAAACCCATGCTACTGATTGAATGCTGTGCTGCCTTGAAATTCCCTCCACCAGATTAATTAGCCCATCACCTTTAAATTTAGCCTGACAAAAAGTCTCAGGACATGCTCAAAATGTAGGCTAATTCTTTGCCAGAATATAATAGGAGTGGCATTCAGTCCAATCCACAAGAGAGTCCTTATTTCTCTCTGAAACCTTATGAGCATGATCTTTACCATTTGCATTTCTATCAACATTCTGGTCCTCTGAAATTTCACCAGAATCACCCATTAAGCTCCACTTACAAAAACTTAAAATTTTTCCATCTCCAAACTTTCCCAAACTTCTCCCACAATCCAGCTCCAAAGTCTTCTGAACCATGTGTCCAGGTTAGTCATAATAATGACCCTGCTCCTGGTACTGATTTATTTGTGTGTCAACTTAGCATTGTTTTAGCACAGGAGCTTTTGGGAAACACTTTGTATCCAAACCACAACAATTATTATGTTAAATTTCACACAGAAAAAGATAGTGCCTAAAAATTATGGGGGAAACATAGTCTTTAGAACTTTAATTGGCATTGTGTTGCTTTCTAGATCAAAGAAAACTGATATTTTACAACATACAGTTTCTCACCCAAGAGCATTGTAAATATTTCAATTTTTAAAGTTCTTATTTAAAAAATAATGTTTTAAAATGTTCTCCGTAGAGGTGTTTTGTTAAATGTATTTCTATGTAACAGATTTTCTATTCAACAATATACATTATATATTTTCTTTAATTTTATTGTCTTTTCCTGTACAGAGAAATACAGTTGCTCTTTCGACGTTGACGTTATATCTTCCAACTTTTTAAAGATCACTTATAATTTCAATAAAAAAGTTAACAAAATAGTACATAAAATAAATATAGTGATATAAAACAAATCACCTTAGCATGGGGTATCCACTTTTTTTTTCTTTTCCTCATGAGTATTTCCTGGAACCCTAGACCTTCCTGGTTAAATCTGAAGTCGGAGCCTCTGGGCCTGCTGTGTAACTTCCACCCTGGCCTTCCCTTCCCTTAGATTCTTTTACTCACACACTTGGGCAGGGCATATCCTCCCTACTCTGTGATGAAAGATATGTTGACTAGGGATTTTTAAGAATGTATTTGTTTCCAAATATCTTTATTTTATTCTATTAATTCATGATAGGTTCATAATGCAGAATTTCTAGATTGAACTCAAAATCTCTACTCAGAATGTTTTTAAACATCATTTTCTTGTTTTCTAGCTTTCAAAAAACCAGCTTCAGGTGATTACAGATCGTTAGTCTTTGATCTTCTTTACTTGGGAGTTAAAAGTATACCCATTTTCTGCTTCTGAAATTTCACAATTGCTTTGTAAATTGTTTTGATGTGAGTTGTTTTCTCTAATTTATTTTAGTCTTCAATGGACCATTTCAACCTGTAAATGAGTAGAGTAGTTTTCAGTACTTGAAATTTTTCTTGTATAATTTATTTGATAATATCCCTCTAGTTTTTCTATTTTTCTCTTTTTAGAGCTCTTCTTAATCTATTTATAACTCTTAATTTTTCTGTTCTATTTTCCATATTTTTTTCTTTTCATTTGTTCTTTTTAATTTTTGTCTTTTAAATAATACTTTCTGAGAGAATTTCTCAAATTTACCTTCCAAGTCTTCCATTGAATATTTTATTCCTATTATTATACATTATGTTTCAAAAAAGTCTTATTTATTGAATTTCACAAATATTTATGAAGTATTTATCATTTGTGAATTACTGTATTTGAGGTAGGTTGAGAAACATAAAAATATTGTTATGCTTAAAATATTCCTCAATTCAAAAAGTTTATAATATATACATTCCTAAACAAATACCTTATAAAATAAACTATATTAGTTTAAAATCTGAAAATAGAGAAGGAAGAACTGTCATCACCATTATTATCATTCCTAAACCAGAAGAGTATTAATGAGAAGATCATCAAGTTAATTAAAAATATCACTAGTGATTGTATTTTAAAAAAACGGATATATTTTCCATTTAGATTGACAGTACTCAAGACAAAATTTTGATTGACATTAGTTCAGTTAATTCTAATATGTCTCAGAGTTCATGATAAAATGGCATGAAGTTAAATTCTTAAAAAATATATATTCCATCCTGTTATAGAATATTTTGAGATCAAATAATAGTGCTCTTAAAAAAAAAGTATGTGGGATGTTCAGCTACTGGCACACCCTACGTGAAGAAATTGCTCAACTGGTTTTTGTCCTGGTTAAAAAAAGAACCTTCTAACCAAGGTCACATATAGGATTATTCTCAAGTCTTAAATCTAGTAATAGAATGGATAATGGGAAGGCAAGAAGGGATATTTCACAGTTTTGACTCAAAATGCCTGAGCAGCATTTATAACAGAGCAACATGAAAGAATTGCTATTTGACTTGAACAGCAGGAGACGCGATCCACTTTCCCCAGCATTATGGAAGGAACACAGGTTTCTAGAAAAGGAAGTTGGAAGACAGGGCTGTTTTGCTCTGAAAAAGTCCACTCAAGTAAAGGCAGGCTTTTAAATTTTCAAGGTCCAGAAGGGAAAGCCAGCTGAAATTATTGGGTGGATGGGAACACTGTTCTGTCTGCAGATGTAAAGATGCTTCCCCACAGGATGTGCTGGCATTTGACATTGCTAAAGAAAGTCTAAGTGTCCTGTAACTACTCTTCTTACCTGGACTCTTCAATTTCAAGGACTGCTCATCACCGGCCCCAGGTTTAGGAGTAGTTTTGAGAAAGTGGTATAGCATATAGATTGATTTAAGTTTGTGATCATGATCTCTAGCATTGTGTTGGTATCACAGAAACTCAAGTTCTACCAAGGAATAAATCTGCATTGAGGCTGAGCATCCTTCATAGCAAAAAGAAGGCTGCATCTCAATCCCAAAGCAAATGGGTTGCAGCAACTTGTAATTGGCTCAGCTGTTCTGACCTCTATAAGGCTTGTCAATCAGCTTTGTGGCAGTTGGCTACTTGCAAGCCATAGATACTAAGTAGTTCATGAGCACTTCATGTGTTTAACATCATCTCTGTATCTTGAAAGTCTAACATAGTGTCTGACACATTATAGCTACTCCATAAATGTTTGCTGAATGAATGAGTTCTAAGCCATCTTAAGCAATTTAATTCCATCCTTTCTACCCACAGTTAATCTCTAGGCTGATTCCACTTGACACTTAAAAGATTTTGTTGTTGTTGTTGTTTTTACATTGCATTTTATCCATTCCTATTAGATTATAAAAAGAGGTTGAAATGGTTCTCCAGTACATGTTTATAGAATATCCACCACATTCAAGGCACTATTGAATTCTAAGACAATCTTTGCCCTATGATAGCTTGCAGCATCAAAGAGGAGATGATATATATATATACACACACACACACACACACACACACACACACACACACACACACAAATACAATGCACAAGTACAGATCTCTGACTATTTATGCATTCATATGTACTTGGTATGCCCAAAATAGTATTTATGGGGTATAAAGTAGGTTTCACTTTTGTTTAATGCTTAATGTTTGTTTAATATTGAGACTAAAATGACTCTGGTCACCCCTCATGCACGACCCCAGCTGTGACAGCTTTTTTCCCCCAGGGTTCTATTTTCTAAGTACTTCCAGAAAAGCTCTGGTATTGCCATGGTGGGTTGTCTTTATTTGCCCTCACTCCAATATACTTTCCTTTTTTATCTCCCTGTTACAAGCCCAGAAAGTTGACTTCCCTTTGGCCCTGTAACTACTTTACTCAGGCCCCATGGTCCACTAGATTCTTGCTGGGTTGGCTGATGTTAGGGCCAGGGAGTGAGCAGAATGGGGTGCTTGACCTTCTTCTTCCCTACCCAGGCTGTCCTGACACCAGCTGTGTCCCTCACAACGACAGATCCTGTCTCGAGACCCACCACAAGATTGTCTGGTAACTTCGTGTGTCCTTACCCCTTGCAATGATTAAGTTTATGTCAATTTTACGAGGCCACAGGGTGCCTGACATTTGGCCAAATATTATTCTGAATGTGTCTGTGAGGGCGTTTCTGAGTGGGATTTTCAGTTGACTCAGTCGACTGGGTAAAGCAGGTTGCCCTCCGCCATGTAGGTGGGCCTCATCCATCCGCTGAAGGCCTGTGCAGAACACAGAGGCCAAGTAAGAAAGAGCTCCTCTGGTCTGACTGTTGGGCTGGGACATCAGTGTTCTGCTTTGGAACTCATTCTTACACCTGTGACTCTCTTGCCTACTGTACATCTTGGGATTTCTCAACCTCCATAATCCCATGAACCAACTATTTGTGGTATATATAATATGTACATACGTATCTGTGTGTGCATGTAGTCCTGCAAAAAGAAGACTTCAGATATGAAAAATAGACTTATTCCATAACATAATCCCTTGTGGACAATTGATGGGTGGTGACCTTGGAATAAAGTGTCCTTCAAAAGCTCCTATGTCAATGCAGGAATGTTCAGAGCCACTACATCACAGCACCATTGATTTATTGTTAATAAGTTATTTATCAAGTCCAGAAATATCAGAGTCACTGAATTAAAGGGAATTCATATCACAAAACCAGATTTTAATAGAAGTGCTCATACTACCCCTTAGGTGGTCATGGGCTTGGGTTTACCATATGACAGACATGGGTTTGGTGGGTCACTAAGTATTATCATGGAAGTACAGGCTAACTCATAAACATATAAGCCTGCATCAGTATTATAGCACATTAAGAATTGTTAATAACATTAAGATAGTCATGTAATTAGAGCAGTTAGGGGCTAATTGATGGGAAACCCAATGTTGCTTTTCTGATTAAGTAGGTAAGTAAGTGTCCTCCTATAATGTTAGCTGTTAATTAAATGGCTAAAGCTATTGGTTGGATAAAAAGACTAATGATTTTTGATAATTATCAACATTGGAAGTAGAAGAATAGATGTGGCTTGGGGTAGGAAATGAGCCAATGATGCTTTAGCTTCATAATGGAATCCAGTGATCACTATTCCAGCTATAGTGGAATAGCTATGCCTACATTTAGTGACAGTTGAGTTACAGGTATATATGTTGGTCAGGTTTTCATCCTTGTGACTAAAAATACCTGACAAGAACAACTTAGAGGAGGAAAGTTTCAGAGGTTCAGTCCATGGTTGGCCAACCCCATTGCTCTGGACCTGAAGAGAGGCAGAACATCATGGTGGAAGGACGAGCCTGAGGAAAGCTGGTCAGCTCATGGCATCCAGGAAGCAGAGGGGGAAGGAAGAGGAACAAAGTATAAACTCCAAAGACACACCCCCAGTGACTCACTTCCTCCAGCCAGACCCCACCTGCCTGCGGATACCACCCAGTTAGTCCATTCACATTACTAATCCCATCATGGATTAATCTGCTGATTAGGTCACAGCTTTCATAATTTAATCATTTTGACTCTGAACATTCCTGCATTAACATAGGAGCTTTTGAAGGACACTTCATATATGAGAGCGATAGAAGGTTTGTTGATCCAATAAATATAATTAGTAAAATTAATATTAAGGATCAGTTTCACCCTTTTATGTTATGTGTTGTTATCATTCATTTTAGTGTAAGCTTAATTAATCATTGTTGATAAGATATTAGGCAGTTATTAATTAGATAGTTGGGAGCAGGAAATAAAATATTAGGGAGTGAAATAATTAAAATAATAACCAGTAATCCTATTATTGTGGGGTTAATAAAAGAGGCAAATCGATTTTCATTCATTTTTTTCCTCAAAGGGTTTCATATTTTAATATTTCTATACTTTTCGTGATGGGCTGAGTGGCTAGGTATAAGTTAAAATTTTTGATTGAGATAGAATAAATAATGCAAGGATGATAGATATAATAGTAGTAAATCATGTTGATGAATCTAGGTGTGGCATTTTCATTTTGGGAAGATTTGTACCCTCAATCTCTAACTTAAAAGGTTAATGCTAAATAGCTTCATAATGTAGGCTATAATCTAGATGCTGATCAGCTTTTGGAGTGTTTTAGGGGAACTAGTTCAAGGACATTGGCCATAACACAGGCCGGGTGGTGTGGATAGTAAGGTTGCTTCATCTAGGTACCCTAGCTCTGCATTTTTCTTTAATCCTGATGATGGAATAGCTCACGAATGTAATACCTATTCTGGTTCTCTGGGGACCCCTGACTAATACACGCCTCCAGACCTAGAGATGACAACAGCTGTTGTCACTCTCTGGGTGCCTCAGTGTCTTTGCTGGTTCTTGCAGCTCCATCCACATGTCTGTAAATAGTCCCTTCAATAAAGTTGCTCAAAATCCCAGTTGAAGGTGCCATCTGTTTTCTGTTGGAAGCTGACGGACGCAGTTGCTCGTGACTGTCTTCTCCTTCCCTGAGCCAGCAGGGAGGATGCGGGAGTTCAGATACCTGGGCTTGGTGGCACTGTAGACCCACTTCCAAGGCTGCCCCCAGACACCACTCCACCGGCCCAGGGCCCCACCTCCCTCGCTTGAGTGAAGACTTGGAGTTGCATGGGAAGCAGAGCCTTTGGAGAATCCATTTAATAAAATGGAATTCCCCAGTGTGGAAATACTAAAAGCAACTGATGTGTAAAGGCTTGTGGTCCTTAACTGTAGAATGGAAACAGGTTCCTCATGCTCAGGACTGCCCACTCAATCCTTTGTGGAAACAAGAGTAAGATGAAAGACAATAAGATGGGACTGAACTAATCCTTTTTTAAAAACTGTGTTTTAGCTACATTATGAATTAAATAGGCTTTATATTCCAGTCACTTTTCATACATTATTTAATCATATAAAATACACTCTTGGTTCCAAACCACTGACTTTTATATATTTCTTAATGGCATTTCTCAGTCTCACAATTATTTGCTTATCTATCCAGGAGAGTAGACTTGCCCCATAAGCAAGACCTTTCCCTTTTTGTCATTTTATTGCCAAAGCTATAACCTTCTTGGTACATAAGCACCATAAGAATTTATTAAATGGATGAAAATCATGAATAAATGACAGTGAACCTTGCAGCATAACCCATTTATATGCTGAGCAATACCTGGAACTACACTGTCCCTTGGGTGGCACAGGGAGGATTGCCTTTGGATTCTTCTCTCCTTGCTAAGAAGGTCTCTTTTCAACCCTCTGCCCCTCGTCTCTTTCCAACCCATTTCCTACCTATTATATGGCAGGCTCCTTTTAAATTGATTACAGCATGTGAAATTACCCAAAAATTCTGTGGCGAGCTATCCTTTCCCTTTCTGAGTTCTGCCAATATAAGTTTTCAGTTTTCAAATCCTCACCTATTCTGAACACATGAATCAGAGTATACCTTCTTTATTGTTCAAACTTGCAGATCACAGGGGCATTCGCAGTTACTGTATCAAGAAGAAATTATTTTTGTTCATCTTTTGCCTCACTCAGATGATTTATTATATAACAAATGAATGACTTGGTCACAAATTTAGGAATTTTTGAGCCCCTAAGCAAACTTCCACAGAAATCCTCCCTGTCCCTTGCAATGTAAGATCACCACTGTGGTAATTTTTCTGATGAAAGGGGAAACCAGGGGCAACTTCTTTCTTGATCTTTGTGTTTTCCCTAAGCAGAAGTATCAGAGCCCGTTAACCCTCATTGGGCTGAACAAACTATATATACAGCATTTGCCTCGTCTATGGCTTATAGAGTCCAGCAGAAGTGGATTTCACGTGTAGCATTAGGTAGAGACAGAGAGTTCTAACAATTCTCTGGATCTGTTCCTTGTTGAAATACTTCCAAGTAGTTATAGCTATTGGCAAATTGTATGGTGGCAGTGGCTTCCCTCAATAGGAGCTTATTTCTACTCACTTAACAGTCCAATAAGGATTGTTTTCATAGAAGTGGGAAGATTTTCTCCAGGGGTAATTCAGGGACACAGGCTCCTTTCATATCCTGCCTCTTCCATCTGGTAGGGTGTCAGAGTCCTTGGGAAACAGCAAGTGATGCGAGAAGAGCAGGCAGAGTGTCACAGGAGAGGTTCTAGTTGACCCGGCCTGCTCAGACTTCATCATGGAGAGCACAGCCTCCAAATCCAAGGAGGCTGGAAAACGTGGGCCTTGGTTGGGCAGCCACAATTATACACAGGAAAGAACACAAGCATTTGTGTGAGCAGGTAACTGACTCCGCCACAGGAAGTATGGGATGGAGGATGTCATCCCAACTAGAACTCTCCTGTGACAGGGAGTGAGAGGAGGCAGGAATTGAATCCAAGACTATGAATAGGAGGTAACTTCAGCAACTTGTCCTTCAGTGTGGACCAGGTCTGGGTAGTGTTAACTCTCATTGGAAGGGAAAGCCCACATTTTCCTCCTTTCAAGGTGTAGAAGGCTTATTCTGATGGTCACCAACTTAAAATGGTTCATCTTAATGAATTTTTTGCTTTACTGTGGTGCAAAAGTCATATATATATATATATATATGACTTTTGGGGTCTTTACCTGAGCTAATGATCCTTTCTCTTGATGCTCTGCTGTGGCAGCAAGCTGTAGCTCCCCGTCAGCCACGGGGTCATAAAGGGCAAACACCTGGAACTGTACGGTGTGCTGCCTTGCTAAGTTGTGATGTTCAGTAAGCCAGGTGCATCAGGTGCATTTGTTTTTAACTTAAAATGCTTTAAATTTATAATGTGTTTATTGGGATGTAACCCATCGTAAATCAAGGAGTATCTGCACTGTACACTGTTGGGGTTTTAGAGCCCCATACTTATTTCCTAAAGAGCTGTTGATGCCCCTTATGTGGTATAGTCTGAGGATACAGAGACTTCCAAGTAGTAAGGGACCCCACATCTTACTCCTTACACTCCTGGCCCCTCTTGAATGGAACAGGGTTAACCAATCAGATACTCTCTCACAAGAATCAGGAACTGAGATTCAAAGGTACTTAGTTGGTCTACATTTAATGCCTAACCTCCTAGGCAAGACAAAGATGGAGATGGCCATTTGTGCTTAAGCCTGTGTTTAGATGCTCAGAAAGTTGATCTGGGAATGAGGGTGGAGACTATCTGGGCATAAAGACTCAGACTCAGAGAGAGTCTGTGTCCTGACAGTCTAACTCTGATCTTCCAAGGGACTCAGCCGTTTCATGAGCTACTTCATGCCTTTCTGGGAGACATCATTCTGAGCTGGAGCTAGTTTGGGTGAGTTAGTAATTTGTAACCAACTAGTCCCTAAAATGAGTTCCTACTTGGTTGTGGAGTCCTACCTCTCGGAGGAGGGCAGCAATGACAATGATGGCATCTACATGTAAAGTGAAGCTCACTTGTGGCACTTATTACTAAAGAAATAGAACCACTTCTTTCTCTCTTTTTTTGTATGTGTAGGCACTTTTATTGTATTTAAATGACTTTCTGAGCAAATCAAGGCTTCCTTTAAGAAAAAGTCATTGAAGTACAATTGATAACATACAATGACATATCAAAAGTGTACAGTCGAACAGATTTTGACACATACCATCACCGCAACCAAGATCATGAAATATCTTTCACCTGCAAAAGTGTCATTGTGCCCCCTTTGTCATTTCTCTCTCCCCTTTCACCCAGGGCAACCATGAATTTGGTTTCATTATACATTGCCGCAGTCCGGCTGCAGCAAAATAACTGGGGGGTGACGAGCAACTTGTGTACATTGATACAGCAGGAGTGGGAGCCGTTTAGTGCAGGACAGGAGGGGTATATATACATTCCACACAGCTTTTCTTAATTAACATAAACTTGATACAGCAGTCAACCAATAAGGAATCTCCACACTTAATGGCTCGCTGGCGCCACCTCACAAACCACTCCCTCTGGCCAAATGCCAGGCGCCATCCTGACTTGTTTACAAACCCTAATAATACATTAGACTGCATTTGCTAAAATTTTATATACATAATATATACTCCATTTTCTTTGCCTGGCTCATTTCACTCCAATATAATTATTTTATTTTTATATCTATTTATTTATTAGTTCTAATTACTTATACACAATAGTAGAGAGCTCTTCAATTCATTGTACACAAATGGAGAAGAATTTTTCACTTTTCTGGTTGTGCATGAAGTAGAGTCACACCATTCGTGCAACCATACCTGTACCCAGGTGAATGATGTCCATCTCATTCCACTATTTTTACTTAAAATTAATTTCTTGGGTATAACATGTAGTTGGGTCTCACTTTGTGTTCTGGTTTGACAACATCTTCCTTTTAATTAGAGTGTTTAAACCATTTAGATTTGATGAAATTTTTGTATTATTGGGTTTAAATCTATTATCTTGCTATGCATTTTCTGTCCCATATGTTTTGGGTTACTTTTTTTCTTTTTCCTGCCTTATTTTGAATCAAATATTTTTCAGGAATCCATCTTATCTCTACCATTGCTACCCTCCTTGCTTTGTTTATAGTGCTTACTCCAAAGTGTACATGTTTTAAACTTATCACACTATATTTTCAAATAATATACCCCTTCATGTATAATTTCAAAGTCCCACAATAGTGTATTTCATTTCATTTCTCCTGTCCATCATACTAAAATAGTCAGACATTGGACTTGTTCACATATATTAATTTTGCTTTAAAAATCATCTTCTAGAGAGACTTTAAAATGATACAATGTTGTCATTTATACTCACCCACACATTTATTATTTCTGGCTTTCTTCATTCCTTCATTTTTTGTATAAGATCCAAATTTCCATCTTATTTTCCTTTTTTCCTAAATTACTTTCTTTAAAAAAATCTTACAGTGAAGTTCTCCTGGCAGTGAAATCTCTTATCTTTTGTTTTTCTTCAAAAAATCTTTATTTTGCCCTCATTTCTGAAAGCTATTTTGAAGAATGCAGAATTCTGAGTTGGCAGTTTTTCTTTACTCCTTTAAAGATGGCGCTCCTCTCTCCCCCACCTTGCATTATTATCCACCTTGAATCTGCTGTCATCTTTATTCTTCTCTCTAGATTGGTTCTTTTCTTCTTCTGGCCACTTTTAGGGTTTTCTCTCTATGACTGGTTTGAAGCTTCGCTCACCTGGGTGCGGTTTTCTTCATCTTTCCTCTAGTTGAACTTTAGTGATCTGTGAGTTTAACTTTTCATCTAGTTTGGAAAAATTTTGGCTAACATTTCTTAAAATACAGAGAGTCCCCAGTTTATGGTGGTTTGATTTATGATTTTTCAGCTTACAATGGGGCAAAAGCAATAGGCATTTGGTAGAAACTACAAATTTTAAATTTAGACCTTCTTTCATGCCAGTGATAGGCAATATTGTGATGCTGAGCAGCAGGAGCAGAACTCGCAGTCAGCCATGAGTTCCCAAGGAGAAGCCACTGGTGCTACACTGGTGCTCGGTGTGCTGTGTAGAGAAGCTATGATGTTCAGGAGGTTGGGTGGATTAAATGCATTTTTGACTTAGGATATTTTCATCCCACAATGGTGTTTATTGTGATGTAACCTCACTCTAAATCAAGGACAACCTATATTCTCCTATTCCTTCTTTCTTTTCTCTCTTCTGAGACTTAATTACACATATGCCGAATTTTCAAAATTTCCTACAGGTTATTGATGCTCGGTTTACTTTTTCAGATTTATATTTAAAAACAAAACAACAAACAAACAAAACCTTTGAGGCACTTCCCTTACTGGTGGGTTTACAAATTTACTGCAATGTCCAATGTGCTATAAATCCTATATATTATATTTTTCAAATGTGTTTTTTTCCATTTCTAAACGTTCCATTTAGTTATTTTTAATCCTTCATTTATGTCTCTCCTCATAATGTCCTTAAGCCCCTTGACCTTATTTGTAAGATTTATAGTACCTCCTTGAAAGTCTCTTTCTGCTAATTCCAACATCTCTGTTATTCCTTGGTTTATTTCTATTGTGTATTTTTTTTTCCAGTTCATGGGCATGTTTCCCTGCTACATTTTGTGTTTCTTGGTATTCTTATTGGGTGCTGGGCATGGTGAACTTTACATTGTATTGCATTCATTCACTGCAGGGCTTGGTTCTGGCATGCAGTTAAGTGAGCTCAGCTTGGTTTGACCCTTCCAAAGCTTTGCTTTTCACCTGTGCCAGGACAAAGCCAGACAAGCCATTAGCCTAGGACTAATCGAGTCCCACTACTAGTGGAGCCCTTTCTGAGCTCTCTCCCCGATGCTCATTTATTACATCTCTCCACTTTGACAGGTGAGCATGTGACCTCTTTCCAGTCTTAGGTGAGCTAGACTAGACACTGTCCTTTCCAGTGGTTCTTTCCCCAACTTTTTCTGCCAAAATGTTGAAAGAACCTTTCTGCACATCTCTCTCTCTCTCTCTCTCTCTCTCTCTCTCTCTCTCTCTCTCTCTCTCTGTCTCTCCAGCATCTGTCCCATAAATCTTAGCTGCCTTATTCTCTGGGAGCTCCAATCTCTGGCTTTCTTGGCTCAACACGATTGCCGGGTTGTGTTTAGGTCTCCCCTGCCTGTGCTGTTGCTAGGAAACTGTGTGCAGGTAATAAGCTTTAGGAGTCACAGGACTCATTTTTTACCTGTTCTAAAGATCACAGTTTTGCACTCCCTGTTGTCCAATGTCTGAAAACTATCGTTTCATGTGTAGTTGGCTCTCCATGACTGCGGGTTCAGTCACCACCGATTCAACCAGTCACAGTTCAAAAATATTTTTAAAACATTACATTGATTACTTAAAGTATTCAGACTCTTGTCTCAAGCCACATAGAATGTCAACTACTTAAGGAACATTTTCACAGTATTAGGCATTCTAAGTACACTAGAGATTTAAGTGTGTGGAAAGATGTGCATAGGTTCTGTGGAAACACTGTGCCATTTTATAAAAGGGACTTCAGCATCCTTGCCTCTGGGTATCTGAAGGGGGACTTGGAACCAATCCCCTGTGAATTCCAGTGGATGACTGCATCTATGTGGTTTTCTATTTGTCAGAGTGGGAGGACAAATTATGCACCAGTTACTCTTCATGGGAAGCAGCCGAAGCTCTACTACGTTTTGTGTTGTGCTACTTATTTAATTTTGTGATGATGGTTTTTCATTTGCTTGATATCTCTCACTACATTCATGTGTGTAATGAAAGTGGTCTATAATTGCTCTGATCTCCCGGTGCTGAAGAGCCGTGGGAGAAAGGGAGGATCAGAGACTAAATTTTAGCCCAAATTGGATGAATCATTCCAGTGCATTAGTATAAATGTTTCTTAAAGTAGCCCAGTCTCTGCCTGAATGAATAAGTAGTATCTAGTCTTTCAGAGTTCTGCCATCCCCTCAGAGGTGACCAACTGACACTGGTTTGTCAAAAATATCCCAGTTTTCATACTAAAAATCCTGAATCCTGAGAAACCATTCAGTTCCAGACTAACTGGGAGAGTTGGTCACTGTGTCCCTTCAATTCCTCTGTAAGATGGTGTCTGAGTTTGGGGCAGTGGTGTATCTTTCCTGTCCCTGTGGCTGCAAAGGAAAGATTGAGTATGAATTAAATAACCCATGGATTCTTGCTGGTTACTCACCAGAGCGAGAATGGACTCCAGTAGCCTGTTCCTGATTATTCTGCTGGAGCTGAAGTGGTGTGCTGAGGGAGAAATGGTACTCTTCCTGCTGACTGGGCTTGACCCCAGTTCTCTTGGGCCCAAGGAAACTCTGTGTTCTGACGAGGGCTCCTACTCTTTCTCCACCCTCAGCCATCTCCATCAAATAGAGGCAAGCGCACCAAAGCCTGTGTAGAGAGTGCTCATGGCTACCCTTGGCATCTCTCCATAGACCACGCTGGAAATTCTTCATTCTGTCCATAACCTGGGAACACCTGTGGAGCTACACTAAGACTCTTCATCTGCAACTGAGTTTAATTTCATGTGCCCCCCTTGGCTTGTTTCAGGCACAGTGACTGGTCACCTTTCACAGTCCCAATAGAGAGGTGGACCAAGGTAACCTACTTTATTGTTTTCCCTAACCCCTCTGACATAGCATCCCACACTGAAAGCTGGGCATGGACATAAGAACACATTTCTGACCTGCTATTTCTCCTACCCCTGGCTGCCTTATTTTCTCACCACTGTGGGGCAGCTGGAGGAGGTGATTTGGGCTTTCACCTCCTCTGTATTGTGGGTTTCTATCACAGGCCCCACACAAGAAGTAAAACTGATCCATCAGGCTTAGTTCTGTTAGGTTTAGGTGTAGAAGGTTTAAAACAAAATCATAACCCTTTTTCCTGTCAATGTCGTCTGCTTTCAAGAGTCACAATTCAGAAAGTTAATATGAACTTTTTCTTGGGTGTCAGGGATGACATTTCCATCCTTCCTGTCTCTATTCCCAGCCAAAGGCCAATTCAAAAGAAAAATTCATTTGTATATGTCAGAGAATTAATGCCTTACACATGATTTCTAAAGCAACTTTTAACCTTTTTTTTTTTTGGTTTTAATCATATTTTTGGTCAACAGTTTTCTTTTAAGTTTTCTTTCTCAAGTTTTTAGAATCTTCATCTTTTGACATAACTGATCTCCTTGTCTTACTTCTATGATTAATATTAAACTTTCTATGTCTGTGGGGATCCTTATTATAATGAGTTTTTATCAGTTATGATTTGTAAAGTATAGATCAGACTTTTAAACCTGCTGGTAGAGTACTTTCCAGAAATTTATGGGAGGTATTAAGGGTTATTACTCCTAAGAAAGGAATCCCACCATCAAATACATTTGAGCAATTTAGGATAAATTAAAACTAAATGGACTTCTCATTATAGTTCTTATAATTTTTAACTCGCGAATGAATTTTAGGCTCCAAAAGTAGGAAACACACAACGTGCCAAAATTATGTGAACACAGAATCTCTTTTCCAACAAATCTTTAATGAAAAACTATCCTATAGAAAACCATTGGAAAAAATGTTGTATTGATATTTAAATTTTTGCACCTATGTTTACGTAGACATGAATACATTAAAGTATCCATTGTGTCTGTGCTAAATATACTCTTCTTCCTTTTCCAACATTTTCTGACCTTTTTCTACCTTTCTCTACTTAGCCTGAAGGCCCAGACTGACCTCACTTCCCTTGTCTTTGGAGCCTCAGTAGGAGGCTGAGGAGATGGAGTAGGAAATGGGGGGTGTGGGGAAGGAAGCCCAGTGACTCTGTATCCCTGGGTCTCTTCCTGCAGGGCCTCAGTTGGCAGTGCCGAGTCCTTCTCCTACAGGGAGAAGCCTCTTCTACTGCTTTTGGGGTGGCTCCACCTGAATGTAGGTTCCAGCAACCTCTTCCTTCCCTGACCTCTTCAGCCCTAGGAGTGGTCATAGCCACCTGATGTCACCAACCCCGGCATGCGTGATAACGCAAAACACTGTGCCCAAGTTTTCCCCACAAAACACTGTGCCAAGGTTGCAAGAAACTGTCTTCGGTAAACCAGGTAAAGCCACTGAAGTGAGTTGTCACTTCTCTGATTCACATCACATCCACCCCTTTTTTGCCCTCCAATCCAAATTTTTATGAGTCTATAAGCAATTTATATGTCATTTTATAGCTTTAAATTCTTATTAATATCATGAATGTTTCTTAGCAAGCATTTTCTCTTTTAGGAAATGTTAATGACATTTTGCATTCCATTTCTTAAAAAATAACTTACAAATATTATTTAGAATAACTCTCATTTGACTGATTTTAAGGCTCGCTTTTAGTAATTTTATACCAGCATTTCTAAGTTCTTGACTGCTTTGCTTTGGTTAATCACTCCGTTACCTAGAGTAGTTGTCAAAAAGAATATATGAGTTGTATATTTTCTAAGTCATTGCCTAGCCTAAAATATCTTTCTGTTCCCTTCTCAGAACAATGATTTGGCTTGATATAGAATGCATGAATCACCATCCTCTCAAAATCCTGTGGAAGTTGCTTCCAATATCTACTATATTTTAAGATTATGAAGAAGCAATCTGGGGCCGACCCAATTTTTCTTCAGGCCCAGTATGGCCATCCCGCTTCTCAGTGCCGTCAGCCAACATTCAGGGAAGAGTTTCTGTGTTTCAGAAAACTTTCCTTCACACACACACACACACACACACACACACACACACTTCAAGACCATAAAATTATGAGATTTAGCATGCTGTATGTGCCTTCCCTGCTTTGATTGTTGCCATGATCCTTACAAAATGACTATTTTCCAATGTTTGCCCGTTGGCCTCTGGCTCTCGACACTAAGCAAGAGCCCTCTCTTCCTCTTGAATTATTTATTTACATATTTATTGTCAGCGTGGATGCACAATTTCCTGTATCTTTGGTGGTTTACAACTCATGACTGTGCTTAACTGTTTTCGTGTAGATTTTCCCAGGTCTGGCCAGTGGGAGTCCCTCTAACCTGACACACTTCTTTAGACACTCAGCTGCTCACTTCCCATTGGATGAAGATGCAGGGAATCTGACACCTACGCTTGAGTCACCAGCCTGACCTCTGACCTACACCAGTTTCTCACCAGTTCTCCAGAGCCATATTGTTATTAGACCTCCACGTGTAGAGTTCTTTCCATGTTTCTTTAAGCCTCTCTTGATGACATATTGCTGCAGGCTTCTGTATACACTTACATGTATCTAATTAAAACATCTATAGATAAACTTCAAAAAAATTAGGTTACCATAAAGCAAAGCCTGATGTATTCTACATAAGTTCAAATGTGTTTATGCAAAAATCTACCTTAATTTCTGAACTCCATGGCTGCACAGTGTGTCTGTGTGTGTGTCCACTATCACTGGAAAACATCTGGGAAAATAGGCGGTCCTTTACTAAAAACTACTGTGAAGGTGGCATCGGGTGCTGGCTACCAAACCAGACAAAGACTAAGACTTGCAGGTAGTTGGTTCTGAGAGGGAAGGAAGCTGAAGCCCATCCGTGGAAGAAACTTGATGTCTGGTACCAAGTAGAAGATTCTGACCTCCAGTCCAGCAGGAACCGGGGAAGCAGCGACCCAGGGCTCTGGATAGCTCCTGAGTGTACCAACTTCACTAGGCAAACTGAGCCTCAGTACCTTCACAACACCATTTTGATTTCTTGCTGCCTGCAACTCTGAGTCTTTCTCTCCCTCATTTCCCCACTCTCCTCTATCCAATCATGGAACCATTTCCATCCTCTTAAAAGCTTTTGCAATGTTTGCATTGAGTGGGAGGGGTTCTCATAGAGCGTTTGGATCTCTGGAAGGGTCTACCAAGCCCAGGGTAAGGACCCTGGGACAAAACGTCAAACCAGCAGAAAGAAATGAATGCACGTCCCTCCTTGCCTCTGTGCGTGTGGCCTCTTGGAAAGTCTGGGGCTGTGTGTGTCGCACCTGAAGGCCTCGGAGGGCTCTGTGCAGACACACACGTGTTTAGCCCTCTCCTGCCATTCAGTGACACATGCTCGTCAGAGACAGCATCCAGAGCGCCACGGCTCTGCCTTCCCCACAAGGCTGCCACATGTCACCGAGAGCTGCAGTTCTCTCTCGCACATTTTGCATAATCAGTTTCTATTCTGTCGTGTTCTCTCACACATGGCGCTCTGAGACTATTCTGGAAAATAGAGAATATTTTTCAGTTCAGATGAGTAGCATAATTTTACGTTGTGCTCTGCCTGTTTGGTAAATGAAGTCAATTACTCATATATCTGTCAGAGGAAGAGAAAGACACAGGCAGGCACGTAACCTGTTTTTAGATCCAGAGACCACCCCTTTGCTTCCATCATGATGAGAATAGCAACGATTCACATCACGGCCCTCGGAGCTGATATTTGCATTTAGATTTCTAACTTAAAAAAAAAATTTAAAAAACCACTGCATGGGTTTCTGCAATAGCCTCAAAATGTTCCCCTCCTTTGAAGACATTCTATATTCAACAAGCCACTCCTCAAACTTCTAAAAGCACCACCACTCTCTGGCTACTTAGTTAGAGACCTAGTTTTATCAATGACTGGCTGCCCAGACTAGCAAAATCACACCCTCTCTGAGCTTCAACTGCCTAAAAAGTAGCAATGGTACAGTAATGGTAATGTCCTGTCTTCCTGAAAGGATTGCCAGGAATCTGCTTGGAAAGATTATAAATTCTTTGCAGGTGTTTCTGATTTCTTACAATCTTTCTATGACCTCTCCCTACTTAAACTCTACCCTGGCTTTAAAGAACTGTTAGACCAAAATCCACTCAAACACATTTAGCGGGTGTTTATCTTGCTTTCCTTTTTATTACTCCTCCATGTGGAGTCTTTTCCAGTCAAACACGGGAACCTGCCTTTTCCCTGGGGGTGACTGATGGGGAATAATAAAATCTAGAAAAGGTCAAGACAATGAGGAAATGGGACAGGAAAGTGGAAAAATGTAGGTCTTTTGCCCATCTCAATGGTCAGGTGCATCTGCTCAGCACCAATATCTTGGGAAAAAACGACCAGGTTTTGATTTTGCAGATATGTGATCTTCCAAGATGACTAATAATGACCTCCTTGTCAAAAAGTTTGAACCTGCCAGGTGCTGTAGTGCATGCCTGTAATCCCAGTGACTAGGGAGGCTGAGGCAGGAGGATGGAAGTTCAAGGCCAACATCAGCAACTTGGTGAGGGCCTAAACAACTGAGCGAGACCCTGCCTCAAAAAAATTTTAAAGTGCTAGGGATGTGGCTGAGTGGTTAAGCGCCCCTGGCTTCAATCCCCAGGGCCAAAAAAAAAAAAAAAAAAGAAAAAGAAAAAATTTTGAAACTTACCAGACAGTTGGGGGAAATTGATGTGGCAAACTATTTATTGTTTTTTTTTCAAAATGTTAAAGCACTGTTTGTCTGAACTAAGCAATGTTAGTTTGCATTATCGGGCCAGGGTGAGGACTAGTGGACTTACACTGCTCAGAGATCCTGCACGCATACATGTCCTGTCCCCAAATTCTTACATGATCAACACGGGAGATGATTCCATTAGTGCCTCAATTGGTCTCTTCTCAGATTGCATATGCAGTGCCATCCTACGAGTAGACCAGAAGTCAACAATCTAAAAATACTTCCCCATTAATTTTCCCTCACTTTGGAGAAACAGATATTGTCTGTGGAAGCAAAGCAATCGAATGGCTCACACCCCAGGGTGTCTCCAGCCACCTTGCCATCACACAGTGTCTGTTTCCTTGGTCAGGAGCTCCGCTGCCCTTCCCCTTCTCCATCACCCCATGCACCATTAGCACACCACCCTGTGGGAGGGTCAGGAAAGAAGACATTGATCAGCTCAGATTGGTCACTGTGGGCACTGAACAATGCAGACCAGTGAGAAGGCAGGCCAAGTGGAACGTGGCTGGCGAGCACTGCATCCCTCACCCACAGCCATCCTTCACAGCCACAGATAACTTACCTGAGAGGGGGGACTGTGTTGGGTAAACTCAGCTTTCTTGGCGAAGAGCCACAGAGTGGTTTTGATATATAGGTTTCTTTTTTTCCTTTTAACAACAGTCCTGCCTTATACCATCTCACCTCCTGTGGTTTCAGTTAACCTTGGTCAAGCATGGCCTGAAATTATTAAATGGAAAATTCCACAAAGAAACAGCTCATCAGTTGTTACAGTATATTTTGTTACAGTATATGCCCTCAATTGTTTCATTTTCTTCTCATTGTTGTTGATCTCTTACTGTGCCTGACCCACAAACTGAACTTTCCCACGGTATAAGAGAAAATAAGGGGTGCTTAGGGGACAGTGTGTAGGTGGCTTCAGGCATCCCCTAGGGTCTTGGAACATATGCCTGTAGATGGGGGGACTGCTGAGCACCTAATGGTCTCATGCTCATCCCATCAAAATTGCTCTTGGGACCTTGAGGACATGCAGGCCAGGGAGCCGCACTGCCAAGGGTGCGGCTTCTCGGGAGCAGTGGCCTTCCTGCCCAAGACAGCCAGGTCGGGGAGAAGGGGACCTTGTCCATGGCTTCCTGATGGAGACGGCCGATCTTCACCTGAGTTGCGTTCAGCAGGCGTATTTCCAGGGCACATCCGCTCCCCTGAAGACAAGCTGCCCAAACATCTGTGGGGGGACAAAGGGAAACATGGGGAAGGAACCCGGAGATGAATATTTCAGCAGGAACGTGGGAAGAGTACACTGCAACTCGCAAACAGCCTTCGGCACGGCATGCCATAAATTAACACAATATAAATTTATACATATTTACACCACATAGTCTCCAACTATATAAATCCTCAATACTCAGACTTGTGGAGTAGGTGTAAGAGAAAAGTCCATATGTTTATTCATTTATTCTATGGTGCTCTAGGGAACTGGGAGCTTTTACACACACACTCTCTCCTCTCTCTCTCTCTCTCTCTCTCTCTCTCTCTCTCTCTATATATATATATATATATATATATATATATATATATATATATATATATAAAGTTAAAGTTGATTCTCAATGTTTAAATCAAATTAATGCCTAAAGGCAAACTCTATTTTAGAAAGTGTTGCCATTTTTTTTTCTCCAGGATCTTTACAGCCAAAAAGAATTTTAATTCTGTTCAACTGAGCATTTACCTAGTTGCCTTCTGCATTCCCAAACCTCAGCAACTATGGATCTATACACAAAGATTGTGTTGAGTAAACTTTTTATCGATGGAAAAGACAATGGAAAGGGAGATTCCCTGGGGTCTCTCGTCCCTGTGAAAGAAAGAATTAAAACGCCAGGTCCCCCCATTGCAGCTTGGAGCCTTCCTTGCTGGGAGTGGGCATCGGGACTTGCTGGGGTGGACGGCTGAGCGTCAGAGCAGTCAGATTCTGTTCCTGGATCTGCCGTTTACTTATTCCCGTTGTGAAAGTCCCTTGACCTCTGGGAGCATAGGGAGGACAGCAATATCTGCTCCGAGTTCCTAAAACAATGGCAGGAATCAGTGGCGTAGAGTGGATGTGGAAGGCCTTGGCAACCGTAATGTCTTCATATGCACTTTCAAGTCATTGTTATGGTTTCTTTCATAATCTGCTAAGCAAACAGAATGCATTCAGCCTCTTTTACAGCTTTCTTGGGAGAAAGCTACAGCTGGGTTGCTGCTGACACTCTTTGTTTCCGAAGAATGCCGTCCTCGATGGTCGGAGAAGAGTGTCACAGCAGCACTTGCCAATTCGCCTTGGCACCCATGTGTGTGTGGGCCGCCATCACCAATGGGTCTTGGGCATTGTCCAGCGCTCAGTGGGCATTTATTAAACATGGAGTAACAATAAGACTTTTAGGGGAATGCTGTCTTCTGCAATCGAGACAGTAGTTTCTCCCCACGTTGCTACTTAAAGCAGCCCAGGGTGTGAAGTTAGCAGGGACTGTCTTTGTAGGCATCCAAGAGTCACAATAAAACAAGGTCGCACTTATTATGGCCAAGATCACAATACTAAGTGATAAGACTCAAAGCTTCACCTCCACTTTATTTTACATTGACAGCCAAGAGAATCTTCTTCATACAATACCTTGTCTCTAGATCAGTGAGACTTTGTGCATGAGACGATATTTGTACTAGCTCATTTGAGGGCTAGAGAGGAGACCCTTGTTCTTCTGACCACATTCTGAGAGCCATAGAAAAAGACTATACATCACAGAGACATCCTTAAACTCTAGGGGTTAAGACACAACTCAGGATCACATGCATGAGTCCATAGGGATGATTCTGTTCACACTACCACCATCACCGGGGCCACCATGTTCACACAGCAGTGATGGTACAGCCAAATCACCAGCCCCAGGCTCAGTAAAATCACAGGTACCATGGCTCCCTTTTAAGGGCTAGACGTGGCATATACAGCAAACAAGAGCAGCACTAAAAGACACAGGAGCGCCATTTTACAGCAACCTCCCCCAGCCTCCTCCTTAGGTTTGGGGGAAGGACCACTTATGAAGGACTATGCGTATTTTAAACACTCTCCTCGAACTTTTTCTTTTGCCCCACCCACAGCTTGGGAATGCCCAATTGAGACTAACAGCTCCATTTTTGAGTCATAGATGACTTTGCTATTCTCATGAAATTTATGGATTCTTGTCCAGAAAAAAACTGCATATGATACTAATTGTAAATACAATTTTATAAGCCTGGTTTCCACTCTAAACCAATTTAAGAGATTTTTCTCTCAAGAATCTAAGACATCAAGGAGCAAGTATTATGCTTGATCTTTCTATAGAGCTGAAATGGGGAAGGAGTATGTTTGAGTTTCCTATTGCTTCTGCAGCAAGTTATAGCATATACCTTATAGTTTTGAAAGTCAGAAGCCTAAAATGATTCAGTAGGGCTGTCTTGCTACTGGAAGTTCTAGGGGAGATTGCTTCCTTGCTTATTCTAGAACCTTCTTAATTTTCTGAAATCACAGACCCACACTATTTCAACCTCTTCTTTCATCATTATGTTTTTTTTTTATCTCTTACCCCCTAATTTCCCTCTCATAGGGACCCTTGGGATTGTATTTGACCCATCTGGATAATGCAAGATGTAAGGTGTTTAATGAAAGGTGTAAGGGTTTAGGATGTAGACATCTTTGGGATCATTATTTAGCCTACCACAGGGTGCTCAAGGTTTTAATTTGAGGAATACGATTAGAGAATAGAAAAGAGTTTAGGGTAGAATAACCAGCCAGAAATTGAAAGTCGGTACTTGATTGGCATGTCTTCCAAGCTTCTATCTCCTCAGGAAGGGTACAGAATGCTGGCCCAGTCTGGGCAATGGGAAGAAATTATATCTATAACTCTTTAACCCTCAACTCCAGGGGAAAGTTCTCTGGGCTCACTATAACTTGAATGGAAGTGGGAAAACAGTATCATTGATAACTTTTAATGATAACAGAACAAGAAGGAAAAAAAAGAGTACAGGAGATGCTTAAGCAAATTGGGGCTGTGTCAAAATAGTTGAGACTACTAGTCAAAATAATTTACATCATTCCTCAAGTTTCTGGATACATAAAAGTCATACATTTTTTTAATTTTGAAATTACCTAGATAGTCTCTTCATCTATCCTGCTTAAGAAAATGTCCAAGTTACAATATGAATTTATAGAAAAAGAAATGAACATGTTCAGACTTTACAGTTACATGGTAAAACTTGGGCAGATTTCATGTAACCTGCTATCCTTAACCAAATTCACACTTGGTACGCTCGGTTTCAATATGAACTCAATACTTGAGGAAAAGGAAATTAAATCAGCAATCGAGTTTGTTGTTTTCTTTTTTGATCTACACCAGACTGGTGTGTTTGGATCCTGCAATCAAGATAGAATGTTATTATCCTGGTTTTTGTCTGTGACCTGTCAGAGCGGACGATTGGGTTTGAACTGAAAGGCAGCCATATGCTTCTGAGATGCTTAATTGTGGCAACACAGAAACATTGAATCAGCTTCATGTTGCAAATGTTGTCAGTTCTCTTCCTCAGCCCTTCAGTGTTTAAACTGGGCAAAAAATAGATGGTGGAGCCAAGGCTGTTGTTTTCCCGATGTTCTGAGAAGCCGGTTCTCGTTCTTGGCTTAGCCTTACTGCTGAGTTTGAACTGAAACTGGTGAGCAGATGAATACCACACATCTCCCACAAAGAAAATCAATTGTAGGCTTCACATCTTTCTGGAGCATTGCACCAGGGTACTGTTGATCTGCTTTTGCTTTTCTTTTTTCCTTTTCTTTAAATGGAAAACCCTCCAGGGGAGTTTTGTATACTCTAAACAAGATCTCTGTAGGATCAGATAATAGGGTCTGTGTGAATGTAATACAAAATAGAAAGAGAGAGAGGGGCGAGCATGCTAATGCTGACGAGAAATTATTCAGCTGAGACTTTCATTTACTAAGGCACATAATAAAAAAAAATGCCACTATCTTGACTGCCATTTTCTTGTGATTTCTCCAAAGATTTGAGGAAGATTATTTTTAAAACAGAACTGGTTTTATTTGCAAGAAGTCAGGTTTAGGAACAAAGTATGTGTTTTCCACAAACACTCATCTCTACTATTTATATTTTTAAAATTGGTCATGCTTGAAAGTAACACTTGGAATAAATAACAGTGAATGATTGTCACTGATTTTATTTGGCTATTGAAGGAAAAGTTGATTTGAAAGAGGTTCTTTTTAGAAAGAATAGAAAACACTTAAATATCCCGATTTAATGAGTCAAAGGACAAATGCCGTACACATAGACGATGCATACAGTCACTGCGCTACTTTGGTGCTGCTGTGTCTTGAAATCCCATTCACGCCAACATTGTTAATTCTGTGGGTTCCTTCCTATATAGCTCAGGGTTCCCTAGAGAAATAGTGCCATCAGGACATCTTGCTTCTGTTTTGCTGGTAGACACATTTACAGAAACTTATGATAAGAAATTGACCCAAGCAATTATGGAGGCTGATAAATCCCAAGGTCAACTGTTAGCCAGAGGGACACCAGGGAGAGTGGACCCAAAGGCCTGAGAGGCAGGAGAGCCAGTCTGGAAGCTCCAGTCTGAAGATTGCAAGGTCCCCAGGAAGGGGTCATGTTTCCATTTGAGTCCAGAACGATGACTCAGCTTCAAAACTATAGGGTCAGAGGAACTCCTCTCACTCACGGGAGGGTCAGGATTTGTGTTCTGTTTGGGCCTTCACGGACTGAACGACGCCTGGCCACAGTAAGAGGGCAATCTGCTCTCCTCAGTCCACTGAAGCCCTCACGACCCATCCAGAATATTTGACAAAATTTCTGAGCACAGATAGGTTAACCCGTGAAATAAACCCCCTCTCATCCACACATCCATTTGTTCACTGACGTTATTAGTGGCTGCTCTGTGCCAAATTCTGGGCTAAGTGTCAAGGACATCAAGGTGAATGAAGTGGGCTCCACCTGTGGCATGAGAGTCTGGGGACCTCTGCAGAACCGCTACCCAGTACAACTGGTTAAACCTGATTTTAGAAACTAATCAACCGTGTAAAGTATCCATGCTAATTCATAAGGCGGGGGTGGGGTGGGGAGGGTACCAGGCTAGGGAAGAATAGAAGTACTTTGGATTAGACAAAGGGGAATGCAGGGAAGGGAGGGGGTGAAAATAGGAAAGATAGGAGAATGAATTGGGCATTACTATCTTATGTGCATATGTGATGACAGGACCAATATATTCTACATCATGTACAACCAGAAGAATGAGAAGTCACACTCCATATATGTATAATATGTCAAATTACATTCTACTGTCATGTATAACAAATTAGAACAAATTTTTTTAAAAGAAATAAAAAAGGAAATGTGATTTGGGGAAATAAATATATGCCCTTAAAAGAAAACTGCTTTATGGTCATTTTAATGGGATTTCAGAAAATAGTGGTAATAAATGTATGTGTTAAATCTGCAAAATAAATAAGCAAACAAATAAATACATAAAGTCTCCAGAAATGCTTCTAAGGGAATAGAGAAAAGAAAGAAGCATTTAGGGAAAAGCTACTAAAACTGAATAAGAACCATAAATCTGTGGTATCAAGACAATATCCACTGGCCCCTTCTCCCATCCAACCTCAGTGACATGGAAACCATTCTCCAGACAAGTACAGTCAGGAACCCAGGGTGCCCTCCCCTCCCAGCTAACATTGCTCACCATGTCTCCCCCTACCTGTTGTTGAGGCTGACATCGGTTTAGTGCAGCCAAGAGACCCCCACTTCTACTCAGCCCACACTCATGGGATGCAGGCTGTCTGTTAGGTCCAGTGCTGCTTGTTAGATGGGGGCCCGTGTCACTCTTTCTCCAGCTCACACAGTGATAGGTCTATGACAGGAGAGTCAAACCGGGAAGACCTTAGGCTCAGTCCTCTGTTCACAACACGTTCAGCTCTCTTCTAAGAGACCCCTCAGAAAGAAGAACACCACTGTCCCCACTTCCAGCCCCAGATCTACATTTCAGATATTTTGGCCAAGTAGAGAAGCAGGCTATAAAGTAGAGAGCTCCAAATATCTGCCTAAAGAACGGACTTCATTAGCGTGAGAGTGAAGTCCAAGCCTAAGGGTATTCATCAAAAAATGAGAACTCACAAGACATTTGGGAGGAAGTTGGTGTGTTTGTTAGAAATATAGGCTGAAGGCCAGTTAATTTGCTGTAGGACATGGGGCCAGGATAACTGGGGGAGCCCTTGAAGTCTACTTGAAACTTAAGTTGTTTAATAGTGGAGTATAGTTAGGGAAAAAGATAGTTAAAGATAGCCCAGCTACTCTGCCAAAACCACAGTCATCTCAGAGTAACTGCAGGCCTAGACAAAGCTGAAAAACATCACCAGAAGCTTGACTTTAGGGTATAAAACTAGAATTCACTAAAATGACACAGCCATCACCAAACAAATAAGCAATAAAAGGCCTAGGCAGATGGGAGAGCAATATCAAGTCTTGCTACAATGTATTATCTAAAATGTCCAGTTTCCCAATGAAAAAATTATGACACATTCAAAGAAACAAGAAAATATGAAGCATGCATTGGGGAAAAGAGCAGGTAACAAAACGCCTTTGAGAACAACAGTATGTCAGATTTAACAAAGACTTTAAAGTAGCCATCATAAAAGAAGTCAGTAAAGCTATAAAAAAGAACCAAACAGAAATTATGGAGCTGGAAAGAATAACACTGAGATAAAAAATTCACTAGAGAGGCTTCACGGTAGATTTGAACTGTCAGAAGGAGGAATTAATTTCAATCAAAATTGAAAATAGATTGGCAGATCTATAGAAAATAGATTTCAAAAGATTGATGCAATTCAAAGAATAGAGAGAGGGAAAATGAAGTAAAATGGATAGAACCTTGAAGAAATGAGGGAAATCACAAAGTATACCAACATGGGCATAATGGAAGGTATCTGAATAAATAATGGCCTCAAATTTCCAAAATGTAGTGGGAAACATTTTCATACACACTCAGGAAACTCAATGAACTCTTTGCAAACACAAAGAAGGCCAGATACATTATAGGAAAAATGCAGAAAACCTAAGATGGGGGGAAATCTTGAAAGCGTCAGAGAAAAGTGATTTATCAATTACAAAGAACATCAATCAGTAAGATCAATGACAGACTGAATTTATCATAAACTACAAAAATAGAAAGTGTGAGATAATAGCTTCAAAGAAACCAAAGAAAAAGATTGTGAACCAAGAATACTACATTCAGGAAAAAAGTTCCCCTTCAAAAATGAATGTGAAATAAAGAAATTGCTGGATAAACAAACACGGAGAGATTTGTTTGTCAGAAGACAAGAGATTCAAAGAAGTTTCACATTTAACACAAAAGAAAAATAATAAAGGAGATTCTTCAAGCTAAAAGCCTGTGACCCCAGATGATAATTTGAATCCATACAAAGAGGAAGCACCAGTAAAGTCAATAATGTAATTATAAAAACAGTATAAATGCAAATTTCCTCTCCTCTCTTCTCTGCACTGATTTTAAAAGCAATTTTATAAAACAGTATGTAGATAATATATTGTTGGTCCTACAACATATAGAAATGTAATATCTTTGCCAATAACAGAAAAATAAGAAAGAGATGTGAGTGGGAGCAAGGCTGCAACTGGGCTAAGGAAATGACTCCAGATGGTAACTTGAATCTATAGAACAAAGGGAGAGAATCAGAAATCAGAAATAAGAAGGCTGATATTTAAAAATGCATAACTACATAATTGTTAACTTTTATTTTCTTCTTTAAAGTGTATAGAATTATGTAAAGCAATTGTTTTAACAATGCATTATTGAAATTGTAACATTTATAGAGGCAAAACATGCAATTATAATACCACAAGGATGGGGAAAGGAAACAGAGCTAAATAGGAGTAATATTTCTATATCCCACTGGAATTTAGTAAGCATGTATCTGAAGCTTAGTTTGTTAAGTGAAGGTGTATATAGTAAGCCTAAGAGCAACCCCAAGGAAATAAATAACTCATGGAGTGAGAAAACCATCAGTGAAGTCAAAATGCTACACTGGAAAATATTCACTTAAGACAAAAGGAAGCAGTAAAGAGGAGTAGAGAAACAAAAATGATATGAGAAGTAAAGAAAGCAAAAAGTTAAAGGGCAGACAATAATAATTAATGTGGGTGAATTAAGGAATACAATTCAAAGGCAGGGATTGTCACACAGGATAGAATTACAGGATCCAACTTCATGCGGTGTACGGAAAACACATTTTAAGTTAAAAAATACAAGTAGATTGAAAGTGAAGGGTAGAAAAAAATATGCTGTGTAAATAGTAACCAAAAGAGAATTGAGCTGGCTATACTAATATATCAGAAAAAAAATAGACTTTAAGTCAAAAACTATTATAAGAGACAAAGAAGGGGGATATATATTGGCAAAGGGTCAATCTATCAACAAGATATAATACTTGCAAACATTTATGTACCTCACAACAGAGCCCCAAACATAGAGCAAAGATTCAGAGAATTTAAGAAAAATACATACAATTCTACAATAACTGGAAATCCCAATAATGGACTTGCAATATGGATATAATAAAAGCAAAAGATCAATAAGCAAATGCAAGATTTGGTCACATTATAAACCACACAGACCTAACACATACACAGAATGTTCCACACCCAAAACAGCAGAATATATATTTTTCTCAAGTGCATGTGGAACAATGTAAAATATAAACCACATATTAGGCCACAAAGCATCAGTTCAATCACAATGAAATGAAATGAGAATTCAGTAACAGAAAGAAAACATTCCCAAATATGTGAAAATTAAGAAACACAGTCCTTCATAATAAATAGGTCAAAGAAAAACTCAAAAGGTGAATTAAAATGTGCCTCAAGACAAATGAAAATGAAGCACAAAGTATTAAACTTGAGGTTTCAATAATACAACTATAACTATAAATGCTTACAATAATTAGAAACATATCAATACTCCAACCTCCCACCTTAAGACACTAGAAAAGCCGAAGAGAAAAATTAAGCCTCGAGCAAGCAGAAAGAAGGAAGTAATACAGATTAAAGCAGAAACTGATAAAACAGAAAATAGAAAAACTATAGAGAAAATCAATAAAAACAAAAGCACAGTCTTGGAAAGGGAAATAGGATTGAAGAATCTATAATTAGATTGAATAAGAAGAAAGAGAGAAGACAAATTGCCAGAATCAGAAGTTATCTATCTATCTACACACACACACACACACACACACACACGCACACACACACAACCAATGCTACAGAATGAAAAGATTATAAAGGATTGCTATGAGCAATTGTATGATGATAAATTATACAACTTCACCAAATAGACAAATTCCTAGAAAGATTATCTAAATTGAATCAAGGAAAAAATAATCTGAAGAGGCCTATTATAAGTAATCTAAATTAGTAATAATAAAAAACTACCCACAAAGAAAAGCCCAGACCCAAATATTTTCACTGATACATTCTATAAAGATTTAAAGAAGAGCTAATACCAATTCAGCATGAATACTTCCAAAAAATATAAGAGGAAATAGGTCCCAACTCATTCTATGAGGATAGCATTACCCAAACCAGACAAAGACATCACAAGAAAAGAGAACTGCAGGCCAGTATATCTTAGGAGAATAAGCTCAACCAAATACTAGAAAACCAAATCCAACAGCATATGAAAAGAGTTACACACCATAGCTAAGCAAGATTCATCTTAGGAATGCAAGGTTGGTTTTTATATCCAAAACCCAACTAAGGTAATGTTCCACATTAAGAAACCAAAAACCACATGATTGTCTGGATAGATTGAAAAACAAGAAAAAAAAATTCACAAAATGCAACATCTTTTCATGATAAAAATCTTCAAAAGAACTGCTTTCTAGTCCAGCACTGAAGTCATCTCTGTGTCCTAAAAACAAGCCAAATGTTCAACAAACTGAAAAATCAGCAATCCTCCCCAGATCTGACAGAAGGGAGGTCACAGGGAGAGGTACTGGAGAGAGAGACAGGTGGATTCAGGGAATCAAAACATACTGGGGCAGAAACCTACAAGTAGAAATTCCTCGGGAACCAGAAGTGAGATAGAAAAAAACTAAACAATCTTCTAGAGGCTCAGTTTTAAAAGAATTTCCTCCAGGGAGCTCAGTTGTAAGGAAAGCCCCGCATCAGGGTTGTGAATTTTACCTTCAAAAGCTCTACCAGGTTTTTACAGTGCATGTTGGAGAAAATCCTCTTATGCTTCCAGCAGACAGAGGTGAAAATGATCATTTAATCATTTCGGAACTCGACAGAGAATCTGTTCTTCTTAACAAGGTCTACCTTCAAGACAATCCATTTTACCAGAGCCAACTTGTTTGGATTTTATCAGAACCTAACTGAGCTGCAGGGAGAGAAAATTGAACTCCAGCTGTACATCTTAGGGAAAGGAAATACCTAATTCTAATCACCCAGTGTCATCCGAGGGCATGGGGACGGCTGAGTAGCACTTCTGAAGTTGTAGGCTTGGGGCACAGGCTAGTCAAAACTTTGAGTCCTGACCCCAGGACTATCATGTGCTTCCCATTCTCTCAGCATCTCACCACACAATTAAAGGCCTACTTACCAGAGTTCCTGTCACCTAGCAGACATGTTTGACTTTCAATAAAAAGTTACAAGGCTATAGAAAAAGGGGAAAAATAATGTAAGAAACGGAAAAAGCATCAGATCCAGATCTTGGTATGGCAGGGATGCTGGATGATCAGTCTAAGAATTAAAAACAACTATGGTTAATATGCTAAAGGCTCCAGTGGAAAAACTAAACAACATGCAGGAGCTAAGTGGGTAAGAAGAGAGATGGGTATTCCAAGGAAGGATCAAAAACACTTTAACAGAACTGAAGATGCTATTAGACCTTGCATTATTAGACAGTGCACAGGTGAGGAGAGATTCTCTGAGTTCAAGGATATGTCAATAGAAACTTCCCAAACTGGAAAGCGAAGAGAAAAAAGATGCATGAAAGAACAAAACAGAACATCCAAGAATTGTGGCACAACTACAAAAGGTCCAACCAATGCATAATAGGAATCTTAGAAAAGGCAGAGAGAGAGGGGAATGGAAAAAAATACTTGAAGCAATCGTAACTGAGAATTTCTTCCAAATTAATGTCAGACACCAAACTGCAGATCCAGAAAGGTCAGGACAAATGCCAAAAATATGATAGCTAGAAATATCACCATCAAACTGCAGAGAGTCAAAGAGAGAGAAATTTTAAATGAAACCAGAAGAGAAAAAAATATCCATAGTGTAGCAAATATGAGAATTATATCTTATGGGGCCCAAGAAACCATGCAAGCAAGAAGAAAGTAAAGTGAAATAAAGTATTGAGAGAAAACTCCTACAAACCTAGAAACATGCTTCCCACAAATGATTCTTCAAAAGTGAAGAAGAAATACTTTGACAAACAGATTTGAGGGAGATCTGTCTTGACAGCAATCTTCAAAGACGTCCTCCAGGGAGAAGGGAAATTATAGGTCAGAAACTCAGGTCTACACCAAGAAGGAATAATGTTAGGATAGGAATAAGAGAGAGTAAAATCAAAACTTTGCTTTTTCTCAATTGGTCCAAGAGATGACAGTTTGTTCAAAATAATAACAGCAGTATTGTACTTAAAGATTATGCATCTAAAGATTATGGCTTATGTATATATGAAAGGAAGGTCAAGGGATAGGAGGGAGGAAATATTTTGCTATGAAGAGGTACTAGGTCTACCTCTGAGCTGGCAGAGTGTTATTCAAAAGCAGACTTGGATTGGTTGTAAATATATTGTGAATCCTAGGTTAAGCATTTCAAATTTTTGAAAAGTATAATTGATAATGCAAAAAACAAAAACTACAAAAGATAAAACAGAACCATATAAAATACTCAACTACAGTCACAAAAAAAAAAAAAACAGAAAAAGAGTAGAAGAATAGGAAAAGGAAAAAGTTCAACAAATAGAAAACTAACACATGTGGCAGATATTAATCCAACTAAGTCAATGATCGATTTAAAAAGAATCATCTAAATGCACCAATTGAAACACAAAAATGATCAGATTGAATGAAAAAAACCTAAATGCAAGAAATACACTCTAAATATGATACCTGTCAATTAAAAGTAAAGAGGTAGAAAAAGATACATAATTCTAACACTAATCATAACAAAGCTAGAGTAGCTATATCAACTTCAAACAGATAAGACTTCAAAGGAAAGAAAATTAGCAGGGTTAGAGGAGAGGAATTTGCAATAATAAAGAAGTCAATTTTTCAAAAAGACATAAAATTTCTTAATTTATTTTGTATTTAACAGAGTCAAAATATATAAGGCAAAAACTAATAGTTTTGCGGGGAAAGTAAGTGAATCCACTATTAGAAGAGAAGACTTCAACACCCATCTGTCAGAAATGGACAGATCCATTAGTCAGGCCACAACAGCACCAACAACCAACTGGTTAGAATGTAAACATTTATAGATTACTTCATCCAACAAGAGCAGAGGGCACATTCTTCTTAGTTCATGTGGATTTGAATATCTTGGTCCATCACCAAGCTAGAGCAAATTCTGAGTCATAAAACACACTTCAATAAATTTAAAAGAAATCATCCAATGTATATAACAAAGTTGCAAAAATAATAACAAAGTTGGAAAACTCACAGTTCCTGATTTCAAACATACTGCAAAGCAACAGTAATCAAGAGTGTCGTGCTGGTGAAAGACAGAGGAGCTGGTAGCATAGAATTAGGAGTAGAGTCAAATTCTCATGCTTGTGGTCACCTGGTTTTCAACAAGGATATCAGGACAATTCAAGGAGGGAAGATATAGTTTTTCAGTAAATAGTGCTGAGACAATTGGATAGTCACATAAAAAATAAAATAAAGTCAGACTCCCTACTTCACACCATACATAAAAATAAACTAAAAATAGAAAAAGATACTTAATGTAAGAACTAAAACTAAAACTCTTAGAAGAATACATGGTGGTAAGTATTGGCATTGGGTTCTTAGATGTGGTACCAACAGCAAAGAAACAAAAGAAAAAAATAGATAAATTGTATTTCAAAAAAAATTCAAAACTTTCACACTTCATAAGACAGTATCAAGAAAGTGAAAAGACAACACACACTGTGGGAGAAAATATTTGCAAATCATGCATCTCATAAAGAACTGTTATATTGAATTTTTAAAAGAACTCTTACAGCTCAATAATAAAAGTCAACTCAACTAAAAGTGGGCAACTTATCTGGATAGATGTTTTCCCAAAGAAGATATACAAACAGCTCATGAAAAGATGCTTGATATCATTAGTCATCAGAGAAAGGCAAATCAAGATCAGAAAGAGATGCCCCTCCATTACGATGGCTAGAATCCAAAAGTCAGATGGTAACAAGTGGTAAGAAGAATATGGAGATACTGGAACATTCTACTACTCCTGATGGTCCAGCCACTTTGGAAAAGAGTCTGATCGTTCTTCAGTAGTCTCACGTAGACTTACTATAAGATCCAGCAACTCCTCTCCTTTGTATAAACACAACAGAACTGAAAGTGTATGTCAACACAAAAAACCTATACAAGAATATATATGGAAACATTATATATAACATCCCAAAAGTTAAAACTTTTGAATGGATAAACAGAACATGGTATATCCATACAATGGAACATTATTGAGCAATAAAAAAGAATGAAATACTGATAGATATTACAAGATAGATGAATCTTGGAAAACATTGTTAAGTGAAAGACTGTTCACAACATATATTACTGTGTTATATGAAATGTTCAGAGCAGGCAAATGTTATAGAGATAGGAAGTAGATTAGAGCTGGAGGGATGGAATTGGAGTAGAAGGAGTATGATAGTTAAAGGGTACGTAGCTTCTTTGTAAGGTGATGAAAATGGACTAAAATTGATAGTGGTGGGAATTGCTCATATCCATAAATATCTTGGATACTTGCTATGTTAGAAATGGACACAGAATGCTCTGGGAGTTGATGAGGGATTGGGAAAAGCTTTGTAGAAAAGGGGATGCTTGAGCTAGATCTTAAAATATGGGTAGAAATTGGCATGTTGCAGAGGAAAAGAAATGATAGGAATGTAAAGGGGCAAGAAGAAGAAAGGCTGCCAACACCAGGGAGGACAACATGGGGATAATTAGGGGAGAGTAGTAGCAATGGAAGCCTG